>NC_062247.1:1899823-2533097 GCF_905475465.1 Pieris napi
GATGACCCTTTGAGTTATGACTACTTGTCTCATATTTACACAAAAGACCAAGATGAAACATTTGACATGGTCTATCAATGGAGAGAAGTTTTTGATGAAATCAAAGAAAAAGACGGCCTTACAAGAGTCATGATGACAGAAGCATACTCGTCACCACAAATTACCATGAAGTACTTTGGTGAAGGCGACCGTGAAGGTGCACAAATGCCGTTTAATTTTGTTCTGATATCTGATGTTAATGGAGAGTCAACTGCCGGAGAAATTAAATATGCGATTGACAAATTCCTAACATTTAAACCAATCAATAAACAAGCTAACTGGGTGGTAAGATTACGCTTGTTCAGTTGTGAATTCATATTATTGTGAGTACATTTTAAAAGGTACATTTTTAGGCAGGAAACCACGACAACAGTAGAGTGGCATCCAGATTCAGCCCTAAATTGGTAGATGGGATTAATATGATTGTCCTGTTGCTACCTGGTGTCGCTGTTACTTATATGGTATAGTACTTTATCCTTTAATGAAATATAACATTTACAAACTCTTTCTAATGGAAAAAATATATTAGGGTGAAGAAATCGGTATGGTTGATGGTTATGTGAGTTGGGAAGATACTGTAGACCCAAGTGGTTGCAACACAGATGACCCAATCAACTATTGGAAGTCTTCGAGAGACCCAGAGCGCACGCCATTCCAATGGAACGCCGAAAATAATGCAGGTATGTTACAGAACTCATTTCTTCCAGAAAATGGTCCGAAAAGACGTCGTCTGAATTATTACTTTTAGATCAGCGCGTTCTTGAATATGCCTGTAAACGATGTGAGTCCAAGAACTTTAAAATTGAATTTTTGGTAAACAATAAAATTATTTCGTACAGGTTTTTCAACTGCGTCTAAGACTTGGTTGCCTGTAGCTGATGGCTATCAAGATCTAAACGTTGAAGTGCAGTCAAAGTCTGTGGGTAGATCACATGTTAAAGTTTACAAGGAGTTGGCTCAACTTCGGACCGAACCAACTTTTAGATATGGAAGATACGAATCGGTTGCCTTCAACTCGGACGTATTAGCTTTCAGAAGGTAACGTTGCATTAATTAGACTAAGAGAAGAGAAGAAAGCTTACTAAAAGATAAACTTACGAAGCATTAAGTAATTAGATACAGCAAAGATATATTCATCTTAGGTGGGCTGAAAAGTTCGAAAAAGGTTAACATAGAAAAAATGACGGGTTGCACTCCGGGAGTGCCGGAGAAGTGAAAACTTGAATATTAACGTTGTGCATTTTTGATTTTTTGTAATGGTTAGGGAATAATTTTGCACGAATCGCTTTAATTATCAGTATAAGTGTACTATCATTTATGTGGTAGAATATAATATTAATTTATTGCGCTATCGTACAAGAAAATGATAATTTATATTACATTAAATACGCCGCATTAAGTAGACAGCTGGTGTCTACTCTCCATCCGTCTTACGAATTTTCGATCAGCCTTGCGATTCTGTAACTCACTTTTAGAATTCACACAGCGGTTTTCTGATAAACAATAAACTATAAGGTCCCACCTTGTAGTTTATTGTTTATCAGAATGCCAAATCATAAAATGACTTCTTCACGACTGATTTGAGCTCGACCGCCGCTGCGAAAACCGCTGTGTGAGTTCGTAAAGTGAGTCACAGAATCGCAGGGCAGGTCACGTGTTCTGACGCGAGTTTAACATTTTTTACCCATTCCAAAAAAAAGTGTACAATGCCGCTAAAGAAGTTTTAACTTCAAAAAATTGTTGTGTAGATTTTAATTTGATTATTTAATATAAGCCTTCACGAGCAATACAACGTTTATAGTGGTCATAACAAGGTCATGCGATATTAGTTGTTTTAAATAAGTAACTAGGTATGCTAAGTAGCTGCTCACTGCAGTATTACCGAACCAATTCGACTTAGGGTATTATTAATGCAATAAGAGCACGTTAGCTTAGTGGCGTCTATCTAACTAACCCTTACGTAGATAGAAAAAAAGATGAAGAAAACATACACAGAAATCTAAAAGGGTTACAGCGCTTATGTATTATGTTATCTATTATAGTAAGATTTTTTTATGTAGAATTTAAATTACATCTAAATAAAAACGTAATTCACACAATTTATATGCTAAGTTTAAAGTGCTTTTAGGTGAGAATAATTTAATCAGAGACAGTTATAAATTCTAACCAACAAAACCACACTGTTATTTATCGCTTTACATAAACGAAGCACGTGTTGGAAGACAGAACGTAAGGATTTAGAAATTTCAAGAGAATATTCTCTGCTAGGAAATTTAAATTTTATAAAATAGAAGTTGCAAACAGATTGCAAATAATATAAATCCTTTATAAATTGCAATTTAGATTGCTTTATAAAAATAATTTAAAGTCGTATAAAATTAAAAACTAAAACACCTGTCTATTATTTTTAAATATTTGTAAATTGATTCGATACAATTATAGGTATTATCTTGGTTAAAGTGTAAAACTCATCAGTTTTCGCTTAAATCAATTTTATACTAAACTTTAAACTGTTGTTATAGAGTTAAGATTAAAAGCATTATTTTTAACTTAGTGGCGCTAGAACCTTTTATGGCCACGACTACATCATCTCTCTAATACTTTGAACTTTTTGTTTGTACCTAGTATGAGCAATTGATAACATTTAAAATGAATTATCGCTTTTTGCATGAAGGACTTTGAGACAACGGTCTGTTTGGCGAGCATAGCTCTGCCCAAATGAAATAATTTTTCCTGTTTTTCTCCATGACTAGTGCCTCGGTTTAGGCCGTCGGGTCGTAGGGGTAACTACGCATATAACTAAACGATGGACAAATTATCGGTTTAATACTATTCTTAATCGACTTTAAAAAGCCCGAACAGTGAATTACAATTTGTATTTCTTAAGCTATAATTCTTACAAAGCTACGTTAAAGGACCAGACAGTAAAAATTTACATTCTTGGTTTTATTGTAATATATAAAATACTCGAGTCACGGTGTTTGTAATTAAACTCATCCGAAATGGCTAGACCGATTTTCGTGGAGTTTTGTTCGCATATCGGTTATGTCTGCGTATTGGACAAGATATATTTTTCATTCCGCTTTATGTTAAGGATGGTACTAAATTTAATTTTTATTGTTTTACGATACATCATACAAAAATACATACAACCCTTTATTTTTACCCCTCTACGATCAACCCCAATTTTTAATTATAGTAAATAGTTATTTATATTTGACGACTCATTGGTCTAGTGGTTAGTACCCCTGACTACGAATCCATGGGTTCCGGGTTCGGTCCCCGGCTGAGACGAACATCGATGTGATGAGCATTTTTTGGTTTGGTTGCTTAGGTCTTGGGTGTTTAAATATTTTTTTTTTTTTTTTTTATAGAACGGGGGGCAAACGGGCAGGAGGCTCACCTGATGTAAAGTGATACCGCCGCCCATGGACACTCTCAATGCCAGAGGGCTCGCGAGTGCGTTGCCGGCCTTTTAATAATAATAATATGTATTTATATGTCTATCTATCTATAATATGTATGTATATCCGTTGCCTAGTACCCATAAACACAAGCTTCACCAGCTTAGCATGGGACTGGGTCAATAAGTGTGAATTGTCTAAAAAAAACAAAAAAAAATAATAAACTACAAAAATGGTTCCTAGAAATAATATACATGGCAAAACATCGTTTGCCGGGTAAGCTGGTTGTAGTATAAAAAAATGAAACGAAATGATCAGTCCAATCCTCGAAACAAGTATCCAAATTGTGTAATCCAACGCTTCATACGAATGTCAAGCACTTAGCTGTTGCTGACATGTCATTATAATCTGACATTTGAAGTGTTCAGAATATCGTGTTATGACGGATTAAGTTGTTTTGATAAGATCTTTGAATGTTGACATTTAATTCGATATCGTTGGTCTTATTAGATTTATTAATGTGAGATGGTCACAGTATAATTTCATATTAGTTTAATTAAATGATATCCCGCCCTATGACACCCATTCTATGACATTGACCAGCGCGGTCAATGTCTTAGAATTCTCTTCAAGTTTTGTGATTGCCCTGGAAGGCAACTTAAATCATAACACCAAGAAGCGCGTACAAATCATCACAGCGCCACTGCGGGTTAAATTATTGCCCTAATAATTACTAAGACGAGTTTTTTTTAAAGAACATATTTCTACTTTTACACATTTACAGTTGTAACTATACTTAATAAACATACAAACACATATTACAGTAAGGTACAACCACGTATGTCACATTGTTGCTAAGAAATAAGTAACCATAGTCTTAAATGATATACAATATATTGGAATATGACTGATGTAATTTTTAATTACAAAGGCACGTTTGAAAGTTAAAATTAATTTTTTAAATTGTTCACAAAGGTAGTTTCATATGGAGAGGAATTGGCAAGAAACTCCATACATACTCTTTTAAAATAGTTTGTACAATATTTTGTATGCAATGCTTTGATAGTTATATGTGAAGACCATGTTCCAAGAATAAAAAAAAACTACTATACTAAAATAAAATAGGGGCATGGTGGGCATACAATACAGCAGATAACTAAATTATTACGTAGATACCTGGTGCTCACATATTCAAAAATATTGCAACTATAGATTTTACTTTTTATTTTAAAATAAAATAATAAAGCGCTTGCGATGAGGACGTGCATTAGAATAGTAAGTGTTATAAATACTATAAAAAATTCTATTAACACTGTATTCATTCAAAAGTCATGTTTAACCAAAGAGAAGATCGGCACAGAAAGTTACCTATATAAGAAATCTGTGGCGTAGACCTAAAATTGTAGCGCCACTCTTTTGTTTTCTGTACAAAATGACTGATTACATTTTGTTCTTTTTCAGGTGGTATAATGGAGATATATACATTGTAGTTGTGAACTTCAGAGACGAGCCACACACTATCGACTTTACTTACTTTGAAGGAGTCAGCGGTCATTTGGAGACTGTTATTAGCAGCGTACAATCACCGAGAATTCAAGGGTAATATAGTCCTCTTAAATATCTATATATATATTATCATATCAAGAAATAGGCGTACAGTAACCAGAATCTATAAATATTTATAAAAGTAAAAAAATCATTCAATCATAAAGGTTAACACTTATGACTCGTCAGTATAGAAATACACATTATTGCTTCTAATTTTACATTTACTACCAGTTCTCAAATCAAGGGCGTAGAACGGAAGATAAGAACTGGCAATAAACTCTCCGCCACTCTTTTTAATCGCCATTTTTTTATACAACGTTTGTAAGGAGCTGCAACCATTACACCATGTTCCACATGACATATCAAGTAATTAATAATAATAACATAAATCAAAAAAAGGGTGCGTGTACTTAATATGTACGCGCGTAAGAAGTTATACTTCTTTGGCATTATTAAAAATATGTAGTTTTTGATTGCATGCAAATAATTAATTACAATTAAATAATCAAAGACTGGAAAATGAGTCATTATAGTCAATAAAGTTTAGTTTACATTTAATAAAATTAAATAAATAAATATTTATTATTATTCTCTTACATAAAGTGTTACAGAAATTCTATTATTATTCGAATGTTGTTTTTAAATTATGTCCAATGCCGTAGCATCTTCCGTGGGCAACTTCATTCTATTAATTATGTGTCACGGTGCGCGCGCATCGTAAAATTTCACTCTCATAAATTTTTCATAACGCGCCTAAAGAAGTAAAACTTCAAAAAAAAAACAAAGACTTGTCCTCAGCAGGAGGCATGGTGAAATAGGAGCACGCACTTACATTCTCGTGGGAATATAGCAACGATTATGTAACTTAAATTTGAACTAGTAGCTCTTCAGATAAGCTCGTTATCATTATTATTATTCTTTTGTATGATAGTAGATGGTTACATGTGTCAATAAGTTAATTTTTTTTTTTTTTCAGAGACGTGGTTGAAGCCAACAATGCCAGTATTGGTGGGAGTGAAGCATTAGTTCTAAAATTGGTACAATAAGATGTTTATTAAATTTAAATCTTTGGTATTAAACGGATCCAGCTCAGTACTGTTTATCTTGGTTATATGACCTAATTTCCTACGTAAATTCTAGAGTTTACGAACTAGAAGTCGCGAAACTCAGTTTGCGAAATGTTATATTTCATTTTATCTTCCTTTTATAATGAAAAGTCAAATTAATACAGTGTTTTTATAGTTTATTATAATTGATGATAAGTAATGGATTATTTTAAATTTTAAATTAATTATTAATGCGGCATTTACAATCATAATATCAAATAGTTATAAACATTATGTGGCAGTATATGTTTCAGTTAAATAAGGTTTTGTAGGTTTCAATTTTGATGACCCGCGATATGGTTCGTTTGTACGCCGTACGCTCGCACCGCTTTCTTTAAACATTTAATTTTTATTATAAACTTTTAACTATATTTAAATTCTCTTAAAATTTAACCTGATTATAATTTTGTGAAAGTGATTGTTCATTGATGTACAATAAAGGAATTTAGTCACGAGAAGAAGCCACGAGGTTGAAGGTACTGTGCCGACATCCTTTCTTTCTTTTTTCCCATTTTCCAATATTGAGCAATCATATCAATAAGAAAAATACAGTCCACAATATATAAACATTTCTAATAATTAGTTTAATAGGTATAAAGTTTTATATTTTAACAACCCGCGCCGCCAATAGTGTTATATAATGCTCTCTTAACCGAAGAGCATGTCAAATCTCAGTTCAAAAGTGAGATTTTCCGAACTGTAAATACATAAACTGTGTAACCTCTGGGTTCTTTAAGTTTTCGCTGTCTCGAAATTAGACCCTCGTCTTCATGAATTATTCACGAGTTTACTCAGGAACAGATTAAATTTTAACTCCCCATTTTACTCTATAGTCTCTATATTTCATTACATATTCTGGTCCTTAAACCCCTTGCTAGCTATATATTTATAAATAGCATAGACCTAGCATAGACCTGGGGGTAGTCCCCCACAAAAAACAATCAAATACAAGCAAACAAATTCTTCAACTTTCAAAGAGAAGGCGTGCCTGTCTTAGCACATGTGTGGAATACTATCCATTGACACGAAACGAACGAACCAATTCGACTTAGGGTCCTTCAAGAAAAGAGCGTACCAATTCTTGAAAGGCCGGCAACGCACTTGCGAGCCTTCTGGCATTGTGAGTGTCCATGGGCGGCGGTATCACTTAACATCAGGTGAGCCTCCTGCCCGTTTGCCTCCTATTACATTTAAAAAAAAACGAATTCAAAAGCATTCATCCTCTGAGAGTTTGACTTAAAAAACTTAAGCAAAAAAAAATTCCAGCAAAACAGCGGATTAGGTATGAGATATTCACTTAACAATGCTTTCTTTAAAATTGATCAGCCCGCTACCGAATATATCCAGCTCCAGATAAGTACTTTTTAATCCATTATAATCGCTAATGAATAAATAAACTACGTTTTATGTTTCACGTTTGTTTTTTTCTCCTGGTATGATGACTAAATATTCTTGGTTGGTTTTAATAATATTTAGTTTTTTTTTGTATCACAATTTTACTAATATCCCTCTAATATTTATTTACTTTGATATGGTTGCCTGGTAGACATCGTTTCGTAGCTAAAGCCACCCGTTGCTCCATTTAATATTTTTTTTAAATATAAAAAATAATATATATATATATATATATATATATATTACTCAACGCGCTATCTCGTCCAGCTTCCTTCGATTAAATAGGAAACATATATACAAATCTTTAAATATGTTGTAATCTCTGAAGTTGTTTAAAAAGAAATTATATAACCGAAATTATAACACTAGGCTCAATATTTTTTCCTATGCTGTGTCGGCCCATCTAAGATAACGATTCAAAATTAATTGACTATTAAGTTTAAACAAAAATTCTTATTATCATCTTCAGTGGCTGTACAGTCCCTTGTAGCCTTCGCAAGTATCTTTTGCCATCGCAATCTATTATGGTGTTTGCATGCGTGAAAGATTAGAGTAGATTCTTCTAGTATTTAACAAACATAAAAATATATCAAAAGAAAAGTTGGTTATTAGTATTTACTAGTCGTATATACTAATAACCAAATATATGTAAAAAAAAACATAGTTTCTGTGGGCTGTAGCCCCACCCCGTCTTCCTCGGTTCTTATTCATTTGTTTTATTTTACATTAATGACTCATAACACAATTTTACAATAATAAAACTTTATTCTGCATTCATAGTAGACAAGCAACTAAAAGGAAAAATACACAGAAGAAAACTCGTGATTAAACCCGCATTACTGTTATACAATATAATGGAATAGAACACAATTTGTGGTAATGAAAATATGATGGCATTTTCGCAAAATTGCAGCGCAGAGTTATTACGTTGGAATTATTGCTTGAGCCGAATTATGCTAATTCCATGATATATTTGAGCGGAGTTTATCAGTTTTCAGGCTTAATTCTTAATATTTTGTATTATAAACTTTAATAGCGTTGAAATAAGAACTAAAATATCTTTTAAACAGTTATTAATACATATAAATAATAAGACAGCAGTCTTATAGTCTCTGTAATTGTATTTGTGTAAAGTTTTCTTTTGTAGACTAAAATTGGACTTCATATTTAACAAAAATTTTATAAAGAATGTTTTACCGCTTGATTATTTAAATGTGTATGTATGTATGATTTAAATTTGTACAAATCATACATTTCTATAAAACAAGGTATGCAAAACAATTTTAACTATGTTGGTCGCGGAGATCTAAAAAATAACAAATTCTAGAAACTTTTTTAATTAAGATAACATCTATAATTTAATTTCAAAGTGGCATCAAGCGCACGTTTAGTTCCTTACAAGCCTCGATTATGTCCAAATTCTAAGTTACTTATACTAAAGTGTCTTCTAATGGTTACATATGCCCCACTATCTCCTTAAAATACATCTCATCTTGGCGCGATAGACACTGCAGTGCAGAGCCTGTTTCAGCGCAGAGAAATCCCACCCACATAGTCCTGGAATGCGAGGCTGTGGCTTCACAACAAACAGCGTCGGACCATTGAAGTCGCTCCGTGAAGCATACGAAGTGAACAGGAATCTAGAAGCTTCTGGAAGGAGCTGGCTTAAGTAGCCGGGACTTTACGTACGACGTACCAAATGGGTCTCTTAGTGCGGAATCTGAGTTCACACTGCATTATGTACAAAAGTATCTCACGATCTTCATCACGAAAGTGCTCAATTTGACAGCATTTAGTATAACTAGCTACACAGAAAATCTTCCAAATATCACGTATGACTCAACAATTATGAACAATCGTTCCACTTTACAGAAGGATTACAAAGCCTTATTGTACTGTTCAAGTACGTATGCTTCATACAATTTCCAGATAATAGGCTTACTGTGCGAGACCTTAATGTAAAGCCTAGAAGGTCTGAGCATGAATTGCTTTGTATGTTTCCTTTTTCATATAGAACCTACAACCTTTTAGGCCAGGGCCTTAGATATCTGTTTCGTGAACATTTTTAAGCTATTGATAGATTTTTTGGCGGGCTTTGAGCGCGACGACCGAATTAAGAAATTCCGTAACAAAAAAAACCTAACACACGATGACGTAACATAGGTGCGGCAAATACGCGTTAGAGTGGGACAGAACGCATACTGCGTATTCCCATCTCTCTGACGAGATCGGTGACGTAGCGTGAGCGCGGCCGGTGCAGCCGGTACGCGTTAGAGTAAGACAGACTATATAGGCGTTTTAGTCTGGGTCTGGTAGAGAGGTAGATTGAAATAATATAAAAAAAAACTTGAATTAATATCAAAGAAGCAAATACTGCATAAATAAATAATTATAACTGCAAAAGTTGATAAAAAATGCTATGCAATAGCTTTACCGCGACCGTCTCCTGAGTGCCACATTTTTTTTTTTAATCAGCTAGTAGTATCACCATCCCTGACAGACGTCGTCGACTGATATGTTTATGACTGATTTTCTTTACATTTAAAAAATTATTATACAAAAAGTATTCTTCTTTAATTGCGCTAATCTTTCAAAGTTAATGTTAATTAGGTAAAATAATTTGCGGATAACTTGGTGCATGTTACAGGGTGCATCAGGGTGGGTCTTGAGAAGATTTAAAGGACAAAACCATCCGAATTAGTGAATTATTGTGATGCACTAACACTAGTAGTCAAGTGCTAAACAGTGTAAAATGAAAACCATCCGAAAATAACAGTGGCTTTCTGTTAACAGAGACTGTAGTGTTATTGGACAAGTTCTTATATTAAATCTCCTTTGCGCTTTGCACGTCGCGGTCATCTCATCAAAGATCACCTCGACGCCCTTCGTCCACAACTGAGCTTTATTTAAGGCAGGTCCTCCAAGAAATAAGCGTACCAATTAATAGGCCAACAACGCACTAGCGAGCCCTCTGGCAATGTGAGTGTCTATGAGCGGTATCACTTAACATCAGGTGAGCCGCATGAACGTTTGCCCAGTTTTCTACTATGATTCCCGTATTCATTGCTAAAGTGTTATGAATTTTGACGTTCTTTTAATATTAGCTAAATATCTGCCGGATGTAACGCAATATTATCTTTAAAGTATGAAATGTTATCATCCAAATTAATTAGTGCACGCTACGTGCACAGAGTTCAAAGACATCAGTTCAGAAGCTATTCCTCATTCGTGATTTGCGAGTGTTCAATACAAATACTCTTAAATAATATACCTATTAGGTCTAGCTTAGCAACGTTTGAGGTTAGTCAATCGGTTCAATATAACCGGTCAGTTGCGTACGCGCATGCCGGAGATAATTAACGGCGCCATCAATTATTTTATACTTAACACGGCTTTTTGTTCGTTCACATTAATTTTAATAGCGTGTTAATGCCGTATAATGATAAAGTTTTCTATATTTAGTGGCAATTAAAGATTAAGATAATAACTATCTCACAAGTATTTGGAACAATTATTATTGATATATTTTATTGTTTCACCAGTATTACCAATATTTAAAACTGAGTTAAGTTTTACCTTACCACACGTAAATTGTAAAGACGATTTCAACTGTTAAATAATTTTAACTAATAAAAAGCGTAGTTTAAACAAAAATTTAATTAATTTTGGAACCTTCTTTAAACCTAGAGACAAGATGGCACATGTTTATCATCAGAGCAGTAATTGTTTACAACTATATTCATTTCCCGAACAACGGTTGGCCGGCGGGGCAAAAATGTCCTGGAGACCGAGAACTAGTCGGTGAAGCGTTGAACGGACTCCAACTAGGATGATAGTGGTGGACCTGGTGAGGGTGGATGAAAGGTGTACTGGAAATTTAGAGGAGAGGTCTACGTCCAGTGAGGATAACAGGCTGAAACGCACGAACGATTCTTTGTCAAATTAAGAATACTTTGACTAAATTCACGTGATTAAGAATATTATGGAATTTACTGAATGAATGTCAGACAAATATATGATTAAAATATATTGTATTAAATTTTTAGTTTATAGTATATAATTTTTTTTATTATTTTAGATTAAGGTGATACGTTAATTTCATTTAAGAGATTTTGTTATGCACATCTCGCAATTTACTCATCATATTTCTATCTTTTTTCTTAGTTTTATTCTTACTTGGATCGTCTTGACCATTTTTTAGCGATAGAGCCGCCTGTTTCATAATTATTGTTATGTTATTTGTTTTTCTATAAATGTAACGAAGTGGAAATAAATAAATAAATTACATTTACGCCAAATACTTGGCCAGTAGGCGCCAAGCCAAGTGTCCTCATTCCCCGAATGCAATTTTAGGGCCATAAAATCTAATTCTGCATTTCATATTGCATACAACAATCGATTAATGTTCACGCGCTAAGTTTCCAAACTGATATTGTTATGGCATTAGGTCATTCTCTTTATAAGAGCAGCTCGCTGCCACGACGAAACGTTGAACACTGTACAAATCCTTAATAGTAATATATCAAGACAATTTTATTTATTTTAAAAAGGAAGCGAAACATACAATTATAGAGAACACATGACATACAAAAAAACAATACATGCATGTGAATCAAAGACAAGTATGCACAAATGTTGTGAGACAGGGAAACATTATTATGATAAAAGAGAAAATACAAATTTACAATAATATAAATAATAGTTTAAAAAAACTAAAAAACACGCTTTTAAAGCACATCAAACTAAAAAGTGAAAAATATATTGGTTGGTCTATAGACGAAAAATATGGCACAGAGCGCCCCACGCTTTTTCACAATAATACCAGTATTTTTTGTTCATTACCATTTTCAGCCTAAATTAGGAATTATTTTTCACTTTTTAGTTTGATGTGCTTTAAAAGCGTGTTTTTTAGTTTTTTTTAACTACAGTCAAAACCGTTTATAACGACATCGTTTACAACGACCTATCGGTTATTACAACCAGATTGTATGGTCCCGTCCGAATCCCTATTAAACTATTCAGTAAACAAACCGCTTATAACAACATCGGATACAGCGACATATCGCTTACAACGACGAAATTTTATCGATATTCATCGGCTATAACGACCAACCGCTTCTTATCTTAGCAAAACAAAACAATACAAACGATTTTAAATCTTATTTATAAGCATTGAATGAATATTTAGGCATATTATTACCTACGCACTTTCTCCCAACGAACAGTTTCACCCAACAACGATTTCCGAGGCTCTTAAAAAATTTTGTTGCCTTTAACGAACAGTTTGATACTGGTGATACTCATACCTTGAGGAGTATGAAACGTAAAATGCAAAAAATATTTGAGACTGGGCTAAAAAAAAAAACAGACCCAAATGACTTCTTACTTTTGTACCTAATTATTTCGTAATAAATATTTTTGTTTCTTTTTTGACACGTTTACATATTATAATATTAACATACCATATTATAGCCCATACCTACCTATTCTAGATCGATAACTATGATAATATAACTATGTACAATGTACATACATATGTACTGTACTTGTGTATATGACATTGCTTATAACGACTATCGGATATAACGTCGCAACTATGCGGTCCCTTCAATGTCGTTATAACCGGTTTTGACTGTATTATTAATTTTTTATTTTTTAGTTAATTTTTTTTCGGATTATTGCATTGTCATCGATCCTTGACAGGTGCGCAAAATTTGAATAAAATCTGTCCGTTTAAAGTGGGTCAAAATCGAGTCCGAAGGAGTCGGTTACATACATACATACATACAGGTGAAGCTAATATAAAGCGTGTAAAATTAATATATTTCTACTTTGAAATTGTTACTATTGGTGACGGATCAACAGTGACTGCAGTATCTTACACCTGAAGACATGGAGACTTTTTTTGATAGAACAGGGGACAAACGGGCATGAGGCTCACCTGATGTTAAGTGATACCGCCATGGACACTCTCAATGCCAGAGGGCTCGCGAGTGCGTTGCCGGCGTTTTATAGGAGAATATAGAGTTGCAAGCGGTGGCCCGGGGTGAAGTCATTACTTTTAATTCTTTCATATACGTATCGTAAAGTCAATTAAAAATATTCTTTACAACCCTACTTCTCAAGGCGTAGAACAGAAGAGAAAAAATAGGGAGAAATCTCCTCCACTCCAATATATTAAAGTACAGAAATTATAGACAAATAATTCATGAAACACTATGTATTTGGGAAAAACTGCTCTTAGCAGCAAGACAACACAACTTCCCTACTTTTAAGGGACAACACGTGGGTTACTAAGGGTACAAGTACTACTACCATGGATACAAGGATGTTTGCAATGGGCTGCCTTTTAGGTAGTGGTAGGTACGGTCCCATGAAGGCCCATAAGTCGTTACGATTCTACGTAGTTTTATACTCTTTTGTATTATAGTTTGAGATGTTTAAATGTGTTTTACATCCTATTCAAAGATTCTGTGTTTTTGGGCCTCACACAGAGCACTCGGGAGAAACCTCAGAAGTGAGGACTTGCTCTATAGTCTTAGTTACGCATATGTTATTGCACATAGTTTTAATTTTTTTAAGTGAAACTTCTTTAGGAGGGTAATTTTTTTTAAAAACGTCACGAAGATGTGCAGCATTTTTGTCGAAGAAAAAGGAGAGAGCGATTGAGACCGTTTGAGAGAGAGTGAGAAGTGTGAATTACCTTATAAAAATTATATTTTAAAATTAAAATTTCGTAAAGAGAATTTATGAAATATTAGTATTTTATATTTTATGTAAAATAATTTATTGAAATCTCAAATGACGAATTGTAAATTAAAATGCCACGTGTTTTTATTATCGACAAAATATTAATTAAATTTATTATTTGTCTTATTTTTTTTTTTATTTTATCAGTTTTCAAACTAGCTGTCCATTTTTTTAAGTTCTTCTCTAACAGTTGCAAGTAGAGTTCGTACATACTTCTTTCAATGCAGAATAATAATAAAGCACAAACATAGAGGAACGGCGTTACCTGTTAGCGATCTCTTCCAGGAACACACTGAATTGAATAAGGACAAACCAAGTTATTAGTGATAATTTCGCAATACATTACAAATTTAACATTATGATTAACACCATATTTAATTATCTAATTTATTCGCATAATAGTCGAACTACTTTAACCGCACCCCAAATGTTGAAATGTTTGATTAATCATCAAGCTGAGACATGGGATTTTTAATCTTCTGTAACGGTATTAAGAGACAAAATTGTATGAATAATAACAGAAAGGTTTCGTTTCGATGATGTGTAATCAATCAAGGTAATGTTAAATGCGATATTCTTAACGTTTAGATGTTGATAAATTGAAATGTCTTGGGATAAACGTATTTTAAAATCTCTTTGTAAATTTCTTTTGATGTTTTGATCGTTTGGGTATTTCAATTGTAAATAGGATATCGCATTACGATCATTATTTAACGACTGCGAAAAAGTATTCTTTATTATTAAAACAACATACATTAAATATTAAATGACCGCCTATGCATATAACACAATAGTGAGTTCAGTTTCCAGTTAAAAAATTATTTCGGCTTAGAAGGAACATAAAACTTCACTTGGAAAAATAAGTTAAATATGCAAACATGTTCGCTGCTGTATGGAGCTCTCTAAGATAAATATTAAAATCCATTTATAATTTTCTTAACTTGTTAATAAATTTATTATAATTCAAAAATGTTTTTGGTTTCATAAATGTACCTTGATTTTAATAATCTGTGATATCTCAACAATATAAATTTGTACATAATGCAAAGTAGTTGCCGCATTAATAGAAGTAATATGATCCGTAGATAAGATTAAGAACAGAAGGTAAAAGCATATTGGGGCAGGGCACTCTTCTTCTCCTGTTTCTCTGTTACATATATTACTATTGTAAATGAAGATCAAGAATGACGGACTCTTTTCCACATGATATATTATTATGCCCATGGATACCACTAGGATTACTTTTATAAAATGGAAAGATATCTTAATATATGGTACCTTACATAAGGCCTTCGGAGGACGTTTACGAGTATAATATACAGTATTAGTATTAAATATTATAATAACATAAACTTAATGTACCTTCATTAAAGGTTATTGAAGTGAAACTTCTTTATCGGGGTTGGAAAAAAATTTAGTGTAACATTTTTTCGTTACGCGTCACATTTTTCCGTTACGCGCCATCTTTTGAAGTGAAACTTCTTTATCGACGTATGGGAGAAATTTTGTAGCAGGTTACGCGCCATGTTGCTTTTTGAAGTCAAACTTCTTTATCGGCGATGGAAAAAAATTTACACACATTTGTCACATTTTTCGGTTACGCGGCATCTTTTTCTTGACCACGGTTGATCCAAAGAGATTCGAAGCCATTATTAACAAAAATATATAATAACGATAAAAATGATAGTAATACTAATAATTCTATTACAATTAATGAAATTCTGTAATAATCTTACTACTACATAGTAGTACAGTAATAAGTTAAAATGAAATAATTGTATTTGTATTCATGTCTATGATAATAAAAGCCTTTTGTTAAACTTTAACCAATATCTGTAAAGTTGCATATAGTAGATCATTTTTCGAAAAATAAGGTCATAAAGAAGTTTCACTTCTTACGTGTGTACACCTAGTACACGCACACATTTTTATTTTTTTATTTTATTTACAAATCAATATTATGTCAATAACCATGCATTCTTATTGAAAATTCAACGAAGTGATTACAAAATTTAGACAGTTATACAGCTATACCCCAACAACGGTATTACAAACGGCAATCTAATAAATAAAATCTTTCTACAGTAGACTCTTATTTATTTACACAAAAAACACAATTCTTACCCTAAATCAACAAGAATGGAAATTTAATAAAAATTCCTAACGGAGAATATTTACAAAATAAAAAAATATTTAAGCATTTATAAATAGTAGAAGTTTTGTTAGTTCACTAAACGGACAGTAAAATAAAGTTCCGTTAACCTATGTAAGTCGTTGACTTAGGGAGCGTTCAAGTATTACGTAACGCAATTTGGGGGGAGGGGTATTCTTTTGAAACGTTACATGGGCGGGAGGGGGGTTATTTAAACAACGCATTACGTGACATTTTTTATTTTAATAAAAAACTGGGGGATTAATTGGCAACCCTTTTCGTTTATGTTGTACGGGGAATCCCTTTATTGTATTGTACTTTACTTCTATTTTTGCTTTCCTAAGTTTATGTTTCGGGGAATCCCTCGACTGTGTGTAAGTGATTTTTATTTTATTAAAGTTTAAACAGAAGCACATATTACTGTTGTCAGTGTTGTTAAAGATTGAGGAAATACCGTAATGTCCTCGAAAGCGGGAGATTTGCATCATCGGCTGTTCATGGCATATAAAAGTTGTCATATTACAGAAAAATCTTAAATGTCATATACAGAGGGGGGGGAAATTTTTAAAAATTGCGTAACGTAATACTTGAACGCTCCCTTACGTAATACATCGAATAATATGTACGTTTTTAGAAGTTTAGTTCTGCGGGGCACATATTATAATACCGCCTGTACTACTGATTAAAAGTTCGTAAGTTTAAAATTAGAATTAATTATTCCTTTAATTATCACATCCCAAAGTTATGAATCAAACATGAATCTTCATTTCCAAAATGGATATTTCTGTGGTTGACTTCAGCCATAGTTTTGAATTAGATGACACAAGTTTAAAATTGGAGTTGGAAACTATTCCTACTGGCAAAGTTGAGCTTGCAACTTTACATACTTTATTGCGAATTCAGTCCCTTTAATATGTAATTTATGGTTTATTTTCTGTTAGTTTGTTTTACAATTAATCACTATGAAAAGTTTATTGATAATTTAGTACTATAAAGACCACAGCTCCAGAAATATATGAATGAGTTCTAAAGAAAAGCTATGGAACTTGATAATTCCGATAAGAAAGCGAGCAAGATAATAACATTTATAGTATATAAAATCTGTATATCTGTTCGCAAAGAACACGTAACAAATTGAGGTTATCACAAATATCTTGAATGATTCATGAGGAAGCTTTAGGTGAATAATATTTCACGTGCGAAGTTCACTAGTATAAAATAAAGGTAAGTTATTCAAAATATCGTACTAAATTACGCAACGCGGCGCGATCAAAAGAAACAAAAACGGAATACCAGTTACTCGTTAGTCCGGCTTTAATCAATGTTTAGGTACAGGTTTAATGTGTAGTCACGTACTGTAACTAGGACACAACTTGATTGATACCGTGCGTGTGACGTCAAGATCATCGCTATAAGCCAGCTGACAAGATTAACTGTTTTAAATGGTAGATTGTTTAATCAAGAAAATATCTAATAAATGCCAAACCGTTTAGCTTCGTAAAAAATAGTTTTTTTTTTAAATAATTCAGTGCTGTTATATTTATTTTGTATCCTCAACTAAAAGCTAATAACTCCTTTATTAGTTTAGTTTGTTTTTTGTTCCTGTTAAGTTTATGTATTTTCTTAATAACTATATGTAACATGTATTTTTGCAGTTCTTGCCTACCTCATCTATTTTATAACATTTTTTTTAATTTTCTCTCAGTGGTTGCCTAGAAGAGATCGCTCGAAAGCGATAAGGCCGCCAGTTGCCCTCCTTTATATTTAATTATGAAGTGTAAATAAATAAATAACATAAATCATATATGTAAAAGCAATTATAAAAGGTTCAAACATTTACGATAGAAAAAACAATAAAAAATATTAAATACATTTAACTAAGTTATAATAATTCGTCTTTGTTGTGTGATGGTGTGAAAGTTCAGCTCATGATGCAAATTATTAAGCGCTATGGATATTATATTCCGCGATAGCTTAAAAAGTCGCGACTAAATAGTGGTTGTGTCCGGACTGCGCGATACAAAGCTGAGTTTTCAAAAATTGTTGGTGTTGATGTGAGGAACGTGAAACAGAGCAAGATTACCAGAGTAGGCAGAAACGTGGATGTTCAACTGTCTAGAATTTTTAAAATTCAATCCACTTTTTAATTCATTGATTTCTATTTTTTTTGATAGACAGGTAATCCATCACTGCCAAATTTTTGCATATGAGCAAGTTTTTATTGCAAATATGGAAATAAAGAATATATTTCTAAAGATACTGAACTAAAACTCCATTTTACATAGAAGATATAAATAATGTTTATCAATCAATCCAACGTGACAGTCACTTTATACTTAAATACTTCTTTAAAGTTTAAAATAATCATTTTCTTGTATCTTTTACTCTATTAGTTAGGAATCGTTTGACTTCTATATATAATAGGATTGCTTATCGCCCCGATCTAAACACCTAAACATAAAAAGAGCCAGTCTATATTTCTAAACTATATTTAATTGATCCCGTCTTCAGTCTCTATAATATTAAATTAAATAAAGCCTTTAATTGTCTCCCTTCTACCACCAATCCCATATCTAATAATTAACAATAACTATAGTCAAATATACAGTATTTACAATGTTCTTAACCTACATAGTAATAATACAAATAATTAAAAAGAAAATTAAAACAACTTTAAAAAGTTCGGTCACGGTGGCAGTGAGTGTAACTTTAACGCTGGCAGCATTTCCTCGCTGTATTGCGATACTTATTCGTTGAGCGAGGAAAGCACCTGCTCTGGGGTCACCGGTACTATCTACCAGGCTCCAACTTAAATCTTTAATTAGCATTACCTGTGCACTTGAACCCCACGGCCCAAGAGTCAATATTATGTTTACTTATTTTATTAGTAATTATTTTAGAAGCATTAGAAAATTTGGATTTAAATAAATTAAAAAGTATCTTCTGCTACGAGAAAGACGTATGGTTAGAACAAATTAACTTAAAAACTGTTCCTATTTCGAAAATTGACTGGCAATTAGATTATCCCTGATTCCTGATTTATTAATTAGATCTAATTGAAGCAATGATATAAGCTGATTGGAGGGTTGGGGGAATAAGCTTTAATTGATAACATTAGATCGCCACAAATTCCTGTATATATTTTGATAAACTTTGTAATAATTAATTAATTTTAGGATACAATACAATTAAGATATTCTCAATTATATTTAGTATGTATAAAATGTATTAACTTTTCAAGCCTACTTACGCCCTTCTTGCTTTTCTTATGCACTTTAAAAGTAGAACTTTCTAACCTACCTTTTACACGAGTAGTATATAAATACAACATAAAAACAAAACGTTAAAAATAAATTAAATATTCTCTGTTAAAATCAAGGTTTTGTTTAGAAAAACTAGAGCTTTCTTAGTATTCCAATTAAGTTCTGAGCGTCTATTCACATAGTGGGAGCGCAGACAGTGATTGTCAATCCGCGGTTGCTGTGTGACCTAAAATCTGAAATGCCACCAAAGGTCATAGCGAAAGCGATATTAATAGTGGAATTAACTAGACTTATTATAGTTTCAGGCAAGCGAAGAGTGAGAGGAAAAACAATCAGTTGTATCTTGTTACAATAATATTTTATATATAATAAATAAATCAGTGACGCTACAACCTTTTTAGGTCTGGGCCTCAGGTCTGTATCAGATTCATGATCATTTGTAAATCGAAAAGACAAGTAGGTGATCATCCTCCTGTGCCCTGATACACGACATTATGTTGGGTCTAAGGCAAGCCGGTTTCCTCATGATGTTTTCCTTCACCGTTCAAGCGAATGTTAAATGCGCACATAGTTGGTGTACAAAGCTACTGGGGATCAAAGCTACGACCTCAGAGATGAGAGTAGCACGCTGAAGCCACTAGGAAAACACTGCTTTTGTCAGATAGATTATATTTGAGTACACTTAAATTCCATCAGTAATTCAATTTTAGATAAGTTTAATATTATCAAATACTAGATCCTATTTTTTTAAGCTATTGCATAGATTTTATCGCAGGCTTTGAGCGCGGCGACCGAATCAAGAAATTCCGTAACGAAAAAAGCCTAACACACGAAGACGTAATATAGGTGCGGCCAATACGCGTTAGAGCGGAAGAGAACGCATACTGCGTCTCACATCGGTCTGGCGTGATCGGTGACGTACAACAAACGACGGACAAAACGAGTCTATATAGAACTAGTGTATATAGGGTTTGTGGGACATGTCACGGCACTAGACTACTCAGGCCTATAGCGAAATAAAATGCGGCTTTATGTATTACAAATTCCTAAGATACAAAACGTTGAGTAAATAACAAGACTGTATCCACGTTCTACTGAATACTGAATAGACAAAGGTGATTTTGAAATACTGAAGCTCTGTAAACAGCGCTAGATCAAAGACACCCACATAAACGCGGTACAAAGACCAAAAACCAATCGTTTGAAACGCCATTTTCATCTTTATTTACAATTGGAAGTTATATAACCAAAACTACAAAATCGAAGTCAATGCGCCTTTCAAAAACTGTTTACCAATAATTTTTCTCAGTTTATATATATTTTAAATCCAACAAGTCATCCATTTACCAACAAAACCTATAAAACAGATGTAGAAATATGTCTGCAATCGCTCCATGCTTACGGAACACTTCATGTCAACAAAATTAAAAGGAATATTAAAATTAATGAGCACAGATTTTTCCTAATCGTGTACATTTACTTAAATATTTGAAAAACGTATGGCGCATACAATTTAATCCAACTAATAACAAAAAATAAACGATATCGTAATTTTAATGCTTTATATTTTGAATGTTTACATCAAGCTTCAGGAATATATAAAATCAATAACTTGTCGGGTTAAAATGGATGAACATTTATCGCTCTAATTTTACACGAAATCCTGTATCAACTTTCACATACTGCTACGTTGTATAGAAATGTTGAAATATTGCAAGCCTCTATACACAAAAAGCAATTTGTTGAAATTATAAATTCTAGCATCTCCGAACTACGAATGACATTCGTTCTCCAATTTGAAACAGTAACAATCCCAAGTGGTCTCTTAACTGTCCAGGCGAAACTCTTATGATCTGCTTTCAATCGCAGCTCACCATTCATCATTCAAAACTCCTGTCATAGATAAGGGCTTATGTCAGTTATCCCTTGACATATGAGAGGCTCAATTCATGTCACCTACTCTAATCGCATCTGTCGATAATCATTGATTTTATAGTATTTAATGTTTCGTTCTATAAACTACATCAACACTGCGAGAGAAAATTATTTTAGTCCTATGCAGAAAAATAGCAGAGAAGTATCTAAAATTAAATGTGTCAATTTGAGTTAAGTATAAGTGTCAACTAATGGTATGATGACCTACTTAATAAATATTTCTGTCCGGCTCACTTTTATTTATATTTAGTGTCTACTAACCCGTTATAATTGTTGATATACCGTAAACCGACTGCAAGAACTTAACCACTTAGTATAATAAATAAATACCTTTTGCTAATAATATGGAATATGGTTCACAGATGAGTTTATAATAAATTCTACGCATGAATCGTTGATAAAAATAAACCATTCATTACCTTCAGACTACTTGAAATGCAACGCAATAGATAATGTATAAATTATGCAAAATGCTAAATGACGTCAATTATATATAAAATATGCATTGGACATTTAACATATAAAATACATATTAACATACAATGTATAAATCTATGGATATAATCTTAAACATAGTCGACGCCTTAATGCAGACAAGGAGTCCACGCACCAAAAAGTATTTAAATATAACGCTTAGTTATCAAGTTTGGAAAGTCAACTGTCAAATTTGGTAGTCTCTTACAACTCTTGTCATGTCAAAACACGTACACTTATGAACGTCAAAAAAGAAATATATATTAAATGCTTCTAATTTTACAATTACTGCCAGTTCTCAAATCAAGGGCGTAGAACGGAAGAGAAGAACTGGCAATAAACTCTCCGCCATTCTTTTCGCGAATCATGGCGATTCTCTTATTTCTCACAGATAATTTCATACACTTCATACAACCAAACTATTAATTTAATTAAAAGTTTAATGTGAATTGAACATGTTTAACTATTTTATATTTTAGCTTCAAAATAAGCGAAATATATGATTCGGATAGGCAAACCTTACCCATCTCTGATAGATGAAAATTGTTTCACCGTGAATATTGTTGATAGCCCAACGCGGAATAGCGGAACCTACTTGTTGATAGCGCAACCAAAATAGTTATAGATAAAAAGTATATACTCTTCAATGTATATACCATAAAGACGTATTTTACCAGAGGAATAGGATCTCTAATATATACCATCATACTGTGTTGTCTACTCGTTAGTACAGTGGTCTTCTGTTTCCATACAAATTACTTTAGGGACCTCCATCAATTAAATCACCACGTCACATACATTAAGCATACGTCATATACACTATATGTTAAGTTTAGGCTCTACCAAAAAGCTTTGAAATATATTCTTAAGTTTAGTTAATGTTATAAAAAATATATACAATGTTTATTATGGAATATAAGATACAGGTATTACTTATTCCACATCTTTAAATTTGTATCGGTAGACATCCCTGGTCATCGGCAAAGAAGACAGAGGGTGTAGGCCGAGAGAAAAATCCGGCGAAAAAAAAAGAGAAAAGAGAAATAAATAAAAAAACTCAGGCCCCTGTTCTGATGACGGACTAGGATCATAATTGCCTAATTTTAGTCTGTGATACTAACAGAAAATTAAAAAGTTTTTAAAGCCGCACCCGATTTTTAATGGGTATTTAAGTCATTACTTTAAGTAATAAAACATATTAGTAATTAATATAAAATTCACTTAATTTAATTTTTGTCTCTAAGGGCTTATTATATGAAGGTCAATTATACAATTAAGAATGATTCTAGAAAATAATGTAATAAACACTCACATAATATTAAATTTAATTTTATTAAAACCCTTGTAATATAGTCTAGTCGACAAGTTGAAAATGGAACAAAATAGAGATACTACTCCTAAAATTATGTGCGATAGCTCATTGGATCCGGAATGACGTCTAGAAAAATGTGCTAAAAGCGTGTATTAGCACATAAAAAATTGCAAAAGTTATAGACCATTAAAGATGAAAAAATAATGGCATTTAGTTTTTTGCCAATATTTAATAAACTATTAATATTTAAGAAATTTCAAATAAAGGTTCTGAAAGAGGAGGAAATTTCTAATAAAAAACTCCTGACTCCCAGAACTCTATCTCCATTATTTATAATGTTAATTTAACGCTAAAAATAGGTCTGCGGGTGACATTTTTAGGATTCGCGCGTGGCGTCAAAAGCGACTACGGCACATTAGTTAATTTATTTAAGGTATTGAATATTTTTTTTTAAATTTGAAAAATTTATGGTGTGTTCTGAACACTATAATTAATTTATTCCCGTTGAAAATTTTACTTAAAGTTAATTTTTCAACAAGTTAAATAATTGTTAACTAACGAAATTTTCTCGAACGACCGTCTTAATTGTAAGTGAAAAAAAATGTTTAAATAATGGTCGTAAAAATATTTCGCTTCGTAGAGCCTTTCTTACATACATACTTAACAAGATCGTACCATAAAAGTTAAAAAAATATTTATACTTTGTTTATAACAATTTTTTTACTTAAACAAAAACTTAAAAATCCATGTAATGATGTTAAAAAAAAATTTTTTTTTCTCAATCATCATATAATCGTTTTTTTATTAATACAAGATATTTATTAATTTGCAAAAAAAAAAATTCCCGCCATTTGTTGATGAATTTTTTTTAAACAAATTGATTAAATCAATATTTTTTTTTAAAAATTTAACACAACTTTATTACATTAAAAATTTTATGATTTTTAAAAAAAAAAATTTTCCTTCATAACAATTTTTAATTGTTGATAATCGTTTTTTTTAATTTTCTATTGTTTAAATAATTAGTTAAGAAATTTTTTTTTTCCTAAAAATCATAATTGACAATCTTCTATAAAGTAACAGAAAAAAAATTTTTTTTAATCAACAATTCTATTGTTTTTTGTAAATTTTTTGATTATCATGAATATTACTTTTATTTAAAATTAAAAAAAAAATTTTCTATACTTTGTTATATATGGTTGTTTTTGTTAATTTTAGAAGTTTTTGAAAAAAAATAAACAAAAGTTAAATATTTGTTTATAACAAATTGGTAAGTTAATAAACAATAGAATTAATAAATATCTTGTATTAATAAAAAAACGATTATATGATGATTGAGAAAAAAAAAATTTTTTTTAACATCATTACATGGATTTTTAAGTTTTTGTTTAAGTAAAAAAATTGTTATAAACAAAGTATAAATATTTTTTTAACTTTTATGGTACGATCTTGTTAAGTATGTATGTAAGAAAGGCTCTACGAAGCGAAATATTTTTACGACCATTATTTAAACATTTTTTTTCACTTACAATTAAGACGGTCGTTCGAGAAAATTTCGTTAGTTAACAATTATTTAACTTGTTGAAAAATTAACTTTAAGTAAAATTTTCAACGGGAATAAATTAATTATAGTGTTCAGAACACACCATAATTTTTTCAAATTTAAAAAAATATATTCAATACCTTAAATAAATTAATTAATGTGCCGTAGTCGCTTTTGACGCCACGCGCGAATCCTAAAAATGTCAACCGCAGACCTATTTTCAGCGTTAAATTAACATTATAAATAATGGAGATAGAGTTCTGGGAGTCAGGAATTTTTTATTAGAAATTTCCTCCTCTTTCAGAATCTTTATTTGAAATTTCTTAAATATTAATAGTTTATTAAATATTGGCAAAAAACTAAATGCCATTATTTTTTCATCTTTAATGGTCTATAACTTTTGCAATTTTTTATGTGCTAATACACGCTTTTAGCACATTTTTCTAGACGTCATTCCGGATCCAATGAGCTATCGCACATAATTTTAGGAGTAGTATCTCTATTTTGTTCCATTTTCAACTTGTCGACTAAACTAATAGTGTACGTGCGTCATCCCCAAAACTGTACACCGTCATAAGGGAGGCGCTGGACAGAAACCGGTGGAAACAGATAGTCCTTGCTGCTTGTACCACGCTCAGAAATGTGCTGCCAGTTGGGTATTTGAAAAAAAAAAATTTTAATTTTTTAAATGTATATTAAAACTTTATTATTTATAATATTGATATTTAATGCAAAAAACTTCAAAAAGTTTTTTTTTTAAATTAATTATAAACAATTATAAACTGATGAAATTTAAATAAAAGTCACGTGAGTATAAACGCGCCATGAATGGTCACCATAGTTGTGACGTCATAATGTTATAGCTATCTAATAACAGTACAACGTTTACGGCTATTACACGTGACAAGACAATAATATTGAAAATTTATTGTTATAATACGAAGAGAGAGTACCAAATATCATAAACATAAAGTTCCTTTCAGAAAGCTTCAACTGATCTTCAATATCCCAACTGTTTGAAAACACACACAAAGTATTATACAAAACACCTCAATCATGTGAATCTTTAAATATAAAATTCGTGATTGGAGACACATACAATTTAAGATTCCGTCAAATTGAGAACCCCTGTATCCACCTCTACTACTAGATGTATCATTGTGATGTAAGCTATCAATACCAGCTTAATTTGTAAATGCATATATGCGTCTAAATACAATCCAGTTCATACAATTGGTATTGTATGCATGAAGGCTGTACTTGCCATATATGGAAATTGGTGTGGGCATAATTGTAATAAGAATTATTCGTATTGATCTAGATTGCGTAGTATCGTTATAAGATAAAATTATAGTTATGGAGAAATGAAATAGAAAAAATAATCTAGTAGATTTTGAAGGGTCGTAGATTCGATCTCCTCAAGAAAAATTCTGAATGAATTCTATACCACCTCGAGCTATTCATAAAATATAAATAGACAAAGGAAAATTCGATTTATTATTTATGTTTAAAGTTATAAATTTAAACTGTTCCCTAAGTTGGGATTACCAAATGGAAATCGTTTTGATTGAAAATTTTGGAAAACATATACTGTTAAAAAAATTTGCAAACGTACTTGGAAACCTAGAGCGTGCTTTAGCGTGCGTCTCTCATCCCTGAGGTCGTAGGTCCTATCCCTGGCTGTGCACCAATAGACTTTCTTTATATGTGATTGTGCGCATTTAACATTCGCTCGAACGGTGAAGGAAAACATCTTGAGAAAACCGGCTTGCCTTAGACTCAAAAAGGCGTGTCAGGCACAGGAGGCTGATCAGCTACTTGCCTATTGATAGACAAATGATCATAGAAACAGATACACAAATCTGAGGACGGACCTAAGAAGGTTGTAGCGCTACTGATTTATTTATTTTATTTTTTGCTCATAAAGTTTCAAGCCTCGTCTTCATAACGTTGTCTAATTTTATTAGTTCAGCGATCCTTCAAACATCTATCTAACGTATTTAAAAGAATTTTATTTATTTATATTTTGCATTATTTTTGATAAATGTAGAACAATTTGGCAACTAAACAATACAATTTCCATTTATACGTAAGCATTGAATACACAAACACTCGATTAACGCGACATCATTATCTCTTATCACTGATAAGACGGTGACGTCACGCTGTGTCACTGATTACTGGCTGGTTGATGTAACAGATTACTAAGCTTTTGCTCTAATCGAAGATAGTTTAACATCAATATTTGTGTTCATGTTTATCATTTTGTCAAATTGTGTTTACGATGTGATAATACATAAGTACATTAGTTAAAACAGTGCAATTAGACTTAGTTTTTGTGAGTGAGTGAGTGAGTATTATTTTTACAAGTGTATAAACATATTTTCCCAAATCAATGAGTGGGTTAACAAAATCACAAGCTCTACAAATATAACAACATCCTAGCATATTTTCAGTCATATAAAGTCAGAATAATTAGTAAACTTTTATGAATATTCTCTTTGAATAACGCAGAACTCATGTTTAAATCATGGAGTATTTCAATTTGTTTATCCGTTTCGTTTATATATACGAATATCGGTTGAAAATGCTTTGATATTGATATTACTATCCTTTGAAATCTGAACTATTATAATTCTGAAATCTATAAAGCTTTCTAATATTAGTTTCAATTGTGGTATCGTTATATTGCGCAACTCTTAATAACAATAATAAAACCACTTTAATTCCATACTGTTATTGTTATTTCCGTTTCTTTGAGTTCTGTATTATGGACCCTTTTTGGGTAAAGGCCTCGTCTTGAAATTCCATATGGATCTATTGTTAGCTTCCTCCATCCAATTCTCCAGAGGAACCTTCACTAAGTCATCAGCTCATCGCTTTGGTGGTCTCCCCATGTTTCGTTTTCCTGGAGGTCCCCTCCAGCGGGTGGCTTCGGCGGTCCACCTTTTATCTGTGCACCTTGCAATATGGCCCGCCCATTTCCATTTCAGCTGTAAGGCGTGGGTTAGCGCGTCGGTGTTCTTCGTTTTCACCCTGGTCACTTCGAACTTTGTGGATCTTTTTTATTTTTAGGACGCACAACTCTTGGCCCTAATTAATTTTAAACTCTTAGGGAGTATTTAAGGCTTTACAAATGCAAAATACGGGAGTCATTGTTTACCTAAGTCAAGTCAAATTATTTATTTCAATTAGGCCTATTTAAAAAGCTAATTTTGAAAGTCAAAAGTACGGGTTAAAATATTAAAAACAATTACTCTTATTGAAGAATGGACAAGAAACTCCATACTTACTCTTTTAATAGTTTTAAAACTGTCATCCTGTGGTCGTTGGAGCCCCACAAAGGTCAACCTTATCTGGAGCATGCTAATCAACTGCCTTTACACAAAAATCAATTTGAAATCAGATACAGAAATCTGTTTCCTATTCACCACTGGATTATTTTTAGAAGATTACATTTCGGTGTAAGCAGCTTTGAAAGTGACTTAATTATTTGGACGTCAGAATTGAAAGACGGCAAGCATCTCAACATCATGTATAATTGTAGTTGGTGCCGTGCATGTAATTAGAATAAAATTACGCTAACTACATAGAGTGTCATGTTGTAATACCAGTTTAAGATATTCTTGAATTAAGGTATAAATTATTAGTTTTTACGTGCAGATATTTTTTTTATTCAGAACTGCCTTGCGATTCTGTAACTCACTTTTCAAACTGTGGTCGTGCTCAAATCAGTCTTGAAGCAGTCATTTTACGATTTGGCATTCTGATATGACAATAAACTACAAGCTCCTTCCGCTTGTCAAGACGTTATGTGAACTTGCTTAACAGAATTCCATAAGATTCCAAAAATGACGTGAGTGACGAAGGGAGCGTTGTTAGTGTGAGGTGAACTCACGGATTGACAGAATCGCACGGCTGAACGGACGCCACAATCCTGGTTAAGTGAGATGTGGCCTATCGGAAGGCCTGTCCAGGAGCAGCCTATTTAACCACTGCTTAAATTAACCCATATAAAACTGTCTGTATGTTATGATGGAAGGACACTAAGGCAATTCGAATTTATTTATTTTTTTGTTATAGAACATGGGGCAAACGGGCAGGAGGCTCACCTGATGTTAAGTGATACCGCCGCCCATAGACACTCTCAATGCCAGAGGGCTCGCGAGTGAGTTGCCGGCCTTTTAAGAATTGGTACGCTCTTTTCTTAAAGGACCCTAAGCCGAATTGGTTCGGAAATACTTCAGTGGCCAGCTGCTTCCACAAAGTGGTGGTGCGTGGCAAAAACTGTCTTGAAAAACGCTCAGTTGTGGAACGGCGGACGTCGAGGTGATACGGGTGGAATTTCGTATTCTGCTTTGACATCCGATGATGAAACTCAGCTGCAGGTATTAATCCGAACAACTCCTCTGAACACTCTCCATGGTAAATGCGGTAAAAGATGCAGAGTGACCCCACATCTCTACGCAACGCCAAAGGATCAAGCCGCCGATCAATATGGATTGGGTTTAAAAATGGGTTGATACTAGGTACTAATAATAATCTCTTGTAAATAACTAAAAAGGTGAAATCCAATACAAAATATCAAGTCGATTTCAAATTGTTTCCGATCGCTTTAAAACGTATTTTAATAAGCAACCATCCATACCTATAACGTACGAGTATCCATCCAGGGTTAAGACGCATTTCCTCAGGGCCCCAGACACTGAGCGGTGCCTCTGAGCCCTGGGTGCCCCAAGAGCTCTCCCTCCACCTGGATCACTATGACACTTGTGTACCAACTCTTTGTCATTAACGCTACTGTTTCCGTCGACAGATCCCTGCCTGCCATCAAGCAAGGCTCGCCGCATTGTCATATCACTCGTTATCTCCTGTCACATGTAAATTCACTTCACTTAACACTTTCTGTAACAGATAATTTCACTTTCCGTCAATGTATAACACGTTTGTCACATTCACACGTGTATTCGCTTAGCACGGTGCTGTAATGGTTTTAAAAAATATTGTAATATAATACAATTAGAAATTGACGATTAAAATTGTGCCAAGAGTATTTAGCATACAAATTACATAATTAAATGGTGACATGACGAGTTTATATAATTAACTGCTTAATTACTGACTGGAAGTACTAAAAAATTATAATTATTATTATTGTGTTTTTTATATATTTTTAGTTTAGCGCAGGATCGACACGTGATGTACGGCAACACGTGTTATTATTATTAAAATAATTAATTTGAAGATTTTAATATTATTGTCTTTAATCATAATCAGTTAGCTGAATTTATTTCTAAAAGCTTCTAATTTATGATACTAAAAGCATCAAACCGTCTGCTAATAACGGAATAATAAAACGAGGAAATTTTCATTGTAACTGGAACTAAAGCTTAAAGAATTGGTACTTTTCTTTTATGCGAGTCGACATAAAAATGAAAATTAAATGCAAAGTTGCATGCTATCAAGTGGGCGGAAAATATAAAACCATTATTTATCTTTATCGCTTGTACTATTAACATTGATAGTGATCATTTGTTTTAACGAAAACACCATGCGCAATAAAGTTTTATAAATTATCTTAAAAACTGAAATTTAGAAGCTACGAAAAAGCTTATTTTGCCCGCTTTAATTAGATTCCCTTGTCCGCTGACGAAAGGAAATTTCGTATCAATTTTCCTTCGCGCCAGAAAGAAATATTTGCCGTCCTAAGTAAACATAGTGTTACAATTTCGACACTTGACAATCGCGTACAGAGTCAAATATATTTTACGGAAATTGTTTTTCCGCCATGGTAACTAGGAACATATTGCGTCACGGGGTGGGGGAGGTCATTAGTAAACATCGTGATGCCATTCCGATCCGCGAACAACAGGTGTTACCGTGTGACAAATAACTCATTTAGCGCAAATCAAAAGGCGAATTTTTTGAAAATGGAATATTACTTTAGAGGAATTTTCCCTGGTTTTTAAATTACGAAACGCGCGTTCAAGGCGGCATGATAGCGACACGACCGTTTCGCGTGGATGCCTGCGCGCGACTGTTCTGCCTTAACAGTCCACATGTCCTACAGGTAGTTTGTGATTAGATAGACAGTTTTGAATATTACCTTTTGATTAAGCTCCAGTTTATAAATTATAACGGTTAGATTGCTATTTAGAGCGGATGGCAGTTTGTCTGTTTTAAATGTATTTTTTAATGTTACTTACGGGTTATTATAATAAGAGCAAGTTATGTAACCTAACATTAGTTAAGTTTAGTAAAAATTAAAAATTCATTCAGACACACAACATGTTAATGTGTTAGTTTTAGTAGTAATCAATGAGCTCTTTAGTCTATTAAAAATTAAAATTCTCGTGGCACGGTGTTTGTAATTAAACTCCTCCGAAATGCCTCGACCGATTTTCGTGAAATTTTGTGTGCATATCGGTTAGGTCTGCGACTCGGACAACATCTATTCTTCATCCCCCTTAATGTTAAGTGTGGTCCGGTCCACCCCTAAACTTTTCTTTTATTTTTTAGACAACATTTTTTGTTGTAATTTTATGATTCAGCATACAAAAATACATACAACCCTTAATTTTCAGCCCTACTTTATTCACGCAAAAATTTGGTTGTGACAAAATTCATCTATACCTAGTCTCCACAATAGGTAGGCCTCTGTATTGTGGGTAAGATTAGGAGTATGATTACAATTATTCCGTGATAAATGGTTGATGTTTAAACATTTTTTTCAAAGAAAAAGTAGTCTTGCATCTAACAAGAATGAAGTCTTTAGAAAATCAAAATTAGTTTTAAGGGTGGATAAAAACTAAAACGAAATTTAGTTTTTATCCACCCTTAAAACAAACAAATATCTACTTATTTACATTTATTCTTATTTTTAACTTTTAATCTAATTCTATTTACTATACACCGTTACACACGATTTACTCACACTTCTAACTTTAATATTATTATTATTATTTTTCTACTTGGTATTATAATTATTTATTTTATTTTATTAGAGGCGCAAACTAGCTGCTGTGGTCTCTGGCAGAATGACCAGCGCTGTGGAACTTTTTGCTCCTCAGCATAATGCTGAGCCAGGGCCAATTACAACACAGTACACACACATTGCACACTGGAAGCGAACCGAATGGCAAAAGAAAATTTCTTAATTTTAATTTTTAATTTTTATTGTTTGTGATGTCTTATTTTATTTTATGTTTTCTTTAAGTATTGTTATTTTGTGTGTTTATGTGTGTGTGTTTTCCTTTGTAATAAATGTTATGTCTATGTCTAAAATGGATTTATTTTTGACAGGATCAAAATGATTATTGAAGTTTATACATTACTAGCGGCCAGTACCGGCACAGGTGGACAATTATTATTTAAACTTTTTTTGTAGATATTGATACGTCCTTCCCCAAGTTTAGTTTTTTATTTGTAGTAGGGTTATTTTTTTCTTGCAATTAAAATAGCCTATATTAATCAGTGATAATGTAGGTGTAGGATTCAAATACTGAAAGAATTTTTAAAACAGTCCAGTACTTTTTGAGCCATTTCGTTAGAAACATCTATATATATATACATCATACTTTCGTTACAAATCTTTCCTCTTTATAACATTAGTATAGTATTTATATATACTAATATATATATTATAGTTAAGGAATACCTACAGTGTGTTTCGTTATGTTTATATATACAAGCCAGTCGCCTGGTCGCTGATTTCGTGAACAATGATTCATTTAATATTTCACGGAATTCGGGGATCAAAATAACAGTAGTCAGTCAGCTATGAAGTCGAAAGTTAAATAGCTGTATAATTGTTCATAGTGCTGAATATATGCCCATTTTTAACTATAAAGCCCAAGCTTACGTATAATCTAGCATGAGTAATACTTTTAAATTAAGAAGGAAAATGTGAGTGTATATTGAAATTTCATATGCAAATTTCTCACGTCGGCGCTTGAAAAGCGTTCGTTTGAAATGAAGACACAAAGAATTTTCATACGTTGCATACAGCTTTAAATCACGTGTAAATGATTGAAAGTTGCAATAAAGTATATATACATACTTATAATTGACCTGCGTAAAAAATAATGATTGGAAAACTTCCGTGTTGTATCCAATATTTCTGAATCAAAATTAAAAGTCAGTATTATATGCTAAATTAAACAATAATCAAAAAGGTACTTGTATAGCCAGTTAAGGTGAAAATTGGACGGGTGGGCGCAAAAAATAATTTTCCGTGTATTTTCCTACATTGCAAGCATAATCCACACAGCAGTAACAAATTAGAAGGCTGTTCTTGTTAATCCGTCCCAAGAGTCAAGTAAAACATGCCTCTAATAATAGAACGTTGTTTGAGCTTTCGAAGCTGAAACAATGCGACAGAATGTTAGAATTTTAGAACTAGCAAGTCAAAGTAAAAGTAAATTACTTTTGTCACAGAAATATTTTTTTCAAAGGAATTTACTTCTGCTGGAAAACTTTGTAATATGAATCAATGTTCCTTTATAACCAACTCAATCTAATTATACGAGTATTAAATCGTCAATCATTTAACGTATGTAAATAAAAATAAATTAGGTCTGGGCCTCAGATTTCTGTATCTGTTTCAAGGTCATTTGTCTAATAGGCAAGCAGGTGATCAGCCTCCCGTGCCTGTCACACGCCGTCGGCTCTTTGGTCTTAGGCGAGCCGGTTTCCTCGCGATGTTTTCCTTTACCGTTCGAGCGAATGTTAAAGGCGCACATCGAAAGTCCATTGGTGCACAGCCGGGGAACCCACGACTTGAGGGATGAGAATCGCACGCTGAAGCGACTAGGCCAACACTGCTGCATTTAATGTATGTAGAATAAAATATATTTTGGGCTCGAAATAAATCTACACTAATATTATAAAGAGGAAAACTTTGTTTGTTTGTTTGATTGTAATGAATAGGCTCATAAACTACTGGACCCATTTTAAAAATTCTTTCACCATTCGAAAGCTACATTATCCACGAGTAATATAGGCTATATTTAATTTTGAACAAAAATAGGGTTCCGTCATATATTAGGGTTTTTCGGACACAAGGTGTAAAAAATCAACCAAAAAAGTTACTTATTTTGCGTACCCTGTCTAAACTATTAAAGATAGAACCATAAAATGTTCTAAGTAATTGTAGATCTTATAAATATCTACACAAAAGTCCGTAACACACTATACCTATCTATGTCGAGTGAGGCACAATAACCATAAATGATAAACATGCAAAGCAAAACGACGTTTGCCGGATCAGCTAGTATTATATATATGAATAAAATAATTAAGTAAAATTTGAGTAATAATTGATTAGAGTCTGTAGAATGCCATGATCATGAGGTTAATTTGAGCCTGCGACGAGTAAGACAGAAAAACAATTATCATATAAAACGTTTGTCATAATTGAGTCAAGCGTGAATTTATAAGCGACAGAGTGACACACGCCGAAGAAAGCTCTCATGAAATACTGAATCCACATTATGAATTTAACTACAGAAAAAAATATTATACTATGATTCAAGTTAAAATTCGCGTATCTAAGTTTTATTTAATTTATTAACACTTCGTTGCATTACAATATAAAAATGTAACATAATTAAATGTAATGGAGGGCAACCGGCGGTCTTATCGCTTTCGAGCGATCTCTTCCAGGCAACCACTGTGAGAAAGGAAAACATGTATTAAATTAGATAAGGTAGGCAAGAAGTGCAAAAATACATATTACATAATATAGTCATTAAGAAAGAAAACAAAAAACAAACTAAACTAATAAAGGATACATGCAAAAAAAAAAAAAAGTGCACATGAATCGTGATAATTTAATTTAAGATCAGTCTCACGTCAGTTAGTAGTTAATACGAAAGTTAGGGATACGATGTGGACACTGGACAGGTAATGTTTGTACAGAAGAAATTTAAAGGAAGATAGAGAAACCTCTGTATCTAAGTTGATATATCTGAACAAACGTTTGGCCACAATTCCAACTGATGTTAAGTGAGATATGGCCTTTCGGAGGACACACCTGTCCCAGAGATAACTGTTTAGCTGCCACTTGAATAAACCTATGTCTTAAGGAAAGATTCAAAGGGCAAAGCAGTTCCACTCCTTCGCTGTTTTACAAAATTCAAATCGTGTAGCAGCATTTGGGAATGTCAAAAATGAAGAGGTGAAACTCCAGCGTGCTTCTAGACGAGCTTAGTTTGAAAGGGGATGCCGGAATCAGGTTGTGTAGTTCCACGGAGCATTCAGAATCAATCTATAGAAGACTGAAAGGCAGGCAACTGATCGGCGATGGTCAATACTTAAGAGTTGGGATTGAAGAAGTGTCTTTAATTCGCTTAGCTCGCCTCTAAATAGTATCTAAGACACACCCACATGAATAGACTTGAACTTGATAAAGATTAAGAAGCTGTTCCGGTGTGAAGAACTGGGCTTTTGCCAAAATATTGAGTGGACACCTGTGCCTCCTGTACCACCTCTTAGAATGAAAGAATGAATGAAACGCCCAAAGTTGAGGTTGGCTGACAAGCAACTCGAGGCGGTTGGCTATTTCCTGTTTCTTTGGAAGGTGAGACTAAATCCAAAAATCATATTTTTACAACTTAGTAAACAAGCCTGGGTTTTATTTGTTTTAAATTGAACTGGGTTTGCATGAAATGATAATAAAAATGAAATTATTTAAACGAATTCCAACCCCTCAAGTCGATAAAACTTCTCTAAATTCTGGGAAAGTTGGCCTAGTTACCGCACTTAAGAAACAACACGGGCACATAACAAAAGACAATAAACAAAAGCGCCCGAGCTTTTTGCATATTAAGACTTGTATGACTATTATTTTTCTTGGAATTTTACGGTATTTATAACTTAAGCATCAATTATTTAAATAATGTTTAACTTCTAATATTATATTGCTATAGAAAGCTTCTCGCCCGTTAAAATAATAATTATATGATTGGGTAACTATGTTTAAAATCGATTATGACTTCTAATATTCAAATAAAAACTGGGTGACATGGCTACAAGTTATTATTTAGCAAGCACAAAAGTATAATTAAGAACAGGGATTTAACAGTGCGAGTGAAGCTACTGAGGATGTGCAAACCTACTAGAAGAAGTAGGTAGGCAAACCTGATGATACAGGGTGGAAAATTACTAAGTATGACTCCCTTATGTCAAGTCCAATACATTTTTGACAAACGTGAGTCATACTTTAAGCTAAGTCTTCACTCAGAAGCAAGCTCCTGCTGGTAGCAATTCCTACCAGGTAAACAAAAGTGATAGATGCCTTACAGTATGCCCTAGTATAGCAATGGCGAAAGTTAGTAATTCTTTTTTGGGAAAAGGGATACTCTTCTTTAATAAAATCCCAGAGGCTCTTTTATCTATGCCCTTTAATAAATTTAAGAAATGTATTAAAGAAAAGCGATGTAAAAAGGCTTAATATAAAGTTAACGATTATCTAGTTGATAAAAGAGCCTGGGATTAGTGCTAGACAGGCTACTTCTAATTAATTTGGGATATTTGTTTTAAAATAAGTGTTGTTTGATGATTGGCTATTTAAAAAGAGTACCGAGCCCTACACCCTGTCTTCTTTGCCGATGAGTAGGGATGTCTACCTATTCAAATTTAATGACGCGGAATAAGTGATATAGTACTCTTATGTTCCATAATAAACGTATTTTATTTTATTTTTTATTAATAAAGAACTATAACAAGTTAAGAAAACACGAGACAGCTTCTGAAAGCCCTTTAATTTTATGGCACAATTTTGGTTTACAATACAAAGTTATCTCGTGTCTGGCGGTTTGTGGTTGCAATTCCAGGTAATGGCTAACCAGGGCTCAAAACGTCGACTGCTACAACGAATCCTTACTATGTATACTTCTATTAATGAGTAACAATAAATTGTACAGTTTATTAATGTTTTAAACATTTCTCATTCAAGCCGCGGTTTCGCACGGAGTGACCCGTAAACCTTTATTTAAAATACGCATTATTTCGACTCTCAAATATGTTTATCTGTTAGTGAAGATTACAGTAGTTTTTGAATTTATAGCAAACAGACCAGACACCGCCGGGCAAATTTGTTTTCTAATATGCTTCATTTGCCCGCAGGTTAGGTGTAGAAGACTAACTACTTCAACCAGCGTTAGAATAAGTAAGTGTAAATTGTGCCCATAGAAAGAAGGGCTAACCACTACCTTCAAAGCCGGAAACTTCTAATCCTCCTGGTGTTGCTCCTAGGCATTTATTTCTAAGTGACCCGCCTACTCTCTTGGCTTCTAACTCCCAAGCGTAATTAGAGAATAGTCACTGAATTAATTCAAAACTCTCGTAAAACGTAAATTAATCAATAAAGCTTTTTATAAATTTGAGGATTATTTAAATGATACTAATCCTTGGGATTGATTTGCTCCAGTTCATATATTTATGGCTGCTCTATCTACCTAACAATTTGTATGACTCAAAACTTGGCGAATATAAAGAGTAACGGAGAGTTTCTTGCCAAAGTCAAAGTCAAATCGTTTATTTCAATTAGACCATCTAAAATGGCACTTTTGAACGTCAAAAAAAAATATAAAGATGATTCTAGTTGCCCCTTCCAAAAGGTAGTTTCGTGTGGAGAAGAATGGGCAAGAAACTCCACACTTACTCTTTTAAAATAGGTTTACAATATTTTGTTACATTTGTTAAATAATTATATGTGAAGACAATGTACTCTTAGAATAAACTACTATACTAAAAAAGTTAGTATACATGTTCCTCACATATTTACAAATATCGAAACCGTAGAATATTAACATTAAAGAGTAATAAAAATATTAAAAAAACACAACAAAACAGTGTGTGAGATACAAAAAAAAAAATAATTACATTTGTAGCATTATATAAATAAAAAATAATAATAATAACAAAAATATGTTAAAGCAAAAAATCAGCAACCAATTTGATTTTGTCCAGGCTATAGAGCCAATCATAGGATTGTCCTATGGAGCAGGACCAGCATGTTTCCAAGCATTCTTATCTTGAATATAATCATCTAATTTGTAATATGCTTGTTTACAAAGTGTAGTTTTAATAAAACATTTAAATTTTCGTTCATTTAGTTTTAAAATGTCACAAGGTATTTTATTGTAACATTTCACACAGTACCCCATAAATGAATTTTGAACTTTGGCTAATCTGAAAGATGGTTGAGCTATTTTATCTTTATTTCTAGTACTAAAATTATGTCTTTCATTTATTTTACTAAAAAGATGTAGATTCTTTCTTACATACATAATATTTTCATAAATGAATTGGCAAGGTACTGTCATAATATTAATCTTTTTAAATAGTTCCCTGAGAGATTCGCAACGACGTAGATTATAAATGGCTCTGACCGCTCTCTTTTGCAAAATAAAAATGGATTCTATGTCAGCAGCCCGACCCCACAGTAAAATGCCGTAAGACAATATGCTGTGAAAGTAGCTAAAATAGACCAAACGCGCAGTTTCTACATTAGTTAAATATCTTATCTTTCTAACCGCATAAACGGCTGAGCTCAGCCGCCCCGCAAGAGATGTGATATGAGGTCCCCATTGTAACTTCTCGTCTAGCGTGATGCCTAGGAAAACCGTTTGATTAATAAATTCCAGTTTTCCTTCATTCAACATTATGTCACATTCCTTACTTTTAACATTTGGCAACGTAAATCTAATACATTTAGTTTTTTTATCATTCAGTGCCAAATTGTTTACCGTAAACCAATTTTGGACCCGAAGAATAGAGTTATTCACGTCGTCACGATTTTGTGACCGTCGATCTACTTTAAAAATCAATGATGTGTCATCTGCAAATAACACCATCTTCGGTTTATTCTGAACTAATTGGGGTAAATCATTTATGTATACTAAAAAGAGGAATGGACCCAATATTGAACCTTGAGGAACGCCCATTGTAATTTCAGACCCTAACGAGTTTATGCCGTTAACCTGAACTTTAACCTGTCTGTTTTTCAAGTAAGATCTTAGTAAGTCCAGAGCTTTGTTCTTAATCCCGTAGTGATTAAGCTTCAGCAGAAGAGTCTCATGGTTTACGCAATCGAACGCCTTCGAAAGGTCGCAAAAGATTCCAATGGCATCTTGTGCTTCCTCCCAGGCGTTAAAAATGTTCTTGATTAGGGAGACACCGGCGTCAGTTGTACAACGCCCTTTGGTGAAACCGTACTGTTGTTCATGAAAGATGGAGTTTTTATTAAAGTGACATAACATTTGATTGAGCATTAACTTTTCAAACACCTAACTGAGAGCTGGCAGAATTGACACAGGTCTATAATTATTGGGTTCTTTACTATCACCGGATTTGAACAACGGAACTACTTTACTGTGTTTCATGAGATCCGGAAAGACTCCTTGGTCTATGCTGGTGTTAAATATGAAAGCTAAATAAGGCGCAATAGTTTCGATGATAGAACTACAGACTTTTACAGACAATCCCCAAAGATCTTCTGTAGATTTAATTTTAAGATCTTTAAAAGCTTTCATAACAGCCTGGGGGTTTGTATATTGAAATCGAAACTCCGTAGGGCATGCCCTTACATTCTTCGTAAGTAACGCAAAAGAAAGTGCGGATGATGAACTTAAAGCTTCGGTAGTTTTAAAGGGAATATTGATAAAAAAGTTTTCAAATTCCTGAGCTATTTCTGCATTTGAGTTTATTGGGCCATGTGCAGTCTCTAAGTTAAATTCAGTATTACGCTGTTTTTTTCTACCAGTTTCATTATTTATTATTTGCCAGGTAGTTTTTATTTTTTCATCCGCTGATTTTATTTTATTACTAATATAAAGTGCTTTAGCAATTTTGCACACACTTTTAAAAGTTTTTGAATATTTCGCAACATGCTGATGAAAGTTTGTACTTTTTACATGTTGCCTTAGGCCATACAGTTCAAAAAGTTTATCCCTGCTCTTACGAATACCTGGAGTCGCCCAATCACTAAATAAGAACTTGGTGTAAATACTTTTTGTCTTTTGTGGAACAATGTCATTAAATTGCGATTTTAACAAGGTAAAAAACTCCGCATAACTCATTAGGGTCCCAAATATTATTAAAGTTTTGAACACACAATTTACTGGTCAAGGTATTATTTAATTTCTCTAAATTTTTACATGTAATTGGCCTATACCTTATTTGAATTTTTTGTACAGGTACGTAGGCACAAAACGTTATTTTTTGTCCACTGTGATCAGAAGGCAATTTATTAACAATTTCTTTATGTAAGTAATCACAATTACAAAAAATATTATCTATACAAGTGGCAGAAGAAGCTGTCACTCTAGTTGGTTCCATAAAAACATTAGACAGATTAAATGATTTAAAAAGACTTATTAATCTGATACTATTTGAGTTTGTTTCTAATAAGTTAATATTAAAATCACCACTTATGATGATTGATTTACTACTAGTACTAAGTGCCAGTTCTTTGTGCCCGCTCTACGTCCTTGACTTTTAGTCAATGTAAATTTAGAATCAATTTATCTTCTTGTTGATTTTCATAAGTGTACTTAGATATATGAATAAAGTTATTTTGAGTTTGAATTTATTTATAAATCGTCTTACGTGGAACACAAAAAAAAGCTTCACCTATAAAATAATATCCAATCCAATTTTTGTTATTCCTTTGGTTCTTATAAAAACCTTTGATCCCGGCTTTGCCCCCGAAATCTCTATTAGGTACTTAAATAATTGGGGAAAAAAGTAATTCGTAAATATATTTTATATTCAAAACCATAAAAAGGGCAATTACGCTGTCTTTGATTTGGCGAAGTTATGGGCCAAATTGACGTTTGAAAACGTTTAAAATATTAACATTAATAGATATGCTAATAATGAAAGTAAATAAACGTTAATTGGCGTAAAACTTACTGAAGCAAAACCCTATTATTAAGTACCCTTAGCAGATTTCTCGAAACGCAGTTGCCCTGCTTATTATTTACTTATTTTAATTGTACTGTTTTCTTGAATCGAAGTGTTAAAATATTTAAGTGTCTGGTACATGTTGTTTTTCAGGTTTAGGGCATTCCAGTTTTTTCACGATGTCTGCTTTCACATAGGAGCATGTGTTACTTAATATAAAGAGAAGTCATTGATTGATGGCCGTGGGACCTCAGCGTAGAGTTTCTCGCCTAAGCCATCACTGCTCTATTATATCCCAAGAAAAAATAAATTTATTCATGTCCTGTAAGCATTTATGTATATGAAAGTTATTTTTTTTGACTATCATTTAGTCTTTAAAAAACCAAAGTACAAGTACACCCGATTATAACACGATACTATTACGGTACTAGTACGGTTCATATTACGCGGTTTCAGTCCCTCATATAACGTGGGATTTCACACGTTATACATCTGTGATTTGTACGCATATATTTCGTTAATAACATATTTCTTAATATTAATCATAAGGTGAATCATTTGTACATAACACATTATATGGGTTCATACAAGCGCGTTATGCTAGAATACTCCTACAACGCGTTTTCAATTAACATCTCTTTAGCCTCTATATACATTATACATATTCCTGATATAAAAATAACCTTTTAGGTTATATAATATAGTCCCGTATAAATTGTGATAGATTGCGTGAACTCTGACAGTGAATTGTCGTGATCCATCATTTATATACCAACACTATGTCATATATAATATATTATATAATCACGAATTTTTATCTTTATATAATTACATATATATAATCTTCGTGTGTAGGTTTTATTAGGAAGTTCTTAAAAATTAAGATTTCCCAATGGTAGCTCAGAAAAATTTGTTGTACATATGTATCTTACCATGTGTCACATACGGCTGCCAGACTTAGCCATTATCTCAGAAACATCGTTTAAAGTTGAGAACATGCCAAAGAGGAATGGAAAGAAGCACAGTTGCAGAAGAGATAAGATTAACGACCAAAGTAGTGGACATTATAAAGAAAATAAGGCAATTGAAATGGCGCTGGACCGAGCACATGACGAGAGATGGAAGGTTGAAATGGACAAAAATTATTACAGAATGGCTATCACGAGATGGAAGAAGAAAAAGAGGAATACAGAGAAAGAGATGGTCAGACATTAGAAAATAATGGAAGCAGCTGGAATAGGCCTATGTGTCACAGGAAAACGCTAATCACCAAAACCGACACAACTGATATGTTAGGTTATTTAACTTAAACAATTGTTTATACAGCGTGGCCAAACATTCGTGGAACAAACGCAACTAGGGGATAGATGATGTCATCAACTGCAAAAAATTGTTCTACGGGAGGTCCCTAAGCTCAACTCCTGCAGAGATAATTTATTTTGCGTTTTTATAGGAAATTTTTTTTTTCTAATTCTTATTGAAATTATAAAAAAATACAATCTGCATCATTTTCATGATATCCACTAGATTGGTACTGATGAATCCTTGCGTTAGACATGCTATTTTTATTGAGTATATTGAAGATAATATTAGTTATACGATATAAACATTTCTCCAATCATAACTTTTTGTTTACTTCGGACCCCACTGTAAAAAAAAATACTCTACCGAAAAGTGAGCATATACAACAAGTTTTCCCGCATTTAATAGGAATTCTAAAAAGGTATTTCACATGGCCATGAGTGGCTCTAATATCTACCATATAGGCGAACGACTTTCAACCAAAGGGTCGTAGGTTCTAATAGATATTTGTATCCTTATTATTCATATGTGCTTACTTCTGGAAGGATAGGCTGGCTTAATTAAGATTTAGGAACAAATGGGCGTCTACGTGCGGAATTTGAGTCAACACAACTGCTAATACTAATAACCATATGATGAAGGAAACATACCGAGAAGACCTGACACAAAAGGCCGATTTGTCTATGAAGATGAAACTATTCAAATTAGATATAGGTACAATATGTCTATAAGACTGAAATTTCGCTAAATATTTCATCTGTCTAGAATTACATATTATCAATTACGCATGTTGGCCCGATTGTAATAAGATAGAAATCAATATCTTCATTCCTAACAACGTGTATATGAGCGATCCACGTACACATATTACATGTCAATGCTTACATCCTGAAATTATTGGGTATTGGTCGCTTTATGCGAACTATCTTTCGGTGGATTTGTGGTTGTTAGTGGACGAGGTAGCTGCCGAAGAGCTGGTGGTTACCTCGAACAAAGATTTAGTCTAGCTATTCAAAAGGGGAATGCTGCCAGTATTTTCGGAACCTTGCCTAAAGGGACTCCTTTTAATAATATATTTTAGTGATAATATTTTAAGGTTGGTTATTGTTTTTTGTTATAGATTTTACATCTAATTGATTTAAATAAATATTAAATTGTCTCGTTAGACTTTGTCAGATATGATAAGAAAGATATATGTCTCGTGACTCGATTTTAATTGCTATTGAGGGTGAGTCAAATAGAGGCCTTTATTTAAATTAAGGCTTTCAAACTTTTCATATAGAACATAAAGGATATAATAATGTACGTATAAAATAAAAGAAACTTACATAAAATATATGAAGACAAGAAGGGCTTACCTGAAAAAAAAATGATTGTATAAAAAATACGTGTCATAAATATTTATTTGATTACACACTCACTTGTAGATTTTTAACATACCCTACCAGGGAACTGCCCAAAGTACTTATAGAAAATTTTACTTAAATTAACTACAACGATTAATTTATATTTAAAATGACAAGAAAAAGTTTTAAATAAAGTGCTTTCGTTAAACGAAAATTAATCAATAAATCCTAATCCTAATCCTTGGGATTGATTTGTTTCAATTCAAACAATTTGTATGACTTGGTGATTAAAAAGAGTGGCAGAAAGTTTCTTGCCAGTGCTTCTTGCCCGCTCTACACCCTTGACTTGCGAACTGGTAATAAATGTAAATTTACAATTTATTTAACTTTTATTTTGATGTTTATAATTAGTGTACCTACTTGTTTATCTATATGAATAAAGATATTTTGAGTTTGAGTTTGAGTTGAGTTTAAGTGAAATATTCAATATTTAGTGTATTTTTCAGCTAGTATTGAACATACAATACGCACGATAAAAGGAATCCAAATAACTTTAACCTTTGAGCACGCCCTCTGTTGTATTATACCAACTCCCTTGACAATCCACTTACCTATGGTATAAGTAGCGCCATCTATTTGAAACGTAGCGCTCTTGCATTTCTTGAAAACCTTTCCGCTAACAAGCTGTCGTGTGGCGCTGCCATGCGTCGAAGGTTTCGAGGCTATTTCTCGCCTAACCGCAGCGCTAGTATCGAACTTGTTCCTCAACTCCTCGAACGACAAATCTCTCGACAGATCCGACGATAAATCCACTTTCTGAACTTGCCCACACACACGCCCGAGCATTTCGTCCGACTCGCTTTTGTTCTCCATTTCTGTATTTTCACTTTACACTTGTTATGTCAAATAGCCGCATTGTTCCCTAGTTTAAATAATAAATTATTTTCTCACACTTATTTAGTTAGCTCTGCGCATATTTTGCAATACCAGAAACACAAATTTGATAGCAAAAAGTGTAATTATTAAACTCTGATGAAGCAAAGAAAAAGCCTTCAACCAGTAAGGAAATATAAAAATAATAAAATAAATATAAATCTAGAGAGAAAATAATTGACGATTTCGCTCGTGAATTTTTCTAACCGAAGTTAGTGAACTAATTAGTTTCAATTCATTTGAACTAGCTTTTATTTCACACTTGATTACTTTTGTGTGGAAGCAAGAATGTGTGGGTTTAAAGCGACTTTATTTATTTTGCTTTCCACTTTAAGACGAGTTATAAAATTAAAAAAATACATTATAAGATTTTAAATTAATCAGTACATATTATGGTAAAATATTCGTTTAATTGTGCGTCGTAAAGAGATCAGTAAACCAGACCTTGGCTTATTAACCGTTTCTATATATAGCCCGGCATAATATCTGGCGGGAATTTTGTTTTCATTAGTACTGCGTAAACATAGCCTTGGATTGGACATCAATGGGATTCTCTAGATTTACTGAGGCAGGTATATTTTCATACCAGAAATGTAACTGAATTCCGCGTCTGGATGTATTGAAAATTGAAGAAACGATCACAATTTACCCTTATTCCATATGCAGGATTATAGTTTAAATTTTAGATTTATAAACTTTAATTTAATATTTTACTGTGTCTATAAAATATTTATTAAACACTAGGAATAAAAGATTCATAAAAATATTTCGCTCTTCGGAATAAAAGTCAGAACACAATCTGTGTATTTATCGTTCAGTTTTGCCTATAAAAATTATAACTCGTTTTTATAATTTAGCAGTAATATAGGTAAATAAATTCTCTTTAAGACACATTTAGCTAATAATTTAAAGATATCAATATTGGTCTAACTTTAGATCAGTTCACCATTGATCCAATTGGTTGGAATTAATGAAGCATTAAATTTAATAAGGGCCTCATAGCCTAGCGGTCTTATAAAGTGTCCGCTAGGTGAGGGGTATCGGGATCGATTCTCGGTCGGAGCGCAAGTTTATTTCTATAAATTTAATTTTGTGTTCTGCCTTTGGGAGGGATATGCGCTACCGGGCGAGTGCTTAAACAGTATATGGCTGGCACGGTTGAATTTCTAAGGCAACAGTGAGTATGCTACCTAAGAAAATATGCTTTTGGGGTTTTTGCTTATGGGGTTATCTTAAATCTTAAGTCTACGCCAATAAGCCGACTTCTCTCGTGCAAATGAAAGAAAATATCACGAAATGGCAGCCATCACTGAGTCCACCTGCCGAGCCGTCATAAGTAATTTTATTGTTCGATTAAATGGATACGCGTACGCGAGGGTCTACATTTGGACGGTATTGTTTTTATAAAATAAATTCCCAAAATAAATAAATAAACACTTTTTTGCTGCACGAATTACTTTTTTTTGAATGGTCAACTAAATATGAATTTTAAACTCTTAAAAGATTAGACACCTTGTATATAAATCTCTTTAGACATAAATAAGCAATAACTTAGTAAAAGATTTTAATCACTGAAAAGTGATAATGGTTGGTGGATTAAGTCGGGTCAAAGCGTCCCCTTTATGGCATACCTTAGATAAGATCGGTAGGGTCAAAGTGAAAATACCTGTAAAAATACCTTTGCTAAGAAATTTCGAATATTTTACGCAAAGATTTTATTGTGGCTTGGTAAAACATTTATGACCATTATGTTGTTTTATTTTTTGAATAACGTATATATATATATATTATAAAGCTATTGGGTTTGTTTGTTTAAATGTAAACTTTAGCAACTACTAATATTGAATTTATTATGTGTTAGATAGTCATTATTAACATTACACTACTATGCGATTTCCTTTTAATCCTTATCATATTTTTCCGCATCGTTTCATTCGTTTATTTTTTCTCTTCAGGTATCAATCAGGTATCTTCAGGTATTTCTACTCCAGAATCTCTCACGGTAACAAAAAACACGAAATATCGTAGTAAACATAATATTATGAATTGATTATTTAACCAACTTATTTATTAAAGCTTGCTAAAGCTCGGTGCACTGATACATTGGCACAAGTTTTTTTTTTAATGTTATGCACTTATAGGCAAACATAACATACACGAAGATATAATAAAAAATTAAACAAGACATTCAAACTATAAACGAAAATCGATTTTAAAGCGTGAGCAACTATAGATATACCCAGCTCGTTTATCAGAATGCTCAATCTGGACGTCGGTGAGTTTTGATCAAAACGCGTTCTCCGGAAAGGATCTGGGACTAATAGAATAATGGGATGTCTGAGGTATCTAGAGGGTACACGAAATTTAAATTTTGTTTAAAGGTCGGTTTTTCGGTTAATATTTTGTAAAATTAATATTAACATTATAATGTTAAGTACCTACCACTCCGTGGTCATATTTAGACAATGACATAGGCATATTATTACAAACAAAAACACACACATAAACACAATAATCAAAGAAAAAAATTAAATAAAAACTATAATTAGAGATATAAAAAAAAATGTGTTTCTCCTCTCCCATTCGGTTCGTTTTAAGTGTGTAATGCGTGTGTGCTGTGGCTGTAATTGGCCCTGGCTCAGCATTATGCTGAGGAACAGAATGTTTCACAGCTCTGGTCTTTCTGCCAGAGAACATAGCATTTGTAACAGAACAAACGGAACGCTGTCCAATACTTAAACGTATTGACCATAAGAATACAGAACTATCGTCTAATACATAGCAAAATATTTTGACCCTTTTCACACCGTCAAGTTAAAATACGGCTTAGTTGCAGTTGGACATAAATTTGAGACAAAAAGCTGCACAAAGTCCGGTTTTATAGTCAGTGCATTATGAAATGGGAGCCATTTTATTCATCGCGCAATCCACTGAGTTTATTTAATTGCATTTTACACAATAGCACTGTACCCATTGTAGTGAAAATTGAACAATTTGTAACATCACCCTGGCTTCACGCTTTTGCAGTTTTGAAATATTGTGTATATATTTTTTTTATTTATTAACACTTCGTTGCATATACATTAATATAGCACAATTGACATAATTAAATAAAAAGGAGAGCAACTGGCGGCCTTATCGCTTTCGAGCAATCTCTTCCAGGCAACCACTGTGAGAAAAAAAAAAGTATTAAATTACATAAGATAGGCAAGAAGTGAAAAAATACATGTATTACATTTAGTTGTTTAGAAAAAGAAACTAAACTAAAATATATTGTTATATATTAGTATATTGAGTATGAAATATATATCTTCAACACTTTTATACAATTTTTGTTTACATAAAATTTAAAGGAGTTTCTTCTTTTTGACTACCTATTGAAATTCTAAATTCTAAACCTTATACATTTAACAATTTCTTACCGCATATTGTTTTTCTATTACTTTAAGTCAAGTCCTATTAAATCAAATGTGTTTCGTATACATAATCCCAGTAACAAACTGTAATCTACGGCCACGACCACAAGTTCCACAGTTTTTTTCTTATTTTCTTATATGCACAAAATCATAAGCTCTAATTACAGTGTTATCTTAGCTTCAGTGTGCGACTCTCATCACTGAGACCTTCGTCGTCAAGACTGAAAAGTCCACCATTGGACATTATGCACTTTCCAACAATACGACATGTCTAAGACCCAAAAGAGTCGACAATGTTTGGCAGACAGAGAAACAAATAATCACGATACAGATACACAATTTTGAGCCCCAAATCTAATAGTAAAATAATGTTTATAGATTAAGAAAACTAGTTTTTATAGTTCAGACAACATGCTACTTTGTTATATAGAGGTTATTGACATCTTCCATTCTGCCATAAAGGATTGTAATACTGTAATTGGAGTTTGTAATTAGGGACAAGCCTGTGGCGTGTGAAACAAGTTTTACGACGTCTTACCTGCAACCATTAGTTAGTATTAGGTTTTGTAGCGAGCTAGCGAAAATGTTATTTAGGTATTGACGGCTCATTGGTATAGTGGTTAGTACCCCTGACTGCGAATCTATGGATGGGTCCCGGGTTCGATCCCCGGCTGAGACAAACATCGATGTGATGAGCATGTGGTGTTGTGCTTAGGTCTTGGGTGTTTAAATATGTATTTATATGTCTATCTATATATAATATGTATGTATATCCGTTGCCTAGTACCCATAACACAAGCTTCACCAACTAAGCATGAGACTAGAACAGATGGTGTGAATTGTCCAATCATATAAAAAAAATTGTAAACTGAAAGTGAAATCTAACTGCACACGTTGTGCAAATTTGATTGAAATCGGTTTAGTAGTTTAGGAGTCCATAGCGGACAAACAACATGACGCGCAATTTATATATATGTATTAAGATTATAATTATATGAAATGAAATCACATTTCATTCATTTGAATTTGGCGCGCTTCGCGCTGTCATAAGTTGTCTGTGGAGGTTGGGAGGCGACGCCTCGTAGTGACGCGCGATGGAATGGCGGATGAAATGGCGATGATTATGTGATGATGATAAAAAACTTGGAGAGTAAAAAGAGGAGATAATTGAGGAGACGAGTAAACTTTAAATGTCGTTTCTTTGTATTTTAAAGTGAAACAATTTGTGGTTTATATTTTGTTAAAATTCTCAATTATATATCTTATATATATATATATATATACTATATATATATATATATATATATATATATATATATATATATATACTATATATATTATATACTATATATATTATATAATATTTATACAGGGTGGCCAAAAAGTCGTGGATCAAACGCAAATAGGGGATAGATGAGGTCATCAGCGGCAAAAAATTGTTCTACGGGAGGCCTCTAAGGTCAACCCCTGCAGAGTTATGATTTATTTTGGTTTTATATGAAAATTGACTTTTTTTACTAATTCTTCTTAAAATTCGAAAATATCTACATCCTGTATCTTTCTCATATTATCCACTAGATTGGTACTGATGAGTTCTTGCGATAGACATACTATTTATAGTTGTTTATTGAGTGTATTCAAGATAATATTAAGTGATACGATATAACATTTTTTCAAATCATAAATTTTTCTTTATTTTGGACCCCACTGTGAAAAAAAATTACTCCACCGAAAAGTGTCCCTGTACTACAAGTTTTGGCGCATTTCATAGGGATTCTGAAAAGGTATTACACGTGGCCATGAGTCGCTCTAATATCTTTCTAGGAAGAATTACAAACAACGATTGTGAAATAATAATTGTATTAAAACAATTATTTATCAATGGTTGTTTGTAGGAAACAAAATATTTTACAATAAAATATGCTCAAAATTCCTGACTCTGACCATAATACTTAATCTGCACCGTCTAATCAAATTCTTACGTAACCCTCCAGCCATCTGTCCAATTTTTTGAATCTAGTCCGATTCACACAGTACTGGTCACAGGTAGGTAAATAATCTATCATAAGTCCGAATCGTTGTTGTTTTTTCGTCCTAGAAATATATTAGAGCGACTCGTGGCCATGTGTGATACCTTTTCAGAATCCATATTAAATGCGCCAAAACTTGTAATACAGGGTCATTTTTCGGTAGAGTAATTTTATTTCACAGTGGGGTCCGAGGTAAACAAAAAATTTTGATTTGAAAAAAATTTATATCGTATAACTTAATATTATCTTCAATACACTCAATAAACAACTATAAATAGTATGTGTTAAGCAAGAACTCATCAGTACCAATCTAGTGGATATTATGAAAAAGATACAGGATGTATATTTTTTCGAATTTTAATAAGAATTAGTAAAAAAAAGTCAATTTTCTTATAAAACGCAAAATAAATCATAACTCTGCAGGGGTTGACCTTAGAGACCTCCCGTAAAACAATTTTTTGCCGCTGATGACCTCATCTATCCCCTATTTGCGTTTGATCCACGACTTTTTGGCCACCCTGTATATATATAAATTTCTTTATATATAATATATTTGTTCAAAATATGAGTATAAAATAAGGTCATGCACCACAAGAATCGGGGATATTGGAAAAAAATCTCTTATAATTTTTTTAACGTGTACTAAGAAACCTACCTGCGTTTAATCAATAATTGTTAGCGCTTTCTCGAAACAAAATGCTATACAAAAGCTGAAGCCTGCAATAATGAAACGTTAGTACTTCCCTAAACCAATTAAACTACACTTTGTGCTACAGACTGCAACGTATTTAAACTGTAAGCCTTTGAATAGTTTTGGAGTTTACCATTCGCCCATAGAAACTTTAAACGTAAAAAAAAAATCATGTGTCCAATTCACACGTGGTAGAAGTGAAACCTTCAAAAACAAAGTTTTTATAATTAAAATATGTAAATTAGACTTTTTCTCTATCTAAATGTAGGATCTTTTCTTTAAAAAAAATATATATTTTAATGTTAAATTTTTATATATAACTTTAATATCAATCTTTAATTTGGTAAAAACTAAAATAATAAAAGTTTGAAATAAATTCACAAGATCCAACGTGGGAGAAAATGAGATAGGAAGCATTATACAGTGTATAAACTTTTAATTAAGTGTAGTATGAAGTTTTCACTTCAAAAAGTTTCTATAACTAATGATTTGTAAATAAAATTGATAAATAATTTTTAAATAATTTTAAATATTTTATAATTAAACTACTTACTTGACTTACTTATTTAATTTTCATCAAATCTGTTTTTTTATTTCAGAAAATGTTCAAATACACACTAATTTAAAGTTTATACACTGTATAATGCCTCCTATCTCACTCTCTCCCACGCCAAATCCTATTAATTTATGTGTCTGTCTCTTTTTACTGTCGCTTTTTCCGTTGCATCCGGTTTGAAATCACAACGATTCTAAAGAAGTTTCACTTCAATATTTCTCAACTTTTCACATAGTCCAAAATTTATCAGTCAGAAGCATTTATATCAGGGTAGCCTGAGTTCAAACACCTGAACTCTATACTACGGGCGAAAGGTTCAAGACAATATTCTTTAATATACAAGCAGATCACCTTTTGGCGTCTACACACGTAGCCAATTTGTATTATACCAGTTTCCTCACAAAGTTTGCCTTTATCGTACAAAAAACGTGTGAATTCAGTATTAAAACAATTATTCCTGCACCGACGGGAATGAAATACATAACCTTAGGGTTGGGTCGAATGCTTGAATAATTTCAATATATATAATACGTATAATATATAAGGCACTTTACACCTAGCTTAAAAAGGTTATAATTACTATTTACCCTAACGCTTTAAGTGATTAACTACACGAGTCACGTAATAATGTAATAAAAATATAGTTACTATATATTTTATATACGATACCAAAATTTATTTAAAACGATTCTACGATAAAGCTGCTAAATGGGTTTCAGTAGCTTTAATATGAATAAAAGCTTCTTTCCGAAACCATAGTCATTACTTTTCCAGAAAAAATATGAAAAGAAAATGTATTGGCGCATTTTCAGTCACTCTTAAGTTGTCTTTATTAAATTTGTTGAGGTTAGGATTTCTAGGAAATATAATTTCGGTAACAATAAATCTAATATATAAAATTCTCGTGTCGCGGTGTTTGTGGTTAAACTCCTCCGAAACGGCTCGACCGATTCTCATGAAATTTTGTGTGCATATTGGGTATGTCTGAGAATCGGCCAACATCTATTTTTCATCCCCCTAAATGTTAAGGTTAGTCCACCCCTAAATATTTTTTTTATTTTTAGATATTTTTTTCTGTTTTTATTTTTTATGATACAGCATTCAAAAATACATACAACCTGTATGTGTAACTTTCACCCCTCTATGATCAACCCCTATTTTTTATTATAAATGATATACAATACATGGCAAAACGACGTTTGCCCGGTTAGCTAGTCATGTTATATAATTTTTGGTATTAGTCTTCCTATTAGATGTCCAGCTAGAGATTTATATTGGAAATACCTCGTAATTTTGAGATAATTTTTTTTAAAATTGACCACATTTATAACAAAACAAACAATTCTTTAAAAACACGACACAATCTTTTTAAGTCTGGGCCTCAGATTTCTGTATCATGAAATAAATGTCATCATAGTACTAAGAACAATTTAGAAATTTATAATTGTTAACTTTCTCATTACAAAGCCTTGCCTTGCCTTTCAAATCTAATCACTTTCCTTTTGAATAGTAATTATCAGTGAAATAACATTTATTTATTTATTCATATAATACACTATCCTTAAAATACTAATACGATACAAACATATAATATATAATTTGCATATTAAAAAAATTAAACACAAGATTATTTTTTTCGCAAAATTACTGGTATGTTAAAAAAGATTTTCTAATCATTCTCAAATAGTTACTTGTGAGGCTTTAAATATAGACAAACCATTTGAGTTACTAACCCGTAGCGTGCTTTATATAAAAGCAATTAAAACCTTAATTTTTTAAAAGTAGAATAAAGGTTGTAAATCTGGTATCGCGTGACTGAACCTATTGACTGAGTTGGCAGTGTTTCTAGCTATCTCTTACTTGTTCTGACATCGTTCTTGTTGATAACGTTAACTTGATACTTTGTTAGTATTAAGTTGTTCACGCTAGAATCAATCATTTTTCTATAACACAAAGTTAGTTTACATTAAAGTAACTTTGTGTATAGAAAAATGTTGGAGTATTAATCATGTATCATGTTCTTGTTTTTTTAAAGAACAGGGGCAAACGGGCAGGAGGTTCATCTGATGTTACGTGATACCGCCGCCCATGGACACTGAATGCATTAGGGCTCGGAAGTACGTTGCCGGCCGTTGTTTCTTCTTTATTGCCTTTCAGAGCATATCATAAATTTTCAACATTCAGTTTCAGATCTAGCGTATTTGTTTAATTCAGAGTCAAAGTTATATTACTTACATAAATCACGACCCGTTCTTGAATTGACTGAATTACATATACTTTTGTTGTATAAGTTTTGATTAAAACATACTTTTATTTGGCAAATTTATACAGGTTTCTATAAAAAGTTTTGTATAATAAATGAAATAGCAAATATCGTATGAATGAAAAGTACAAAAGGTACCGCGAAACAAATAAAAGTAAATGAAATTGTGAATACTGTAGTACCGTCCCAAAACTTTTAAACTACGCTGTTGTGGTGGTTGGCCTGGAAAGTTTGCTACACAATTGCTCTTTACGTATAGTGTATAATGTTCATGTTTCATCAGTTATAATAACTGAAATCGTAATTGATACAAAATATAATATACTCGTATATTATGCGATGCCAATAAAGGTTGACGCTCCCAATGTACAGCGAACAGATGGCTGCTATTAGATTAATATGTTATATGAGCCATATATGTCGTCGTATTTGGCAGTTTTCTCGTCGTTCCCGTAATAGCAATTATAAGGCTAAATCCATTGAAGCACAGCATTAAAGCTCCTCAGTTTTAAAAGCTTTACACAGCCAATATTTCCTATGTTAAACTTTAGTAAGCCTATCAAATGATTCACTGTCAAAATGTCAGTACAATTATCCTTGTAATTATTTTACACAAATATAGAACTGTATTTATTCTACTAAATGAATCGGCTTCGACTAAATGAAGCTTTGCTACACTCAAGCGCAGCAGTGTACAATACTGCGTTTTTATTTAGAAATTGTTAAATTTTGAAATGAAAAATGTAGGCTTAATAAGAATGCAGAATAGTTGCAAGTGCTGGTTGCATTTCTTTCTAGTACACATTAGCAAGTATCGCATTTCTTACTAACATATACTTAATACTGCACATATCATAGCTAAGTAAAAGTAGAATTTTCATGCAATCACTGCGTTAATCGTTAGCAAAAAAGAACTTCTAGTTTGGATTTTCATGATATTTTCTTATATTCCCTTGGGATATCACTTCTGCTAAAAAGAGAAAATCTCAAAAATGTACTGCAATTAAAATTAGCAGGGCAGACATGTCAATTCTAATAAAATTATCACATACTCTCCGACGTATAAATAGTAAATTTACTTTATAAGTGGTGACTGATCCACGACGGATTTAAATTTAAGCTCGCTCCATCTGCATAAATTAGGTAAATGGATTTTTAAGATCCCATTAGTCCAATCCAAAATTAATTAACGATGGTATGTAAAACTTGGGATTCAAAATACTAAAATTAGAGTTTTTGTTAAATAAATAGAAAACAATTTAATTTCACAAATTATGTTAATATCTAACAGAGCAGTGATGGTCTAGATTCAGCAGAATTCTCATCCCTAAGGTTGTGGGTTCGATTCCTGGCTGTGCAGTGTGCACCAATGGACTTTATTTCTGTGGGCGCGCTCGCTCGTACGTACGTACCACGTGTGACAGCCAATAAGTTGACGTCATGTGTCAGGCACAGAGGCTAATTACCTACTGCCTTATTAGAAATAACAAATGAACACGAAACCGATACTGAATAATGAGGCTCTGACCTTAAAGGGTTGTAGCGCCGCTCGTTTTTGTATCACAACAAATAAAATAAAATCGAATATCTTATTTAAAACAATGGTGAATAGAGACTCTCTTATTAATAACAGCAAAATTCAAATCTATCTCTTTTTGTCACAGCGTAAACATAATCTGACAAAAAGAAATAAATGACGATTAATTAATTGTAGTTCAATAAAATAGGGAGGTCAAATATATGATAGAATATAAAAATATAGATAAATCAGTGCTGCAACCTTTTTAGGTCTGGGCCTAAGATTTATGTCACTGTTTCATGATCATTGTTCAATATAATAGGCAATTAGGTGATCAGAACAGAATTTGATCCTACGAACTCAAGGATGAGAGTCGAACACTGAAGCTACTAGGGCAACACTGTTCTATATTTATTTATTTTTATTTATTTATTCAGAAGATTACAGAAATAGATGTATATATATAACATTATGGGCCAATGAAAAATCTTCACATATAGTTTTTTTTTTCCAACAAGAAGGTAAACATGCCAAATATTTTTTAGTTTGTAATACAAAAAAGAAAAAAAACAGAACCTAAATCTCAATGCATTTCAATCATCGTGGTTGAAGTAATTTTGTGTTAAAGCTTTCCTGGCTGTCACCACACTCTCAGTGAACATATCGATGTCAATCTTTAAGTTATTAAATTTGTTCGCCGCTCTAACCATAAAGTTGTTCCCTCCTAAATTTGTGTTTACTTTGGGTACATGTAATAGGTTCATGATTCTAAGTGGTTTATTATGTGTTCGAAGGTTTATTTTGCTTACTATATCATAGAATAGATATAAATGAATTGTCTCAGAAACTTTGACATATATAGTGAAAATCACATACAGTTAAGATACTGTAAATAAAAGCTTTTATCACAAAAAGCATAGTCATTAGACAATAATGCAATAAACTAAATTCAACGGAAGTTGTATTTACGTTAGACTCAGGTAGGCAGGATCCAGGTGGAAATTAGAGAGGTTATTACAAGTAGGTCGCGGGAATGATGTTTACGTACAGCAATAGTCTAAGAGCAACAGAGCTTAAAAGCTCTTCATTTTTCATATGAATACTTAAAAATTTAAAAGGCTGTGTTACCCGTACTATTATTTACAGATATCATTTTTAATTGTTAGGCCATTTCCAAAGATCATATGAATATACATATTTATTATTATCGAAATACAATATGATTATTTTTAATCAAGAATATTATGTTTTTCAAAAAGTACAACTTTTCGATACCAAATTAGAATAATAACAGTATTTTAAATAATATCTGACTCTTAAACTACAAATAAAAGCTGAGCGTCTGCTCGGAGATGATTATGTAATTTGATTCCGGTCCCACTTTTGTGGTTGGAGGCGCTTAAAAAGAAAATTCTGGCTTGTAATGAAGTTAAGAAAATCGCCTCTACAAATTATTTCTTATTAGATACATATTTTAAGTGAAGTCTTAGTGTATTAAAAAATAAATCAGTAGCTACAACCTCTTTAGGTGTTGGCCTAAGATTTCTGAATCTGTTTCATGATCATTTATAAATCTAATAGGCAAGTAGGTGATCAGCCTCCAGTGCCTGACACGCCGTCGACTTTTTGGGTCTTTTTGGGTTTCCTCACGATGTTTTTCTTCACCGTCCGAGCGAATGTTAGATGCGCACATAGAAAGAAAGTCCATTGGTGCACAGCCGGGGATCGAACCTACGACCTCAGGTATGAGAGTCGCACGCTGAAGCCACTAGGCCAACACTTCTTTTGTAATTATACATTTTTTTTTTGGAATTGTAAATATATTTTTACGTAATTCAAAACCTAGATTCGTTTATTTATTTATGCTATAAGATTAGCTTTTAGTGTTTTCTGTTTTGTAATGGTATAAGTCTACATCTGTTTTTTTTTTTTTAATTTAGTTATGCACTTGTTACCTTTAGTATTCTTTTTCCTTACTGGAAGAGATCTCTTGTTAGCGATTAGGCCTCCTGTTGTCAAATGAGATTAGCTGTAATTTGTATATAAAATATCCCTTAGAGAATCTAATAGTTAGTAAGATTTCCCCAATACGTAGCCAAAATACTATCAAGATTTCGTTTTAGTTTAGAATCTATAGCAAGTAATTATAAGGAACATTTACAATAAATAAAATGTATAAACGATTAACTAAGAGTTAGATTTTGGTTGTGTATGTTTTAAAATTGGTTTAACGATCATTGCCTCGCTACTGCAGATGACAATATATTAATTTTTAATTAAATTTATTGTATAATTTATTTTTATATTTATTCTCTTAACCATTTTAATGTGTATATATGCATATATCGATTATAAAATATATACATAATTTTTCCATTTACAAGTTTTATTTAAAATTAAAGGGAAGTGCGTAGCGTATTCAAAATGCTACGTGACACAGCTACGATATAGCTTTCGCGTAGCAAACTATGCCACACCACGTAGACTAGTATGTGCTACGAATATTTTCTGTAAACTACAGATACAATAGAGATTTAGCATCTAGACTATTTATGTCCGGGTTCTTAAACAAATTACAGATTATGATTCTTTAAAAAAAATATATCCCAAATTAATAATTAATAATATATTTTACTATATTAGAAAGGAGTTATATATAATTGTTGACGCAACTTATATATTTTTTCAATTTGGATGTAACGTAATGTAATGAGTAAAGGAAAAGTATTTTATGCATCTTTAATATATGCAATATATATATATATATATATTGTGTTCTTTTCTCCGCCTTTAGTGTTAAATTTACTCCATTTTCCCCGCGGATTCATTTGTTTTATATCTGTCCGTCGCGTTCACTTTATTTATTCGGCTTCTGTGAGACATCCATTTAGTTTATATTTCTTCACAAGATTTCTGAAAATAAAGTTTTATTTTCTGTACTATTTAAGTTCGTTAATATAACAAACGAAGCCTTTAATATCGGACCGTTAGTTACAAACAAACACTCAATAAGCTTTTTAGCAACCATTTCTATGGTATGTTATCTTCTGGCATAGGCCGCCCCTATTTTAGCTCATTCCCACTCATAACCACGTGTCGTCTCGTTTTATTATTACTGTTATAGATGAGTCATCAAAATATAACGCCTATGGATTTACGAGGTACAGGCACAGACTGAGTCAGGATAATTCTGGTAAATTTTGCATTTGGTATTGCTATTACCGTGTGAATTTGACTGTGATCTGATTTGATCTAGAATTCTAACCAATTGTACTGACTAATGATAATGTTTAATGTGTGTCATTATTTATTTACTTACACTTCGTTACGTTATTCAAAAACATACATATAAAAAAAGCAGGTTACTTAAGTTATTAGGCAACGAGCGGCCTTATCGCTAACAAGCGATTTCTTCCAGGAAAGCCTAATATTGTTGTCTGTTGCTCAGTCTAATAATAATCTTTTTCAAAAATATCTCCAGCATACGACTCGTTGAATTTAACATAAGTAATTAAGATCATTAAAGCAGACATTAATAATATATACATTTTCCATAGTAATACATACAAATCACAACTTCCTGTGACTCTATGAATACTTTTCATCATAAGATTAAGATGAAAGCCGATTAATCTCAACTAAGCTTCAGATTGCAAGTCACATTTCATTCGTAATGAAGCTCATTCAACACACTGTTCATCCATCAATATTGTAATCCGCTGTAATCTGCCATTCATTTTGTACGGAAAATTTAGTACTTGACAAGCATCGAGTATATAAATGTTTATTCTCATTACATATCATACTCACTTCATTCATTCACTCATTGACTCACTCACTCACTCACTTACTCACTTATGCACTCAGGCGTGTTGAAAACAGTTGAAAAATTAAAAACAACAAAAATAAAATATGTTAAAAATTTATATACAAATATATTTTAAGGAATTTTTAATTAAGTTTGTTATGGAAGAGCTGGAAACCCTGACATATGTATTTTTTACTTAAAAAGAATCTGAAATCTTATATATTGTAATGCATATGTACTTATAATGAATAAACACATTTTTAATTTATTAATTATCAGCAACTTAATCAAAGTGATTATATTGGCCTCAATTACCATAATATACATACACGTCTTATGCTTAGGGAACTTATTCTTATTACCTTTTATGTAGGTCTGTGAAAATGGGTAACCCAAGGGGTAGTACAAAAACCAGAACAGCCTTTTAACAACTCTTTAGTCTCTTTTTGTCTAATTGTGCATACACTTAGATTAAAAGGAAAGATTTAAAATTCATATTATATTATTATAAATTATGATCACTCAATTACAAAAATTAATTTGTTTCAATTAATTAAATATGAACAAATATTGTCTAATAATTAGAAACAGACTATACAGAAGTACCCAAATAACTAAGTATAAAAAAGAACCATAGCAGAAGTGTTGGCTTCAGCGTGCATGTATCCCTGAGCATCCCTGAGGTCTTGAATCAATAGACATTTTGTCTAAACGCGCTAAGACTTGCTCGTAGTGAAGGAAAACATCGTGAGGAAACGGGCATGTCTAAAATCCAAAAATCTATGATATGTGTCAGACAAAAGGCTGATCTGAGCTCCTTCAACTAATCATACAAGGCAAAGTTGCAGGTAGACTTGCATTTGACTGTATGTGATTATTAAGTCAAAAGTCAAAAATCATTTTTTCATATAGGTAACAACAATGTACACTTATGAAAGACAAAAAATATATACATTCAATGCTTCTAATTTTACATTTACTGCCAGTTCTCAAATCAAGGGCGTAGAACGGAAGAGAAGAACTGGCAATAAACTCTCCGCCACTCTTTTTTGTTTTACACACAAGTACCATATGATATACGTAAAATGGTAGAAGTGTACTCGTTTGTGGAGGCCTGCAAAGGTTTTTGGATAAACTTCGATGAATTGACAGCGGTATAAAATATTTTATTACTTTCATATTAAAATGTTAACGAGTTATTGGAAATACATTCCTATGAACATATATTATATGCATAAACCATTTATACCTTTCAGCCACTGGCATAAGTAATATTGTTCAGTCAACTGTTATAAACGATAAGACAATAGCGTTATCTTGTGCATTGTATTCAGGATTTCGCCCACAAAATGTCAGTAACAGATTTTGAATTATTCACTATCTTGTCGACATCAATGCACCTAACGAAGCCAGACCTAGCTTTTGTGCTACCGACTCTATAAGTGTACTTATAGAATTGTCTGTCTATTGTATGGATTTCCTGTATTTTGTACTGGACTCAGTTTCCGGACTTACACGCCCATTTGGTCCGTAGTGCGTATTGTACTGTACTTATATTTGTTAGTACTTGGGCATAGAAATTTGATTTTCCTATAGAATTTCATGTAATGATATTAAGTGAAATTACCGATGGGAACTTAGAATGTTCTCGAAAGGCGCGCTACAACTTTAGGTCTAGGCCTCAAATACCTGTATCTGTTTCTAATAAGCAAGTCAGCTATTCAACGGCTAACACGCCAACTTTTGGGCCTAAACAATGCCTGACGATGTTTTCCAACACCGGATGTACGAGTGTTAAATGCGCACATAGAAGGAAAGTCTGTTGGTTTACGCCCAATCGATGATCGATTCGAACCGGGATCGAAACTACGACCTTAGGGATGAAAGTCAAACTAGGTATTTTTTTTGGATAAAGAACGAAGAAAGAAAAGAAGAATGAAATAGGGTAATAAGTACATTAAACGAGCTGTGCCCGTCGGTATCACCCGACCCGACACTTTTAACGATAGAAGAAAACTCAAGAATTGGCATGCTCTTTTGCTGAATGCTGAAATGACCTTAAAATGCCAAATTATATAAAAATAAAAATACAATCGCCTTTATATATTTTAAAGTAGATTTTCGAATGTACTACACATTCAAAAAGTAGTAAGTGATTTTTGAGATTATTTTATTATTAAGTTAGATGTACTTTAATTATTCTTTTAGTTAGAAATTTTATTAAAAGGCTTCACAAAAAAGATATCTTAAAAGTGCGAAGTAACGCTAGCCTTTGATTATAACCCTTGCTCTTAGAATATTCATGGCGTGAAAAAACTAAAGACGAGCTCAAAAACCCTTCACTGAAAAGACTTTTCAGGCTGTATAGGATGAAAGGACACGTGTAACAGCCTACCTATGAATGTTGTTTAGAAAACTAGTACATAGTAGTGGTTTTAAAAATATGATATAAAATTAACTGTATTTTCTTATATAATCTAATTTTCCTACAGGACGGGCAAATATATTTCTGCATCTACATAGAGTAAACTATGTCCACCTAATAACTTGAAACCAATCTGGGTCTTCATTAAAGTGGATTTATTTTTGTTTTTGTAAAATAAATATTTTTGTCATTTACAGTCTTAGTGGTCTATAATGTTTTGACACTTTGTTCGTGTCTGAGATACAGCACTTGCACTACACTACACTAGTTATATACGTAGTAACTCAAAAGGTTCTTCAGGCATCTTGTACCTGTTGTATCAAGAAGTTGTCCTCAGCATTCAGCAGGTTACGTATCCTTTAAGTGAGCTAAGGCAAACCGTTTCACCATATTTAGGACTGTATCCAGGCTAAGATCCTTGTGCATACTTTCATGTAATATGTTTAATACAAACAAATAATTCTGAAATAATAAACTATAAATACTTTTATCTGTAAAATTTATAATCTACGAGGCTGTCCCCACGAACTTCGTTTCTCCTTAATGTGATTTTACTTAGCCTACCTTTTTAGTACATAACAACATGGAACATTTTGCTATGCTACCCCTGAGAATGTTCAGTTTTCCGAAATGAAAACTTTTTTATAGGTAAAAAACGTCATAAGTTTTAATTAACAAATGTAAATAGGAGTTGATTGTAGAGGGGTGAAAATTAAGGGTTGTATGTATTTTTTTATGCCACTTCATAAAAACATATTTTTGGGGTGGACACCCCTTATCATTTAGGGGATTGAAAGATAGATAGTAGCCGATTCTAAGACTTACAGAATATGCATAAAAAAAACATAAGAATCGGTCGAGCCGTTTCGGAGGTGTATGGGAACGAACATTGTGACACGAGAATTTTATAATATAATAGAAGATAACGTGTCTAATCGAGGTTTACAAGACTCGATCGACGGTTGAATTTACAATAATATCTGCATCATTTAAAAACCCATACATCACTGACATGTTACAAAAGGTAGATAGCGGTTTTAAATCCATTTCACTGGAAAGATAGAAAGCATACACTTCAGGCAACAATAAATCTTTTAAAATTTCCACGAGATATCAAGAACGTATTTCAAGTAAAAATTTCGCCAAGTCCGCGCCAATAATCCTTTATTTTAGTCCGTGCTTCATATTTCAACGAAAATTTATCGCCAGCAATATATTATAATCTCATATAGTTCTACAGACTCATACCCAAAGATGTCCGCTGTGGTTGGACATCGCCTTAATTATAATTATTCAGGCCGATAAAGCCTACAACTACTTCTTGTTTGTGACGGCCACGTGTACCTACTTATTTAATATAAAGATTTAAAGAAAAATCAAAGCTCTAAGTAAAATACTTAGTTAAAACTTTAAGAAGATTAAAGGGAAAATGTTCAAAAAGTCTTAAACGTGTACACTGTACATAATGTTTCATTATCGGACGTCAAGGCATAATACAAAATATTATCCGTATCACCTTGACGTCCGTCGTTCCACAACTGAGCGTTTTCTAAGGCAGTTTTTGCCGCGCACCACCACTATGTGGAACCAATTTGACTTAGGGTCTAGGAATTGAAAGGCCGGCAACACACTTGCGAGCCTTCTGGCAGTGTGAGTGTCCATGGGCGGTATCACTTAACATCATCATAACAAAAGTGAAGTCATACCTATTATACCTGTTTGCTAAAATTTAATATATTACTAACTTAATCTGGGAGGAAAAGGGAAACAATTATAAAACTTTTTTTTATCATTAAACAGTATTATCCAATTTTAAGTAGTTATTTTAAATACTTTTTCGTCCGCATTACTGTACAATTCAGTATGTTTAGTGTATATAATATGCATAGTATGTTTGTGTTGTGTGTGTTTGTTTTTGTATTACATAAAAATATTTTCATTTTGCTCCGGAAATTGAACCAGACTTTGGACTAATCGTACTGAGCAATTGTTTTAAATACTGGACCATTCATACCGATAACTATAAAATTATTGTAACTAAATTCTAAGATATAAATTGATACAATACTGTCTCGAGGGTCGGCTCTCAACTGTCGTCTAATAATTTAACTGTACAATGATATACCAATTGTTTAATTTAATTGCTTATTATTATTAGTTATGGCCACCCGCTTTGTGTGTAAATTTTACTTGTAATACAAAATTGAATAATGATTTTGATACATGTACAAGATTTTGTTATTATTTAGAAAATGTATTTATTTAGTATTGTCTTTGATTGACATAACCTTTACACATTTAATAATAATTGTAAATTTATAATAATACATAACTTTAATACGGTTAAAAAGTTTTTTCTTTAAATGTATTTATTTATAAAAGCTTGCCACACTGATAATAAATTTTTAAATACAACTATAAAATACGTGACATGCACTTATAAGCGAACATAACATACACGAAGATATAATAAAAAAATTAAAACTAAACGAAAAACTATTTTAAATGTGAGGGGAGCAACTATGGATATCCAGACCTAACTCGTTTATCAGAATGCTCAATCTGGATATCGGTGAGTTTTGCCCAAAACCCGTTCTTTGGAGGGACAAATGGAATTGGGTATCTGAGGGTACACGAAATTATTTTTTGGTAAAAGGTTGGGGCAATCAACCTGCTTGTTAAATATTTTAAATGCAAACGATATATCATTCAATTTTCGGAGATTCTCCAAATTCAACATCTTAAAGTTTGCCAACCTGGTTTCGTATATTGACATTCGAAATGCTACTGGAGAAAACTGGATGCCACAGTAATATTTTTTGTAAACGCTCGAGTCGAAACATATGCGTGTGCGACGCATACATATACATATAATGCGCTCTCCATACAACGGTATCGTATTCTAGTAAGCTGCGCAAGCACATTCCGAAGAAGATTTTATGAATCAGAAAAGGTTAATATTTAATTACTCTTTCAAACATTTACATAATTTAAGCGTGGGCGCCATATAACATAGACACACCAAGGAACAATTACAGAGACACAAAAATGTAAATGTTGCTACGCAAAAATTTCACTTGTAACTGTTAATACTGGTCCTTTAATATCTAACAATGATTTTAGTTATTTATATATACGCGCGTTAGCTTCTCTTCAGCCAGCCCTCTTGTACGGTGGGCCGACGAACTTAAGAAAGTTGGTGGAGAGAATTGGGAGAAAAATGCTCAAAACAGAGAGAGATAGAGACAATTGGAGGAGGCCTATACTCAATAAGAGGTCTTTAGAAAAACAAAAATAAGATATATGCGTATGTATTTTATGTGTGTGTGTAAATTTTGTAACTTTTTGTAAATTTTTCAAGGAATAAATGAGGCTTAATTATTATTATTAATTATTAACGCGTATCGCGCAGCTCGGACATACAACGACCAAGATTAAATGCTTGATTTGTTTAAGCTATCGCGGAATATGGTTAAAAGGAGTATTAAGAATATCTATAGCGCAATATCACTTGCATCACGAGCATACCCCTACATACACACCTTCACGTACCCTCACGTACACCATCACAAACACACAGCCAAATTAAGTATTACTTAGTTAAATGTATTGAATATTGTTTATTGTTTTTTCAATCTTGTATTCCATCTCTGATCTCTGGCTATATTTTAGTGTAATTGTTTGTTGTTATGTATAATTTTTGTTAGCTGTAGGATTACGAAATAAATACGTATTGTATAGTAAATTTAAGTCAATGATATTACTTTCACATATATTTATTAGCCATAAAACGTTTCCCATTTTGAGCTTACTGGCAATTTTATAAACGAAATGAGTAATAATATCCGGGCAGTAACCCTATTATAGACTTCAGTAAAGAAATACGCGAATAAAGACAATGCTATTAACCCGTCGCTTGTGGACGATCCTGATAAATGATCCACGCGAGACAGCCCTATAAATGTATAAGATATCAAAACCGTAATAACGAAACCTTTTTATTAATACAATACTTCGTCTCAGATCATATTTGTATCGTGATTGTAGGTGATCAGCGACGGACGTTTTCCTAAGGTTTCCTAATCTAATATATAAAATTCTCGTGTCACAATGTTCGTTCCCATACTCCTCCAAAACGTCTCGACCGATTCTTATGAAATTTTTTAGGCATAAGGACAGGCAGCAGGACTCTTTGGTCAACCTTAGAGCAAAGTAATATTCCGTCGTATCTTCAGCAGCCAATTCCTTATAGATGTGTCTTCTTTTAATCTAGTTTCGAACCCATACTTATCTTGGTCTTGCAAGTTCAGCTTCCAAAACTTCTTCGGTTTCGGATAGCACCGCGTTTAATACTTCTTAAGCTATCGACAACTGAATTTACTTAACAGAGCCACTAATCAAGAATTGGACACTACTTGCACTACACACCTGAGCTAATCATCCTCAATTACTAATCACTTGCACTCGCACTAATCAAAGTAAATACAGCCCTTAAAGAACTTACCAATTCTTAAAAGGCCAGCACTCGTGAGCCTTCTGGTATTGATGTTCATGTATCACTGGTGGTGATGTGAGTTTGCCCTATGTTATATAAAAAAGGAAAATAGAGATTGCGTGAAATTATGTATCGTCTTAGAGCCCTTATGAATATCATACATAACGCTCTAGTGAGGAAATTGAAGATCGTTATCTTACATAGACCCATGCCAGTGAAGGTTTACGAAACATAGCCATCAGTAGATAGGGGTAACGGGAATATTTAGTTACGAAGATAAATGCTGAACTATAGACACAATTCGTGCTACTGTAACTAATAAAATTAAATAAAAATAAATCAGTGGCCCTACAACCTTTTTACTGTCCCTGTGTTCATTTAATTCTGGTAGCTTTTCCTCGCTGTATCGCGATACTTATTCGTTGAGAAAAGCATTAGCTCTGGGGTCACCGGTACTATCTACCAGGCGCTAACTTTACCCTTTAATTATCACCTATGCAATTGGACCTCACGGCCCAAGAGACTCTATTACAAAGGGAACAAAAATAAGTTAAGAATATTGTAAATACTATATATTTGTGTTTTGGAACTAAATTAGAATTGAATTCAAGGAATTCAGATTTTTTTTCCATCAAAGGTAACAGAAAAGATTCACATCTGCACAAACGAAAGCACTACCTAAGACATGACTTGGCACTTTGGCACTGCGGTAACGTTTTAGGTCTGGGCCTCAGATTACTTTTTCATGATTATTTGTCTATCTTAGTAGGTGATCAGCCTCCTGTGCTTGACACACGCCGTCGATTTTTTCGGTGGCAAGACGATGTTTTCCTGCACCGTTCGAGCGAATGTTAAATGCACAGATACAAAGAAAGTCCATTAGAGCCGGGAATCGAACCTACGACCTCAGGGATGTCAGTCACACGCTGAAGCCACTAGGCCAACACTGCTTTTACTGTAACTAATACATAGTATATAACTATAACCTAGGACTCTTAATAATGATTAGTACACTATAGTAACTTGCCCCTGAAAAGATTCTTTAGTTAAAGAAAAAACTGTTTAACCGGATTGAAGTTATGTATTATTATAAATTTACAACTATTTAACGTAATTTTAAATTTATCCGACGTTTAAATAGTTGTAAATTTATAATAATACATAACTTCAATCCGGTTAAACAGTTTTTTCTTTAAATGTGTAAAGGTTATGTAAATCAAAGACACTTCTTTAGTAATAATTTGTAAATAAATATGGCTTTATTGGTGTGTCCTTATGTCTAAGCCATTACGATAATATTGAGATAAATGAGATTTAGAGTGCCCTAATACTGATGAGTGACATGCCCTTGAAGGCACTTTAACACCTTCAGTGATGAATACGAAGGAAAATACCTTTTTGAAGTGAAACTTCTTTATCGGGGTTGGAAAAAAATTTAGTGTAACATTTTTTCGTTACGCGTCACATTTTTCCGTTACGCGCCATCTTTTGAAGTGAAACTTCTTTATCGAGCATGGGAGAAATTTTGTAGCAGGTTACGCGCCATGTTGCTTTTTGAAGTCAAACTTCTTTATCGGCGTTGGAAAAAAAATTACACACATTTGTCACATTTTTCGGTTACGCGCCATCTTTTTCTTGTCCCTACCACGGTTGATCCGAAGAGATTCGAAGCCATTAGTAACAAAAATATATAATTACGATAACAATGATAGTAATACTAATAATTCTATTACAATTAATGAAATTCTGTAATAATCTTAGTACTACATAGTAGTACAGTAATAAGTTAAAATGAAATAATTGTATTTGTATTCATGTCTATGATAATAAAAGCCTTTTGTTAAACTTTATTTAATTTAACTTTAATTAACCAATTTCTGTAAAGTTGCATATAGTAGATCATTTTTCGAAAAATAAGATCATAAAGAAATTTCACTTCTTACGTGTGTACACCTAGTACACGCACACATTTTTTTTTAATTCCATGTACACAAAATGCGCAGCGAACATTAAATATAATGTATGCTTATTATTTTATTGAACAGGGGGCAAACGGGCAGGAGGCTCACCTGATGTGACACAGCCGCCCATGGACACTCACAATGTCAGAGACGCCCACTTTTAAGTATTGGTACGTTCTTTTACGGCTTTTTACAATTTAAATGATATCGTAAATTCATACGTTATTAGACGATTATTTTTATTAAATCACGCCGAGATATACTCGTAATATTTATTATGTTTTAAGATGAATCAAAGAGCCATGGAACATATTATATATTATTTAATATATAAAATTCTCGTGTCGCGGTGTTTGTGGTTAAACTCCTCCGAAACGGCTCGACCGATTCTCATGAAATTTTGTGTGCATATTGGGTATGTCTGAGAATCGGACAACATCTATTTTTCCACCCCTAAATATTTTTTTTTTATTTTTAGATATTTTTTTCTGTTTTTATTTTTTATGATACAACATTAAAAAATACATACAACCCCTAACTTTCACCCCTCTACGATCAACCCCTATTTTTTTATTATAAATTATATACATGGCAAAACGACGTTTGCCCGGTCAGCTAGTAATATTATAAGAAAGAAACTCAAAAATTATTTCACCATAAGAATGTCTTTACCTATTAAATTACGCAGTCTTAAATCATAATGAAAATCAATGTTACTTTGACAAGTGGATTTCCCTAGGGTTAACATGATATGCGCCCATTCTCCTGAAACGTAAATAGGGGAATTAAAGACTATTGACACGCAACACTAAAATTTCGACGTAAGTTTTTTGTTTTTAACTGAACTTATTACTGCACGATTATTCTTGCACGATACAATTCTGATAAGCAAATGAACCTTTGAAATGAGGCTTGTTTCCGTTTAACTGTTCTGTATTTATAGCAAAATGAGAACTAGATACTATATTATTAAGCTATTGAACGCGGCGACCTAATCAAGAAATTTCGTAACGAAAATAAACCTAACACACGATGACGTAATATAGGTGCGGCCAATACGAATTAGAGCAGGACAGAACGCATACTGCGTCTCAAATCGGTCTGGCATGATCGGTGACTTAGTGGAAGCGCGGCCGGTGCAGCCGGTACGCGTTTGAGTGAGACAGACTATATAGGCGTGTTAGTCTGAGTCTGTTAGAGTGGTAGATTGAATTAATATCAAAGAAAAAAAATACTGCATAAATAAAAAATTAATAAATGATTATAATTGCATAAGTTGATAAAAAAATGCTGCTGTAATAGCTTAACCGCGGCAGTCCCCGAGTGCCATACATTTTTTTAATAAATAATCTTCTTTCTCCTAAAAAGAGGATCTTGAAGCTCCTTGAAGAGCAGCTTAATGTTTAAGCGATTCTCAACTGTAAGGGCGTTTGTTCAAACCTTGACTTCGCACCAATATGTGCTACGACTATGTGTCTTATACACGCAACTTTCAATAAAGATATATTCTTCAGGCCAGCTCTGGTACTCTGTGTCTTCCAATAGTGATAGCGATCTCGACTTGAGTATTGGTTTTTGTACAAATTTCGATATTCCTTCAATAGTTATTGCTGATGTAGCAAATATAACTTCACCATAATTCGGCGTTAATCTGAAGTCAAGACCCATAAAGGATTTCGAGCGTTAAATTAATAAAATGGGCTCAGAGTTCTTTTTCTTTCACACATACAACCCTTCGTTGAGCGAGGAAAGCATCAGCTCTGGCGTCACCGGTACTATCTACCAGGCGCCAAATTTAACCTTTAATTAGCGCCTGTGCAATTGAAACCCCACGGCCCAAGAGTCTCTACTACAAAGGGAACAAAAATAGGTTAAGAATATTGTAAATGTTTTTTTGTGTGTTGGAAATAAATTATAATTGGAGTTTTCCATCAAAGAGTGTTCTTTTATAACATAATTCATTTCTGCACAGCCGAACGAGTTACACACACACACTCTGCCTTGGCGGTAACTTTGTTATTATAAAATTAAAAAATAAAACAGTGGCGCTGCAACGCTGCAACCTTTTTAGTTCTGGGCCTCAGATTTCTGTATCCGTTTCACGATCATTTGTCAATCTAATAGGCAAGTAGGTGATCAGACTCCTGTGCTTGACACATGCCGCCATTTTGATGGCGATGTTTTCCTTCACCGAGGTAACATTAAATGCGCACATACAAAGTCGAGTGCACAGCCGAGAATCGACCTCAGGGATGAGAGTCGCACGGCGAAGCCACTGGCCAATCTGTTATTAAAGAAAGTTAAATATCGGTAGGATAATAATCATGTTCAACATAATATGACGATGTGATGTTTACCTATTTTGGATAAATATAATCCTATTAATTCCAGATCACAAGGTACTCATTAGCTTGTAATTAGTAGCTCGTGGATATATTGTAAATTAGCTCAGTATGCTCTGTGGACTTTGATTAAATAGGGTTGGTGCAACTTTAAACCTAAAATACAGTGACATAAGTCTGTTATTTATATGACGTTTGTTAAATCAACTATTGTACAGTAATCTATTGAGTGTTTTTTACTGTATTAAAACAAACATTCCGGGTCAACCAGTTAATGTTCGCCCGAATTTCTAGCATTAATGCAATATTCTCTCTGGTTTATGGGATATTTAGATAATTTCGTAAAATTAGTTGTACTTTGTCTATATAATTCATAGATTACGACATTACAAAGTGTTCAGAATTCAGTTTTTTACGCCCTGTGTTTTGTTCTCAGTAACTCATTGATATATATGTACTTCATCAGAAGACTGCAGGGTGACTAAATATTTTTTACACTTTGTTTTAACGTTAGTAGTCATAATAGTAAATATATTTAAGAATCAGTTTCAGGGATTCACATTTCAGGGTTAGACAAAGTGCTGCCTGTCCTTGTGGCGATACTGCTGAAGAGACAGTGTTGCATGTTCTGACCGACTGTCCAATGTATGAATACGACAGGTTTAACACTGAGCAAGCTATGGGCATAAAAGTAACGGAGACGAGTTTGAAGGGAATAATATTCAATGTTAGGTTAAGGGGCATCTTTTTAGGATTTGCTATAAGGATCTTACAAAAAGTTGTCAAAAGAAATAGGTAGTAGGTTTAAACACGGGTTACCAATACCATTTACGTCAGCTATTTAATACCTCCGACGACTACATAGTCGGGGAATTATCTAGAAAACATTAATATAAAAAAAAGAATCAGTTTGATTGCCCCAATTATTTAACTAAATTTTCATTGCGGGTACCCACAAGATACCCCAGGCATCCAATCGGCGCATTCCTCCTTTCAGAAGAACGCGTTTTGGCAAAAAACTCACTGATATTCATATTGAATATTCTGATAAATGAGCTCTGGATATCCACAGCTGCTTCCCTCACACTTATAAATATATTTTCCTTAAGTTTTATAATTTATTAAATCGATTTTTTTCCTTCGTGTTTGTTGTTTGTCTATTAGTCACATAAAATCCTTGTATTTTATTTGTCTTATGTATTATAATGTGCCGAGCGTTGGCATGCATTTGTAAGTAAATAAAGAAACAGTACATAGTTCTTAATAGTACGTTGAAACGATATCGATACCATAGTGCGTTCTCTAAAATAGGTTTGAAAACGCAATATAAATCTTGTTAAAAAAATAATAATAATAGTATTTTTGCTAAACACCAATTCAAAGGTGTTTAGCAAAAATACCACTGAAAATTTTAAGAACACTTTTGTAGACTTTTCTCGCGTTATAAGTATTCTGACGAAAACTCATTTTACTTTCAGAAGCCGAAGCGTGGAAATCTCTTATAAGGTTTTAAGGCGCCGAATATATGCCCAAATATTTACGATAAATATTAAGGAATATTTAAGACATACCGTTAACTGGAATGTACGGCGTGTGGCTTGAGGCTATACGCGATAAAATTACATTCTAAATTTTTTCACATATTTAGTATAGGAAAGGATATCCGTATTGTAACCGTGTTAGTGGATAACCTAACGCATCGTTCCTCAACCATTTATGTCGCGACCCACAAAAGCCAAAAAGTTGAGTACAAAAGTCTTGCGATCCCGTCACTGTTAAATTACAATTTAGTTTTATAACACTACACTCTAATTATTCATTCCAGCCTTGCGATTCTGCAACTCAATTTTCGAACTCACACAGCGGTTTTCGCAGCGGCCGTCGCGCTCAAATCAGTCGTGAAGCAGTCATTTTACGATTTGGCAGATATCAGAATGCTAAATCATGTCTGAGATGTGGTGCTGGAGGTGGATGCTAAGATTGCCGTGGACTGCAAAGCGCACCAATATACCGATGACCCAACTCCGCATACGGACCCATCTGTCTACCATATGCCGACAGCGAAATATCTTACTTCGGCCATACAATGCGCAGAGGCGATAAGAACTTGGAAAAACGGATCGTGGTTGGTAACACAGAAGGCCGCTCACCAACCAGATGGACCGATCAAGTGGGAGACTCATCGGCCTCAAAACTATACACTGTTATAAGAGATTCAAATTAAATGACGTGGAATAAGTGGTACCTGTATCTTATGTTCCATAATAAACATTTTTTTTTATTTCGTTGGAAAAAAACCGGTGGAAACAGATTTTTCCGCTTCAGATGTTTCTTTCTTTTCCACGATGTTCAGACATGAGCTACCTCATAGCTACATAGTGTCTATATACTAAACAATATAAAATACTTAATAAAACAATTTTTACCGGATTAAAGTTATGTATTTACAATAATTTTACATAATTTGACCGTGACCACGCACGCTGTAAAGCACGCGAAACGTCGGTTAGATTTAAAATTATTGTAAATTAAATTTTATTTTTAATTTACAAATAAATTGATTAAATAAATTGAATAAAAGACAAAATATAAAATATCTCAATACGAGAAAGATGGGCTTCTAGTAAGATTAATAACGTCGAATCTATTCAACGGTAAAAGAGCTGGTACAATTTTATGTTCCCTTTTACGTCAGAAATAACAATTATTTTCAACGCGTCTTACAGATTGGATGGATATAGTGAGATTAATGCGTGACATGTACGATTCGTATATACTGTAAATGTTTCTTGTTATATGAAGTTGGTTATACAATTTATTACTTGAGCTAACCCAATGCTAAAAAAGCTGTATATTAAATAATTTGACAAAGATATAGGCATCTATTTTTTTATGTCTACATAGTAGAGAGTAATATCTTTATGCGTCATCATAACAATCAAATATACAGTATATACAATTTTCTTAAACTTCATAGTAATTATAAAAATAATTAAAAATTAATAAAAAGAAAATCAAAACATATTGAAAAGTTTGGTCCCTGTGGCAGTGTACCTTTAACGCTGGCAGCATTTCTTAGCTGTATTGCGATACTTATTCGTTGAGCGAGGAAAGCACCAGCTCTGGGGTCACCGGTACTATCTACCAGGCGCCAACTTAAATCTTTTATACCTAAATTGGATGTGCTGTTGATGGTGTAAAAGTGAGGGTATGTACGTGAAGGTATGTGGGGTATGCTCATGATGCAGGTGATTTTGCGCTATGGATGTTCTTAATATTCCTTTTAACAATATTTCGCGATAGCTTAAACAAGTGAAGGTTTACATATTGGTCGTTGTATGTCCGGGCTGCGCGATACAATACTGACTTTCCATAGTTAGTGCTGATGTGCGGAACATGAAACAAAGCTTGACTACGAGTCTTGTAGGCAGGAAAGTGGAAGGGCAATTTTTCTAGTGAGCAGCCCTGCGATTCTGTAACTCACTTTTCGGACTCACACAGCGGTTTTCGCATAAACAATAAACTACAAGCTCCCACATTTTCAGAATGCCAAATCATAAAATGACTGCTTCACGACTGATTTGAGAGCGACCGCCGATGCGAAAACCGCTGTGTGAGATCGAAAAGTGAGTTACAGAATCGCAGGGCTGCAATAAAATTTATTTAAGAAGATGTCATGTAGTAGCAAATTTAATAATAGAATTTACAGATCAATTTTACATTTATGGCGTATATGCCTTAAGTATATGATTGCGTAACAAAATGATATTCAAAGGCTTCAGTGAAATCTAGGAATGAATATTGGCATTGTTCCACGCGTTTGTATTTCGTATGTGCCAAATCATACTCGATTGAATGCTGCTTATTGTTCCAAACGGTTTACATAAAAATGCGTCGTTTGGCACTTAGAACATAATTGTTTACTTGATTTTATTAAGTACGTTACGCAATGGGATCATTTTGTTAATGAGTAAACTTTTGATTATCTTATGTAAGTCAATTGCTTCGTATGTGCACATATAGTTATTTAGCCAATTTTTGATACTGGGCAGACAAGATAAGGAAGGTCGAAATTGTAATTATTACATCTTAACACTATGTAAAGTAATCTAGCGGTAGTAATCTAGTAATAGCGGAATAAGTTTAAGGAATTAAATATTATGACAGTATCTGGTCAATATATTATTGAAGCCTTGTTGTATGTCCAAAAAAATATAAACGATTTTAAAACAAATGGTGACTTTCACCAGTATAATACGCGAAATAGAACTAATTTGAGTGTACGACTAACCAGGCTCCAAAAGAAAAACCACTCCTTATATGGAAATTGTATTCGTTTTTAAAACAAACTCCCAAGCGAAATTAGAGAATTATCACTAAATAAATTCAGAGCCCTCGTTAAACGAAAATGAATCAATAAAGGTTTTTATAAATTTGAGGAATAGTTAAATGATCCTAATCCTTGGGATTGATTTGCTCCAGTTCAAACAATTTGTATGACAATACTTAGCGATTAAAAAGAGTGGCGGAAAGTTTCTTGCCAGTTCTTCTTACCCGCTCTACGCCCTTGACTTGCGAACTGGTAGTAAATGTAAATTTACAATTAATTTAACTTGACAATTCATAAGTGTACTTGTTGAACGAAGATATTTTGAGTTTGAGTTTGAATCGAGGCCATAGAACGCTCACAGTCAATTGTTTTTCAAAAAGAATTCGGTCCAAGTGTTGGGAGCTTTCATTGTAACTGTAATAAGATCGATTCTCTGCAGGACTGTGATAAATAATTTCAAAGAGAAATGTCGCCATGGTAATGAGTAAAACAAAAACGAACATTTAATTAGTTTTGGTCAGCCCTTATGAATGCGAAAAAGGGTCGCATGAAGATAAAAATACCTAACATAAAATTGTCACGGACGTTTAATTATAAAAACGGGAATGGTCTTTGAAATTGAATTATACAGATCCGAAGATTAATTCGTCTAATGTGTGTTTTAATGTTCTTTCTACTTTACGAGCGAACGAATTGTTTTTGGAAATTGAATTTTGAGTAATGTCTTAGCATTTCGAAATTCTTGAAGGTTTTATGCTGAGGAAATGTGTGCTGGGTTTCATTAGAATACTTTATCGTTTATATATTTGTCTAGTGAGCAGTGTTGGCCTAGTGGCTTCAGCGTGCGACTCTCATCCCTGATGTCGTACGTTCGATTCCCGGCTGTGCACCAATGGACTTTCTTTCTATGTGCGCATTTAACATTCGCTCGAACGCTGAAGGAAAACATCGTGAGGAAACTGATCACTTCTTGCCTATAAGACAAATGATTATGAAACAGATTCAGAAATCTGAGGCCCAGACCTAAAGAGGATTTAGCGTCACTGATTTATTGTTATTTTTATTGCAAATTGTATTCATTTGTGTTGATGTGTATTTTGTTATATAAAATGTGTCGTAACAGTCTTAATGAAGCCACAAAGACTGTCAAGAAAGTATAAATCGGTTAAAAAAGGTTAAAACCGCGAGCGCAAGATCAGCAATGGCGTTTTTTTGTTTCGGAGTGCAAAGCTAACTTTTTGTAGCTGCGGAGGAAGTCCTTAACAATAGTGAATGATATGCTGATCATTATAGCAGGATTAGAAAATTAAAATAAAAAAACACTTAATTTTCTTTAAAATGTTCAAAAGGTTCATTAAGTTTAGTTGTTGAAGAACGATAGTGCAAAATTTTGTTATTTTAACGTATGTTTACCGAAAGTTTATGAGATATTTGAAGTATATCAATAATTTCGACTATCCCAATCGGTTGGAGGTATAACTCGATTGCCTAATTGTCCAGCATAGCATTCGAAATTCAAATTCCATTCATTTGTTACGTTCGATATTAAAATTCCACCTCATTATATTAAATATAATTATAAAGTATGACACATCTTTTGTATTTTTTCTTTTATTATTTTATTTTTATCTGAAGCTAAACATTAACAACAAATTACATCTTTATATTTTATTTTACCTGCTGGCCACGGACATTATTATAAACCTAGATAATATATTATCATAACTTGACATAAGATATATCTTATGGGAATCATTGAGTTTCAGGTATAGTAGATAAGAATAAAAGTCTTTATAATCTAGATATTTATAATAAAAATATTGGTTGTTTGTAAAGTAGGTTTACGATCGAGATGTTTACGTGATAACGTCTTATTGGTGATATAAGTTTTTGGGAAGTAAGGAATTAATGAAGATAACAATTTTTTCAAATTTTAAATTACATCTATCGTTTTATTCACACTTTTGATGATAAATTTCGGGTGTAAAATGACAAGTTTACTTATTCGACTATGATATACATTTTTCTTCATACATTCACGGAATGACTGGCAGCGCTCGAGATGAGACGGGAGATCGGTCCGTCTCTCTCTCGTTATACCTGCGATCGCGCTCGTGAGGTTTTGGTGTGACACAAGTTTCTGAACATGTCACCCGACTAAAACGATTTTAAAGACGTTATCACGTCAAAAACAATAACTAACCTTAAAATATAATAACTAAAATAATATACATTGAAAAAAAAATAACTAACCTTAACATAAACTAAAATATATTATTAAAAGGAGTTTTTTATTAAAAAAACCTTCCCTTTAGGCAAGGTTCCGAAGATACTGGCAGCGTTCCCCCTTTGAATCGCTAGACTAATTCTTTGTCCGAGGTAGCTGCCAGATCTTCGGTCTCCTGTGATGTCGACTAATCTAGATATTAGAAATAAGATTTAAAAAATATATCTAATTTCATCTATAACGATTCAGCCGTTTTGTTCTGTTTTTTTACTATTGTTAAATTTATAGGTTTACACAAGGTTATATAAAGAGAACCCGACTATGATTCTTAGGTCAGTTCGCGTTTTCGAACAGTCTGTTACGGACTTAGCGACTTTTAATAAAAAAATTGTAAAAATAAATTTGCATTATTTCATTCTCGTATTCTATGAAAGCTAATTTTCGATTCAAGAAACTAATTTACATCACAGAATGCCGTAAGTTCTCAAAGAGTTGTTTGATCTCAATGTTCAACGCCGGAAATCGTTCCAGACATTTTTTAAATCATAAATTTTCTTAATTCGAACATAAATAGAATTATAAAACTCACAAACAATTTCCGTTCAATTTCCATTAATTATCATTTAAAACAAGATATAGTGGTGCCACATTTTTTTTCGTTTTTTCAATTCATTTTGCCCCGATTCCCAAGAAGCCCAGCCTAGCTAGGAAGCCCAGAATGCTGACCGTATGGTAACAGCCCTGTGATTCTGTAACTCACTTTTCGAACTCACACAGCGGTTTTCGCATCGGCGGTCGCTCTCAAATCAGTCGTGAAGCAGTCATTTTATGATTTGGCATTCTGAAAAGGTGGGACCTTGTAGTTTATTGAGTTCGAAAAGTGAGTTACAGAATCACAGGGCAATATTGTAATACTGCAAACATTTATAAAACAAATGAAAAGTATCAAAAAGGTCCAAATAATTATATTTGGATTCTCATAAACTTCATACAAATAGGTTCAAATTCCTTTAGAATAATAACGCAAACACATAAATTACAAAAGAAGTGAAAGAAGGCTTATTTACCTAAATTTCAATTCAAAGAAACTGAAATAACAACGGCTCGAAATTTAAAAAGGAAAATGAAACAGTCTAAAAGAAACTGAAAGAAAATTCCAAGTGTTTCGAGTTTTCTTTGAGTGTTGTGAAGTACACACATGCTGGATGTTAATTGTACTTACTTTCAGGCTTTCAACGTCCGTATTAAGAGATTATTTAGTTATCATTCCTTCATAAAATCAGTCATTTAGTAAGTTCTTTTAAGTAAGTTTGTCATATTTTTTTTTTAATTATTAAACTGCCACGAGGAAGGCAGTTTGTCGGCCTTAAAGGAGGTGTTAATTAAGTAATATAACGTGTACGAGATAATATATTATGATGTATAGGATTCCATTAGATTTATGGCCAAATAATAGATTTTAATGGTTACAATATTTTTTCCATAACGAAATTGCAAGCATAACAAATACCGTTTCATTATAAACCTCTTCTGTACTAATCGACATTTATATATGCGAAAGTATTTTTTATACCAATTGATTGTAGTAAAGATAGGAATTTGGAAGGTAACACATATTTTCTAGATTAATGACTGCGACCGGAAGTTACATGTTCCGGCCAATTTACAGCCGAACGGTATATAGTATAGGAAACGTAAGTTTTTCGATACTTCTTATATAATAATTTTTTAAACGTATTTATAAGTTCTAAAATAACATGTATGCTTAAAATGTGACATCACAAATTTTTCACACATACACATCAATGATTAGAACATAAAAATTTCAAACTAGCAAGAAAAAATTATACAAGCAACCACAAAAAAAAATAACAAAAATGACAAGAATTGAACAAAAATTGGCTGCCCAGTTTTTGGGAAACAATTATTTCTAGGAACTGACCTCGTACTATTTGTACACGTATGTACTTTTAAAAAAATGCGACTAATTACGCCATAAACATCCGTATTTTCTTAATATAAAGGTGTGGTGCTTGAAATCTATTAATCTCTTCAAGAAATAAGACGCATTCTTCGAGGCGTGAAAGAGAAAAATGGATCTTCAGACATTAAATGGGTGTAAGATAATTTGTCGGTTCCATTCGAGTTACATTAATATTTTACTTGTGAAAAAGATTATCATAAATATGGGACTGGTAAAGAAAGCTTCTATTCGTCTATGGTTTTGTCGGAAATCGAATCCAGGATTAGAACTTTGTAAGGTAATACATGGGAAAATAAGAAATATTTATTAAAATGATCGTATAAAAGCAGAGAACGCTAACATCAATCACTGATTGTCGATCTATCGTATAATTAATGAGCTTAATATTGATTTTATAGAAAAATATCAGTATTTTAACTAACGAAAACATGTCTATAGTCCATTAATAAACGTCAATTTCTTTCCTCATTTTGACTCTAATAAAATTATAAGTTGGTTGGTAATATTTACAATTATTATTGCTAACGCTAAAAGGATTTTATACCGCTGACTATTGGAATTTATACCGCACATGATCATCGATTTCTGGGTGTAAGACAGTTTACAATGGCTTTCATTTGCCATGTGAATGTTAATAGCGCATATAGGAAAATGCGTCGCCATGATTCGAATACAACACAGGGTTGAAAAGTCGCGCACCTAGCGACTAAGGACGTCGCTGCGTAAATCTTAATATATATATTTATTGTGTGCGTGTGTATGTGACTGAACTCCTCCTAAACGACTGGACCGATTTTGATGAAATTTTTTGTGTGTGTTCAAGGGGATCTAGGAATGGTTTAGATTCACAAATCAGCCCGCCAGATGTTAAGGGTAGTCCACCCCTAATTTTTATTTTTTATTTTTTTTATGTTACAGAATTAAAAAATACATACAACCCCTAATTTTCAACCCTCTACGATCAACCCCTATTTTTTTATTATAAATGATATACATGGCAAAACGACGTTTGCCGGATCGGCTAGTATCCTATAAATTCATCTTTATCTTGAGCTGAATTTTATAAAGTATCGTTCGGTTCATTTGACACTAATCTCGAAAAATAATCTCCGAAGGAAATTTAATCCAATCTATAGAATAATCTTAAGTAAATACTAATCAATCTCCTTAGATTGGTGAGCGTTTTATGAATTGTAAAATTCGATTTTCATTTTAGATTAGTTTAATCGTGTTTAAACGTGTAATATTTTTTTTTGTCAAATGGAATTGATTCTTTTAATTAATGTAATTAGGGGATTAGAATTAATGTGCCCAAGAGTATAAACCTATATTGAAAATCTATATTCATGTAATTGAAAGGTATGATCAGAACTTTTGTATACATAATGTATGTTTGTTTAATATTTAACATCTTAAAGTATGTAAGTTGAAATAAAAAAATACTATAAAATAAGGTGAAACTAAAACACAGAAAAACATATTTGTGTGGCTGGTGGTGGAGGTTGTATGCCATTACGGTTAGCATCTTGCACTTACTGATATAAATGTATATTTTATTTTAAAAAAAATATAGATTCAAAGCTAAATTTGGGTATGACGTGTACACGCATACACTTTAACCATTTCAAATGTATGAAATCTCAATCAAGCTCATAGTTAACGCATTTCATCTGGAGAGCGATAATTCTATTCACGGTTGGATAATAAATTCAATATTTCTTTCATCGCAGTTCATTTTCCTTCTTATGTAACTAAATAAGTGTGAGATCGCAAAAACTTTGAAAATAAATAGAACAAATTTTAAATTTAAATTTCGAATCGATCACTTGTTACCTGTTCGATAACACTTAATTTTCGCTTTGGGCCCTCACTACACAACACTAGCACAGACACTTAAAAGTTTCGAGTTCGCGTTGGTAATTGGTGGGACGTGCTTTCACGTCACGGCTTACCGCGCGTCTGAAAGCTGAAAGCTGCATTGCGACCACTGTCTTATCAGAACGCTATTGGTTATATATGTGATTAAGACAAAAGAGATATTGTTTTTTTTTCTAAAACAAGCTTAGAAAGATTGTGTGATCTAATTTGTGTGTCTAATCTAATAGTGAGTTTATTTGTTGTGAAACAAAATGCTGTGATTTTCATTTTATTGGATAGTGGTGCAAATGAGCCTACGGGACGCCCATTTTAGTGGATGCGTTGCCGGCTTTTGAATGTTACGTATCTAAGAAAAGTAAGTATTTACATATAAAAACGTATACACTAGTGTTTTCTGGTTTGTTGAGTAGATAATTGACTAACAATATATTTTTGAAGTTTCAAATTGTAGGTATTACATTTGGTCTTTATATACAATGTTTAGAGTGTATATAAGTATGTTTTTTGTCTTCCATCACAAGCCTGAAACTCATTCATCTAAATCAATCAAAATCAATAGAAATATTAGTGTCTACTAAATCGTTCGAGCAAATGTTAAATGCGCACATAAAAAGACCATTGGTGCACAGCCGGGGATTGAACCTACCACCTGAAGCCAACACTGCTCTAAACTACTAAATATATAGTTAAAATAAATATAGTTTAAAAAAACTAAAAAACACGTTTTTAAAGCACATCAAACTAAAACGTGAAAAATAATTGCTAATTAGGGCTGAAAATGGTAATGAACAAAAAAGACTGGTATTATTGTGAAAAGCGTGGGGCGCTCTGTGCCATATTTTTCGTCTATCCCTATATATTTAGTTTTTTTTTTTTTCGGATTATTGCATTGTCATCGATCTTTGACAGGTGCGCAAAGTTTGAATTAAATCTGTCCGTTAAAAGTGAGTCAAAATCGAGTCCGAAGGATTCGGTTACATACATACATACAGGTAAAGCTAATATAAAGCGTGTAGTAATATATTTAGCTAGAAATAAAAAAGCTAATATATACATTTTTATCATGCTAGGAAATTTCGGCTATTAGCTTTTAATACGAAATTCTTTAATACAGAACAATTTCAATTTACGTGGAAACTGCGAAAAGTACAATAATATTAAGGGAAGGGGCTATAGGGAAATTTGAGTGGTTTGCTAATAAAGCATCATTTTACTGCCCATTCATCTTCGCAGGTCGTTGTTTTGAAGTAATGGTTTCTACAAGCTTCTATAATAGGCTATACGGTTACCTAAATAAGGTAGATACGGTAAATTCAATATCTTGAGTCTAAATTACCAGTTTGTTTAAAATATCTAATTACAGTTATATTTGTTTTAGAATTCTCTTTATTTACGCGTTTAACCAGATTTCGGTAATTTTTGTCCGTCGAAAATAGACTAAGAAAGAGATATTACTATGTTTAAAAGCATATACATATACACACTCACTTTCAAACCATCACACAACATGGCTGAATTAGGTATTAAAGTTATATGTATTTAATATTTTTAATCATTTTTTTTAATGTTTCGTAAATGTTTGGACCTTTTTGTAAATATTATGTATTCCATCTTTGGCTATACCTTTAGTATAATTATTTATTGTTATACATAATTTAAGTTAGCTGTAGGAGTATGAAATAAATATGCTTCGACTACACAGTAATAGACACTTGTTAAACAGCTTTTAAGGCAAACGTAAAACGACCGCTTAGTTTCCAAAGTCTAAGTTGACAGACTACAGCTTATTATTTCGTAACCTATTGACGTATAGGACAGAGACATTGCATCTATATATTGATAATTTTTATAGCTTTGAGAAATCTTTGCCGAATATTAAACCTGGACCATGTAGGTAATCTAAAAAGGTCAAAACACACTGACATCGATTAAAACGAGTGTATTTGACAATCAATTCAAGGGTATTTGTTAGGAAGAGTGTGTTTGACGTCCAGTTCAAAGAATAATTAGTTCTAATTTTAGAAAATAGGGGCTTTTCAAATACAAACGAGTTAATATAAAGCATAGACTATTTGTTTTATTTGCGCTTCTGCTGGCGTCATCTATGTGTAAGAAGTGAGAGTTCCTTCTTCGCAAACTTCATTACTGAAGGTCGTGCTTGTCTTGAAAAGCCCAAAGTGATACATCGACTTACTGCCTCCACACCACTCTATATATATATATATATATAAATATATATATATCTGTAGAAGTGAGAGTAGTCTTAACAAAACCAAAGACAAGATAAGTAATTAAGGACGAACCACATTTATGTACAAGGCAGATGGCCTATACATAGTATCGCGTAAAATATCAAGTTAAATTGTATAACACCTTTATTTGAAACAATATTTTAACCCGTTCATGTTTAAATCATTTTTTATTTCCGTGTCAAATTGTAAAGCTTTTTGCTGTCAAAATTCAGTGCTTATGCACTTAATTTTGAAAGCTTAACGCTTCAGCGCCTCTTTGTATACCGACCTTGACGTGAACACGACCAAATTCCTCACAGTTTTTTTAATAATTTTTAGAACAATCTGTACGTTCAAGAATTTATTAATATGTTTAGATATTTATTACAATTGAAAAAGAATATTAAACTTGCATACACTGTTTAATGATTGATTTAAATAAGAAGATTTTCTGTCGTTCAGAAACGTTTGTTTATAACATAATACATTGTGGTAAGTAAATTTTGAGCTTCATAACTAATATTACAACAAAATAAAAAAATAACTATTTTATGTGTTTGGTTCGCCAACATAGTAGTAGTAATTGTATGTTATTCTGTAGCATAGAGAAGGAACTACACTTGTGCTTTCTTGTTTGATGTTTGAAGAGCAAATGGGCTTATGTTAGGCAGATGTGACTTACCACCTAAGCCTAGATCTTACCTTCCACCAAGTAAAGTTAAGGCTACGCCTGACTAACTAGTTACGCATTTTATTTTACGGAAAACTACATAGGTCCATTGAACTGAAATTCGATGGCAATTTATAAAACAAATATTTTATAGTTGAATACCATTGTACCTTTGATTGACGTCGTCACTTAGTATCTTCTTACCTGTAAAAAAAGAAAGAAGTTCATATAAGTTAAGCACTTACAAACATCGGAAGAGTGGTAGTGAAATAGCAGGACATATCTAAATTAAATTGCCTGTTTACGAATACAAAATTAGGTTCGACTGCAGGATGATATACTTCTCTACTTTCTACTGCAGATACTTTAGAACACTACACTAACATACCCAATAAATATTTTCATTCAAAAGTAATTCATAACTCTAAGAAGTAACGTGAATTGGTTGAAAAGTGCTGAATCGACATCATTACGATTTCAACTCTGAGCCAAATATCTGTCAAAGCAAAACGGTCTCACGCCTCACTGAATCTTTAACGGGAAACATATAAGAGTTCACAAAATCGGTTTTCAAAGCGCATCACATGCAGTGTTCATTATCTTAGCCGTTGGTAGAAAACATAACCTAGACGCTAATAAATGTTAAACGAAAAAAAAACCCATATCTATCTTTATATATATAATTCTTCTGTGAGTGTGTATGTCACTGAACTTCTCTCAAACGACTGGACCGATTTTGATGAAATATTTGTGTGTGTTCAAGGGGATCTGGGAATGGTTTAGATTCACAAATCTGCCCACCAGATGGCGCTGCAGTCGGTACTTTCATACTTTGCTTTACTAATTGCTTGAAATATCATGCAGGACAACGTCTGTCGGGTCCACTAGTATATATTTAAAAATGTTATGTTGGTTTGTGTACGCTTTAAAAACTCAAAAAGTTCTGCACCGATCGAGCTGAAATTTTAGCATGATATATAATAATCCACATCAAGAATTGTTTTTATCAATTTTTTTTGTTTTTTTTATTTTTTCATCATATTTTTCCACGAGTATTGTAAAATTAAACTTATATCAAATGTTTTCTTTGTTTTGTTTCTCATTTCTCAACCATTCAATCACAATGTGCTACAGCGAAGCGTGGCAGGGAACAGCTAGTAATTTATAATTAATAAAATTTAACTTTGCTTAATTCACTAAAACACCATAAAAAGCATAACCTAGCAAAATATTCTCCAGTGGCGGCTAATCACTAAGTTGTATGTTTACAAGAAAATATTAACAGCATGAATTACACCATGCTTCAAACATATTTAAACAATGAGTCGAATTAATTAAATAAAAGAACTTGGAAACAGCAAGCGAAGAATCACGCACTTATAGTAAGAACAAATTGTCAATCAATATTAATCGAAATGTGATGTTAAAATATTATGAAAAAATCCCATGAAGTCGACATGGTCGATGGTTGAACGCGCTATCTCGAGCGTTCAAACAAATAAAGGAAGGCTGTGAATTGGAAGTAATTGTCCCCGTTTTCGCAACATTTTTCGTTGATTCTCTGCTTCCATTGATTGTATCGTGATGTTACATAGGCTGTAACATGCTGATAATGTAACTTTACATTGGTGAGTGAACATTTACTGACTTAACAACCTCTATCAAATCCTTTCTTTTATGTAATTCCTAAGTATAGATGAAGAAATATAATCCATACATCTTGTAATTACGTAAATATTTCCCATAATATCCTCAATATTAGGGCCGCCGCGTGCCCTCATTTTTTGCTTATTAGGCGGTAGAAAGATCTTGACAGTGATATAACGCTGTCTCTAATACCTTCAGGACGCCGGAAATGGAGGAAAGTGAGTCTGAAGGTTTCAATTAAAGGGCGTCAATACACGTCATTGAAGGGACACTTTAATAGAGGCTAAGGATCGTTATATATTAGTTAGTTATTATTATTATTAAATTATTTATAATGTCGTGTCTATGTAAAACAAGTATTTATGTACTATATTATTATATTGTTCTTTTATAAGTAATATAAGATAATAAGAATGAAACAAGTGTTTTAATCAAATACTTGTGCAGACAGAAAAAAACATAAATTTACAAACCAGCCTTGCGATTCTGTAACTCATTTTTCGAACTCACACAGGAGTTTTGCAGCGGCGGTCGCTCTTAAATCAGTCGTGAAGCAGTCATTCTGATAAACAATAAACTACAAGCTCCCTCCTTATAAGAATTCCCAATCGTAAAATGACTGCTTCACGACTGATTTGAGAGCGACCGCCGCTACAAAAACCGCTGTGCGAGTTCGAAAAGTGAGTTACAGAATCGCATGGCAGTATCACACGGACGTAAGCAAACCTTTCATATAATAATTGTACGCAGGAAATAATAAAATATCAATTTACTTGGTAAGCTTAAGGTGAAAATACAAACACGGGAAAATTACAACTAAGATAGGAAATTTAAACCATAAGTTTCCAGACGGATCAAGATTAAAGTTGGGAGCGAGCGTTTGTTTATAGTGTTAATTGAGTGGGTACAAACTCATCAAGATAGCGCAGAGTTATTAAAATGATGTTAATGGAGTCGCAAAACAATGCTACATTATCGTTTATTTAGAAGCCTAACTCTTACTCGCGACTTAGTCGCCTAATATACTTAAGATATTATATTTATACATTTTAAATATGAGTACAAGTATGAAAATAATTCATGTAAGAAGTTCTTTAGTATTTATCATAACTTTAAAGAAACTGCATGTCACCAAGAGACTCAAGCATTTGTCTCTGCCATGACAACTTTGATAAACCATATTATAACCGGGAAAATGAAGGTACGTGACAAGGGGACGCATCCCAACCCGATGGACAGGTATCACAAAACATGGACACTAAGGTCTCTGACGCTATTAACCTAGCTACAGATCGTCAGAGATGCACGACGACGATCGTCATCGAACAGCCATGCAATCTGCCACTACGGAAACGGGAACATCACGACACTTAGCAGTGAGTAAGCGATAGGAGGTGGAGGAGTACTCCACTATGATACATATACATAAATTTAGTTTAAAGTACACTTTGTGCTACTAATCTTTGTAAATGTATTTATGATTAAAAACGTGGGCGAACGAGGTAGTCTTTGTGTCAAGTGCTTATAAGAAAGTCATCGAATCGGCCTGTTAATATTATTTTTATTTAGAATAAGGTATCTTAGCCGCATTAAACATGATACAAAAACTCATTAAATATAATAGGGCCATATAATAGGGCATAGGGCGACTACATTTTCTTGCATTCATATTTCTCTGATATACGTGATCAATGTTTCTGTCTATTAACTAGAAACGACTGATACAGATTGTATAGGTTACGTAATCAAATCTAGGACCTTGACTTCACCAAAACGTTAACAACTAAACCTATTAGTTCGAAAATTAATTGTGACGTAATTAATTATAACATTATTAATTTCGTAAATATTTTTTTTTTATATAATAGGGGGGGCAAACGAGCCTATGGCATGCCTAATTTTAGTGGGTGCGTTGCCGGCCTTTGAGGGAGGAGTACCCCCGCAGTACTTCCGCAGTTCACTAGTTCGCAAAAGGACGTGCCTTGTGAAACGGACTGTGGAAGAATTCCAGCCATCAAGTTGATGTTGATGACATTTTGAGTTGATATATAACAGTTATAGTGATGAAATTATAAACCTTTTTCAGGCACGGAACTGAATTGTTCTCTGAAAATCGATTGTCAGTTTTAAATGCCAATAAAAACGAAGAAGTTTATGTCATAGTAAACTCTTATAAGTACCCATTTGGCCTCTGTGAAATAGCTTACTTGGGGTTTTAATTTTGTCTATTTATTTTGGTTTTTACTGACAACGTCACGAATAGCTATGCAACATACATATTGTATAGAAAACTACATTCGTAATTTGTTAAGAAAGTTTGATAAATGTTTTTACTTTAGGAAAATCATTAACAAGAAAATTATTTTGCCGTAGACAGTTTCCACTTATAATAGTAATCATTTCGGTAATTCACGTTTAGGTATGTCAGTTCTCATACCTACTAAGCCATAATTCCCAATAGCGATTACGAACATGTCGGGATAGCTATTGCTTCACTAATGTACCGACACTGGTCGGAGTTTAATGATATTTCAATTAAAACCAATTAAAGTCAATAAAAAAAAAATTCTGTAATATGGAATTTTCCTCATGAATATTTATTCATCGAGATGATATAATGAGACCAAATAAATTCAAGGCTTTTACATAAACGCACATATTGTCAAAAGCTGTTGTCGTATAAATATACAAAATTAATGTATTAAAGTGTCTTGAATATTACAGATTAATAATAATAAAAAAATAATAAAAATCTTTTTATTCATTTTAAGTACGTATGCATTACAATGTTTAAGATTTGGGAACGCTTTTAAGTAAGAAATACCTGTGTCAGGGTTCCCAGCTCTTCCATAACAAACTTAATTATAAATTCCTTAAAATATATTAAATATTTATAGATAATTTAATTAAATTTATTTTATTTACTTTTCAACTATTATCAGCACGCCTGAGTGCGTGAGTGAGTGTGTGAGTCAGTGAGTGAATGAAAAAAGTGTGTAACTACAAACTAGGTCTCAAAAGCATCTCTAACACTGCGCAAGGTATGCTCAGAAGCCAGTCCTTTAGTCGTAAAGATTAAAATGTCTATTGTATATAGGGATTGCAATCCGGCGTCATTTTCAGTCCGGCCGGATACGACCGGATTCCCATCAATCCGGCCGGATCCGACCGGATTGATTAAATCAAGATGATTTTCGCTTTTTAGTACAAAATAAGTGAGTTAATCAAGTGTTACTGCACTTATATGTAGGTAGTTTAAAAAATAAATCACAAATATATAAAATCGACTTTATTTCCTAACCAATGTTAAGACAAATAGACAACAAGAAAACAATTAAAATTTAGTAGTGTAGGTAACTAGTAATAATTTTACGACGTAACGAGTAGCTCAGTCTTTCTAGATTTCATTTTCACAGATAGATCAATTTATAAGTAACAATATTAATTATCAAGTAACTATAATATCTAATAGATACAATTAACCTTACGTAATTAACTGAAATGAGATCAAAATCATTATTAAAGTATTTGAGAATGCTAACAAACAAGTCTTATAGGTATTTATGATTATGACAGATACCATCATGATTTGATGAATCTGTCGAACGAATGAATGGCAAAAATTATCACAATAATGAGTTTAGAACTCTTTAGTTTAATCAACTTACGATAAATAATTATTTAAAGTAATAATTATTGTAAAAAAATATAAGTATTAAAAGAAAATCAATATTGATTTTGAAAATAATATCGTAGAAAACAAATATTGTTAATTGTGTCATCAGCTAAACGATTTCTAATAGAGCTGCAAATATAGCCTGCGGCCGAAAATGCCACATTTTCCCACAAACTGCTAGCACCGGATCCGGTCTTCGTATACGGTATATTGGTACCGGATCCGGTAACCATTAAATGATGCCGGATCCGCCGGATTACCGGATCCGTTTTTCCGGATTGCAATCCCTAATTGTATAGTATAGTATTTCTGTACCAATTTCGAAAGAGCGAACCACTTCTTAAAAGGCCGTCAACGCACTCGCGAGCTCTCTGGCATTGACAATATCACATCAGGTGAGCCCCCTATCCTTTTGCCTGCTGTTCTAAAAAAACTCATAAGTTTACAGCTAATGAAAGTATGAAGTGAAAATTGTAAGAAATATAATAAACTGGTTTTAATTTTAAACTAATAATCAAATAAACTTTTTGTGTCGTCTAAATACAAAAAAGCTCTGAAATTATAAAAATAAAAAGTTCGTAACTCAATATGGTTCTGGCAAGTGTTCCAATGAAACTGGGCCGAGCATAAAGAATATCATGAAAGGCGTTGTCTTTTTGCAAACTCGTTCTCAATTTTAATCAATGCGATTGTAAGGTTCTAGTGCTTTTTTATTTCAAGAATCTAGAGGATTAATATTTTTTTCGTAGAACATTATAACAATTTAATTGAAAGATTACACAAATTTTACGTGATTTCGATTACGTCTTCGGTGAGATCTTACATTTAAATTACAAATAAAAAAAAATTAACATCTATGTTTATATATACCCTTTATTTTTGGTAAAAGAGTTTGTAACATATACCGTAGATTAAATACTATGTATGATGTGGTAAAGTTTAATAAATAAATAAAAATAATCTGAATTAATTGTCTTTGCCTAGTCTAATAATAAAAAGTTCGCATTTTGGAGTTGGTTATATTTTACATGTCGCTAGTATTGACACCGGATATTACTATAAGTAACTACTAACATCCTGACTTAAAAAATAGTTGCGAGATAGATTTTTAGAGAAGAGTTGTTAAACTTGGGCCAAACTCCCATGTTACCACAGCAGAAAAAACCAGATCCAAGAGGTGGAAAAACTGCATCGACGATAATTAAAATGGGTCGCCAATGATCCAGAACACCGGAAGATTATTGTAGAAGAGGTCCCGACGGAATTTAAGGATCCAGTGCTTGGATTGGCACACACCACCGTTGATGGTAAGCGCTGGTCTTAATTTGATCGATTATTGGATTCCTTTTTTTATTATACTGACATGCGACAGCTGCCCTGCGATTCTGTAACTCACTTCACGAACTCACACAGCGGTTTTCGCATCGGCGGTCGCTCTCAAATTGGTCGTGAAGCAGTCATTTTATGATTTGGCATTCTGAAAAGGTGGGAGCTTGTACTTTATTGTTTATCGACTTACTGCTTCACGACTGATTTGAGAGAGACCGCTGATGCGAAAACCGCTGTGTGAGTTCGTGAAGTGAGTTACAGAATCGCAGGGCAGAACCAGCGCATAGTATTTTACAGAGGGAAGGGATTATCCTGGATATAGCTTCCGGATACCCAGGCTCACACAAACACCAAGAAACAACATTTAGGTCTGAATTGTTATTATGTTCGGGACTAAAAAATTTAACCTTGCTCAAATAAACAACCTCTCATTAACATTTAGCTGTCAGACTTTGGCGGCAATAATTAAACTAAATGACTACACTAGTTCTATGTTTAATTCAAAATAGTTTACACCTACAATTTTAATCTATGGTTTGTTCTACGTGAATATCTATGGTTCTTACCTTACGAGAAAACAATGTTCTCTGGAAATAGGTACGGGTTTCTCTTTCAGATAAAGTACGCGATTAAAGCGTCCCCTAGTAATTGGCTACCCGACTCCGAAGAACAAATGCCTTTTGACCCTTTCTTGTTACTAAATGTCACCATTTACGGTTATCACTATTTTTAAATTTTCATACTTAAAAATAAACAAAAAAAACTTTTTATATTACCAAAAGCTTCACACAACCGGACATTTATTTTACCTTCGCGGATAATGTAATTTTCCCAAGGTTAAAATTTCGTTCCAAATATACAAATGTTTCCTCTTGTCATATAAGGCTATGTTCAGATGGCAAAAACTTGACGCGCGTTTTCAAATCGCGCGACTAGAGATTATGGTATTTTCATACAACTGTTCACATGTACGCGCGTTAACGCGCGTTAACGCGCGTCAACGCGGCGCTCAGAGAATAACGCGGTGTCCTGCGTAAGCGACGAAAACGACGCGACGCGACGCAACACGACGCGACGTAATGCGACGCGATGCTACACGCGACAAATGTCCTACGTAATTTGGTCATTACTTCTCGAATCATGGAGAAGTACAGTACAATTTTGCTCAAAAGTTCATACTTAAAATATAGACTTTTAAAAAAATATCGTAAAAAGCATAGAAAAATAACAAATAAGTATAATATTTTTACAAAGAAACTCATTTGGCGAGTTCCATCATTTATATCCAAAATTAAGAAACGATTCTAAAATGTTTAAACAATATTGTGGAGTGTTACTAATAAACGATTCCTATAATGTTTATGTTTTTTGTCCCACAACAATCTTTGCTCACGCACTGCGGCGATCAACGCTTCAGAATCAACCATTTCATAGTTCGTAGTGTCGCGTCTGGTCGCCCTCAAAACAAGTCCGCGTGACGTCGCGTCTCGCCGCAGACTGTCACATAGGCCGTAAGTAGGGTATGCCGTTGATTTGTCGCGTTCACAGCGTCGCGTCGCGTCGTATTCGTCGCTTACGCAGGACACCGCGTAAGTCTCTAGACGCAGGTGATCGCGCGTTGACGCGCGCTTTGATATTAATGTAATGTCCGTTTGCTGTTCACATGAGCGCGCGCTTTCATCGCGATCGCATGTAATTTTGTTAATTTTCGTAATTATATTTTGTTCTCGCTTTTAAAATGAGTGAAATTGAAGATATTGACATCGACTTACTAATCGATGAAGTAGAAAAAAGGTCAGCAAGTTGGAATATAGCAAATTTGTATAAAAAATATAATATAATTTGTATTTTTTTTTTCAAAATTGGATGAACCCAATGTGTACGTTTTCTTTTTCTATATTTTTCTTTATAATATAACCACAAAATAATAGCCTCTTCCACGTCCATTTTCTACGTTCTACCGAACTAGACTGACGAGTACTCTCGCAACGCGCGTTAGGGCTCATCATCTGAACGCTCTTCAAATTTGATCGCGCGTTGACGCGCGTTAACGCGCGTTACATGTGAACATAGCCTAAGTGTAAATTCCCATCATTTGGAACCAGCTGCCCACTGAAGTATTTCTGAACCAATTCGATTTAGGGTCCTTCAAGAAAAGAACGTACCAATTCTTAAAATGCCGGCACTTGCGAGCCGAGTGGGCTTGAGACTAGAGTGTCCATGGGCGACTGTATCACTTAACATCAGGTAAGCCTCCTGCTCGTTTGCCCCCAGTTATAAAAAATAAGAAAAAGAAAAATGCATATATACCTACTGGGTGGGACTCTCGGTGGTTTAAAAACTTTTGGCAGAGAATCTACAGCAGAAAGAAAATGCAGGTTTAACTTGGAATTCTTTAAACTTTGATTTCGGCGGTTATATATTGCGGAATGTGCTTGACTCGCGTAGCGAAAATGCATCTCTTGAATACATTTATTGTTTTTTCATGTTATAATAATAGGCTATAAATGGTTTATTTGTCTGTATACCTACTGAATTAGATATATAAATCAACTGGCTGTGTTCTAGTTTCCGGCGCGATCTTACTTAAAATAGCAAGAAAAAAGTTCCTATTAATGATATCATCCTTACAAACAATCTTATCTTTGTGATTTAAAAATAAGTATAGAGCTGAATATATTATGTAAATATACCTAAAACCTACTCTATCGGCAAACAGTTGTTATAGTCCATTGAAAAGTTACATTTGGGCAATTTTATTTATGGAACATGTAGGGGGGGTCAATACAAGGTTAACTCCAAGTTTGTGGGGTTGGCGTGCTTGTCCCCCGGCCGCCATCTTGGATAAAGGGGTCCAAAAACCACGTTTTTGGCTATATCTCCTAAATTATCCATCGTACATAAAACTTGTAAAGACACATTTTGTAGCAAATCGCTGTGTCTACGATTATGTCTATGTAACTTTTTATCATAAATCCAAAATTCAAAAAGTTATAAATAAAAAAGTGATAGCTAGCTACCATTCTAATAACTGATTGGTAATATAATTATGTCGAAGATTACCATATCAGCAAGTTGTCTGTGGAATAAGCCTACTAGGAATACCAATAAGTAAAATTGTAGGAATAAAAAAAAAATAAAAAACAAAATTATTTGGAAAATTTGTTTAAAATAAACGAGAGATCTTAAAAGTAAGGTAAAACTGCTGTTTTGATCGGCTTGTCATGAGCATTGACGCACCTAGTCAACTTTAGAAATAGGAAATATTTTCACTTTTTTACTTATAACTTTTTGAATTTTGGATTTATGATAAAAAGTTACATATACATAATTGTAGGCACAGCGATTTGCTACAAAATGTGTCTTTACAAGTTTTATGTACGATGGATAGTTTAGGAGATATAGCCAAAAACGTGGTTTTTGGACCCCTTTTTCCAAGATGGCGGCCGTGGGACAAGGGTGGCGACCCCACAAACTTGTTTTTAGCTTTACACTGACCCCCTCTACACATTAAAAAAATAAAATTGCGTCCTCTAAAAAACTCAAGGTTAGGCCTAAAAAATGTAACATTTCAATGGACTATTATTCCTTACAGCTTTCCTTCGACAAAGGCCTAACAGTTTCACAATCTAGGCGTACTCTCCGGTACGATTCCACATTAGACCGGCTATCTTTTTCCCATCCTCCCATCTTCTTTTGCCTGCCTCTTTCTTTTCCCGTTTCGTGAATACCATTACGATTCTGTTCCATTTTGTTTCTTATTATGTCCATGTTGTATGTATGTTGTGATTCGTAGTCAAATATACATAGATATATCAAGCTTTTTCATTTCCATTTGATAGAGCTTCTTACCCTAAAAGATCGCTTTGGAAAATTAAAAAGTTCTGCAAAGAAAACCTCGCGATGAAAGTGTGTCAAACGAAGACAAAATAAAATAACGTATAACATACCCAGCGTTACAATTTTACGATATTTGCTTACAAAGATATTTGTTCCTAGATCACTTATAAAATAAATAATATTATGTATACTACATACACGTTTTTATGGTGTTAGTAATAAATTCTAGTACTAAATACTTATACTTATAACTGTCGCGTGTTTAATAATAATAAAATAAAGGAATAGCTACAACAATTTGTTAAATTTAAATGGGGCAATAATTATACTTTTTAATGTTTAATATTCACTACTTCAATACTCTAGGCCAGTGTTTCCCCACCTTTTTTTGTGCCAAATCCCACTTTAGCCATTCTAAAATTCTTATGCCCCAAACTATGAAACATACACAATTTTTATCTTTAATGACTGAAATTATAGGTTTTAGAAAGAAATCACTAGGAAGTTGTAAACCGAACACACGTCGAACCCATCGTCGAATTGCCCCCTTAACAAATAATTTGCCCCCCTAAACAAATAAATTTCCCCCTTGTGGGGCGTGGGCTCTTCGTTGGGAAGCACTACTCTAGGCAATCTCGCTCGTACAACTATATTACTAAGATTAGCGAAAGGTATATAACACTATGTGTAAGTATCTGTTTATTATCTGTATGAGGTTTTCATCTTAGTTTATTTTTAACATCTTTCTGTTTTGTTGTAATTTCAATGTTCTTATATACGTATATGTAAGTTAAATTTATATTATTTCGTATTTTTAAGAATGTATGTTGTTGCCTTACAATTATTAAACTTTGCATTTTGAATTATAGAAACTAGTTTAAAATGAAAAACAAAAGACTATTATTTTTCCATTTCGTGATTGTGATTGGTTAACCAATACTGTCATCTGACTTAACATTATGTGAATATTATATGATTAACAACACCTTTATTGATGTAAAGTTACTATTCATTTTACATAATAACCTTTAAAATAAGTTATATAAAAATAAACTTTTTTAGACACTGAACGACGCGGAAATAATTTTCTTTTACCACTTCCTAGAATTTAATTCTTTGTTAGCAAACAAAAAAGTGAACTCAATTCATCCACATCGTTCCCGCGGGATTCAGGTAAAAAGATTTGACAGAGGCCAGCCTTATTGAGGATTGGCTTGTTTGATGAGCGCTTTTCGATCTCGATTTGATTTTATTTGGTTTACCAATAAATATATGGATTACACTGGTAAGGATATAAAAATAAAATAATAAATCTGTGGCGCTACTACCTTTTTAGGTCTCAGACTCAGATTTCTGTATATGTTTCATGATCAACCTAATAGGCAAGTAGGTGATTTAGGTGACTTTTTGGGTCTTAGGCAAGCCGGTTTCCCCACGATGTTTTCCCTCACCGTTCTAGCGAATGTTAAATGCGCATAGAAGGAAAGTCCATTGGTGCGCAGCTGGGGATCGAAGCAACGACCTCAGGGAAGAGATAGAGATACGCTACTCAAGATAAGAATATATTAATTCTTATTCCTAAAAACTAAACCAATTTTACTACACTGTTACATCTATAACTTTCTATCACATTATTAGACAAATTTAAAGGATAGAGACAAAACAGTTACAGCAGCAGCAGTTATGTATTGGAGCACATTTGGTGAATGATTTGGTAATTAATTTATTTGTTTCCCTTTCATTCGTTTAGTTTTGCCTAGCTAATAATTATTTCGCCGGGAATGGAACCCTGAACCTGTTACACACGTAAATCACTACGACATCATATTTGTTTTGCATAACAGTAAAAATGTACAGTCCAATTATCTTTCGAAAGGAGTGATTAGAAAAGTTAAATTACTGTCAAAAGTTGATCCATGCTCCAAATTTGTATTTTGTTGTCAAAGGTATAAACTAAAAAGAAAAAGATGGGAAGTTACACTTTTGTGTTGTTTTAAAGGTTAAATGTTTAATTGTAAAGGTTATTACTTACGTTATTTTAATAACTAAAATTGTTTTTTTATATTTGCATTTAAAGTAAAATGAGAGGGGTAACACACAATCATTTTATTTTCATTCATGAATATTAGGTAACCTAGCCTCATAAAATATTTGAAGTAGTACAATAATAATGTCAGGACCTGGAAAATCTAGCAACTATAAAAATTTTAAACAAAAAATTTAAAACTCTTCTTTATAATCATTTCTTAACCTTATCCTATCCTGATCAATCGTGACTTGTATAAATCTTATGTTTCCTTTTACATCACTATTTGCTGTCCATGTATTTGTAAGATTAGCTTTTAAGTTTTTAGTCTGTTGTTAATATTTTTTTTTGTATTACTTTAGATTAAGGTACTATGTATATACCTATATATATTTTTTTATATAACATTTGGTTCTGCACTTCTCGCACGAATCATGTTTCTTTTTTTTTAGTTTTTCTCTTTAACTAGGGTTGCCTGGAAGTTGCATCCCTTATAATTTTTTTGTATTGTGTTTCATTCTTTTTTTTTGCAACGAAGTGTAAATAAATAAAATAAATAAATAAATATAAAGAAAACAAAAAACAGGATACCGGAACACAAAGAAAATTCAACAATAACAATTACCGCACACCTACAAACAAAAGACGCCCCAATCGGGCTGGTCTCTGTGAGGAAAGCGACCAGGATGAGGGTTCCATTGCATAATATGAAAAACGAAGAACAGCCTTGCGATTCTGTAACTCACTTTTCGAACTAACACAGCGGTTTTCACAGCGGCGGTCGCGCTCAAATCAGTCGTGAAGCAGTCATTTTATGATTTAGCATTCTGATAAGGAGGGAGCTTGTAGTTTATTGTACCAATACGCACTAAGCACTGCCGTACTACTGATTAATTAAGCTAGTAAACAGCCCTAAACTATTTCTATCAAGCGGTGTAATAAAACTAGCCTAACTTTCGGGTAAGCTCATTTAAAAAACCATCACGGTTGAGCCCTTGTTTGAACGAGGGAGATAAACGTGACGTCACTAACGATGACGTCATCAAATTAAACTGAATTTACGATTCGACGGATCTTGAAATATTTGTGCTTCCAAATAAAATTTTTGTTTTAGTTAGCATAGGAAATAGCTATATTGGGAGACAATAGAAAGCTTTCCTAACTTACCTACAAATCTTATGTGATGTGAGCACGACCTTGATCAGAAGATGCTGCGGCATGTGGTGGTGGCGGTTGAGGAAAAATTTTTTTTTAAATAGTTTTTTTTTTAAATTTTTTTGCTAGTGGAAGGCCCACAAGGCAAACGATACAGAGGCAGACCCTACGCTCGATGGGATGATGATATCAAAATTCGCAGGTCCTCAATGGATCCAAATAGCTCGGGATAGAGAATGATGGCAAACCTTGGAGGAGGCCTTTACCGGAGAAGGTTCCTGATACTAACTGTAAAAGATTGGGGGCCTCATAGCCTAGCGGTCTTATTAAGTGGCAGCTAGGTGAGGAATACCGGGTTCGATTCCCGGTTCGAGGGCAAGTTTTAATTTAATTTAAATTTGTTCTCGGCCTTTGGGAGGCTTGTGCGGTACCAGGCGAGTGCTTAAACCGTACATGGAGGACACGGTCGAATTTCTAGACAAGCACGAATTATAAAAAATCCTATACTCGACGCTGGCTAATGCAAAAATCGTGCCAGAGCCATTAAAAAAAAAACTGTAAAAGATATTCACTAACACATGAGTTAATTAGATATTTTGTATTAGGAAATAAGAAAGGCTAAAAATAAAATAAAATAAATTATAATTTTTTTTAATTAACAATTATCTTACGACTGACTTATTACCATGCTACGGTTTTGTAATGTTCCTTCCTATACTAAGAAAAATAAAGAATTAAATTGTAATTTAAAGAAAAAACTTTTTAACCGGATTAAAGTTATGTATTATTATAAATTTACAATTATTTAACATAATTTTAAATTTATCCGACGTTTCGTGTGCTTTACAGCGTGTGTGGTCACGGTGAAATTGTAATTATTTTATTTATTGGTCAGCATAATTATTTATATTGGTTACTACTTGTAAAAAGTACACCTTTATATTTATACCATTATAATAATAAAGTAGATTTTAAAAAATCTTAGATAAAGAGAAATAAAGCATTGACAAAAAGGTTTTAAAAGTTTTACGCGATATTCTATTAAGTATTTTTATTATTGCTCATAATTATTCTACCAGACAAAAAATAGCATTAAAATTCAGATGCCTGATGAAAACATAGAATCTTAGTAGGTCACTTGTCTATGTTGGCTAAGATATAGGTTAGTATATATTATGTAGAATGACTCGTACGTGATGCAATGAATCATTTTATCGCTCCTTACCATAAAATGACCATAAAGCACGTTATTACGCCCATGGGAATGCATATCTTGAACCGTAATTGTCTATTAAATGGAAATCTAATATTTTATTCCAGCTAAGGCTGTGATAAACTTGATTTGAAAGATAGATGTCCTTTCATTTAACAACTTTTTTGAAGTTATACTTCTTTAGGCGCGTTATGAAAAATTGATGAGAGTGTAATTTTACGATGCGCGCGCACCGTTACACAAAATTAAGAGAATGAAGTTGCCCACGGAAGATGCTACGGCATTGGACATAATTTAAAAACAACACTCAAATAATAATAGAATTTATGTTACACTTAATGTAAGAGAATAATTATAAATATTTATTTATTTATTTTTTCAAATGTAAACTGAACTTTATTGACTATAATGACTCCTTTTCCAGTCTTTGATTATTTAATTGTAATTCATTATTTGCATGCAATCTAAAACTATTTTAAATAATGCCAAAGAAGTATAACTTCTTACGCGCGTACATAAGTACACGCACCCTTTTTTTATGATAGTGTAAAAATGTCGTATGTAACAAATATTTCAGCTGATCATCATTGGATGTCGAGGCAGAATACGAAATTCCACCCGTATCACCTCTACGTCCGTCATTCCACAACTGAGGGTTTTTTACTGCAGTATTTGCCGCGCACCACTATGTGAAACCAGCTGCCTACTTCGTGTTTCCGAACCAATTCGACTTTGGGTCCTTCAAAAAAAGAGCGTACCAATTCTAAAAAGGCCGGCAACGCACTCGCGAGCCCTCATAGTGAATGTCTATGGGCGGCGGTATCACTTAACATCAAGTGAGCCTCCTGCCTGTTTGCCCCCTGTTCTATAGAAAACCGTTTATCCCTTATAAAAAAAATTGTCAACAATTTACGACACTTGTTTTACCACATATACATATACCACATATACATATACTACTTACGGCATAGGTACGCCTGCATTATAATTGAAGGTTATACGAAAAATATCTTCAACAACACTATAAAGAAATGAAGTATATTTAAAACAATAAAATTGTATTGCTTTCATGCGCTTCTGTGGGCGTTTAAAATTGCCGGTTAATGTTGGATATTGCATTGCTGGGCCTTTGTGATGTCATACTGCAGATATATATTATTGAAGATAATATTATATCACTGTGATGTTTTTTGAAATTCGCTCTTTCTCTATCTAAACGTATAGTAGATACTTAAATACAAATATAGATCCCTAAATCTAAATCTAAAATTCGAACACAAATAAGTCAAATATTATTTAAAAAATGATTGTTTATTCCATATAAACAACCATTTTTTTATACATAAATATAGTATAAAAGCACCAAGAAACCAGATAAATTGTATCTTTCATTAGACATTTAAAAACAAAAGCCTTCAATTATTCCAAGTAGAATAACATTATTATTGCTTATACTTTTAAATGAACAAACGTAAAATATAGAGGTGGGCTAACTAAATGGTATCAAATAGCAAGTCAGCCATAGACCATCCTGTGTCATACAAATATGTGACATTATTTAAAAAATACAGCGTAACAACCCTTGCTCTTGGCAGCAGACTTCTGTATCTATTTATTTCTAAACGAACAACATTCTGTGTCTGAAAGACGCGGTCTTTTTGGGTCTAAGGCAAGCCGGTTTCCTCACGATGTTTTCCATCACAATATGAGCGAGTCTTGCGCGGATAGTCCATTGGTACACAGCCGGGGTTCGAACCTACGATCTCCCGGCTGAGAGTCGCACGCTCAAGGTGCTAGGCCAACTATTTGGAACCCAAATAATAAATTAATAATAATAAAATAATTTTGCCAATAAAAGGGGCACACATATTGATAGATGATTGAAATATACATGTCTTTAACCCTAGAAAGATAATCATATTTTGTAATACGGAAAAGATAATCATGCGTAAAATTTACGCAAGAATTTGAATTAGTTGTAGGTCTAGGTTTAATAGTTTATTTTAATGAATTGTATATTATTATATATACACATATATTAGAATAATTAATACTGCAGATAATTTTTTAAACTCCTTTTATTTTTACTTAAAAAAAAAGAAAACTTTAAACGTGGTCCGCTACTTCACTGTCGGTGTCCTCACACGGAAGCTCGTCATCACTTTGCATAAGAGCGGCCAGGATTTCGTGTTCGTTGAAATTGATACTCCCCATTGTGATATATATTTGCCTCAATATCTTTAGAAATGAAATTATAATATTAGTTATGATATAAAGTATTAAAACAGTACTAAAACTGTCATATAAGCCAAAATCATAAAAGTCACGATAAAGATAATCATGCGTAATTTTGACTCACGCGGTCGTTATATTTCAAAATCGGTGGCACTTACCTTATTGACACTTACGTCACGCGACAGCTCCCAACGACGAATGAGATGTCCTAAACGCACAGCTATGGATTCGCGCTAATTAGAAAAAGAGAGCAATTATTCGAAAACGCATGCGTAAATTTTACGCAGACTATCTTTCCAGTGTTAAGTGTAATAATAACTGAAAGGCTTTTATTATTAATTATTTAATAAAATAATGTATTTAAATGTTAAATGATTGTGTCCATAATATGTCTTGTTTTTGAATAAAATTCTATAGAGAATTCTTTTAAATCCACAATTTTTCTGAACAACATTTTTGTATGATAATGCCTCATAAACATTCATAAGAGTATCAAAGTATTAGAATTTTAAATGAAGAACCGGAAATCAAGCGAAAATAATCGCATTAAAACTTTCGGAAATTTTGTTTAGTATTTGGATTAGTACGGAGCATTATTGAACTTAAAACAACTTTGTTCGGGATTATAATGGATTTTGTGTTTATACGGTCATGCCTTTCTGATATAAGGATATTTACCTAAAAGTTAGTCTCTGACCTCATTTGTTACATGTTGAATAAAATTCATGATATTTAATCAGATCTTTGTTTTAGTAACCTAACTAACTTCCTTACTCCTCCACAACTGCCCTGCGATTCTGTAACTCACTTTTCGAACTCACACAGCGGTTTTCGCATCGGCGGTCGCTCTCAAATCAGTTGTGAAGCAGTTATTTTATGATTTGGCATTCTGAAAAGGCGGGAGCTTGTAGTTTTGTGAGCGACCGCCGATACGAAAACCGCTGTGTGAGTTGGAAAAGTGAGTTACAGAATCGCAGGGCAGAGCATTTTTAAGTCAGTACTATTTCGACTTTCCTGGAAAACGAATAGAAGTGGTGGCGACTCTAAGTAAGTCTTGACTGTGTATCAATAGTATCTCTATTTTTTTAAAGGTAAGGAGAGAAAGCCAATATGGAATAAGATTAAACTCAAAAGCCCATGACAGAGGCTTTGCCAATTGCCTAAAAACCATTTAGAAAACGGAAACGGAAGGCCAAGATTAAAAAGTATAAAGCACATAATTTTCAACAGGTATGTATATTTTTTGGCTTTGAAGTAAAGAAACGAAAATCTAACTATTGTATTTAATATATAACAACTGCTGGATAGAGTAGTGTTGGTCTAGCGGCTACAGCATGCGAGTCTCATCCCTGAGGTCGTAGGTTCGATCCCCGGCTGTGCGTCGATGGACTTTCTTTAGATGGCGCATTTAACATTAGCTCGAACGGTGTAGGAAAACATCGTGAGGAAACCGGCTTGCTTTAGACCCAAAAAGTCAACGCACCTACACAGGAGGCTGATCACATACTTGCCTATAAGACAAATGACCATGAAACAGATTGAGAAATCTGAGGCCCAGACCTAAAAAGGCTGTAGCGCCACTGATTCATTTTAAAAGTGAAACTTCTTTAGGCGCATCAGGGTAAATTTTTTACGGAGAGAGTTAAAAAGAGAGAGAGAGAGATAGAGATCGATTGAGAGAGAGTGAGAGAGAGTGATTAAGATCGATTGAGAGAGAGTGAGAACCTTATAGAAATACTATTTTTAAAATTAAAATTTCGTAAAGAGAATTTATGAAATAATTGTATTTTATGCAAATTAATTTATTGAAATCTCAAATGACGAATTGTAAATTAAAATGCCACGTGTATTTTTTATCGAAGAAATAAATTAAAAAAGTTAAATTTATAATTTGTATTACTTTTCGACACTAAATATTTTAATGACAATTAAATTCATTAAATTCGTAACATATCTTCCTTTTTCCCTCCCTCTAAGTCTCACAAATCTAAGGTTTTAGAATTGTATAAAAATGATCAAGACTTAAAAATTAATTTGCCAAAGAAGTTTCACTTTTGACATGTGTACTTTGTATGCATGCACTTTTTTATTTTATATTTATATAACAATTTATTGTGAGCACTAGATTATTAAGGCAGCGGTCAAATTTATCCTATCTTTTTTAATTAAGTCAAACAACACGAAACCATAACATGTTTATTTATTTATTTATTTATTTCGTAATATTTATTTTGTTTATCATGTTGTAACAAATAACTGGATTTGTATATCTGTGTTAAACGCAGTGAAATGAAATTTGAACGGTTATCATTACACTTCGATAGATAACCAATATTACCCATTGATTTTCGGGCGACTTGCTTTTCTGCTTCAAATACACATCAACAAATAGCGCCCTAATCAAAATAAATAATATATCAAATTAGTAACAAAATCACAACTATCTTTATGATAGATATCCATCAAGATACTTCGAATTATACATGTTTGATGATAGTAAGAGTGATTTAACAGCGGCAGTTCGCAGTAGAAAATTTATTTTGAAGCGGACCATGGAAGACATTCAGCCATCAAGGTTATATGCCCGCCTTCCACTGCGAGCGGAACGGACCCATTACGGACTCCGCTATACTCGTAACGTTGATTTACATACATGTGCTTCCACCAAAGCGGAGACGAGCGCAGCGGAGAGAGCGAGTTGAAAGAGTCACATATGAGGTTAGCGAGTTGACCGAGTTTCCCACGGAAACGAAAATGAAAATGTATGAAAATTATCGTTACGAGTATAGCGGAGTCCGTAATGGGTCCGTTCCGCTCGCAGTGGAAGGCGGGCAATACTGATGAAATTTTGAATGATTACGTATCGTACGCCGTTGAAACGATGTTGTTGGGATCAACCCAAACAACTCTTCAGAACACTTTGTAAAATAGATCTGCAATGTCTCTGCGTAAAGAGAAAGAATTAAGCCGAGCCGATAAAAATAATAAAATATATGATTGTCCTTAATTTAAGGATAAAGGTGATAAACGCGTAATACATTAATACAAACTATGATTGATTTCTGTTCTGGTGACGTTGTTGCAGAGTTGGGTAATGCACAGCAATATGCTACATTGTTCATCCACGATAACGCCATCTAGGTACATCTAAAGTTGAGAGCAAATAATATATCTGTAAAGTTTCAGACTATGCTAATGAAGACATATACTATCGCTTTGATTGCGGTGTCGAATCCACTTAGCAAAAGATCAAGGGAGCTTTCAGATTGTGGAAGTCAAGCAGTGGGACAGGCAGCAAGAAATGGTTGGTGTGATGGTTGCAGCTCCTTACAAACGTTGTGTAAAAAAAAAAAAAACATGGCGATTAAAAAGTGTGGCGGAGAGTTTATTGCCAGTTCTTCTCTTCCGTTCTACGCCCTTGATTTGAGAACTGGCAGTAAATGTAAAATTAGAAGCTATAATATGTATTTCTTTAATGACGCATCACAAGTGTACATTGTGTTACCTACCTACGTGAATAAATGATTTTTTGATTTTTTGAAATAAATAACTCAGATTCTTCTATCTTGACGTGGTAGAGAGAAGAGTCATGATGAACTTCTAATAAAAAAAATCTGTGGTGCGACAACCTTTTTAGCCCTCCAATTTCTGTATCTGTTTCCTGATTTTTCAATCCAATAAGCATGAAGATGATCAACCTCCTATCCCTGATACATACAAAGTCCATTCGTGCCCAGCCGTGGATCGTACCTTAACCCTCAGGGATGAGAGTCGCACGCTGAAGCCACTAGGCCAACACTGCTTTTGCAATTTACTACTAATACTAAGATTAAACTGAGTATTATTTACATAAGTATATATAGCGTTGTTAGCGAACAGTTTCGCAAATTGAGCGCCTGGAGCGCAAAAGACCTGCAGAGAGACGTGCGAATTGTATGCGAGATAAAGACTTCGAATATAAACGATTTGACTGCCATGTTGGAATATATTTATCGTTATTTACAGTAGTAATATGTAGTGTTCAGTTTTATATCGTATTGGTGTATTATTTTTCCAAATAACTTTTTGACCCTTTTTGACCTTAAAGTCGTGTTACCGATAACACCAAATATATTATATTTTTATACAGAAATGGACAGCAGTTTGGCCGCAATCTCACCTGATATTAAGTGAGATGTAGTCTATTGCACGCCTGTCGAGGAAATACCTATTTACATGCCTCTTAAATGAACCCATATAAAACAATCTTGAAAAGAGGGAAAGGGGCAAGGAGTTCTACTCTTTTATGTTTTTACAAGAAATGACGTTCCAAATCGTTCAGTGTGGCACCTGGGGATCTCAAAAACTAAGGGGAGTAACACCAGAAAGCTTAACTCATTAAATATTTCTAAAAAGACAATTATATTATACTAGCTGGCCTGGCGATCATCGTACCGCCTAACAGTCGATTCTTTATTTTTTTTTAATTCTTATTTTGCTATTCGGGACAACGGTCTAGCTAGTAAAAAAATAACCTTCCCGGAACCCCTCCACTAACACTTGAACTTTATGATATGGTATTAAAGTTCAAATTGCCTTTAAATATTATTACGAATAAATAGTATGGGAATATAGAAAAGTTTTGTTTTTAGACTTTTAACTCAATTTTTTTAAATTTTTTCTCTCAGTCAGAACCATTCTCGTACTTCAAGGAATATTATAAAAAAAGAATCAGACAAATCGGTCAAGCCGTTTTCATGTTAAGTCGTGACAACGGAAAACGGGTTTCATTTTTATATATATAGATTATATATTTGATTTTTTTTTATAGAATAGGCAAGCCAAAAAGCCCAGTCATCGCAGCTCATGGATACCCATTGTTAGCTGATGCGTTGCCGTCCTTTTAGGGAGGAGTACACTCTTACTTTGAACAGTTGGAAATCGGGAGTCGATTCCACAGTATGTCGCTTACAGAGCAAAAAGTGATTCTGTAGATTGTACTACATTACAAGGATAAGAGAGACAAAAATGTTGTTTAATTCATAACCTCATTAAGGACAAGCTACTTAAATGTATTAAGAACAAAGGCGACGACATTTGGCAAACAGATCTGCATTATTTCTCTTCGTATATGAGCTTGTAAATAATGTAAATGTCTATGGAATTAACAAGCTCCGTTTTTTGGCAAGGGATTTTCCGCCCTTAGTAGTAACAATGTATAAGATGTTTTGACTTTTGGAGCCGTTCAAGTATTACGTAAGCAGATTTACTGCGATTTATCCCCCCCCCCCCCCCTCCTATTGTCAGAAAAAGTAAGCTAAGCTTTTAAAAATAATAGTACAGAAACAGATAAGAGTTTTGAATTACGTCGCTCGAATTTGATGATACTAATTATGCAGGAGTCTCGGGGGACCTTCATTGGAACACCTCCAAGTAATTTTTGCTGCCGGAAAAGTATTTAAAAAAAATTTAAAGTTTTGTGTTTTCTACTTTTCTAATTGGTTATAAGAGATCCCCCCCCTACCCCTATAGTTCTTACGTAATACTTGAACGGCCCTTTTGACTTGATTATTAACATACTTATAATTAACTTTGAATTCAATTAAAAAAATATGTTTTTTAAATTTTATGCTTGCAGATAATGGAATTGTGAATACACTATTGCAATATCGAAATGACCCACACTTGAAGCAATCTAACACGTACTGGAAACTCTCCGACAAATGCTCTATTGTCCGACACACTAGAGACTAGTCAGTAGTACTACACTTTTTTCTTTCTTTCTTTTGTTTCTGGTCATACTTTTCAATCTTCACCCTTACACAAATGGATAACTTGGGCAGCGCTCCGTGGACTTATTTTGAACTAAAACAAAGCGCGAAAGCATTCTAATATTATTAGTGTTTGGACAATAGGAAATGTATAAAGCATTGCATTCGAGTTGTAATACTGGCATCGTGTCGACTTCAAATACTTGATAATACTCAGTTTATGTTAACTGTATATTTTTTTTTTCATAGCGTCAATCCACCTGATAGGACTTTGACTAAAAACAGTATCGCGTTACCATGGTAACGACGTTGTAATCATGTTTACAAAACTATTTGCTTTAGTGCGTGTTTATTTCCACGACAGTTACCTTCTGTACTTATCAACCTTATAACCTAATTAACCTATAGTTAATTTGATGATACACTTCTTGCACGCTTAGTATTTTTTTTGTTTTTTTTTTTCTTACTAGGGTTGCCTGGCAGGACAGAACAGGCAACGTATGTTAGCGACAAGCCCACCCGTTGCAACCCTAATAATTAACGTTATTTGTTTTTGTTTTAATGTAACGAAGTTTAAATAAATTAAAAACCTCTTATAAATCTAGTGCGTCATCAAAGGAACTATAAAAGCGATGTAGTAAAACTTGTTAAATAATATTAAAGCCATAAATAAAAAAGATCCGTGACACACGCCATTCTTCAACCATAACTTTATTTGCTGAATATTTTACCTTTATCAACGTTACAATTCACGCCACGTAGGAATCGTTTTGGAAAAGATATTTTTACTTTGAAGGTGAGGATACATTAATAGTGTCACGTAATAATATGAATAAATAACAAATAAATTCAATCTCCGATATGAACCTTTTAGATTAAAGTATTTATTCGAACGCCTTTTAAACGGATATATCTTTACATAATCCATATAGTTTGTATGATGTAAATGAAGTGTCTGAGACAATGGCCTAAATTGAAAAATAATTATTTATTTATAGCCATTATTTCATTCATTATTAGTAAGCTTCATAAAAGCCATAAAATACAACAAATTATTAACGCACAACGGACCAATCAGGAGTCTAATTGCGGAAAAAGGAGTCCTACAACTGCGCAATCACCACTTGCATGTAAAGGAAAAAATATCGTTAGGATTTAAAATGGACGAACCGTTTCAAGTAGATAAATAAACAGACACCACGATTGGTTATAGAGACACTGTATACATCTACGCATATTTGATATCTAATATATAAAATTCTCATGTCACGACTCACGGTGTTTGTAATGAAACTACTCCGAAATGGCTTGATTGATTTTCGTAAAATGTTGTGTGCATATCGGTTAGGCCATCGAATCGGACATCTATTTTTCATCCCCCTAAATTTTAAGGGTGGTCCACCCTAAAATTATTTTTTTTTATTTTTTAGACAAAATTGTGTTTAATTTTTTTTATGATACATAATACAAAAAATACAAACAAGCCTGAATTTTCTTCCCTTTACGATAAACCCCTATTCGTTATTTGTTAATTTAAAACTTATGACTTTAACTCTCAGGTTTATATATTATAGAGAATAATTCAAAAAAACCTTAAAAGTTATAATTCCTAAAAACCGAACAGTCTCTGTGGTAGCATAGCAAAATGATCCATATTATGTTCGTATGTAGTTACTAAAAAGGTTATTTTAGTTTTTTTTTTAATTTTTCTCCATATAAACCTTCCTATGAGTACAACGAATAAATATAAAAATTTAATTGATTTCGCCGTCTTTGAGTTGTTAATATGTTAGAGATATATAGATAGATAATACATTCAATTATATTGGTCTAAGATCCCGATATACAACGACCTTCACCGAAATATTTTTTTTTAAATATTAATTAAACATACTCTGGACTGAAATTTGCTAAGCAACCCATATGGATTATATTTATTGACATATTAAATTAAATATAAAATACGCTTCATTAAATAAGCATCTCGGTGAAGGTCGTTGTATATCGGGATCTTATACTATATAGTTAATTACACCCAGACAAAATATAAAATATATGCTATTATTAAAATGTATAAAAATAATTCGATAGTAGCAAATTGATATTTGAACTAACTATAAACAAATATTTATCGTAGCACGTAGACTCAATACACGTTCAAAAACATGGATCACGCCTACAATCGTAGCTCCGTAGCAACGTAGCAGGCTTCAGCGCTACGAAGAAAATGGACCAGGGTTACAGAAATGATAAGAACTAGATTGGGGTGCTGTCTATTGAGTTTTCAGGAGACCATTACTTAATCGAGAAATTTTATTCATGAATATGATGAAAATAATTAGCGATTTATGTTGGTTTCGCGATTAAATAAAATAAAATTAGTTTTTTAACTAAATTCGTAAAATTTATTTATAATATTGTAATACTCATATTTAATATTAAAAGATTTGAAGAAACCATTAGAAAGCCTTAAGTTAAAATTATTATTACGCTTATTATTTATTTGTATTAAAGGCGATCTATTCAGTATGTGATTACTAACTATATGAAAATGTTGCTAAGGGTTTCTCTTCGTAGCAAGCGTAGCAGGCTTCAGCGCTAGAAGCTAAAGCACCAGGGTGACATAAGTATGAAGGAGGCCAAGAAAATCATTTCAGTAGCCGTTGCAAACTTATCGATCGTGAAAACTAAACGAAAATCTAACGGAAATGGATAAAGGAAAATCTAATTCGCTGTAGACTCCCTGGATATCCCGATTAGAGCGGAAAATGTCTACCTTGTACCAGGATCATATAAGGAAACAAGAATTTGAAGTAGAGGAAGAAAGGGATGGAATATAAGGGGCGGATTTTCACGCAAGCGCAGTAAGTTTTAGACTCTATGAAACTTACTGAGGGTGTAATAGGTTACTTGCACTGAGCAATTAGGATGTTTTTTAAAATATTAATATAATAGTAAACAATAGTTTAAGCAACATGTCATTTGAGTTCAGTAAAATTAATTATTATCTTTATTTATTGCATACACAATATATTATAGTAATAGTAGTTTATTAAGCTGGTTTCAGACATACAAAGTTTTAAATTTAAAGAAAATTATTAATCCATTAAAAATATGTACATAACAAAAAGTGTATTAAAATAACCGATAATAAAAATAAAACATAGTAAAATAAGAATAAAACAAATGAATATAAATCTACGTTTCTGTTAACTGCCATCTAGTGTAAGTCTGTAAAACTATTAACATACAATTTCTAAGAAAACGGTATTAATTGAACAGGTTTCTAACAGTAACTCTAGTTTGCAAAAAATATAATAGATGTCGCTTTTAACAATAAACGTTAGTACCACTTTTTTAATAACGTTTGTTAGTAGACTAAGCATTAGATACTAAAACTAAATTAAAATTATGGTAACTTTTGAATAGTTCTCAACGTAAGGATATGTTATTTATACAACTCCGTTATTTAACTTGATGTCTCAGACAGCAGATAGTGTCCGCAAAAGGCACTATTTGCTGAACAAAAACACCAAGTTGACATATAACAATATTATGTTAATTAGTTAGTATAAGATAGTGCAGAAAATAAAATATATTATGCCATTAATAAGATAAAATTATAATATTATAATTTAGTTCTTATTGTAAGAAATACTTACATATTTGAGAGTTACTAGAACTAAAAGTTTTCTATGAGTACTTACGGCTCTCTTATCTGCTACTAAAAGTAGTTTAATAATAAATATTGAAAAGGCTATCTAGCTGTTATTTATTACTAACGTTGATAATAATAAATAAAACAAAATCTTCCTAGTTGCAATTTTGTGTATCGCTCTTAATTAGGTTTAAGTTGCTAGTTTGAATTTTTTATGTTCTTATATAAATTGATGTGATTGTAAAATTTGTGTCGTCATATTATAATAAATAAATACCTATTATCAAAATTATCTTACTAACGCCATCTATTGCCACGAAGCGTACTTGCAATATCCCGCCCGAATTTATATTTCAATATATAATATTTGTAAAGACAATAACTAATGTAGTAATAATTAATAATAGCAATATGTTTATTCACTGAATAGGTTTCACTGAAATTTATTTCAGATAATAAGGAAAACTGAAGTACAAAAATAAGTTTACAGACTTAAGAGACTTCTAATTATTTTGGTTGGAACGATAACAAGATTTTAATGAGTCGCCTTACAACCTGTTTTGTCCTTTACATTTAAGGCTTCGATAATTCCTTTTTGGATAAAATAATTAAGGTCTTGAATGTTTGGAATATTAATAAAATAAATCAGTGGCGTTACAACTTCTTTAGGTCTGGGTCTCAGATTTCTCTATCTGCTTCACGATCATTTGTTAATCTAATAGACAAGTAGGTGATCAGTCTCCTGTGCATGACACAAGCCGCCGAATTTTTGGGTCAAAGCATGCCGGTTCCTTTACGATGTTTTCCTTCTCCGTTCGAGCGAATGTTAAATGTGCACATAGAAAGTCTTTCGGTGCACAACCCGGATCGAACCTATGACCTGAGTGTGATAGGTTCGATCCCGGTGATGAGTGTCGCACGCTGGAGTTACTAGACCAACACTGCTCTATATATAATTATAATTAATGTCATAAATTTACTCTGTAGGTATCTATAACATTTTGGGTAAATATAATTGTCATACAGAACGCATACAATAGTCAAACATATATGCAAAGTTCAGTGTTATATTGTATGTTACATAGATAGATAGATATTACGAAATTCTTGCAAGCAAAGACAAAATAACATAACGTGTAAAAGGTCTTCCAAAGAAAAAAATAAGGCATTAATATTTATACCATATTATAGCGCTCATGTTTGTACGAGGGCCCTTAGCATTACAATGGTTCCACAAATATTAATATATGCTAATAAGCTCAAGTGTAAGCTTTTACCTTTTAGATTTATTAGATGCAGTAATATGGAGCGGCTACATAATTAGAGATTTAAATGTAATTTGCTTGGTACACAAACTGCGTTTTCGAATTTATAAGCTAGCTTATGTGAAACGTTGATACTTTCAACACAGCGCCATCTGTTAGAATTGTGACTATCAAATAATAAACAAATATTTTGCAATCAAATAATATTGCGGGTATAAATTGAGATGTAAGCTATCCTATCTTTTAAGTTAGATCAAACTGCACACGGTTTGCAAATTTGAATGAAATCGGTTCGGTAGTTTAGGAGTCCATAGCGGACAAACAACGTGACACGTAATTTATATATATTAAGATAATAAATGGCATGGTCTCCTGAAATAGACACCTATATTAGGATCCTAGGAAACCCGTTTGTTATATATAACCTGTTTATGGCAATAAATAAAATTATGTGTCAAAAATTTGTTTGTCCTAATGTGTGTGCTCTCTTTACCTCGTATTAACATTTAATATTTTCTTAACAAACTCAATTTAATTGGTATTCGAGAGGCGTAACCAAACAAATTGTGCAAGCTTGTCTATCGATTGGGTTCACAAACAAGCCTAAGTAAGTAATAGCTGTGTTAATTGCTTCCCACGAAAATCGATGATTTCTCATACAATTTTAATGTATCACTAGATGACCCAGTGAACTTCGTATCAACATATATATATTTGTGTAAAATGTGGTCAAACATTAGTACAAATTTGCACTTTATTTATTTGTGAAACAGATTTCGTTTTAAAACAAACTGCTTTCTAAACTGATTAAAGGGATCTCATACGATAGCTATGAAACAGACAAATTTCTGAACGAACCTCAAAATATTTGACAACCAAGTGACAATTTATTATTTCTAAAAAAACAAAAGACATCAAATATTTTAAAGCTAAAAACGAATTGTATTGGAAAATTAAATTATTTATGTTTATGTTTTTGATTCAAACTTCCCTAAACTTATAACTTATTACAAATAGTTCAAGATCAAAATCAAAATAGCCAAATTGTGAAAAATGAATATGATTGTAATTTAGTAGGGTATTCTTAAAAGAGAATTGAATCATAATGGAAACTTAAATAGCTTATAAAAGCCGCATTAGGGATAGCATTGAGTAATTATCAACTTCTTACGGTCCCATAGTGATATAATCAAATAGCAATTTCAACCAACACTTAACCAAACAAAAAATGATTACGATCGCAATATTCTTTACAGCCACTTATTCTTGATCACTTATACATTGTCTTTGGCGATAAACATAAAGTTTATGGCGCTCTTGATGAGACTTTGGTTAATTGCAAAGCCCACATAGGCTTGTTTATTTTATGATATTACTCGTAAACCAAATATTGGCAGTTATAAAATATGAAAAGTGTTCCATTTTAAGGTCTTTTTTGTAATGCATATTAAAATAAAATTGAACATATACTCGTATATAAAATAAAGTCGAGTTTATCACACGATTTATAACTCAGGAACGGCTGAAGTGATTTGGCTGAAAATTTGATAGGAAACTTTGTAATCTGTTTCCGTGGGACGTGACATAAAAAGTGGTATAACAAAACGCAATAAATATAAAACGAAAATTTTTCACTCAAAACATCAGTTCATATGTTAAGTAAGTGGTAAGTGGTAAGTATAAAAAAAGCAACGTGTCAACAGCTAAACATGATGAAACTGTTAATGATTAAGTATGATTAGGTTTAAAGACTTTATTTCTCAAAAAAGACAATAAATGTGACTTACATGAGAATAATACTCTAGATAAGATAATATTGTAGTCGTTCTTAAAATAATCACAATAAAATATAGCCGTACATGCAATAAATTTAAAAATAAAAGTAAACAAAGAAATATGAATTAAAAGTAATTATAAGAAATGAATTTAAAAGTAATTTTGTTTAACATATTCACTTAGCTTCGATTTGAATGAATTGATAGAAGTAATATTTTTTATATCTGTGGGTAGTTTATTATACAGTTGTGCGCCTTCGTAGGTAAACATTTTTTTTCCGTAGTTTGTACGTACTTTAGGTAATGCAAGATAACTCGTTCGACGCATACTTCGTACACGTGGCGGTTTAGAGAAAGCTAAACTAGTATGGAGAGAACTTGTTATAAATTTTTTTACAAGAATACATGTGTGATAAATATAAAGTTGTTTTAGATTCATTATGTTTGTGTCTCGATATATATTTATGGTAGGTGCAAGATAATTATACTGGAACAGTATTTTTATAATTTTATTTTGTAATACTTGAATATTTATTAATTTAGTTTTAGCGGCGCTGCCCCATACTTCAATTAAATAAAGTAGATGTGGCTTGACCAACGAGTTGTAGATGGTGTAACGTACCTAACGTGGGATACACCGAGCAATGTGTCGAAGTGATCCCATAAGTGAACAGAGCTTAGATCTGATGTGCTCAATTTGTGTATTCCACGTCAAACCGCTATCCATTCTAAGACCGAGATATTTTTCTGTACTTTTTTCTTCTATGACCGTGTTATTTATTTTTAACGGATTGAAAGTTTGACAATTAGAAGTTTGAAGTTGATCGGTTGATGTGTTTATATTAGCTTATCGTGCCGACATAATCATTAACCACGACCAAGCCGGTCGAATCTTTCCCGACAAAGCCGTAATGGGCATATACATATTTTGATGAGTCTTTAAGTGGATTCGAGAATAGTGCAGATTATTTACAATTAGATGTTTTTTGTTTGTTTTATTAAGTTTGCAATTTTGTAATTAAGATGTGTGTACAGGACAACGTCTGTCGGGTCCGCTAGTATTTAAATAAAAATGAATCACAACATATGTTGCTAAGCTCAAAACTCGAAGACGGCTGGAGCCTATTGGATTTTTATAGTGATAAAAATCACGGAGAAATCTAAAAACCAGGTTTTGTTCGATAAAAGCTAACACTCTCTATAGAGTAGCATAGAAAAATATTCCGTATCTTGCTACTAAAAAGGTAGGGTAATAAAAAAATCATTAATATATTGAATGGAAATTAAATATTTCTTAGTAATTCAATAATTAAAAATAAAACGACATAAACATCTAGTGTGTTACATTATTAACGTTACGCGATGATTTATTTACTAAATGGACTGTAAATTATTATATAGAAATCACAAATTTTAATCGAAAATGTCACTCTAAAATAATTTCTCTTAAAATGGGTGAAATCCAATCCCATAGGGCAAGACCCCAAACCATCCTAGACGACTATGAGAATGACCTGTAAATATTAGAACGCTCCACAGTATATGAAGACGACTCTTTCCTATTATTGCAAGGTAGACTATGTGCGTGCGACTACAGCGTGTTTATCCCCAGAAGCAAATGTGAGGAAAATCATGAAAGTGAGGGTGAGTTGAGGGAATATTAATCTTACCCGTTCAAGAACCGAGAACGACGAACAGATAATGCCGTCACATTATCAGAGATAGATAATAATAAAACTTTATTCATGATAAAAGGGTAGTGAAAAAATTCATATATCGCTAGTCCCCACACTAGGGAGTCCCTGTGTTAAGGGTAACTAGAAAACAGTTGTAAAAAAAATTCATTTTAGTGTTACAACTATCTAATAAGACATTAAGTACCCTATGAGTGAATGTGAATGAATGTGAAATCTCTTCCGTTCTACGCCCTTGATTTGAGAACTGGCAGTAAATGTAAAATTACAAGCATGTATATTTCTTTTTGCCGTTCATAAAATATGTAGATTGTGTTACCTACATGAATAAATGATTTTTGACTTTGACTTTGAATGTGTGAGTGAGATAAAAATGAAAATAATTAGCTGTTTGGCATATTAAATCATTAACGTGTATACTCAAAATCCACATTTAAAAAGTTATATCAGAAATACAGTACCATGAACTAATTAGTAGAGGCAGCCAATTGCGAACGCCGAGTACTTGTAATTATTTGTTTTCAAGAATACGATTTTTAATGATATATGTGGTTTTTAGTACTTAATTAAAAAATGCGCATACGGTGCCATTAAAACTTTATTGGTGATTATTTATTTTAAATTAAAATAAATATTCTTTTTAAATGTTGAAAATTGCAAAGTTTACTAATTACATTTATAAACAAATACGTTATTAACTTTTTACCATAAAATTTTACATATTCATACTTGTGTTCAGGGAGCGTTCTAGTATTACGTAACGATTTTTGGGGGGGAAGGGGTCTTTTTGTAAAACGTTACGATGCGGGGCGGGGATTGAATTACGCGTTATTATTAATATTATTTATGACTTTCCAGTACTTTACACTACATACTGGTAACTTTTAGGTATAAACAGTAACTAGGTGGTCACGAAACGTTTTACTATACTTGGGTACAGAAAAACGTTGCGGCGTGTTACATGGGGGGAGGGGGTGTCAATAATCTCAAAAAATTGCGTGACGTAATACTTGAACGCTCCCTGACCTTTACTTTAACACGTGTTTATTTTTATTATGTTGTATTAGATTTTTCTCTTATCTGTTACTGATTGACAAAATGCATGGAAAACATGCCCCATTAGTTGTATTTCCCAATGCAACTAAATGTATGAAATATATCATTATAAATAATACAGGCGCACTCTAGCTGCTATGGTCTCTGGCAGAATAACCAGCTTTGAAAGAGTCTGCTCCACAGCACACACGCATTACACTCACAAAACTTACCTTGTTCTTTAAAAAAAAATATTTATCTCTCATTCTTTTTTTTTTTTTTTTTTTTTTTTTTGATTATTGTTATTTTCTGTGTTTTTTTAGTAATAAATGTTATGTCTAAAAATATTCTTCTGTATGTTAATCAATATATTTTAGCTACATTATTTACCAACGTCGTCTAAACCAGTAAACGCGCTGTACTGTATTAGTACTGTAGATATTTACCAGAACGTTATCTTAGCTGGAACAAATATTAGACTTAGTTGCAGTTATATTGCCAAGTGGTATTGATTGGAAGTGCTTGGTTACGGTTAGTTATATTTATAGTTAATATATGGAAAAATTGCGTTGTCTTACTGGCCTAGATTGTGACTCTCATCCCTGAGGTCGTAGGTTCGATTATTATAAAAAGCAAGACAAATTACATTTTCTTGCCAGGTTTTAGTTTGTCTTCTGTCATATGCCTTCACATTTTACCATTCTCTTCTAAACCATCTTAGAAAATTAATTGATGTATCGTTTTTTACGCTATTTAACAATCAGGTTGATAGCCCCAACCTTTTATCAAAATTTAAATTACGTGTACCTACCCTGTAGATACCCCAGGCATCCCATCATTCCATTTGTCCCTCATTTTTGAAGAACGCGTTTCGGTCAAAGCTCACCGATGTCCAGATTGAGCATTCTGATAGACAAGCTAGGTATGGAAATCCATGGTCCATCACACTTTAAAATCGATTTTCGTTTAGTTCGATTTTTGTTTGATATTTGTATTATCTCTTCGTGTATGTCATGTTTGCCTATAAGTGCTTGTCACAATAAAAATTGTATATTGTACTTCTTTTACCAATGTGTCAGTGTGCCGAGCGTTGGCAAGCTTTTATCAATAAAAAAAATATATTATCGGCAGACCTGCCAATCTTTATACTATTTTTATTTAGTCTAAGACATGTCGGTTTCCTCACGATGTTTTCCTTCACCGTCCGAGCAAATGTTAAATGCGCACATAGAAAGAAAGTCTATTGGTGCACAGCCGGGGATCGAACCTACGACCTCAGGTATGAGAGTCGCACGCTGAAGCCAACACTGCTCTTTTTACTCAAAAAAACCAAACCACATTTTCAATTTAATGACTTAATGTCAATTATGATTTTCAATACGAACCTCCCAAGTCTTAAAACAAACACCAGTCTTACGTGTAGCGAATTGTAAAATACTAACAGTACTTGGATTGTTTGTAATAAAATACTCCGCTATAATTGCAGTCTTAAGACGTCATTTGATATGTGTTAATTGCTTGGATACAACTTGCAATTGCCTCGACATTTTACAAAACAATTAGAAGAAATACGTATTGCTTGACTTAAACTTGAATTAGCTGAAAATTGTGTACTTTTTATTTAGATTATTTACTACATAGTAATTATTAGTAATTATTATTAAAAACGGATAAAAAAAGTGTTGTCTTCTTGGCATTGTACCTTAAATGCTGGCAGCATTCCCTCCAAAGAAAACAAAATCAAAGTTAGAGGAAAGACGTATATTTAAGCCGAATTTTTTGTATTTTTAAAATAATTGTAATTGCTCTCCGTTGTCGCGGTGAATAATGGCTTTATTTCTTTAATTGTTCATTGCATAAACAAGCAGTACAATCAAAGTTACACATATTGGGCTATTGGGCGGCTTAAAAATGAAGGCATAATGAAAGAAAAATTATATTAGAAGTACAAAATTCACTTTCCAGTGAAAACCTTGTTACACGGTTTCAGAGCTATTAATAAATTCAGTGGCAAGAGTTAGAACGGTTCTCGTGGGCATTCTAACCTCATTTTGTATGTGGGCACACGGTAATTCGTCTGGTATAATTATTTATTCAAAACGCACACATCATGGCACCTGAGTTCGTTTCAACTTAGGAATATTAATCTGGGCCCTGAGTTGGGTGTCCTGTTATCATTTAATCCTAATTATGCAGGCCTACATTTTATAAAGGTAACTTAAAGTTTATGCTTTCGCTTATCGTATACTAGCGACCCGCCCCGGCTTCACACGGATGCAATCCTGATACTTAATTCATAGTGCTATAGAGTATAGGGAGAACCGCGGCCTCTGACGCGCTGCGTCCCACAATTTTTAAATTTGTAATATCTTCGAAAATATTCATTTAAATCATATGCTGTAGGGCCATATAGATCTATATTAAATGAACAATGTATTTAAGTTATTTAGTTGAATAAGGATTAATGCTGTATTGGTTAGAATCGCTTCGAAAATTAGTCATTATTTGTCTTAAAAGTAAATTGTGTGTGTAACTTTAAAAACATATAATAGGGTTAAGTTTACTTTGATTTTGCAAGAATTTGCTTTTTATTTTATTTAGATTTTATATCATATATAAAATATAATTATGTTTACAAAAAACGACGTAATTCCATAACATAGGTTTTGTTACTTCAGTACGATAAAATAGATTAGTGATTGCCTGGAAGAGGTTGCTCGAAAGCGATAAGGCCGCCAGTTTCATTTAATTATGTTAATTTTATTATATTACTGTATGCATCTTTCTCTTTCTGTATGCTTCGCTACAGTAAACTCAAGCGATGGCCCACAAGCTTTAGGGGCTTTATAGCTATTGTTGATGATGGTAACTGCATTTACTTCCCAGAATAAATCGTTTATTTTTCATAAAAGTTGTTTTAAACTTACAATTATAAGATACGGATGTTGGACATTGGATACAAAGTTTTGGAGGCCTTCACACCATTAGGCATTTGTCTATATAATATATAAAATTCTCGTGTCACAATGTTCCCATACTCCTCCGAAACGGCTCGAACGATTCTTATAAAAAAAAATATGCATTTTCAGTAAGTCTGAGAATCGGCTACTATCTATTTTTAGAACCCCAAATATTTTTTTTTTATTTTTTAAATAATTTTTTTTATGATACAGCATACAAAAATACATACAACCCCTTATTTTCACCCCTCTAAGAACAACCCCTATTTTTATTATTGTAGATAGACATTTTTATTGATCTAAAAAACTGTTTCCTAGATATAACATGCCAAAACAATGTTTGCCGGGTCAGCTAGTACATATATATTATTTATAGCCAAATGCTACCAATAACTATCAAATCACATTGCTGACACTTCTTTTCGGCTATTTTATTTTATAAAGTAAACTCATAATATCATCGTGGTCATGTTGTAAATTTAATCTCTGCGTACACGGTCGTTTTATACTACCCTGATTGACTTTTCTGTTTTATAAATATCTGCGCTACCCATATTGCAGCGTGCATTCACTAAATATGCATTCGATATCAAAGATCTAGACTAGTCTAAAGTCAAAGATATTAAGAAGCACTTTGGGGTTGTTTAAAACTTTAACCTCAGGACGTTTAAAGTTGCTTGAAGAAACTTAATAGATGTTCTACAGATGCATTTGACAGCGTTGCATAAACAGATGTGCAACAGCGTTAAGTTAAAACTGTAGGAATAATATAACGTTTTATATTATCATATTTTATAAATAATGGAATCAATATGTTAAGTAAAGAATTATGATGAACTAAATAAAAAAAACAATATTGTATTTGAAGGTTTTTCATTAAGGTTTTTATTATATTATCACACGGATATGTTATTTACAAGTTTATTAATTTTTCATGTTTTTTTGTGAAACCTGATCTTAAGTGATACACTCAATACCAGAGTACTCATAGTACGTTGCTGGCCTTTTAAAATATACTGTAGACAATTCATTATGTGGTGTACTTGAAAATTAAACTTTTATAGAACTCACACAACGACGTACATTAATAAAAATACGTAGAAAAGGAGACAAAACGCATATAGGAGAGTAATGTGGTGTAAACTGGGACCCAAACCCTTACTTACAAATCAGATTAGGTTATTAGTCGCGATAAGAGGTCATGGTATAATTAAAGTATATGATATATAACTATATATATATATAAGCTATATGTAAACTAACATGCGCCTATTTTCCGCACTCCACACATGAGTTGGATTTTCAATATATAAACCCCGAAAAACTTACGTAATATTTTATATATTTTTTTAATATTCTGACCAAAAGCTACAATTCTACATACAAAACACATATGTGTACTTATGTGCACGCGTTAGAAGTTATAAGTACTTTGGCGTAACAAGATAAAAATCTTTTTTTAAATTTCATCTTTCGCCTTATTCTTCATTTTATATATATACATAAAGATTTATTAAAAAATATTTCTACATAAAGAAATGGACATTTTTATTTCAAAATGTTGACTATGCTAACTTGAGGGTGTCGGTTTTTTGTGACGGTGTGCGCGCGCATCGTAAAAATTTACCCTCATAATTTTTCCCTAACGCGCCAAAAGAAGTATAACTTCAAAACTCCAGGTGACCTACCTCGTCACAATCATTAGTGGCATTACAGTAAAAAGGGAAGTAAAAATGTGGTCCTTTAGAATTTTTCTCGTCTCACTAACGACAAATTGAAGAGTTGGTCTAATTAGTGGTGGCGCTAATGACCCGCTCAACAGTGACTTGCACCTTTCGGTTACTATTATCAAAGACAATAAAAGTAAATAGACAAATCATTGTTAAGAAAAAGCCGTAGCTCTCGTTGTAATTACAAATTTGTCTATGGATCAAACTAACAAATATTTATCTAATAATTCGAAATGTTTGAAAAACCGCCGCGAGATATCGTTTTAAAAATCCTTCCTACGCCGCCTGGACGAAGTTGCCAATCTTTGAATAGCAACTACAACATGCAAGTACGGCAACGCCGTGCCGGAAATGTAGAAGATGCGACACTTAATTATTGAATTATTCGAGACGAGATATTGCAATTATTGGTACTTACGTACCTACACTGGTCAATACTTACTTTTATAAAATGGGAATACTATTATTATAATTATATAACTCATTATTACTTAGTTTACTTATTGATCTTGGGTTGAAAGAACAATATTATTAGTAAATAAATTTATCATCTTAACACGGCTCGCGTGGTTGTTCCAAATTTTAAGGACCTATCTGGTCGCCAAACTCCAAAAAAGTACATTGTTTCTTTCCATTTTTCATCATCGTTTCTTGAAGTAGGGCGAATGGAAAAATATATGGCGCAGGTGAGTAGTTTATGTATTCATTTTGAAAGATCGATACACGATTTAGATAACTTCGCTTTTGAATTCATTTTATGACGAAAATGTATATAGAACATGATTTTGAAATTTACACGATATATTTTATCGCAAGCCAAGTAATCCATTTCAGAAAAAAAAAAGATAAATTACATTAATTTAATGTTTTAGATAACTAATTGTTATTACGGGCCGGCGCGCCTCATTGTTCCAGCTCTCCACTGCGCCCCGCAGTCCACCCCGAGACACTGACACAGCAATTCGTACTGGGATAGGGCCTTAACAGCTGAAGGTCCGCGATACATCAACACCTCACAAGAATAATGTGGGAATTCTCTAGCGATACGTCTTCAAGATTTCATGAATTGGTTCCAAATTTGATATTTACAAAATCTAATTAACACTTAATTGTTTATGTTGTAAACTTTAAGCTTCGCAATAATTGAATCTTGAACTTTCCTTTAATTAAATGATATCTAGGATTATAGCCAGAATTTTCGAAATATTTATTTTTATTTCTGCTGGACTATTACTTTGATTGTTTTTCCTATTTTTTAAGATTTCAGTGATTATTATCACTATGTGGTGACCACAGGTAGCATTGATTGAAATAGGTTTGTTCGATGGTAATAAAATAAGTCCTAGAGAGAACAAAGCCCCAATCAATCACGGTGATGCACGATTACGGGGTCTACATCTAATATATAAAATTCTCGTGTCGCGGTGTTTGTAGTTAAACTCCTCCGAAACGGCTAGACCGATTCTCATGAAACTTTGTGTGCATATTGGGTATGTCTGAGAATCGGACAACATCTATTTTTCATCCCCCTAAATGTTAAGGGTAGTCCACCCCTAATTTTTTTTTTAATTTTTAGATATTTTTTTTTGTTTTTATTTTTTATGATACAGCATTAAAAATACATACGACTTCTAATTTTCATCCCTCTTTGATCAACCCCTATTTTTATTATAAATGATATACATGGCAAAACGACGTTTGCCGGGTCAGCTAGTATTATTTATATAATTTTATGAAATTAACAAATTTCGCCCAATAAAAGGCAAATACTTAGAAGATTAAGTTTCTGTATTAAATTTGGAATGTTTTTTAATATATTTAACGTGGAAAGATCGTACGTACCTTTATTATCAAGATGTTGCGTTCGAATGAAAAATAGGGTCAATCTCGAATCCATTTCGTCATAGTAATAAAATATTCATAAAATCGGGGAATTTCAAATGCTCCATACAATTTGTAAAGATATATTCCAGAGGATATTTCTTTTCAATGCATCGGAAAGCGTGAGAAATGATTGAATTTTTCACGAGTACATTTGAAATATCACGCTATTTGTAACAATTTTCGATTTTACTAAAATGTCAAATGGCAATTTACTGTCAGAAGTTCGAATCATCAATCTGAAAAAAAAGGGTGCGTGTAGTTACGTACGCGCGTAAGAAGTTATACTTCTTTGGCTTTCTTTATTTTTTTAAATATTAAATAATAAATATTTAGCGTTAATAATTTAATAATATTTAGAATATTATTCAATTATTAATTAATATTAATAATAATAATTAATATTATTTATTATATTATTCATTCAATTCAATAACTTGGTATGTTTCATACCCTTTTAACTAAGTAACAATAGGTCTTTGAAAAAATAATTAAAACTCCTTTACTTGTTTAAAAGGTACTACAAAGGTCATTATGGTCATTCAAAATTATTGGCATAGCTGCTAACTTCACGCATATTCTATTTCTTTTTACTTGTAGATTGTCTTATTCCCATCTCGCTCGCGCACGCTCGGCGCCCGGCTGGTTTAAAAACATACTGATAATTTTGTGTCACGGTGCGCGCGCATCGTAAAATTTCAATCTTACCAATTTTTCATAACGCGCCTACAGAAGTATAACTTCAAAAGCTACTCTCACCTCTGAGGATGTGCGTTGGAATCACGGCTGTAACTTTTCTTTCTTTATTCTTTTTTTATACAACAGGCAAACGGGCAGGAGGCTCATCTGATGTTAAGTATTATCACCACCCATGTTCACTCTCATTGCCAGAGTACTCGCGAGTGGGTCGCAAAAAGAGAGTACCTTTTAAGAAATGGTACTCTCTTTTCTTAAAGCACCCTAAGTCGAATTTTGAATTTCTATGAATGTTTTTGTATTCGCTCGTATGGGGAAGGAAAACGTAATGAGAAAACCGGCCTTAAATGACAAACCTAGGCTGATCACCTACACGCTTACTGATTTTCTTTATGTACTCAGAGTAATCTATTAAATTAATACTTTATAAATTGATATTAATATAATAAAACAGAATGACTCACAGAAAAACTATCTTTTAGCTCGCTTTTAGTTTTTAACTATATTTAACTAATTTTATATTTATACTAATATTATACAAACAGTCAAATTTCTGAACGCAACTTATAAATATTTGACAACCAAGGGACCATTTTTTTAAACAAAAGAAATCATGTGTTTCTAAGCTAGAAACTAATTGTATTGGAAAATTAAATTATTCATCTTTATGTTGTTTTATACATGTTTCTCACAGTTTAAACCTTCCCCACGAATATTTAAAAATAATTATTCAAATCAGTCCAGCCATTCTAGACTTTTAGATAAACAAACATATAGGTTAATATATAGGTAATTGTAGAAATATTAGAATTTGATTAATACGCATTAATGAACGGTCAGTTTAAGTAATGGTTAGCTATGAGTTTTGAAACCACTACCGGTAAAATTATGTGCATCCCCTGAACCAATACACTTTAGATAATAACTTTGGTGAGAGGCGGAAGCTTCACGAACTACGCGAAGTGTAAATAATTTAGTACTCGTAGTTATTACAACAACTCCTTTAATTTCATTAGTTTTATTTTTGATCATGATTTATTTTTAAAATTTTCTACCTGCAGAGTGTATTTTTATTTTGGTATTGTTCAGCTTGCAAGCCAGTGTACTGTGAGGTATGTATTTAATTTAAATGTAATAAGTGTCAGGAGTATCTGTATTGTATATGAAGTGTATATATTAGCAAGCGTCACTAGATAACTGAGATGGTGAGATCTTCTCAAAGCTGGGCATTGGGCATTTTATACTGGTGAGCCTAATAAACAGGTTGAAGAAAGCTTCGCCACTTTGAAAGGAAGCGATGAATCAATAGGACAGAGAAACATTTAAATCTGATTTATTATTATAAACCAATGTCTTAATTACTACTTACACCTTTTCAAAAAATATTATTACTATTGTTACTCTTGTGAGCTGTCGGTGTATCGCGCACCTTGAGCTATTAAAATTTGGAACAGCAACAAGAAAACATTTTTTTACCGGATTGAAGTTATGTATTTTTATAAATTTACAATTATTTTACATAATTTTAAATTTTTCCGACGTCTCGCGTGCTGTACAGCGTGCGTGGTCACGGTGACTGAAGACAAACGGTGTTGAATGTCAAAAATTATCACAGCTGTAGACAAAGTTGTATTATCTGTATTTATTTCCCTGGAGTTGATATCGACTAAAAGATGGAGGGTTTTGGCAGATATGACTCACGGTGTCCTCTGTTTTTGGCGGATTGTTTATCTTGAGATTTTAATTTGGATATTATTGAATCCCAGGTGTTTGACAATTTTAGGCCGTCTTCTCTATTGAAATTGGGGTGTTTTTTTATTTCAATGGCTTCGCATACCAATCTGTATAGCACGCGAAACGTCGGAAAAATTTAAAAATTATGTAAAATAATTGTATTAACTGTAAAGAACTGTTTGAAGTCGAATTAGTAATAACTGTAAAGATAGAATAATGATATGGAATAAAATAAAATAAATTAATAAATAACTTAAATCCGGTAAAAAAGTGTTTTCATTAATCAATTAATGTTTTACATTCAATCAATATTTTAGTAAAGTGTTTCAATAATTATTATCTACTTGGTTTTTTTACATATTTGTGTCCATGCGTCGGGTTGTCTCTGTCCCTAAGATACGGCGAAGAGGCTGTCTGAGTCGTACTAGTGAACCAGTGGTGCCTTGGTCGGACTTTTATCGTAATATATATTAATTATATTAGCTATGTATTCATTATTATTACCCTGATACAACGTGTTTGCGTGTTGTTCCCACAGTAAGTGCACGCCCCCCCCCCTATTTCACCGCGCCATACTGATGTAAGTGATTTTACATATTTAATTACAATAGACAAGTGTTGTAACATGTGATGAGGAGCATAATAAAATGGTTGCAGGAGTAATCAAACACATTTAAAATAGAAAAGGACAGTTTATTCTCAGTTCTAAATTAATAGTAAATATTAATTTAGAAGCATAAATAGCTTTTTAAAATTAATAAGTATACATTAAGTTACATGAATAAATGATATGTTGACTTGATTTATGATTATAAGATACGTTACGGTCTATGAGTAGAAAAGTTCGATAACCTATGCAAAATACGGCCATCAAAATTCTATTTTCGAAACTGAGTGTACTTTTCGTAAATGTACGCAATAGTCTAGTCGACAAGTTGAAAATGGAACAAAACAGAGATACTACTCTTAAAATTATGTGCGATAGCTCATTGGATCCGGAATGACGTCTAGAAAAATGTGCTAAAAGCGTGTATTAGCACATAAAAAATTGCAAAAGTTATAGACCATTAAAGATGAAAAAATAATGGCATTTAGTTTTTTTCTATACTTTGTTATATATGGTTGTTTTTGTTAATTTTAGAAGTTTTAGAAAAAAAATAAACAAAAGTTGAATATTTGTTTATAACAAATTGGTAAGTTAATAAACAATAGAATTGTTGATTAAAAAAAAAATTTTTTCTGTTACTTTATAGAAGACTGTCAATTATGATTTTTAGGAAAAAAAAAATTTCTTAACTAATTATTTAAACAATAGAAAATTAAAAAAAACGATTATAAACAATTAAAAATTGTTATTAAGGAAAAATTTTTTTTTTAAAAATCATAAAATTTTTAATGTAATAAAGTTGTGTTAAATTTTTTTTTTTAAATATTGATTTAATCAATTTGTTTAAAAAAAATTTATCAACAAATGGCGGGAATTTTTTTTTTTGCAAATCAATAAATATCTTGTATTAATAAAAAAACGATAATATGATGATTTAGAAAAAAAAAAATTTTTTTAACATCATTACATGGATTTTTAAGTTTTTGTTTAAGTAAAAAAATTGTTATAAACAAAGTATAAATATTTTTTTAACTTTTATGGCACGATCTTGTTAAGTATGTATGTAAGAAAGGCTCTACGAAGCGAAATATTTTTACGACCATTATTTAAACATTTTTTTTCACTTACAATTAAGACGGTCGTTCGAGAAAATTTCGTTAGTTAACAATTATTTAACTTGTTGAAAAATTAACTTTAAGTAAAATTTTCAACGGGAATAAATTGATTATAGTGTTCAGAACACACCATGTTTTTTTCAAATTTAAAAAAAAATATTCAATACCTTAAATAAATTAATTAATGTGCCGTAGTCGCTTTTGACGCCACGCGCGAATCCTAAAAATGTCAACCGCAGACCTATTTTCAGCGTTAAATTAACATTATAAATAATGGAGATAGAGTTCTGGGAGTCAGGAGTTTTTTATTAGAAATTTCCTCCTCTTTCAGAATCTTTATTTGAAATTTCTTAAATATTAATAGTTTATTAAATATTGGCAAAAAACTAAATGCCATTATTTTTTCATCTTTAATGGTCTATAACTTTTGCAATTTTTTATGTGCTAATACACGCTTTTAGCACATTTTTCTAGACGTCATTCCGGATCCAATGAGCTATCGCACATAATTTTAAGAGTAGTATCTCTATTTTGTTCCATTTTCAACTTGTCGACTAGACTACAAGCTTCATGGCCCAAAGTAAGTAAACAAGTGTATCGGCGATAGCAATTTGTGGGAATACCAGCGCAGCTCCGATTAATCCTAAATGATTGATGGCTTGTCAAACTGCGCATCGGGTTACCTGGTGGACCCATCAGTACTGAGGCCGTTAACATGGAATACAAATTTCAATGTAATAAAATAATAATATACGTAAATAATAATCCAGACTTGTCTCCAGTTAAAATGATCCAGCCGATTTTAACATACACGCTTTATTTACTCACACACACACCCACACACACACACACTACACGCTCTCTCTGTAAACCGTCTAATTGGCGTTACGATTTTTGATTACGATTAAACATTATTTTGTATTATAGTTAAATTCATAAGTAGGCGATCAATATTCTGTGTCTGACAAAGTTATCGATTTTTGGGTTTGAGTTCTGTTTTTCTCACGATGTTTTAATATAAGAGAAAATTCCGTTGGACAGCCATGATTCAAAACCCATTGAAACAGGCAAACATTGTAATGGCAGCTGGTTCCACATAGTGGTGGTCCGCGGAAAAAATACAATTTGAAGTTACAGAATAACGGGGCTACTATACTATCATCAAGGGAAACTCTTGAAAGTGCATACTTGATATCTCTTACTATGTAATCAAATCTATCTGAGTACACTTGGCAAGCTGTCGAGTTTCATATCATTTAACGTAAGAGCTATTCCAAATATATTATAAGTGTTTGAGGAACATATATTCATAGAAGTTTGTATATAAATTGCTGCTTGCTTTTAGCTGTTAATCTAAAATCGTTTGAATTTCGACAATTGAATTTTACGAAATATAAATATATTTACCATCTTTCAGTTCGAATTTTAAATTTAAAAACACAATATGTAATAAATACTTTAAGAAAATTTACTAATTTGGCAAATTAATACGTCCGATCTTCAAATTAGACTTTTAAATTAAAAATCACATAAAGGCTCGAAAAATTTACGAATACATGTATTGTATGAACTACAATGAAAACTCGAGAGGTTTTATTACAAAAGGCATTACAGTTTTTCACGTAATTTAACACTTCTTTATATCCGACGAAAACAGTAAAGTTTTTAATTGCTTTAATAAAACCTATAAATGACCGCCTGCAGGTAAACGAGTGAAGAAATTCGAGATTTTATTTGACTTTCGAAGCGGCCGAAACTCTTAATGGCTGGAAAATTCTAAGCGAACTTTTGAGGAAGGTCTGGTAGCTTATATTAGACGAAAAGTTCAAAATTTGGTTTTGAATATTGAAAGAAATCCTAACTACCATAAGAAGCTTTTTATATTCGAAGCTTTTATACTCCTGTATGACCGCTAACTTTCTCTTACATAGATTGTAAGGTATTTCTTATCCTAACATGTATATTACATCTCAGAGCTTAATTAATGTATCTCTAATGGTAGATAAAGAAATAATAAATAGCATTGTAACTATGAATTCATCATCATATTTGGTCACGTCAAAGAATGCTTTAAGGAAATATAGGCAGCGTAAACAGTTTTTTGCTTCTATAGATAATTTAATAGTTCTTTAGTAAATATCTTAAGTTTTTTTTATAGAACAGGGGGCAACCTAGGCTCACCTAATGTTAAGTGATACGTCCATGGACACTCTCAATGCCAGAGGGCTCGCGAGTGCGTTGCCGGCCTTTCAAGAATTGGTACGCTCTTTTCTAAGTTAAGTTCATTTACAATAAACGACCGTTTTTATCCTCTTTTTATGTTTTAATCATCTTCCACTCTAAACAAGTATTTGTGTCATCACATGCCCATCCCTTTTAGCCAGAAATAGCCATATTGTACCAGCTGATATAACTAAAAAAAAACTTGTGGCGAGGGTTGTAGCCCCCGATTTTGGTTTAAGATTCCTGTATCTGTTTCATGATATTTTTTCTTTATGCCAATTAGGTGAACAACCTTCTTTCCTACACGCTATCGATTTTAGGCATGCCGGTTTTCTCCAGATGTTTTCCTACACCGTACGAGCGGATGTTCACATACAAGGAACAATCCAGTCACAGCTGTGAAACGAACCCACGACCTCAGGGTCGAGAATCCCTCAATCAAGCCACTAGGCCAACACTTCTCCAATTTACATTATAGACTTCATAAATCCACGAAGTGCTTTATCATCTGTTCACTAGCTTGAACAGGGATTTTGCAACGTAAATGCTTTTTACAACTTCCTAGAATTTGCAACTTCATAATAACATTGTGGGCAATGGAATTAGGTATGAATGATACATATTTTATACCAGCTTAAGCCTTCCAAAGTTTAAATGACCTGGCTTTTAATAATTTAGGTCTCTATTAAAACAGATAACTGTAGTTAAAAGTACGTTCCAATTACGTACGGCATAATTTATTAAGTCAGAAAGAGATCGACCACTATCGAAATCTTGAATTATATCGTTTACTAGCTGACCGGGCAAACGTAGTTTTGCCATGTTTATATTATTAAAAAATAGGGGTTGATTGTAGAGGGTTGAAAATTGGGGGTTGTATGTATTTTTTAATGCTGTATCATAAAACATTGGGGGTGGACTACCCTTAACATTTAGGGGGATGAAAAATAGATGTTGTCCGATTCTCAGACATACTCAATATGCACACAAAATTTCATGAGAATCGATCAAGCCGTTTCGGAGGAGTTTAACCACAAACACCGTCCACCGTCCTTTTAGAGTATAGATTTTTTAACTATTATTATATTATAAGCATTATGTTTGTCCATGCCGTCAGCACCTATTATTATCAATGCCACACATTGGATATAATTTTTATAACTTGTTTTTTTCTTTTATCTGCTTTTGTTATGTTTGGCCTTGTTGGCGCAGATATAAACAAATTAATATAATTTTAAGAAACATAAATTTGTCAAATATGTACAACATTTGTTTTGACTTAGTGGATTTAAAATTATTGTGCTTTAATTGTTAAAATAATAAAACAGTAAAGGTTCGACTTTAAATTAATAAGAGCACGCATTTTTCAAATATTTCAAACATTCTATTCTGTTGTGGGGAAATGCCGCCGATATTCAGACAATTTTTGTTTTACAAAAAAGGGCTATTCGTTCAATTTACAAATTAAGTCCCAGACACTCCCTCAGAGATAAATTTAAAGAAATTAATATAATGTGCCTTCTCAGTATATCTATGAAAATCTTTTGTATGCTCATAAAAATATCAATTTGTTTAAAAAATACAGTGACGTCCATAACGTGAATACTAGAATCTAACACGAATTTGTTGTTCCTACAACCAGGCTTAAGAAAATAAGTGGTTCGTTTAGATGCCAATGTATACGTTTTTATAATAAACTACCTAGCCACATTCAAGTACTAAGCCTTAATAAATTCAAAAATTGTATAAAGCGGAAACTTTGTCAGAAAGCCTTTTATAATATCAAAGACTATATTGAGGACAAAAAGGCTTGGGATTGAGCTGCTCCAATAAATTTACACAATATTTATTAAAAATATGCTCGACGTGTAAAAGTGTTTGTTTGTAAAACCTAATTACAGAAATAAATCATTTAATTTAATCATTTAATAAATTATAATATAATTTCTGTTTATCTAATGAATACAGCCTACAAATATTTAAAAGCCTCCATTCAAAATACAAACAATAAACAATTAAAAGAATTCCACGACAAAAATAAGGTTCTCTGTCAAAACAAAGTAAAGAAGCCGCAGGAAATGTAAAGATTAAATCGAGAAAACATTATGAAATTGGGAAAACAAACACGATTCTTGTACAACTCCCCATTGATGACGTATTGACGAAGATAATGAAAAGACAAACTGTTTGATTTCGTTATAGACTTCTTGTTTAATAAGGTCGAAAGATATAATGTTTTGAAGTATAGGTATATTTCTTTATAGCAATGTTATTTCGGTTTTACTGTGAAGAAAAAGTAGCATAGAAATTCGGCTACAATAACAGAATATTATTATTATTATGTATATAAACACACTAGCAGCTTAATAAGCTGATGCGCGTGTATTTTGAGATTTGGAGAAACTATCCAATCTATTTTTAAAGGAGTTCAGAGATGGTGCACTGATTATACTTTCCGGAAGCCTATTCCAGTCGGCCACTACTCGGTTTGGGAGAAAGTTCTTTAGGGAATTTGTGTTATGTTGAGTGGTCTTAAGTTTTAAAGAGAGCATCTCAATTCCTGGAACATTATAGTGGCCAGTGAGGATTTTATAGGTTTCAATGAGATTTCCTCTTAATCTCTACTTCCTAAATCAGTAAGGTCAAGTGCTTTCAGACGCTCATTGTAAGATATGTTGGTCCTTTATTTTGTATAGCCATTCTAGTGCGTAAAAATGAGATAAACAATGTTTGTCGTGTCATCTACGTAGTTTGACAGTAGTTCCCAGTTAGTGACCCCACTATGCACATTTGATTTTAATTTTGGACACTGAGTATTTTTTATTAATTGTTATTGAAATGTTCTTTCAAATTAAGTTTTTATAATTGATGGCTGAAGTTTTTAAACATTTTTTTTTTTTAATACCAATGGCGTCCTATCACCAATGTAAATTTCAAAGCATATTATATTCTGACGTTCATAAGTTTCCTATGATTGATATTTTCATTTGATTTGTATCACACCACACATACACACCATCTCGTTTTAAAAGAAAAGTGGGGTTGTAAAAAAATGCCTAGAATTAGGCCCAAAACCTATTTACAAATCAAAAATACAATAATCTTCTGGAAGATTAACACTGTCCTAATTTACAACAGAGAACATTTGACAAAGACAGACAAAAACTTGCGATAAACAATGTTTTTACTTTTTGGTCACAAAATAAACAAAACGCCGTGACACTTCACTCACTCGTCGTGCGATGGTTACCCCTCCTAGGACTCCTTCTTTTCGCTATTTGATACTCCCGCGTATGGTGAATTGTTTGCGAGATATTTCGATTGCCCAACTTGCCCCTATACTCAACTAGCCCCGATCTACCCTACTCACTTTCACAGCATCACACAACAAAGCCGCATTAGGTATTACCTACTTTATATAAATTCATGATTATTTTTGTAAATGATTGAACCTTTTTGTATATTATGTATTCCTTCTTTCGCTGTATCTTTATTATATTTGTTTTGTCATATATAATTTATGTTACTGTAGCGAAATAAATAAAGAAATAAAACGCATTCAGTGAGTTGAGTAGAGCTCAGATTAAAACAAACTCTACATCTTAATATATATAAATTACGTGTCGCGTTGTTTGTCCGCTATGGACTCCTAAACTACCGAACCGATATCAATCAAATTTGCACACCGTGTGCAGTTTGATCTAACTTAAAGATAGGCTTACATCTTAATTTATACTCGCAATATTATTTTATTGCAAATTATTTGTTTATAATTTGACAGTCACAATTCTAACAGATGGCACTGTGTTGAAAGTACCAACGTTTCACATAAGCTACAATTTAATGGCATAACCACCAAAAAAGTATGGTCCCCATGACTGGTGTTCTCCTACCGTTTCCCTTGAACAGTTTACTACTATGTAATATAACAAAAATTTTAGCAACAGCAAAGCTTGGCCGAGTCTGCTAGTGCACATAATATATACTCTTATTAAGTGATTACATTAAAGTCACACTTTCAAAGGTTGGTCTAATTCTATTATACTGGCTTTTCAACTTCGCGAAGCCTTCATTAACGACACTTTTAGTGAAAAGAGCTTTTGTTGCACACATTTTTGGAATTCTCTTTGTTAACTAGTGGCCGAGGAAAACTTTTGTACTGGTGGAAACTATCTTTGAAAAATTTATACAGAAGTTTTATTAAACACTTTATGTCAAAGAAATTTCAAAGGAATGTTTTTGAGATTTGGCTTTTATGTTGTTTGTTGTTAAGAATTGTTGCAAAGAATGTTAGTTTAAGATTTTTGTCGAATAATTTGATTCTAAGGCACGATAAGAAATTTTATGATTACGTTCTTAAAATAATAACTAGCTGACCGGGCAAACGTCGTTTTGCCATTTATAATAAAAAAATAGGGGTTGATCGTAGGGGTGAAAGTTAGGGGTTGTATGTATTTTTTAATGCTGTATCATAAAAAAAAAACAGAAAAAAAAAACTAAAAATAAAAAAAAATATTTAGGGGTGGAGCCGTTTCGGAGGAGTTTAACCACAAACACCGCGACACGAGAATTTTATATAAGAAAAACCTTGTATTATAATTATAATCATAACAATCAAATATACAGTATTTACAATTTTCTTAAAGGCCACAGGGACGAACTTTTTAAATTTGTTTTAATTTTCTTTTTTTTAATTTTAATTATTTTAATTATTACCATGTAGGTTAAGAATTATTATTAATACTGTATATTTACAATGCTTCCTCTTGTTCTTTTTATATAGCGCGTCGCACCGCCATGAACTTCCTATCAGGGTTGTGAAAATACCATCATATCGATTATGACGTCATCCACTACCACGCTTTCCGTTGACATCCTTCTGCCAGATTCCAGCTCACATCTACCGCTTCTTAAGCAGATAACACTCTTAACAAAAATAATATACTAAATCATTTTTACCAGCAATCAAACATGGCTCCTTCTTAAACCATAAACTAGTCGTAAAGTGATGTCTGTTTTGTTAATATGTTATGCATTTTGAGATTTGCACAAATAATTATAGGCAGTTGTTGTAATCAAGTAAATATTCTAAAGCAAACCTAATAAACAGTGTTTTGTTAAATTTCTAGATGGATTGACATCCATGAATTATGAAAGAGCTGAATAAATTTGAGACGAGGAATTATGTCAAGTGAATGCAGCGGATTCTATACTGCCTCTTGTTCTGGGTAAGTTAAGTGCTTTTGTTAGGTCAACAAGGATTATAATTAGTCTAGGTTTATGAAGCAAGGGGAATTTTTAAACACTGCAAAATACTGCCCATAAAGGTAATACATGTATTTATTTATTTATTAACACTTCGTTCGACATAATTAAATAAAAAGGAGAGCAACTGGTGGCCTTATCGCTTTCGAGCGATCTCTTCCAGGCAGCCACTGTGAGAAAAGAAAAAATAAATAAAGTATTAAATTACATAAGGTAGGCAAGAAGTGCAAAAATACATGTATTACATATAGTTGTTGAGAAAAAGAAACTAAACAAGAACAAAAAACAAACTAATAAAGGACACATGAAAAAAATTAATACCTAATAATAAAAAGTGCACATGAATCAATATAATTTAATTTAAGATCAGTCTCACGTCAGAGTCAGTACATGTCTTCGAGTCGAGCACTTTTTTCGATATGACATATTAAAACGAGTTGAGCATGACGTACAGACTGCTGTAACCCAAGATCAGCTCTGTTCATCGAGAGCAAACGACCTCTATGGCGAGAGAGGGTTCAGGCTACTGCGGCTAATAAATGAAGTACCCGATCAGTTAAGATAGCCTAACGTTAAGGCCTGTATTCACTTTGATAAGTGCGAGTGCAAGTGATTAGTAATTGAGGATGATTAGTGCAGGTGTGTAATGCAAGTAGTGTCCAATTATTGTTTGGTGGCTCTGTTAAGTAAATTCAGTTGTCGATAGTTTGGCTGCTGCGAGTGAGGGGGGAGGAAGGGCGCACGCGACGTCACTACTCGCAGTTCACTCGCAAAAAAATAGAACACGCTTCTAATCTTTTCACTACACAGCCAACTAATTACCTGCACTAATCAGTCGCTGTCCACATTCTCCTAATCACTAATCACCTGCACTTATCACTAATCAAAGTGAATACAGGCCTGTAGGCAACATAAAAAGAAAGTTGAACAACTATTTTTATACGCATTTGTTGCCCTTCTAAACAATACCGCTATCCATGGTTACATTAATACAAGCAGTGGTTTTCTAATGTAACATGTCTTGATTTTATCATATTATTGTTAAATAAATAAAAGTAATATATATAAATCGATGACCCAGAGTAAAGGTGCCAATTCGAAGTAACGCTCGCCCAATCATTGATCATTTACGCCAATTTCTATTAAACGACGATTTGTAGCGTAATGTGTACGGAGGGAGCGTGCATATGTGTGGTCCTTTTTATTATTAATGTAGTTTAGAAATACCGTATTCAAATATAAGTCGGCATTTTTAACTTAAGTACCTTTTTTATAGAGCAAGCGGGAGGCTCATCTGATGTTATGTGATACCTAAAACCATGGACATACTGCTTGCGTTTCCGGCCTTTTAAGAATCGACACGCTCTCCTCTTGAAGGACCATAAGATTGGTCGGAAATACTTCAATGGGCAGCTTGTTTCACCATGGCAAAAAGTTCCTGTTTATATGCTTGTTTTTTTTTATCTATAAAAAACACAATCCTGTACTAACATTTGATACTAAATCGACAAGAATGGGCAACCAATTAATAAAATTTACACACATAAAAAAAAATAAACATAAGAAATTAATTCGGAAAAACAATAAATAATAGAAAATACTAAAAATACTAAGTACTTTAGACACTAACAAATAATAGAACTTTTGTTAGTTCACTCAACGGACACTTAAAAAGGTCCGTTAACCTATGTAAACTAACTAAAGTTCACACCGAATCATGTGTGCTCTTGTAGATTAGTCCTAGCTGTGGGCACATGAAGTAACGGCGGGCGATGTCGCCACCCGTCAGGCACAATGAAGCTAAGGCACTATAGTATTGCCGAATTACTGTTCTTGCCATGTTGTTATATGGCAAGCTGTTGCTTGATGTGGATTATTAAAGTTAGAATATAAGTGGTGCAAATTATAAAACATTCGTTTTAAAAAAATTCTTGGGAAAGTTGTTGGCAAAAAATCGTCACATACATTCTTTGTAAATAAATTATTACTAATATACTTTGTTATATATGGTTGTTTTTGTTAATTTTAGAAGTTTTAGAAAAAAAAATAAAAAAAAGTTAAATATTTGTATATAACAGATTGGTAAGTTAATAAACAATAGAATTGTTGATTAAAAAAAACTTTTTTTCTGTGACTTTATAGAGGACTGTCAATTATGATTTTTAGAAAAACTTAACTAATCATTTAAACAATAGAAAATGAAAAAAAAACGATTATAAACAATTAAAAATTGTTATTAAGGAAAAAAATTTTTTTTTAAGTCATAAAATTTTTAATGTAATAAAGTTGTGGTAAATTTTTTTTTTAAATATTGATTTAATCAATTTGTTTAAAAAAAATTTATCAACAAATGGCGGGATTTTTTTTTTGCAAATCAGTAAATATCTTGTATTAATAAAAAAACGATTATAATATGATGATTTAGAAAAAAAAAAAATTTTTTTAACAACATTACATGGATTTTTAAGTTTTTGTTTAAGTAAAAAAAATGTTATAAACAAAGTATAAATATTTTTTTATTTTTTATGGCACGATCTTGTTAAGTATGTATGTAAGAAAGGCTCTACGAAGCGAAATATTTTTACGACCATTATTTAAACATTTTTTTTCACTTACAATTAAGACGGTCGTTCGAGAAAATTTCGTTAGTTAACAATTATTTAACTTGTTGAAAAATTAACTTTAAGTAAAATTTTCAACGGGAATAAATTAATTATAGTGTTCAGAACACACCATAATTTTTTCAAATTTAAAAAAAAATATTCAATACCTTAAATAAATTAATTAATGTGCCGTAGTCGCTTTTGACGCCACGCGCGAATCCTAAAAATGTCACCCGCAGACCTATTTTCAGCGTTAAATTAAAATTATAAATAATGGAGATAGAGTTCCGGGAGTTAAGAGTTTTTTATTGGAAATTTCCTCCTCTTTCAGAATCTTTATTTGAAATTTCTTAAATATTAATAGTTTATTAAATATTGGCAAAAAACTAAATGCCATTTTTTTTCATCTTTAATTGTCTATAACTTTTGCAATTTTCTATGTGCTAATACACGCTTTTAGCACATTTTTCTAGACGTCATTCCGGATCCAATGAGCTATCGCACATAATTTTAAGAGCAGTATCTCTATTTTGTTCCATTTTCAACTTGTCGACTAGACTATAAGGTAATAGCCCCAATAGATGATCATGTATGTATGATTACTCGATCTATTTGTATATCTATATTCACATATTATTACACATTGTAAACGTGCTAATGATAATATAAATAATAATAAATCGGTCGCATAAAGCACAAGACGTTATGCCATACGACAGAATTGCCATCTAAAGTTCGAATATGTAACTACTAAACGAATACCTCAACCAATAGCGTGTATTTTTCTCGATCTCCCTTTCTCACTCTCTCTCTCAATCGGTCTCAATCGCTCTCTCCCTTTCGACAAAAACGCTGCACATCTTCGTGACGTTTCATCACACATTCACTTCAAAATTTGGAACTGTTTTAAGGTGGAGCCGTGATTCGACAAATTTACCCCAAATGATAACGTCCTTTCGGCTTTCTGAAGTCGGTTTAATCAAAAGCCTAATAGTATGAATGTAGATATCATCGAATGGAACAAATAGTTGTATTTAATGAAATAGAAAACACGCTACGCCACTTTATAATATGGACATTCCTGATTAATCAACGATATACACAGCTAAACGGATGAACACTTCAGAATATTATGATCAAATGAAAATGTTACTATGTTCACAGCAATCCTTGATATAATTTTGTTTTATTACAGTTATAGAGTAAGTAAGGTTGTTTATTAAATATTTTAAACTTATATTAAATATGTTTTTCTATTAACAATAATAAAAAAATCTGTATTCTTATTTAATTTAATTTTATATGTTGAGGTTAGTGGAAAAAGACAAGGATTGCCGTGTATTGGACCTTCTTGAGGTATAAATTGTTTCATTTGAATTTTGTTGTACTTTTTTAGCTTTGAGAAATACCCTCAAATTAGGTGACCCATTATAGGGTAATAAAATAACATATTGTTTATGAGGTAAAAATTTAAAAATCCCGGCTTTTATTTATTTAAGTTGTGTGATGTGGTAGATTACTTGCTTGTGGTTCCTTTTATAAATATTTTGCATTGCATTTAACTAATTTATCTAAATTTTAATGCAATTTAGATTAAGATGGTACGTTTATATTATTTGTTATAAATCCATATTTCATCGCCATCGCCAATCTTATCATCATCTTTTATGCCACGCCGTCGTCCGATAAATTTGTTTAATTTTTTTAAAACAAGTTCAGTGTACAAATCCGTCGCAGGCGCCGATCACAGAGCAACTGAACTCAACGATTGATCCTACCCACTACTGACAAATTCACTTAGGCAAAGTCAAAGTCTCTATCTCAGACATATAAAAATCACTTATAATTGTATAACGTATAATTGTTTTATAATTTTATTAGTAAAATTTGGCCTATGTATGTTTTAATAAATAATAATAAATTATCATGGAGACAGCCCTAATATAAAAATACCGCTTAAGGTAAATACTTCCGTCTAAAGGTGGGTACAGACTGGTGAAACGTAACATGCAATGTGTCATGCAATGAAAGAATTTAGCGTACACATTGCTGCAATGTATCATGAAAGGTAACACAGTTTGTAACAATTTCTCATAGTTTGGACGTCTTGTGCGCGCGAAATGTGCATTTCACGCGCACGCTACGAGCATTACAAGCCGCGCGCGGAGCGATCCGTGATTTGTCGGTTTTTCGAACGAACACAAAGGGGTGCGCAGTGTGCGCGGTGCGCCAACGTGGACGGTCGTTTTGAAATCAACACGTGCACGCAACGAACATGGAGGACGACACTGCGTGGAGTGAGGAAAAGGCATTTTGCTTGATAGATGCGTATAGAGTTCGTGAAATTTTGTGGAACCCGCAAAATGAAAACTATTTTAAGAAAAATATTAAGGTCTTCGGCGTGTTTTCATGAGTTGATGTATTATTAATAATGAAGTACTGATAATCGTCATAGCAAGAACGTGGTTTTTTGACTCCATGCTTCGTGTGATCTACCGGTTTGAAAACGTGTATCGAAGGGCCATGTTCGCGGCAGAATGGCGGATCAAGACGAACGCAGGAGGTTCGTAGTGAATGCGCGTTAAGAGCGCGCTATGCGTCCACGCTTGCAGCGAACATGCAATGAAAGGCAGAATAATACATTTCATGTTACGTTTCACCAGTCTGTACCCACCATAAGATTCCTCTAACTTCGCTAAATGGAAATAATCCACTACGGCTTTTAGTGTCTGAATAAAGCTAAACATAACGAAATTCTAAAATATACTCTACGGTCAATACATAGGATTGCTTTTTCTTTGGCGGTGTGAGGGAATCAAATACCTCCGTTTTAAGAATTCAGCAATCTCTGCCTTAATACTGATCATTTTATTTTGTACGCTTAATTATTTTTTTATCTAGTTTGAGGCTTAGTTATAGTGATTATAAAAAGTGCTGTGGTGATGTTTTTGTTCATTACAAAATTGTAACCATGGTAACAAGCACGGTTCTAGCTTAAAGCTAAGGTTTCCGAGAAAAGCGGTGCTGTTATCTATCGGCCGTAATGTAGCGTTGGGTGACGTAACCCATACGTTGTTTATAAATAAGATCGGTGTAGGTTTCCTAGAGAACGTTGAGTGTCACCGTAACGTCAAATAGTGGTGTTGTCTTTTGCATGACGGCCGTCATAGCGGTGATAAACATTTGTTTAACGTTTTTCGCGTGTAGCGGTGCCCATATTTAATTAATACAATGAGTGGAAACTTGACTTGAGCGAAAATGATGTTTTTTTGCATTATGTTAAAAAGTAAAGACGGCCGTTATTAACAACAGTAAAATGACGGCCGTTAGTTAACGGCACCGCTTTTCTAGGAAACCTAAGCTTTAGTCTACGTTTTATGATAAGACCGCTAGAGAGTACAGAACGTAATTATATGTATTTCAAATTATATTAAAAAATAAATCTAATAAAGAACATGCAGCAGTGTAAAAATTAATAATAATATTGAGAATTAGGGAAATTTTAGTTGAGTTACTCTTACTTTTATCAAAATATCTGTGAAAAAATTTAAGGACACTTTTATAATATATATTTTACATATGTAGCGAGCAAGTGTTAAATACGCACGTAATAAACGTCCAATCGTGCATGCCGGGATTCCAATGCGTCGTGCGATGAGAGGCGAGACTCGTACGATCAAACCACAAGGCCAACACTGCTCAAAGTAATAAACATTAATCTGAAATACGTTGCTTAAATCTGCTTTCGTTGACTTTCATACTAATACTTAACCAATCGTTTTGTTTTTAAACTTTTCCAACTAGCATGGGAAAGATTTGGTTATATCAAAGCGATTTATCGTATCTCAAATAACAAGAAAAGTAAAAGAAAATATTTATGCACCCATATTGTAAACATCCTCTCCAGAAATATCAATAATATCAATATCTCGAATATTACTGAATTGATTTTAATAGTTGCCGATAAATTTGTGAACATACATGGTATCTACTAATGGTGGTGATACCATAAACAACCATTATTTAACTCCAACAATACCACTACCTGATTAATCTTTATTATTTATGATCAAAAATCGATAGCCTTCCATGCATTTTTACACCTTACATTTAGTTCTGACTTATATTAGTTTCATTTACTCCCATTATTATAGTTATACATATACTAATTAAAATCAAATATTATGCTTTATGTCTTAGAACAAGCTTTTTGATAATATTTGATTGAAATTTTACACATACGCGCGTCTTGATAGTACATACATATCTTAGTTAGCACAACTAACTCTAGGCAGCGCTAGTGCGCTATAATGTCGAGTGTTTATCCTATATATAATGTACTCTATTTGCAAATATTAATGTATAGCTTAGAAAATATCAATCGCTTCGAATGTGCGACATGTATTACTATACATAAAAACATAACTTATAAAAAAAACTAAGTCTTGCCACGCAGTTCTTCGTTCAATTTCGTGAGATCCATGTAATACCAAGTCGGTCAATTTATTCAGCCCCTACTTAAGGGACTTTCTGTCTTAAGTTATTACGTAAGTAGCTAATCTGACAACCTCTTACAGGGACTACATCAATATTACAAATCTTTTATCTTAATATATATAAATTACGTGTCACGTTGTTTGTCCGCTATGGACTCCTAAACTACCGAACCGATATCAATCAAATTTGCACACCGTGTGCAGTTTGATCTAACTTACAAGATAGGATAGCTTACATCTTCATTAATATTATTTTATTGCAAATTATTTGATAGTCACAATTCTAATAGATGGCGCTGTGTTTAAAGTACCAACGTTTCACATAATGCTACAATTTAATGGCATAAACAACCAAAAAAGCATGGTGGTCCCCATGACTGGTGTTCTCCTACCGTTTCCCTTGAAAAGTTTACTACTATATAATATAACAAAAATCTTAGCCACAGCAAGGCTTGGCCGTGTCGTATTTTAATAAGATTGACTTGGCAATTTTTCTTGATTTATACACTAAACACTAAATATATTCTAAATTTAGGGTTTATATATCTACTAGAAGTGCCTTAGAGTTTTGATTATCGGTCAGTAAGTGAGTGACAAAATTAAGAAATTTAACCAGTTATATTCTTAAACAACGACAGTCAAAACCGTTTACGACGACATCGTTTAGAACAACCGGTATGTTGTTAGTCAAAATCTGTTATAACGACATGGAAGGGACAACTCATATTTGGTCGTAAAAGCCGATAGTCTTAACAGCCGATGAAGTTGTTATTAAGTACCTAATACAAAAGAATTCAGCTGGGACCTTCGATTTTGGTTAATATAACCGGTATATTATTCTAAACGATGTCGTCGTAAACTGTTTTGACTGTACTACTTGCCCAACTTTGATCCTTTAGAGTCATACGTGGTGTCGGAGAACTGGGTGGTCTTGACGAAAAAGCTTTATTGGTGAGCCTTGTAATTACACAATAAATATTAAATAGTTTATATATGCATGATAGGATATAAAATAAACGATACATATTCTTAGCCAGTTATGCTTAAGTTCTGTTATGAATAAGCCATATCCGAACTAAGAAAGCTCCCAGCGCTCAGAGTATTTTATTGAATTATTGGAAAAGTTGAAACAATAAATTGCTGCAAACAAAACCGGGGAATAGACGATTGTATGGGAATCTGAAATCAATTTCGCTATTTATGCTGCGTTTAAAACAGATTGAATCGGATTTGAGTGTATGGTTCGTTATTTATATACATTCAATACCTTTCATGGATTTTGGCTTCAGATTTTTGCATTGATTGGACTTCCGTGCCGATAGATATTATTTACTTGCTATGTATTTAATTTATTATTCTTAATAATAAAATCGGTTGTCTGTAAAGTCGGTTTACACTTTACTGCCGATAGTTGAACGTGACGTCATAAGAAAATACTGATGGAATGGTTGCATTCTTCAAAAGAAAATTTTAATTTTATTTGTTTGATAGATATTTTGTATGGATATAGAGGAGGTAAATGGAAATCACAATTGAATTGATAGAGTTAGATTTATTTATATTTACAATTATGTCAACGTTAAACTATCGTCAGTAAACCGACTTTACAGACAACCGATTTTTTTAATTTTTAATATTGGCTTTAAAATTACAATTTCACTGTTATATTTGTCATTCCAAAGGCCTATAATCCTATTGAAATTATGAATTACCGCAATCACCTGGGGCCTGCATCAGAATTAATTATTAGGTATTATGCACGTACTGAATTTAACCCGTCTGTTTCACGTACAATAAAATTGATATTTTATGCAAACATTTTCACTGTCCGAAACAGATATGGTCTACTATTATCATGGGATTTTTATCAGAAGTTCTGTATGCCTGAAGTGAAGAATAGTTACATCTTAGCATATATTTTGCTGTGACAACAAATTACTAAAACAATTCACCGTGAACCGAATAGTATTAGCCTTACACAAAATATTATTTCAAAGAAAGCGAAATGGTTTTTTTTTTAATCTCCACCCCACCAATCCATTAAGGCAGTTTTTTTTGAGACACAAGATATATTGGTGATAGTTTCGGGAAGACTGAGTGAAGCCTGTAATGAATATTATATGTTAAGTGTTTATTAGGCTTTTAATATTAAAAAGCTCACTTCGAAGAGATTGAAATCTTATCTCCAAACAGGTGCCGGAAAGATTTGGAAGTGAAATAAGAACCTCAAGTCCGAACTCGATGGATGGGGATGGATGGCTCTCTGTGGACGTCCTTTGCCGTATCCAGGGGTCATAGGACATTAAGTAAGTAGTTTTAATATTCTGTAATTAAAGAAAGTCCTAGTATTGAGCGATGCTATATATATATTATGTTTTTTTTTTTTTTTATTAATCTAGGACTTTAAAAGTTAGAGGAGGCCTTTGCCAAGAGGCACACCAAACTCCGAGATATACTGGAGTGAAAATATATTAAAGTTCAGATATATAAAACGACAGAGTTTCGGAATTTAAAGGCTATATTATTATTATTATTATTAATTAAATAAAAACATAATGATTGAAACAAATACTAACAATCTCTTACATCGCTTACACGTTTATGTTAGTAACAATACAATAATTATTTTTCGTAAAAATGTCGGAGGAGAAAATCCGAATAGAAATAAAACCGGAATTGTGCGGTAATGATACATTGTTCGATTTTCCGGCGATTCACCTAAAATATCGGCTCTTATGTGGAATGGAGGAAACAATTTGTATCTCTCTCCGCACATCAATAAAACATTCCCACCTTTTGTCTGCTTTTGTATTTTATTCCATACATATAACGATGGTCATATAAGAATAAAAACTTCGCACCTCGATCTTTGTTAATATAAAACTAATTATTTACTTATTTGAACAGAGACTGCAAATTCAATAATAAAAGACAATCAATGTGATAGAATTTTAGTCTATAATATTAATCTATATTAGTTAAAATTCTCGAGTCACGGTGTTTGTAATCCTCCAAAATGGCTGGAACGATTTTCGTGAAATTTTGTGTGCATATCGGTTAGGTCTGTGAATCACATCGCTTTTTCACCCCCCTAAATGTTAAGGGTAGTCCACCCCAAATTTATATATTTTTTTGTGTTTTTTTTTATACAGCATGCAAAAATACATACAATCCTTAATTTTCACCCCTCGACGATCAACCCCTATTTTTTATTTGTTAATTAAAAACTTATGACTTGAACTCTGAGGTTTGAAACAAACAAGAAGAACATCCCATCAAGGCTCTCTAGAAATATTAATGTTAGGTTATAAATCGCCAAAAGCCCCACGTGACCCTATGCTTATACTTGCTGATATGATTCTTACCCTCCTTAGCACACACGTGAAATCGTAAATTCTAACTGAAAATCTCAAATATGTATATTGACAAATGCTTCGTTCTATATAGGTGGCTATCGAGTGTTATATTTAACATGTTCAAACAGAGTGTGCAGAGTCCTAAAATAACCCCTTTGATACATGCCTTTGTGTATTTTGCCACGTGTAGCACATTTTACACCTTTTAATACTTTTCAGACGTCAATATTAATAGGAAAATAAAGTAGATTATTATACAGCGGCGTAGCAAGTAAATTTTAATTTATGGTTTAGGAATCAGCCTTGATGTAAAAAAATATTTTTTAAATGAATTGACCATAATTTCTCAAACATTAACAAAAAAATAACCATGGATTTCTGGTTTACAGTCTAGGTTTGGAGAATTGAAGGAACGTAGAAGGAAAGTATCTGCCTTAATAAAATAAACTTTTATTTATAAATAAATACATTTAAAAAAACAAATTACATATAACTTATAACGGATGCAACGGGCGGCCTTATCGCTAACTAGCGATCTCTTCGAGTCAATCCTAGTAAGAAAATAAAAAATAAAAAAGGAAATATGATAGATAAAGTGAAAGAAGTACATAACCAAATCTTATAAAAAATAAAGAATCACACACCTTAATCAAAAATACTACAAAGAAAATTAATAAAATTAACTAAAAAAAGACTGAGTGCTTAAATATTGGTTGTTTGTAAAGTAGGTTTACGATCGAGATGTTTACGTGATAACGTCTTATTGGTGATATAAGTTTTTGGGAAGTAAGGAATTAATGAAGATAAAAAAATTTTCAAATTTTAAATTACATCTACCTATCGTTTTATTCACACTTTTGATGATAAATTTCGGGTGTAAAATGACAAGTTTACTTATTCGACTATGATATACATTTTTCTTCATACATTCACGGAATGACTGGCAGCGCTCGAGATGAGACGGGAGATCGGTCCGTCTCTCTCTCGTTATACCTGCGATCGCGCTCGTGAGGTTTTGGTGTGACACAAGTTTCTGAACATGTCACCCGACTAAAACGATTTTAAAGACGTTATCACGTCAAAACTTTACACACATTTATGAATTTTCTCAGAAATCAAATTATATGAGTATGATATACTCGTATTATGCTCGCTATTACATACATATCTAAATGAATTCTCATATAATTGAAGATCAAGCAAGGTTTCATCAGCTAAGGTCTGAAAGTAGTAGTCTCCCAAAGGCGGAGAGACTAGAATAAATATTTGTGTAACCTATATTGATAGTGATATTTGGGACGGACAAACATTTGATTGAATGTTTATTTAGATGTTTGCTCTGGTTTTAAATTTATGTTATTGAAACAGCAATGTACTCTTGGGGTTAGAGTCAATACTTAAAGCGAGTTATTTAACTGTATTTTACGAGAGTCATAGCGTGACTCGTAAATCTTACTTTTAGAAAGAAATCTGTGGCGCTACAACTTTTGCTCTTGGTGTTGGATGTCTCTGTTTACTTGATGTTTACAGACAAGCAGGTGGTCAATCTGTGCAAAAATCTTAATGATTTACGGAGAATGTTCCTGTTAGTTGAAATTCAGTACAATAGTTGAAAAATTAAATATTCATTTAGGTCACACAATGTACACTTATTAACGTCAATAAAGGAATACAAATTAAATACTTTAATTTTACATTAGCTGCCAGTTCTCGAATCAAGGGCGTAGAAGGGACGAGAAGTACTGGCAATTTAAACTCTTCGGCACTCTTTTTAATCGCCAAGTTTTTTGTTTTACAAAATCTTTGTAAAGAGCTGCAATATTAATTATAATAAAATAAATTAAAACCAAATATTTGTCCTCTACCAGCAGGAGGCATGGTAAAATAGGAGTACCTCTTACATTCTAGTGGGAACAACACGCAAATACATAGTCGAAATAACTAACATCACCGCATACACGAATTCAAGTTCGACCAGTCACCACAAGTAGCACCCGTTCACGACTATGACGCATGGCCAGCCATCGGCAGTTGTCATGACAAAAAAGTTTGATGTACATTAACACACCTGAAAGAAAATTAAATCTTTCATGAAGTTCTAAAACAACATAATAAAATTAGTAGCTGCTATTTGTTTCATTTGATTTTTAATAACAAGAAGACGAAGTCAAGCAATTGCCAAAAAATTTGACATTTTTATTCAGTTTAGGATTATTTTTTATTTCTTTCACATAAAAATAATGCAACTCACGCTAGAACACAGGCATTAAATCTCTTATACATGACTTATTTCTATTGAAGAACCTAAAAGAAGAAGCCTTTGAAAATTAGGAGCAGCGATTATAATGGTGAAATAATTGTTGTAATCATTTCATCATCGTTTTTGATTATTCCTTATAAAATACCTACTTTTTCCTCTTTGTAATATAAATAGAATATAAAAAAAATATTAGTCCAAAACAGTTCCAGAGTGGCTTAGAAAGATAACCTAACTTGTAAGTGTGCTTCATTGACACAAATTTATGGGAATAATTTGTTATACTGCAAAAGCTCATGCGTGAAATTGGTTTGTAATAACTATGCTGTCTTATAATATCTAACTAGCAATGAATCGGTATAACAAGAGGGAAAATAAATCATTGTTATTAATTATACTTTAAAGTTAGCTTATGATCTATGGAAATGTTATTGCTAAATTTAAACCAATATATTATCAAAAACATTAACATATCTTCCAACTAGAGCTTTTAAAAATCGATTTAATGCACTACATATGCGAAAAATGATAATGCCCTTGAAGATTCTTTACGTGAAACATTATCTTATATATATAAAAATGAAACCCGTTTTCCGTTGTCACGACATAACATGAAAACGGCTTGACCGATTTGTCTGATTTTTTTTTTATAATATTCCTTGAAGTACGAGGATGGTTCTTACGGAGAGAAAAATTTAAAAAATTGAGTGAAAAAGTCTAAAAACAACACTTTTCTATATTCCCATACAAAATATTCGTAATAATATTTAAAGGCAATTTGAACTTTAATACCATATCATAAAGTTCAAGTGTTAGTGGAGGGGTTCCGGGAAGGTAAATTTTATTTTTTGACATAATGTATTTGTTGTATTATCAACTTTCTTTTTTTAAACTTACTAGCTAAACCGGTGTCCCGAATAGCAGAATAAGTATTTAAAAAAATAAAGAATCGACTGTTAGGCGGTACGATGTTCGCCAGGACAGCTAGTAGTTAATATTAATTTGATAACGTAATAATATACTTTATTTTATTTTTCAAATAATATAAAAATTGACTATAATGGTATAACTCCATCCATGTTACTGTAAAATTCTTTTTAAGACAAATTTGCACGCCATTATTTTTGGCAGAATATGCGAACTTTAAATTATACCATAACATTTTGGTACCATATTCTTGCAAATAAATTATAATGAAGTTATCAGTACTCGGTAAGAAATATACTATTTATCAGTAATGTTATATGTATTTTAAATTTGTTGTTGCTTTACCTTTATAGACATTTTGTATTAAATTTATTGTGTAGTTTTCCGCAATGAAGACAACATTATTACGAAACACAATTGAATACAGATGATTTTCAATGTCAACATTTTTAGATAAATTAACACTTCTCAAACAACGATCATTTTACGTACAAAAGGGTCCGAACAGCCTCTGAAATTCAGGTCTGACGTTGAGAGATCACATCTAATGAGCTAACTTGAAGAGAGTGCACCTTTTAGCTTGATTGAATTTCATTGAAAAACTACTTGGGTGAAATTCCCTCACAGTTTTAGTGAAAACGAAAAACAGATTCTATGCTAAAAGAGGCAATTTTGCAGTCTTTGACGAAGTTATAACAATACTGTTCGATATTTGATTAGCAAATATGTACTTTCATGTGCATCATCTAATTGTAATATCCACGGATACCTTACATCAGAATCTTAACGTAGACCATATAAAAAATAAATACTATACTAATAAAATTACCAGCTGCCCACTGAAGTATTTCCGAAACAATTTGACTTCCGAGGGTCCTTCAAGAAAAGAGCGTACCAATTCTTAAAAGGCCGGCAACGCACTCGCGAGCCCTCTGGCACTGAGAGTGTCCACTGTCTATGGGCGGCGGTATCACTTAACATCAGGTGAGCCTACTTCCCGTTTGCCCCCCGTTCTAAAAAAAAAAAAAAAACGAATTTGATGTAGTCGAATTTGATGCAAAATTATTAAGCACATTATATAAATAGTATAAAGAAAATCTAGTCAAAGCACAAAATAATCCAAAAATTGAGTAACCATGATGAGAGGTACTAAAACTATAAGACACACAAAGTAGTAATATCAGATAACTATTTCATTATCCAGTACTTACAATTCTCTTAACCTACAAAGTAATAATAAAAATGATTAAAAAGAAAATCAAAACAAATTTAAAAAGTTTGGCCTTTAACGCTGGCAGCATTTCCTCGCTGTATTGCGATACTTATTCGTTGAGCCAGGAAAGTGCCAGCTCTGGGGCCACCGGTACTATTTACTAGGCGCCAACTTAAATCTTTAATTAGCGCCTGTGCAATTGAACCCCACGGCCCAAAAGTCTCTACTCCAATGGGAACAAAATCGAAGTTGGAGGAAAGACTCTTATATTTGTGCCGTTTATTATTTTCTATTTCATTAAATTTGTTTTCTATGTAATAGATAACCTTCTTTTCCAAAAATGTGAATTCACCGTGAAGCAAGAATCATAATTACTTGGGTACTTGGATTTAAAACCATGACTTCTTAGGCTTTGGAGTCGCATGTCTAGGCTTAGGCTAGCTAACACTCCTTTTTTTATAGAATAAAGGGCAAATGGGCAGGAGTGATAATAAGTGATGCCACCGCCCACGGACACTCTCAATGTCAGAAGCCTCACAAGTTTTTTTTTCTTGAAGGACCTTAAGTAGAATAAGTTCGGAAATACTTGTGGGCAGCTGATTCCACATATTGCAAAAAACTGCCTAAATAAAGCGCTCAGTTGTGAAACGACGGACGTCTAGGTGATAGGCGATGTTGTTCAATAAATGAAATTAATATTCTGGCCTCGACTCTATCGTAAATGGCGGACACCTTCGTTAGAATTTATTTCATGAAGCAGTCAATTTGGGCGGAATTTTTTCATTATGTTTTAGGTAATAAGGGCAGTCTAAACGAACTGCTTTTTAGACTCCGTTACACATTTTGTTAGAATCTAAGGGCTACTTCACACGTACCACAACCACACCTTAATTTTCCATAAGGATAAATTATACATCAAAGCAGCGAAATTATTTAAAAAAAATAAATAACGTCTCTCAGGGATAATGATTATTTGCTATGATTTAGGTAGTTATTTGAGATTTTCGGTATAAACACACAAAATACATTTAGTATAGAAAAAAATCTGCTAAAATATTTATACCCCATAAGTTAATGACTGATTTAAAAAAGCATGGAACAGGAAAATATTTCTTTGGCTTCCAAATGATAAAACTAATTAAATCCTTTTCTAAATCTTATAAATGCCTGTTAAATTTAAACTTAATCAATCACGCCCATAATGATCGCTAAAAAAGGTTTACAATATTGACATAGGTACCTATTCTATAATTGGCTTTGTAGTTCTTTCATAAGTAATTCCATAATATAAATCGCGTGCAATTACATAAGAGCGTGGTTATCGTACCAAAAGGCGTCCAGATTAAACCTTAATCTATTTTAAATCGGCGTCTTGAACGATAAATAACCGGGAAATATTAATATTGAAGTGCATGGAAACAAAAGACGGCGTGAAATATTAAAAAGCAATGTTAACGTTTGTATAACTCAGCATAGGCATCACTGTTATTAATATTGCAAAAGAAAAACATGATGAATTACATATTGTGTACCTATTGTATTTGAAGAGGCGGAGTAGTTTTGCGTCTGTTTTATGGTTTAAAAACGTCGGTGCAGTCTGTATGCCTGACACACAACAGTTTTTTTTTTGTTTAAGACATGTACGTATGTTCAAATTAGATTTTTCATACTTACAAAACTATATTTCATTTAAAATGATTTGACATTTACGAAAATTCACAAGTTTATAAAAATTATTCATTTTCTTATGTAATAGGAGCGGGAGGCTCACCTGATGTCAAGTGATACCGCATGGACACTCACATTGCCAGAAGGCTCGCAACTGCGTTGCCGGGATTTTAAGAATTGGTACGCTCTTTTCTTGAAGGACCCTAAGTCGAATTGGTTCGGAAATACTTCAGTGAAATTAAATGCTTATATTCTAAAAAAAAGAATTATTTAGTCAAAACCATTTAATATAATTATATTAAATTTTTTAAACGATATTTTATCAAAAACTTATGCTGTCGTTACACGAAGATGGCCAGTTCAAGCTTATGTAAACTCGGAAAATGCAAAATTGTGAAGAGGCAAGTAAACTTCATTATTTGCTGATTTCAGCTTATTCTATAGATGCGTGGTATATGGGTACGATTTTAAATTTTTTTCAAATTCCTCGGTCTAATACAAACTATTTAGGTAACTTATTCATGTATCATGTAAAAATAATATAAAAAAATAAATTATTAAATAAATAAGGTAAATTTATTAATAATGGCTTTGTAATTCTTCCTTTATATTAAATATATATTTTATGTTTGTTTTTTTGTATAAATAGCTAAAAATTGTTAACTGTGCTTGTAGTTAATGTTTGAATGTATATTCTATGTTTGGCTTTTGTGTATAATTATTTGAATATTGTTTAATGAGTTGCTGTAGGAATACTGACGAGCAAATAAATAAATAAATCTATTTATATTTTATGTAAAAATGTAAGAGATCGAAAAAGTCCCTGGACTGGGCAGGGGAGTAGATAGAGAAAAAAAATACAATATGAGGTTACGATAGAACTGCAATTATATACATTCATTTTTATCTACTAAACAATCTCTTTATAGGCAGTCGAACTAGTGTTGTGGTGAATTCGCTGTCGAGAACCTTCAGAACACAGCAAGAGCAGTCATCAGCGCTGTGGTTTGCTAATAAGCGGTTGATCGGACTTGAGCTCTTGTACTAATTGTGTGTATACGACTTAAATCAATTCTATACAAGTGGAAGCTATTTTAATTTTTTCTTAATGCTTTCCACGCTCAGCATATAGCGAGGTAATGCCACCATTAAGGGTACTACTTTTTTAAATTTGTTATGAGGTTCTTTTTTTGTTTTTATGTGTATGTTTACCTATGTCTAACCTAACTTGAGATTTTATTCTAGTTATTAATCTTGCTAATTGTATCAATAAATACATTATTAAGGTATAATAAAGTAGTAGAGGTCAATGTCCTTTTTTTAATTTAATAAAATTACATATGATTAATTTATGGTAATATAATGTACACTTATGAACTTCTATAAAAACAATTGACTGTGATGTTATTTTCAATTCTCAAATCAAGGACGTAACGGACGAGTAGAACGCTTCACATTTATTTTTAAAAGTGATTTTATTTTAAAAAATTGAAATATATTAAGTCTTTTTATTTGTTAAAAATACTAACGGGACTGTATAAGCATTCTAATTTTAATTACGAACCAAAACTTAATTACATTACAAGAAAAATAGGTCGTCATCGTTAAAATTAAACATGGATTTTATAAAGAATATAAAAATTAATCGCTGAATGTGTTGCTAAAAGAATATCTTATAGCAGCTGAACCGATTTCGCTTATTCTTTTTTAATAATATACCTTGAAGTACGAGAATGCTTTTTACGGAGAGAAAAATTTAATTAATTCAATATTCCCATACAAAAGATTCGTAATAATACTTAAAAGTAAATTTGAATTTTATTACCATACCAAAAAGTTTAAGTGTTAGTGGAGAGGTTCCAGGAAGGCAAAACAATTGAGTGACGTTAGGATCGTATAAATATTAATGTTAATATTATACGATGGTAACACTACTCAAGAATTCTATGGTGAAATGTAAATTGTCTGTGGTAAAATGCCACTTGAAATGTAAACGTTTCTTTGCTGTGCATCTATAATATTACTACATCTGAAAGACACAAATTTCTATAAAATTAAAAAAGTGTTGTGTTTTTTATTGTTGGCTTATCAACTTTTTTTTAGCTTACTAGCCGGTGTCCGGAATAGCAGAATTTTAAAGTTTTTTTTTAAATCTTAATATATATAAATCTCGTGTCACAATGTGTGTCCTCAATGGACTCCTAAACTACCGAACCGATATCAATCTAATTTGCACACCATGTGCAGTTCGATCCAACTTGAGAGATATGATAGTTTAAATCTCAAATTATAGTCGCAATTTTAATTTATTGCTAATTATTTGTCTGTTATTATTTGACAGTCACAAACCACAATTCTAACAGATGGCGCCGCGCTGTGTTGAAAGTACCAACGTTTCACATAAGACACTATTTAAAATCTGTAACAAAACCCTTAGCCACAGCAACGCTTGGCCGAGTCTACTAGTATATATATATATGAATATGACCTATAGGGCGAACACTTTTCAAGTTTTTTTTTAAATAGAAATATTTGGCGAAGGTCGTGGATACTTACTTAAGATACTTAATAACTTAAGTCCTAAAAATACTTTTATGCATCGAACTATTAATACCAATTTTGTACAGCTTGCCAGCCAGTGGACTGTGAAATGTGTGGTCAAATTTATATATATTAAATGTTCGGAGTATCTGTATCGTATATGTAGTGTATGTATGAGCAAGCTGCACTAGATACCTAAACATATGAGAGACTGAATTATTAGAACCTAACAACCCTACGGATCCCTTAGCCCTACAGACGTACCCTGACACATAAATAGTGAAGAAATAATATTATTCACTATAATAGTTTTTATAGTGAATATATAAATAAGTACGGGATGTCTACACCAAAAGACCTATCGGGCGGGCTTGAAGAAGTCTTCTCCACTTTGAAAGAAAGCTAGACATTAGACAGAGCAATATCTAATCTATTGTTATAAATACTACTTACACGTATTCACACATACATAATATTAATCTTATCAGCTGTTGGTCGCATTTTCAGCTATTAAAGTATAGAACAACCATGTGAGCCGTGTCAGCAGTTGGTTGGTGTTCAAATGGAATCTGAACAAATTTAAACACCGGGAATTATAGCCAAAATTCGCCAACCTATAAAAGTATTTTTATTACAAAAAACAAAAGAAAGTTGACAAAGTTTAGAAATGCGGTTACTACTACTAAAATGATTGAAATGGAAATGGACAGGACACATTATGAGAGAAGATAAGGATAAATGGACGAAGAAAGTGACGGAATGGCTTCCTCGCTATGACCAAAGAAAATGAGGAAGACAAATAAATAGATGGGAAGATGATGTGGGAAGAGTAGCTGGCCCTATGTGGCTACGTAAAACTAGAAACAGAGAAGAGTGGATGCCCTTAGAGGAGGCCTATGTCCTAGGATAAGCTGTATAACAGAAATCAAACGGCCTGCCGATTAATTATAAGTATTTAATTTTTTTTTAGTGTTATTTTTTTGTATTTCACATTTTTATGTACTAGTATAAGTAATAACAGCAATAAAGGCTTTTATTATTATTATCTCCCTATTATGTACATCACTTGTAAATGTTGCAAGCAAAAGGTCATTATTTTATTATTCATTAAAAATACCTACTTAACTAACGAAAGTACCAGGCTAGCATAATTCGATATTAAAATCACATTCAACGTAGAAATATTTTTAAATTGCTTCTCGGGGAAGGCATCCATCGATTTCATGCTCTATTTCTTGATAAAACTGGCACAGATGTTCTAGTGGAGGCTTCTCATAGGCTTTTATTTTAATGTTTCATTCCGACTTTCCGACCCTATAATCAATAAGCTGTACCACAAAGAGAGAAATGATTTTTATGGTTTTAATTGTGGTTTTACGTGATTAATACATAGTATGAAGAAATGTAAAAACAATCCTGTCGTCTAAAATACATAAAAATCAAGTACTACAAATGTAAATATTGGAACAGTGCCACAAGTAAACCTATACAAAAACTGGTATTTATATATTTATTTATTTGCTAATCAGTATTCCTACAGCTACGTTTTATACAATACCTAACAAATACATTATACACAAAAGCCAAAAACGGAACACACGATCAAACATAAACATAAAACACAGTTAACAATTATTACTTACTTATTGTGAGAGACTTTTATATTATTTTTTAAGCATTGTTTAGTAATATTAAATATATTTGCTGGTAATTTGTGTTATAATCTGAATGTTTACGGTACTTGACTGAGTTACGTAAATAGTTTGTATTAGGCCGAGGAATTTGAAACAGTTGAGTCTTGTATTATATGAAGGGGTATGAAATAGTAAAATCTACAATAAGTCAGTAAAATAAATCGTTGCAAATATCGTGTAAGAACAAAAAATAGTCATATTGTTTACGTCTACATTCCAGGGAGTCAATACCAAAGTACTTGCAGAAATCTATATAGCTACTATACTTTCGGAAAACCTTAAAACTTAAAAACTTTTTTTTTAATGTTTTTTATTTATATATTATATAGTTTGGGTCATACTCGTGAACGGGTGCTACTTGTGGTGACTTGTGGTACTGGTAATTTTGAATTACTTCAACGTATTTATTATTAATATACGACTTTCGATTCGACAAGCCGATTCGTTTAGAAAAACTGTATTAATCCCGTGTTATTCAATAGAACAAAAACCCCTTTTTTCATGTTACATAATATGTTACATACCAAAACTACTATATACAATTGCCGTGTTAAATTAGTGCCTTATACAATGATACTCAAGGAGAATGTAGCAAATGTTAATAATTTTTGAGATTCATCCAGAAAGTCTTGAATTTATTCATTACAAACATGCAAAAATACTATAGTCTATATGTATGTTAGCACAGTTTGTGTAATAAATTAAAAAAATAATTTCAAGCACTTTTAAAGATCATTTAAATCCGTATGCTAATATTCCTGTAAAGCGTTGATTACTATTTATCGTTCGATTCAAAATAGCATGAAAGCGGATATGAAATCGTGATTGCTTGCAGAGCAAAATAACTAGATTGAACGATGAATGATGTGTTCTCAAATACAATGAACGAGTGATTTATGAGTATCTATTTCACAGATCTTATTGTATTTCGATAGTGTTCTATAAATTGAAACAATCAATATCAGAATTAACAGTATTTCTAGACATAAGGGAAGATCTTTTTTATTTATATCGTATTACTATAGCATGTATATATATGATGGGCCGTCAAGCCAGAAAAATAAATTTTATTGGTATCACTTCGATATCCATTGACAACTGAACCTTTTTTAAGGCACTATGTGGAACCAGTTGCTAATCGAAGTATTTCTGAACCGATTCAACTTGGGGTCCTTCAAGAAGAGAAGTACCAATTCTTAATGGGCCAAAATGCTTTCAAACTAAGAAACATTGTTGTATGTTTTTCTTTATTTCTCTTTTTGATGTGATTTTTTAAATGAAATGATTTTTTTTTTACTAGAAATAATTTATATTTGTATTATCATGCAATTCTACCAGCAGTGTAATCCGAAAATGCACCAATGGGTGGTCTTTCTTTGTGCGAATATGAGAATGTCATCATTGTAAATCGACAAAATTAACACATGTCGTGCTAATAAAATTACATGAACAATAACACAGAGGCAACAAATTGAGATCAAGCCCCATAAATAATGCATTATCAAAATTAATTTTAAGGTTATTTTCTTAAACGCAAATACTAACGTAGCACGTCGTAGCGTTCGGAAGTTCGTAGAACTATGTAACATCGCTTTCTAAATAAAATAACTTTGTTATTCTTTCAAAATGTAATAAAATTTTGCTTTAAAGTAATATTAACGGACTTGTTTAGGTTTTGTAAAAATTCTGTATTCATATTCGTTTCAACAATATTATTTTGTGTAACTTTTTAAATTTAAACTATATTCTCACGGTTGTGTGTACATTGATAGCAATATTTACTATGAAGCCTGAAAATTGCTATGACTTTTAAGCTAGTATGAATTTAAAACGAAAGTTGAAAGCATTGGCAGAGTAATTTTTTGTGATTGGGCATCTATATCAGAGTCTTAACAGACACGCAACACGATTGTTCTTTTCACCTGTCGAATCACAATCAAATCCAACATCATCCGCCGTATATTGTTTTCGTACTTTGATATTTGCAGAATTATTAGATGGAAAAAACCCCTGATTTTGTATTAAATTTTAGTTTTTTATTAACGGAAAGTAAATAAGTATCCCTGTGGCATTGAAATAGGCACATTGGGCTTCATTGCCAATACAGGCTTTTCTCGCTACTCCGCGCTCTTACTTCCGTCAATATCCCATATTAGAGCCAACAGTCACACGATTGCGAGAATCCGAATGGGATGTCTTTGATCCTTTGAATGATGCGACGGGCTTGTTCTTGATGTTACTTGTGTGGACACGTTAGCCCCGTCTCATCGCACTCGGACCAGCAGCACTGGTGCGGCCGAAGAGCAAGCGGAAAATAATAAACGGCCAAAGTATTAAAATCTTGCATACAACTTTGATTTTGTTCCCTTTATAGAATCTCTTGGACCATGAGGTTAGAGATTTATGTTGACACCTGGTAGATAGTACCGGTGACACCAGATCTGGTGCTATCCTCGCTCAATAGGTATCGCAATACAACCACAGGGATCAAACTAAATAAATTTATTTTAGTTTTCTATTTATCCATATTTATTTATTACTAGCTGGCCTGGCGAACATCGTACCGCCTAACAGTCGATTCTTGATTTTTTTTTAATACTTATTCTGCTATTCGGGACACCAGTCTAGCTAGTAAGATAAAAAAAGAAAGTTGATAAGACAACAAATACATTATGTCAAAAAATTAAAATTTACCTTCCCGGAACCCCTCCACTAACACTTGAACTTTATGATATGGTATTAAAGTTCAAATTGACTTTTACGAATATTTTGTATGGGAATATAGAAAAGTGTTTTTTTAGACTTTTTCACTCAATTTTTTTAATTTTTCTCTCCGTAAGAACCATCCTCGTACTTCAAGGAATATTATAAAAAAAGAATCAGACAAATCGGTCAAGCCATTTTCATGTTATGTCGTGACAACGGAAAATGGGTTTCATTTTTTATATATATAGATTATGTAGGTCAGAAAATACAGAAGACACTCGGATTGCCAGATGGCTCGCTACTGTGTCTCGCCGTTCAGTTAGTACGCTCTTTAGTTAGCACTTATAGTATAAGATCCCGATATACAACGACCTTCACCGAGATGCTTATTTAATGAAACGTAATTTATATTTAACTAGCGGACCCGACAGACGTTGTCCTGGATGATATTTCAAGCGAATAGTAAAACAAAGTATGAAAGTACTGACTGCAGCGCCATCTGCCGGGCTGATTTGTGAATCTAAACCATTCCCAGATCCCCTTGAACACACACAAAAAATTTCATCAAAATCGGTCCAGTCGTTTGAGAGAAGTTCAGTGACATACACACTCACGGAAGAATTATATATATAAAGATTTAATATGTCAATAAATATAATCCATATGGGTTGCCTAGCAAATTTCAGTCCAGAGTATGTTTAATTAATATTTAAAAAAAAAATTTTTTTTATAATTTGCATGTAGTAAATTTTTTAAATTTTTTTCAATAAATATTTTTAATCAGGGTAGTATTATATATGTATCACTACAACTTTCTTTTTAACTAAAGATGTATATATACTTTAGTGTCACATAAAAAATATACACATAAATAATTAATTGATTAAAAACAACCTAACGTTAGCATATTCGATGGGCTTCATACTTTCGATTGGTATAGAATTAATCTAATAATCATACCGGTGAAATGTTTAAAAAAATATTTTTTTTTAATATTAATTCAAATACTCTGGACTTAAATTTGCTAGGCAACCCATATGGATTATATTTATTGACATATTAAATTAAATATAAAATACGTTTCATTAAATAAGCATCTCGGTGAAGGTAGTTGTATACGTATATCGGGATCTTAGACCATTACTATTTATTTTAAACAGTCAACATCTTTTTGGTGTAATATTCTGTTTAAATACCTAAAATTCATTTTACCTTCACCCATCGACCAGTACTCTAGGTATAAATTTGCGTACGAAAGTGAAAAGCCATTAAGTAAATTATACATAAATTCATTGTCTATATATTGGGCCCGGCTTTTCATGAATGTTCCACTTTACAGAAGCATTGTCCAATTATATATTCAAAATCTATTTAAGACTAACCTTTTGAAGCGAAGATGAAACCAAATTCAAAGCCCGGTTATATACCACATAGTTGGTTAACGTAATTATATTAAGGGAATTAAAAGCAAGGCGTCCATGCGTCGGGTTGTCTCTCTCCCTAAAATATGGTGAGGGTGCCGATGGCTGGCCATGCGTCATACTCGTGAACAGATGCTACTTGTGGTGACTGGTCGTACTTGAATTCGTGTATGCGGTGATGTTAGTTGTTTCGACTATGTATTTGCGTGTTGTTCCCACGAGAATGTAAGTGCGTGCTCCTATTTCACCATGCCTCCTGCTGATAGGGGACAAGTCTTTGTTTTTAATTTATTTTATTATTATTGTCATGTGGAACATGGCGTAATGGTTGCAGCTCCGTACAAACGTTGTGTAAGACAAAAATTTGGCAATTAAAAAGAGTGGCGGAGAGTTTATTGCCAGTTCTTCTCTTCCGTTTTACGCCCTTGATTTGAGAACTGGGAGTAAATGTAAAATTAGAAGCATTTATATAAATTAATTATGATTTTAGAAATATAATAGAAAGAATAAATGATTTTTGTTTGTTTCAGTTTTTCGTAAGAATAGAAAATCCCTGACGTAAGGTCAATTAAGAAAAGAAAAATATCTATGACCACTTCGATACACCCCTTATAGCTAAGTCTTGTCTAGATAAGCTTGACGTATCTCAATTACAAGGCGTGCTGGTTAATGGACAGGCGGTTTTGTGTCAAAACTGAACGTGTCTAGAATCTAGTTGGCCTATATCAGGTATAGCATATGTTCTATCGTAACACAAGGTCTGTCGCTCAAGGAAATTGCACACAATTGACACTTAATGTTATTTAAAAGTGAACAGCCTCTAATATATAAAATTCTCGTGTCACAATGTTCGTTCCCTTACTCCTCCGAAACTGTTCAACCGATTCTTATTTTTTATGCATAATTATTAAATCTAAGAATCGACAGCTATCTATTTTTAAAACCACAAAGTGATAAGGTGTGTCCACCCCAAAAAAATATATTTATTTTGTAAACAAAATTTTTAGTTTTTATTTTTTTATGAAACAGCATAGACAAATATATACAACCCTTCATTGTCACCCCTCTACGATCAACCCCTTTTTTATTATAGTAGATAGTTATTTTTATTGAACTAAAAAAATGTTTCCTAGAAATAATATACATGGCAAAACAACATTGGCGGGTCAGCTAGTTGTTCTATAAAATTGTCCCTTTTAGCCTTCTTACAAAAGGATCACATATTGATAAGGTGTAATTATGACCCACTCTTAGTAGGATTTTTAGCGTTAAATAAATTATTTTTAATTTTGGTTTACTTCCTTATAATTTCAGCATATTTTTCATCCCTAATAAAAAGCTTTTGACTGATATTAATTATCGTTACCTTTCTTGAGTCGATTTGGATATTTACCTGTAACAAAAATTATCTTAATTAGTTAAAATTGTTAACGTAATGTTTAAATACATAACATATTTATTTCTTAGGATCTAGTTCGCTAGCGCACATACCCAAAATGAGCATTAGCTGAAACTAGTAAACGCCTTTGCCGAACGCACGCTACCGCTTGCTAATCGGCCACTTCTAAAATATTGTACGATCTGTCTAAATATATTTAAACGATTCGTAAGACAAAACTGTGCGTTTCATTTTAATTGGACAAACGTATCCTTCTTGGTCCTTATACTATATTGGTCCTTGAAAAGCTTAAACAATTAATAGCGCTTAAATATTTCCAAGTACTCATCATATTAAAGTAATTTAATTTATAGTTTCCAGAATTCCCAAGTCAACATTGAAGTTAGAAATCACACACCGTGTTCAAACTTTTATAATTACGTAAATTGAAACTGTATCTTGCATAGAAAGCTTGTTTGATCGCACACTTTAATTATATAAGTACCACTTATTAAATATAAGTACCGACCGATTCTTATGAATTTTTTATGCATGTTCAGTAAGTCTGAGAATCGGCTACTATTTATCTTTCAAACCCCCAAAATGTAAAGGGTGGTCCACTCTTAAATTTTATCTTTATTTTTTAGATAAAAATTTGTGTTTTTATTTTTTTATGATACAGCATACAAAAATACATACAACCCTTAATTTTCATCTACCCTCAACGATAAATCCCTATTTCTATTATAGTAGATAGTTATTTTTATTGAAATAAAAAAATGTTTCCTAGAAAGAATAAACATCGCAAAACGACGTTTGCCGGGCCAGCGAGTATAAAAACATTATTATTTTATGGCGTTTTTCAATAGTATAGGCATGGTCACTAAAGCAAAAAAATTGAAAACATTGCTCTTGCTTTGATCTCATTATTTTTATAAAAATATACTTCCAAAATCAACAACTTAACAAGAAGGTTCGATCACTTTCATAAAATGAAAACATCAAACAATATAAAGGACTTCATACTTTGAGTATTTCATTATAAACCACTTTGGCAGAACACTCCGCAACTTATTATAAGAATGTGGAGCGTTTTAATTACATTAATATGACTTTAATTAAACAGTAGAAAATGTTGATTAGAATAATGTTCTTATATTAAAAAGTTTTATCGTGGCAATGATGTTACGGTGTTGGGACTAATGTAAAATTAAACGATGTAGGTGTATATTTTTCTTAAAAGACATGTAGGCGTAGTACTTCTATCGGCAATATTGAATGGTAACTAAAAAGTAACTTTGGTTTTATCGACAGCAAATACCTCTAATAACAAAAATATTGTTTTGGGAATAGAACTCGCAAAGCTACAGAGGCCTTATTGTTTTATAGAACCGGGGGCAAACCGGCAGGAGGAGAGGAGATAAGTGATACCGCTGCCCATGGACACTAACATTGTCTGAGGGCTCGCGAGTGCGTTGTTGGCCTTTTAGAAACTGTGCACATATAGCTGGCAAAAACTGCATTAAGAAACGCCGCTAAGTTTTAAAAAGTAGATAAGGGACCAGCCCTCCGCTGAATTTGATCCAAAAAAAGAAGCTGGTATTTGAGGGCACCCGCCCATAGATGTACGCAGTATTCCATATAAGTTTGTACTTGAGTGTAAATATCATGTCGCAATTGAAATTGCTTTAGTAGTCCGTGTCCAGACGTGGTAAGTCCTTGTTGTCAGTAGTCGAAGGCACAAAAATTGGAAGATTGGAAGTTACAGAGTACACACACACATACACACACACTCACACTCACACAACCTCACATACAGCTTTATTTCTACTAACTTCTAACTAGTTGACTGTTTTGTTTTTCTTTCCTTATTTAAAATGTTAAATTTGTTTGCCTACCCATATATGTATGTCTTTTTGTTACAACTCAGTATGACTTTGCTGTGGAATGGAAGCCTGGTTTTCCATATCACAGGTTCTTGCCTAGTTTGGAAACCAGTCCCCCAATACCTTCTCAACTGTAATCTTATTGTTTGTTGCAAATGTTATATGGGAGAAAATTAATTATTATTTTTAAAAAAGAGTACCAACGCTAGAGGTTCTAGAGTAGGGTTAGAAAACAAGCTATTTATAGAAGAAAGGAAATACGTTTTCAAATCCTTTTAGATGGCATATCCGTTTTAATTTTTTTATATTCAATTAAAGATACAGCTGTTTATAAAATAAAAAATCTAAAGGTATCGTAAAATTTGCTATAAACACGAAGTCGTATAACATAATGGCAAAAGAAAGGCTGTTTAAACTAGACTTTACATGCGATAGTACTATTCGTCAAAAATAATTTCTTGGGTTGTATGATTTTTAGTACAAATGTTTGATGCAGTCGTATTTTCCTTTTAATAACTCTTTTTATTCATAGTTTTGTTAATATTTTCTAATTAAACCAGGCTTTTGTGTCTGACAAGATGTTTCGGTTTAAGACGGTTTGTTTACGTGCATCATGCGAGCAAGTACGGTAATCAGGTAGAAAGGTATCAAGTAAGCCTTTGAACTTTAAAGGCCGGCAACGCACTAGTGCCCTCTGGTATTGAGAGTGTCCATGAGCGACGATCACTTAACATCAGGTGAGCCTCCTGCCCGTTAGGCCCTGGTTCTAAAGAAAAATTAATCGTTCTACGTGCTCATATAGAAAGAAAAATCTATTCACAACCATATGATTGAGAATCGCTTGATTCCCTAGGCCAAGAATACTCATAAATATAATACATCCGCATAACTTACGGCAAGTAATGCTGTATATTCTACACATGTTTCTCTTGCATTTCAGTTTCAGAAACTGCCCCATTAATACTGGGATGACAAAGATCTTGTGTCGCAAATGTATGAGAAGAAACGCTCGCTGTTTATGTAAAATTCAGTATGCAATATTTCTTTTGTTCTTGGAATAATATTATACTAGAGTAACAGAGTGTATCAATGAAATATAGTTTGATATGGAACTCTCAATAAATTAAAATGCACCCGCATGCTTTTGATTGATTTTACGACTAAATTTATCAATTTCATTTTTTTTTATTCACGTACATGATGCAATTTATGTCATTATATTAGATGAGATGTGTCGTGTTGATCTAATTTCCTGTACGAGATGTTCAGAATTAAAAATAAATATTCTAAACCTACTAAGGTCTGTTATATTAGCATTATTTATTTAATATATGTGATGCGTACCTCTTTAAAAATAAATCATAACCTCACTTTACACACAATCACTTGAAATTATATAACTATCAGCTACAAAATAAAATAAAAATAACAAAAAGTCATGAAAAGACTTATATGATATAAAGGAATCCAATCATAATTTAACCATTAATTCTACGCGTCCAAGAGCCGTAAAAAATATCGATATCAACTAATACGTATTGCCAGATGAATTGAAATCACTTTTACCCGCTATTTAAAGGTTTTAAATCTATGACCGATTCACTAGGGATACATTGACCCAATCTCGCCGCAGACGAGAATTAATCTGGATCAAAACTTGTTTAACATACAAATCCACGTTTTAATAAATGAAATATGAATTTGGTGAAGAATTTATTAAAATGGAAATATTAAATCGTATTTGTTAGGCTCAACGAATCTAATCGAGTAAACGAAAAGCCGTCTAATGCTTACAGCTTTATCACTCTTAAGAAAGCTTACGAAGCTTACCAAGTAGATATAATGTATCCAAAAAGAAATTAAGTTTTCTCTTGTAGTCATCCCATTTTATGTTTGATGTAAGTAAGCAATTACATCTAGATTTTGTTTACTCAAATATCCAAAGAAAACAATTTTCTACATCTGCGCAAAGTCGAAAATAGCCTTTATAAGAATTATTTAATTTTTTTAAATCAAAGTAATCTGCTTCACAATTTTTCTACCAAACCATTTTGAATCGTCAACTTTTTCAATCTAATAATAAAGTCACGAGTTATAAAAAATTTAAATTATTTTTTGCGATAAATCCTTTCCATAATAGTTTGTGTAAAACTCCTTAAAACCTAATTTATCAAATCTACTCGTATAACAGCTTAATTACTTTTAACAAATAATAGGGTAAGTTTATAATCACGCAGGTCTTGTCTCTACCGGTACTCTGCACTCCTAATTACACTAACGATTGCTTTACCTCGAAATTGCATACATGTACAAGAATGTCGGTACTGGTAATGAGGATGTACCAGCGATGATCTAAATAGTTCAACTCAAGAGGCTTTACTGATTTGTACTTTTCAGATCATCGGATATCTGACATTGCTTAACGAGATAAGTTAATGCCTATCACCAAGCGGTCAGTAATAAAGGTGACATTTTACGAGAACCTCACAGCCTCACGGCTATTGAGCTTTAAGGTTGTATATAGCTGTATGACCTATAGATATTTGATATTATTGTCTTTGGTTCACTCTACGTTATACTTTGGTTACGACGTTATACGTCGCGAACCAGATAGATTAGCTGGTTGGAAGATCCAGAGATCAGGTAAATGTCAAATTAGAAGCATTTAGCATTTAATATGTATTTCTTTTTGACGTTCATAAGTGTACATTGTGTTAACTAAATGAATAAATCTTTTTGATTTGATGAGATCGCCAACCCGCTGGTGTGATCAAGTCACGATTCTCACGGGTCTTCGCCTAACAGCTGCTCTAAGGGAAGCTATAGACCGAACAAAGTTGAGAGATATCACTAGCAGGGCAGAAGGCACCTACAGTGACACGACCTTCAGCGATGAAGGGTACGATTGAGAAAAGGCTTTAGTTTAACACCTCTTGACGGGTTGGGTTCCCGGGACTGCCCTCAGCGATACGACCTCCAAATGTTTAAAAAGCGAGTCTACTCATCCCTCAAAGGCCGGCAACTCACCCACTAAAAATGGGTGTCTATGGGCTGCGTTGAATGCCCTTTTTGGTCATCCCGCAAGCTCGTTTGCCCCCCTATTATATAAAAAAAAATAAGAAGCTTGCTTATAAGAATCACGTCTTCAGTTACGGCATACATATCGAAATCTAGATAAATACACCGATGTGCAAGTCATTACCCGAAAGCTCCCATCAAACAGGTCATTAGCAAGAGCCGGAGGGCCGAGAAATATAACAAGAAGCGCGGACCAAATTTCTTTGTGGTGTGTAGTAGAAATTTAAGTTATGAGTCGTTGACTATTTTATATTTAGAGTAACCAAATAGGGCAAAGAGAATACGTTCTGCCCAAGTCGTTCATACTAAACTAGATACAACTTGAATATATTCAAAATATATGAGCGTTTTTAAGGCATTATTGCCGCGCAACGCCACTATGTGGAACCAGCTGCCTTTTGAATTGGGTTCGAATTATGGCGACGTTTAAAAGCCTGCAACGCACTTGCGTTAGCTCTTAACTATTATACAGGGTGTCCCAAAAGTCGACGTCAAGTCGAAATTTTCTCATAGGTAATGCCACACCAGTTATCAGAAAAATTAAAAAAAAAAATAAGTCATGTATTTTTGAAGTTATGGATATTTTTTTGTTATTCCAGAAAATGCACACCATGAAATAATGAAACTGAATCTATGTTTCGAGCTTAACCTCTACAGTTTGCATTTATTGACTACAGATTTGTTAAAGGTAACTATTTTCTTGTTATATAATACATCATTATTTCTGTAAATATTAGCACCTTAGTGGTGTGGACTATTCATTAGATGGTAGATTTGTCAATAGTATAAATTATGCGGAATATGGTTCTCCATAAAGCTTTTAAATATGTGAACGCCCAAAGTTGTTATCGGAGTCACCAATGTCCTTATAAGGTACTTGTAATGAAACGCGGCTCTTCAGTACACGTCTATTTAATATGAGTGTTGGTACAATACTGATCTGTATTAAAACATCAATACATTTATATGAATCATGTAGACACAAGAGTGGGCCGCGGCTGCTTATGGTCACATTCTTTTTTAGTCGCACTCTTCATTTATGAAGGTCGTGTTAATGGTTCATTTAGGTACACAACTTCCTCCATTCTTTTCGGCAAGCCTCTGCGCCTGGGTGATGGTAAGACCTGTAAGAGGTCGCGCTCGGGGTCTGATGTGATCTAGTCTGCCATTGTCTCAGATACCAATAAAATTAGAAAATAACCAGAACAATAGTATTTCAGTCGCGCGATAATGTCATAGTTCCACCACTTAACGGTGTATCACGTATACACGTTAAGTAATATAAGTATTTGGGTTGGGTTGCAGATGATTTGTTTGATGACGCTGATTTGGAGCGAGATAGAAAGGGGTAAAATGCTGGCCTGGAGGTTTGCTCACCAGAAGTCAACGTTATTCTGATCAAGGCGTATTGTCAGTCATTTTACTCGGCCAGCATATGGGCACGTTTTACTACTTACCTTTGAATACGCTTCGTATTCAGTATAACAACGATCAGCCTTGCGATTCTGTAACTCACTTTTCGAACTCTCACAGCGGTTTTCGCAGCGGCGGCCGCGCTCAAATCAGTCGTGAGTTACAGAATCGCAAGGCAGGTTTCTGGGCTTGCCGTCAGTCTGCAGTGCGTCAGGTATGTTAACCAGGATACGGTTTTTATGCCATAATTCGGAAAAGTGTGGCACCCGCATCGTGTTATGCATCGTGCCAATGGAATAGTTAATGTGTTGATTAGAATTATATAGCATATCAAAAATCGTTAGTTTGCTGTCCATGTCCCGCTATAGGTTTGTGTTTTGTTTACTAACTAATACTAATATAGCATCGAAGACCGAATTGACACTTGAACTAAAACTACATATGTATATAATTTGTAGTATATATTTATCCAAAAGTATTTAAAACCAGTCTTAAGTATTAAACAACTTACAAAAAACGTTTATGTGTTTCATATCCTAAACCCTATTACATTTCTTAGATCTCTAAGTAATGTGGTATTCTAAAACTAAACTAAATATTATGTCTAAAAATATATTGTTTCGATAACATAGAAATGGATATCATTAATAATGCCACTGAAGCGAAATCGAAGCCCATTATTTGGATAGAAGATTAATTGAAACAAGAAAATTAATGGTAAGTTTAAATCCTTTTTTAAATTTAATTTAATTTTAATTAAGCACAGAAATAAACTGGACTTAAACTAAACTAAACTAAGCAACTAAAGTTTCTACATTCCAAACACAACCGCACAAGAAATAAACTTTTTAAAATCCCACAACTATTTATGATTACTTTGTAAGGGTCAAAATATATCTCTTAAAAATACAAATTCAGTTATAATAAAATGATAACATCATGTTCTTGTGAAGTAAAGCACAATGTGATTCTTTATAACCCTAACCTAAAGTATAATATAGTGCGGCAAACATGAAAAACTTTCTCCAACCAAAATGGTCTCACGCCTGGATATGAATCTGCTAGGAATTTAATTAGGAGATTCTTCGAGCCGCTATCGACGCGACACGGGAATATTCGACGTTATTCCCTTTTTAACTTCGATATTAAAAAGTAAATGGGCAACCAGTCAACGTCGATGTCTTCTTTGTTATGAAGCCAAAGTTCCAAGTTGGAAAAGGAATAACGGAGATAAAAATGTTAATAACTTTGGCAAGGCAACAAAAAAGGCAGGCCTGCATGTAATCTACGTATGATAGTCATTTGTTACATGTAATACTCAATAGAAACTGCCTTATATGGGAATAACTTTTTTCGAAGATTTTAAAATCTATCAGAACTTTTGGCATATAGATCTAAGTACTACAATTCCAAGTGCAAAACAAAACGTATCTATCTTTTTCCTTTTTCCTGATGAATCTATATTTTTTTCTATGTTAAGTACTTACAAGTTATACTTTTTGGTTGATAACGAATAGTTACAATAGTTTGTTAAATGTACAAAAAGCCCTGGAGGCTCAATATATCCAGTGTTTGTCCACTTTGTATATAGGTCAGTTACTCGGATTACAAAGACAACACAACCACCAGAATACCCATAAGAATACGCTTTCCCATTCATACTTGGGGGAATAAAAACGAAACAAATTACAAATGTTGGTAATACAATTAAGATAATTTAATAAATATTATTCAAAACAACAAAAATCCTTTCCTATGGTGAGAAATTAATGCAATTAAAAGCTTTAGTGTAACCACTATAAATTAAAAAAATGGACGACGCCGTCGGTTTCGATAACGTGCATATAAATAAAAATTAATCGCAAAATAATTGCGCAAAACTCGAAGACGGCTGGACCAATTTCCTATTTTATTTATTCCTTGAATTCTGAGGAAGGTTTTCGCGAAGAGAAAAATTTCACGGAAATATGAAAACTGAAAACGAAAACTACAAACCAGTTTTATGTTTTTTATAATTGCAAAGATTCTCTATAAGACCATAGCAAAATGTCTCATGTGTTGGTATGAAGCTACTCAACACTCAAACTCAAAATATCTTTATTCATATAGGTAAACAAGTACACTTATGAACTTCAACAGGAAATATGTTAGATTGATTCTAAATTTACATTTACTACCAGTTCGCAAGTCAAGCGCGTAGAGCGGGCAAGAAAAACTGGCTGGCTTCGTCTGCGCAAGATTTAATTAATATTTGTTCAAATGATGCAGCCTGAAAGACATATTTTATTAACTTTAAATACCAGAAGCGATAAAAGTATCTATTTTCATTTAGGAATCAAATTTATTACTACCAAATGTGCATTTACCGTATCGGGCCTATTTGTAGGACTATTTAAGATAAACATTTCCAGTATACATTACATATGTGTAACTCTAGCGGTTTTTAAGTGCACGCCAGAATAGCTCGCAGATGGTAGATTTTTTCCTACTTGATATTTTAGATAATTCACACAATACCTTTATAAATAGTAGCCACGTGGTACTTGTTGCACACTCCCTCGAGAGGGGTGAGCTTTGGCCCGTTCGGGGCGTATGCCCCCGGTAGGTGTTCTTGATTGCACCCTGCAGATACAGGGTGGTACGGGGTCGGCCTATAGCCCTTGATGGGGGCCGCAGCGCGCGAGGAGACGTAGGCTCTACTCGCTGCGCGCATCCGATGCCATGTAGTCATACAGGCATGCCGATGCCATGCCAGTAGCCTATGTGTTATTCTGATGTACTGAGCTATATTTTTGTATAGATTCATTAGAATCCATTCAGTAGTTTTTAGGTGAAAGAGTAACAAACATACCTTACAAACTTTCGAGTTTATAATATTAGTAGGATAATTATAGAGACTTTATAATAAGAAACGTGAATTGAATCTGTCGCATAAAAGTGTTGGATAATAATAGTACATTTTAAATGAATAACGTCACTGAAATTTATAGCCTGCAGCAATTTTTGGCTTGGGCGATTTCCTGCATTTGACTGGCAATTCGCATAAGCGAGGAAATTTTACAATTTTACAACAAAGATTGTTCTAGAGAGAATGCAATATTTTTTAATATGAAGTTTGTAAAGTTAGACGAAAATTCGAGTCTGAAATTATTATAAGAGAATAAATTTGGATATATGTGTTTGTTTAAGCCCTGTAATTTTCAACCACGTTTTATATTACATTTTAAAGTTTAGTTTTGTAGGGTTTTATTTTTGAAATAATTAAATTTAATTCTACTTTTGTTTCATGAACGCTAAACACATTTTTTTTAATGATTACGGTTTAAAAATATACTTAAGCCATTTAGTAATATTCACACAAATTAAAATTCTATTATATACTATTCTATATATATAAAATTCTCGTGTCACAATGTTCGTTCCCATACTTCTCCGAAACGGCTCGACCGATTCTTATGAAATGTTTATCAGACTTTTTGAATATGCATAACGGCTACTATCTCTTTTTCAAACCCCTATTATTTTTTATTTTTCGACAATATTTTTTTTAATGATACATCATACAACCCTTAATTTCACCCCTCTACGATCAACCCCAATTTTTTATTATTGTATATAGTTATTTTTATTGAACTAAAAAAATATGTCCTTGAAATCATAGACATGGCAATACAAACGTTTGCCGGGTCAGCTAGTATATTATAATATAATATAATCTTCCTGTTCCTGCTTATATTTAAATGAATATAATTTAAAAGGATTATTCTACATTTTACACACAATTTAAACAAGCAAAAAAAATATCAGCAATATACGGCAATTACGGCTGATGACAAAAATAATAATGTAAAAAAACAAAATTTTACCTTATAAATACGAGACAAAACAGTTATAATGAAAATTTTTGCGTAATACAGAACAATAAAATTTACAAAAGAGGATAACGCGGTAAAGTAACGAGGGCCATTCGACAAAATTATTAATATCCCTTTGTGTTATTTTTGTTTTTACACGCTTTATATTAGCTTCACCTGTATGTATGTATGTACACCGAACAGACTCCTTCGGACTCGATTTTGACTTGACAAACTTTTCGCACCTGTCAAAGATCGATGACAATGCAATAATCCGAAAAAAAATGGGTTGCTCGATAGAAGAAAAATATGGCACAGAGCGCGCCACGCTTTTTCACAATAATACCAGTATTTTTTGTTCATTACCATATTCAGCCTAAATTAGGAATTATTTTTCACTTTTTAGTTTGATGTGCTTTAAAAGCGTGTTTTTTAGTTTTTTTTAAACTATTATTTATTTGAAGTGAAACTTCTTTAGGCGCATGAGGGTAAATTTTTACGGTTGAAACGTCACGAAGATGAGCAGCGTTTTTGTCGAAGAAAAGGGAGACAGCGATTGAGACCGTTTGAGAGAGAGTGAGAAAGGGTGAACGTAGCATGAAGTAAACAGCTATGAAGCGAGAGTAGGGAGCAAGTAAGTGAGAAAGATAGAGAGAGAGAGAGAGTGTGAGATAGAGCGAACGTCGCATCACGCACAGTGCCACGGAGCGAGAGGTGGGAGAGAGCTATAGTGAAAAAGATTGAGAGAGAGAGTAAGGGAGATCGAGAAAACATACATGCTAGTGGTTGATGCATTCGTTTAGTAGTTACATATTAGAACTTTAGATGGCAATTCTGTCGCATAACGTCTAGTGCAGTAAACGGAGATTTTTTATTTAGTTTTATTATTAAAATTCTGGTACATGATCATCTATTGGGGCTTTTACCTAAGCAATAATTAATTTACAAAGAAGTTTGACTTCTTACATGTGTACTTTGTACGCACGCACTTTTTTTATATAAAGGGGCAAACGGGCAGGAGGCTCATCTGATGTTAAGTCATACCCATAGACACTTACATTGCCAGAGGGCTCGCATGTGCGTTGCCGGCCTTTTAATAAGGGAGCGTTCAAGTATTACGTAGCGAATTTTGGGGGGGGGGGGTCCTTTTATAAAACGACCTTACGATGCGGGGCGGGGATTGAATTACGCGTTATTGTTAATATTATTTTCGATTTTCCAGTACTTTACACCACATAATGGTAACTTTTAGGTATAAAGAGTCACTAGGTGGTCACGAAACGTTTTACTTGGGTACAGAAAAACATTACGGCGCGTTCCATGGGGGGGGGGGGTGGTCAATAATCTCCGAAAATTGCGTGACGTAATACTTGAACGCTCCCTAAATCGGTTTGAATTTAAATCGTTTTTGTTTTAAAATACTTAACTATTGTTAATTTCTCATAACGTATAGACAGTTTACTTATGTGAGAACACGTAAATCATGGCTCCGGTCCGTTAATTTTATCAGCTCACGTAGCCTTTTTGCGGTGAACCGAAGCGAGACCAATGTCCTTTCAACGGAGGACCTATTCGCTGAAAAGAATTTGTGGGATGTGACTTAAATGAATTGCAATTTCGGGACAATTCAGAGACAAGTTGCCTTGGTATATAAGCCGATTAATTTGAAATAAATATTGGTTGGCAGAATGATATATTTCATAAAAACTATACCATCTATAATTACACAGGGAATGTAATATGATAGACGCAAGGCGAAATGCATTCGATTTTGGTCAGAAGTAATAACATGACACACTTATTGGAGTGGAAATGTTGATCAATTACAAACGAACGGTATGCACAAACGTTTCGTCGTTCAACATTCTCATTCAAATTTAACGGACTTTGACCATGGTGAGTAATTTATCGTTCATATTCAGTCTCCGAACCTAAACCTCCATCCACACTCCGAGTTATCCCCTCGTGTCTCCTCGCCTCGCCGCTGCTCCATTTTTCGTCGGTTTATGGAGCGGAGAACGCGAGGCAAGAGCAACTACACTCTTGCGCTTGCTTAGTTTGTTATTAACTACTGTACCGCAAGATATCGCGAATTTTCTTATCATCATCGAAAGTAACAATTTATGTAAGGCGTAGAGTTTTATTAATTGGAACCAATTCCAAGGGGACGCAACCCATGTTGGACCGACCGATTATCACAAAAACTAGGAACTTAAAAATAAAATCCTCTATTCCCGGAGCCCATCAATCCCCCCCCCCCCAAAAGTATGAAGATGCAGTTCAAACAGAGATTACCCCAGGGGGGTACCACACGTTTACGCTGTGGAGAATCCCCTTCTGGGCGTCCATCATCGGAACAATTGGTATTCGGTGGTGGATGCACAGGCTGCCCTTCGTATTCTGGGGTGGGCAAAAACTGCTCTAAAAACTTATGCATTAATAGGTTTCGATCTCGGGGCAAACGGAAGCATTTACCTAAGGCAACCCCTTCCACGCTCACGGTGGACTTTACAAATGTTAGGGGGCTAAAAACTAACCTAAACGCGGTTCACTTTTACTTAGAAACTGCGAAGCCGGCCTTATTCTTCCTTACTGAGACTCAGATATCCTCCCCGGCTGATACTTCTTACCTCTCCTACCCGGGGTACAAATTGGAACATTCATTTGTGCCGCGGGCGGGAGTTTGCGTGTACGTCAGGGAGGATATCTGTTCTCGTCGCCTCGGGACGCTTGAAGGAAGGGACCTATCTAACCTCTGGCTGCGCGTAGACTGCGATGACCATCCGCGATTCTATGCGTGCCTGTATAGGTCCCATAGCGGAAATGACGAAACTAACCGACTCATCGAGCACATTCAAACGGCTACAGATTCCCTGCTCGAAAGGGTTCCTACCGCTGAAATCGTGATACTTGGCGATTTTAACGCCCACCATGCCGATTGGCTTGGCTCTGATACCACCGATCACGCGGGAAGATCCTTTCACGACTTTGCTTTAGCCTACGACCTGACACAAATGGTCCCTGCGATTACGCGAATACCAGATGTGGATGGTCATAAACCCTCTTTGTTGGATCTTCTGCTGACTTCACATCCGGAGAACTATCAAGTCTCTGTTGACCCGCCATTGGGTTCATCAGATCATTGTGTGGTCCGGAGTATTGTGCCTTCTACGCGCCCTTCACGGCCCCGCTTTTTGGGTTGTCGCCGTATTTGGCACTACAAGTCAGCAGATTGGGACGGGATGCGGTCTTTCTTTGCGTCCTACCCTTGGGGGCCTATGTGCTTTTCGTCGGAAGCTCCAGATTCCGTCGCTGCCTCTGTCGCCGAAGTGGTTCTGCAGGGCATGGAACTCTTTATTCCATTTTCTGCGGTGCCGATCGGTGGCAAGTCTCAGCCCTGGTTTAAACGTTCTTGCAAGGCGGCCTCGTGTCGAAAGCGAGAATGCTTTAAGGCATGGGCGGAAGCGGCGAAATCTCGTGATGCCAATACCAGCGAACTTAAAAAAGCATATAACTCAGCCTCCAGGTCCTTCAAACGGGAAATCACTAAGGCAAAGTCAAAGCACATTGCCAGATTTGGCGAGAGATTGGCCCAACTCCCTTCAGGGACTCGAGCCTTCTGGTCTCTCGCCAAAGCTGTCCAAGGGAATTTTTGTCAGCCCGCTATTCCACCACTGCACAGGGAGGATGACTCGCTGGCCCACACTGCGAAGGAGAAGGCCGACCTTTTAGGCTGTCTCTTCGCGTCCAACTCGACTTTGGATGATCGAGGAAGATCACCACCGACCATTTCGCGGTGTGATTCTTCGATGCCGGAAATCACATTCCGGCAACGTGCTGTCCGCAGAGCACTATCTTCCTTGGACATTCATAAGTCGAGCGGGCCTGATGGCATCCCTCCAATTGTGCTGCGTACTTGTGCTCCTGAGTTGGCTCCGGTCTTAACGCGCCTTTTCCGGTACCTGTACTCGCTTGGCACTGTCCCGAAGTGCTGGAAAACCGCTTCGATACATCCGATCCCTAAAAAAGGCGATCGCTCTGATCCGTCCAACTATCGCCCAATAGCCATAACCTCCTTGTTCTCCAAAATAATGAAATCCATTGTTAACTGCCAGCTCTTGAGGTATCTAGAGGGCCACCAGCTGATTAGCGATTATCAGTACGGCTTTCGTCGTGGTCGTTCGGCTGGTGACCTTCTTGTATACCTTACACATAGATGGGCAGAGGCAATTGAGTCCAAGGGGGAGGCGCTGGCGGTTAGTTTGGACATAGCGAAAGCCTTCGATCGGGTGTGGCACAGAGCACTGCTCTCGAAGCTTCCAGCCTATGGGCTACCCGAGAAATTATGCGATTGGATCTCCAGCTTTCTGGCCGATCGGAGCATCAAAGTCGTCATCGACGGAGCATGCTCCGACCTTAAACCCGTGAACGCGGGGGTCCCACAAGGCTGTGTTCTATCCCCGACCCTGTTTCTTCTGCATATCAATGATATGTTGCAACTTAGCAACATTCATTGCTATGCGGATGACAGCACTGGGGATACTTTTTACACTGGCCGGGCAGGTATTTCTCGGGCAGTTGTCGATGAGTACCGGAACAAACTTGTGTCTGAAGTCGAAACTCTACTACGTGGAGTCTCAGACTGGGGCAGACTAAACCTGGTCCAATTTAACCCCAAGAAGACACAAGTTTGCGCGTTTTCCGCTAAAAAAACACCCTTTGTCGCTACTCCTCTTTTCGAAAACACTCTTCTTAAAGCCACAGCCAGCATTGGAATACTTGGCGTTGACATATCGAACGACGTTCAGTTTCGCGGTCACTTGGAGGGAAAGGCTAAATTAGCCTCCAAAAAGCTTGGTGTGCTCAGCAAGGCGAGACGGTACTTCACTCCGGGCCACCGCATGCAACTATATAAAGCGCAAATTCGACCCCACATGGAGTACTGCTCTCACCTCTGGGCGGGGGCTCCCCAGTACCAGCTCCTTCCACTTGACCGTATTCAACGCAGAGCGGTTCGAATCGTCGACGACCAATCCCTTTCCGAGCGGCTTGATCCTTTGGCGTTGCGTAGAGATGTGGGGTCTCTCTGCATCTTCTACCGCATTTACCATGGAGAGTGTTCAGAGGAGTTGTTCGGATTAATACCTGCAGCTGAGTTTCGTCATCGGACGTCGAGGCAGAGTACGAAATTCCACCCGTATCACCTCGACGTCCGCCGTTCCACAACTGAGCGTTTTTCAAGGCAGTTTTTGCCGCGCACCACCACTCTGTGGAACCAGCTGCCCATTGAGGTATTTCCGAACCAATTCGACTTAGGCTCCTTCAAGAAAAGAGCGTACCGATTCCTGAAAGGCCGGCAACGCACTCGCGAGCCCTCTGGCATTGAGAGTGTCCATGGGCGGCGGTATCACTTAACATCAGGTGAGCCTCCTGCCCGTTTGCCCCCTGTTTTATAAAAAAAAAAAAAAAAAAAAAAAGTATGACCCGTACAAATAGACAACCGATATACTATTTACCCAAACTATTGACTAGATACATCACCTTAAAATCTTTTCGTAAAATACATTTATTTGTAAATTGAAACAAATTCAGCGGAATAGATATACAGTGTTTCAATACGTTGTATTTTTACCTATTTCTTACTCCATTCATAGTGTAGTTCATTATTAATAGACGAAAATTCTTTGATGCAAAGTTGGGACGGATCGCTAACAGGTCAGTAATGAAATATTCCGTAAATTCGTTTCAGTATTTTAATAAGAAAATGGAATTAAAACGTTATACGAAATCGATTAATTTCCCGTGACCGTGAGGTTACCATGACAACGTTTGAAACTCCCACAAATTATACTTCATTTTCTAACTCCGCTAAAATATTACAAATATAAGGGTGTATTTACTATTTCCATATATGAAACACTATTGGTCATTATTACAATTGGTTGTGTTAGTACGTTTCTTAATCCTAAAGAAGTGCGTTTTAATCCCGGCTGTGCAATTAAGGCATCAAAAATAAAGCTTGTTAGCATTATACTAGTGCAATAGGATTCAAATAAGATAAAATAAATAAATGTATAATGCGTCTTATATGAGGTATACGTGACTTTTGTAATTCTTGTATTTCTTATTCTTTTGTATTGCATCGCAATTCATGAATCTGTGAGATTAGCTTTTTAGTTTTCTGTTTATTTTATTTTGTTTGGTTATGCACTTCATGCACTTTACTAACTTTTTTACTTGCCTGAAAGAGATAGCTTGTTAGCGATAAGGCCGCCCGTGGCATCCATTAGAATTTTATATGTTATGTTATTTGTTTTTCTATAGACGTAACAAACTGTAAATAAATAATTAAATGATAACAATTAAAAGCAAAATAATTGTTTTACGCTTATTATAAATCATAGTTCTCTGTAGGCTTAAAATCTGATCTGAAAAACTACTGTACACATTTTCATACGGTTACTAATAGATAGACAAATTCATCAGCAACGTTTATTTTTGGTTTTGTTGTCGAGTCATAGGTGGTCCTTAAGCATTTTACAATAAAATCATTATTAGGTGTGTATATATTTAATACATTAATAGTAGATATACCACGATTCCGTCAATGACAACGTTCATTTTTTATTATAATATTAAAATAAAATATTATGGCATACTCTTACGATAACATTATATTAGCTACCTTTCCAATATTTAATAATCTTCTACGGAAGCACCTTTCATATGCTTAAAAGGTGCTTCCGTAACAGGAATAGGATATCCTATACCTCTACTCAACCGTAATTTTTGTAATTTATGTATTTTGCTTATTAATTTTTTTATTGCGTTTTTTTTAATCTTTAGATAACTTTTATTTCTACTCCTAAATACGCTTATTTTAGCCTAATTATTGGTCTAAGATCCCGATATACAACGACCTTCACCGACCTTAATTAATATTTTAAAATATTTTTTTTTGAAATATTAATTAAACATACTCTGGACTGAAATTTGCTAGGCAACCCATATGGATTATATTTATTGATATATTAAATTAAATATAAAATACGTTTAATTAAATAAGCATCTCGGTGAAGGTCGTTGTATATCGGGATCTTATACTATATACATACATATAATTATATCGTTATTGTAATTTTATTTTTGTTCGCTTAGTTACGCATCTCTTTTTTTATAACAGGAGGCAAATGGACAGGAGGCTCATGTAATGTTAAGTGATCGCCGCCCATCAATACTCAATGCCAGAGGGATCGCGAATGCGTTGCCGGCGTTTTAATAATTAGTACGCTCTGTTACTGAAGGGCCTTAAGTCGTCTAAATTAACCTCTTGTAATATGGGAAAACCCCATAGTATTTAAATTTTTCCTTACTAGGGTTGCCTGGAAGAAATCTCTTGATAAGGAAGGCATTCATAATAATTTGAGTAAAGTGAAGCCAATCTGTATTCGTAATAATCTGTAATATACAACTTAAGGAAACTATAACCAATATCTTAGATGTTTATTGTCTAAGTTTATCGTAGGGAAGTTGAAATGGTATTATTATGACAAACGACAGCTGGTTGATATGAAAGTGCTTAATATTTAATGTTCTTTGACTTATAGTATTAAGATATGAAGCTACTTTTGATATATATGATCTAACAATAGGCAGTGGTGGATTTACCAGCAGGCTGAGTAGGTTGGAGCCTAGGCCGGCGGATTTTTGCGGCAAATTTTTGATTTAATTTTGCGCCTCCTAGAAATCACAAAGATTTCTCCATGACGGTCATGTCTGTAACAAATAATGACGATGACCTTCCCCTCTAACTTGTACATTTGGTGTAGCAAACTTCTAGAGTAAAACGGCTAGTTCGCTGCCCACCAACCAGTAATATACCTCTGCAACCGTAGCTCACACTACGAGTGAATAGAGCGAAGTTGCAGAAAATGTATTTCCCACTTTCCCTATCCCCTCTATCAACCCATATAATAGTCCTACTACTGGTTGGAGGTTGCGATCTGGATGGTTTGTGCTCAAATAGAATTATTTTACGTGCAATTTCTATTAAAACTAATTTATTTTATTTAATTACTTGGTATTATTACATACATACAAATATAGGCTTCAAAAATCTAATCAATTCTACCCCAGACATCCCATCTCCCTTTCAGAAGAACGCGTTGTAGCCAAAGCTCACCGATTGATCAATCTGATAAACGAGCTAGGTCTGGCTATCCATAGTTCCTCACGCTTTGAAATCAATTTTCCTTTAGTTTTTATAATTTTTTTTTATTTCTTCGTGTTTGTTATGTTTGCCTATAAGTGCTTTTATAAATAAATAAATAATATGTTTGCTATTAATAATGTTTATACCCACTGGTGTATAGTGGTAGTAAACAAATCTGAATTTTCTAGATTATAGGTGATTTTCAAATTTTACTTTTTAGGTTCTTGTGGAAACTATTGTTTATTTATTTATTTAAGTTTACCACATAATACTATATCTTCGGTATATATTACAAACTCTTTTATCTAAAATGTATGACAATTGAGGTAAACATAAATGTCACAAAAAGAAAAAAAATACAGTTAAAATATATACAAAATAAATAAAAATACCAGAAATTTTTGTTAAGCAGAAAAAAATGTGTTGTTGGAAACCCAACAACAATACTTTCTTGAAAAATTGATCAGCCTACTACCGAATATATTCAGCTCCGGATAAGTACTATATAATCCGTTGTAATCGCGAAAAATTCGAAAGATGAACCTGAAGCCTGAACGAAGGTTGGTTTTTGCAGACGGAATTTGGAAAAATTTTGCTGATTTTAGACCTTAGGGAAGGGACAACAATATTAATGTTCTGTAAGAGGTCACTGCTCAGTGTTTGATTTATAAGTTTCTGAATCATTTACAATCAAATAATATTTCGTCTTTATAGTGCTGAACATTCCCACGTAGAAGCTGAACAAAGCATACTAAACGCACAATTACACCAAACTTCCTAATTAAACCACTATATTAGTTTCTGCTTCGGTGACTTACAAACGTTATGTATAATTTAATTACAATACTAAGCACTACTCATATGTGTATGCATGTGTAATCGTTAGGGTAGGTTCAACCCAGTCACCGTACGCGAGTATTAATTACATACGGTGAAAACATCCTATGAATAACGTCCAATGGTTAAGGTTTTGGTGAGGCCCTTCCTATATGTCAAATCCGTATCTATAATATAAAAATGAATCGCAAAATGTGTTGGTAAGCGCATAACTCAACAACGCCTGGACTAATTTGGCCAATTCTTTTTTTATAATATTCCATGAAGTACGAGGATGGTTCTTACGGAGAGAAAAATTAAAAAAATTGGGTGAAAACGTCTAAAAACAACACTTTTCTATAATCCCATACATAATATTCCTAATAATACTCAAAAGTCAATTTGAACTTTAATACCATATCATAAAGTTCAAGTGTTAGTGGAGGGGTTCCGGGAAGGTAAATTTTTATTTTTTGACATAATGTATTTGTTGTCTTATCAACTTTCTTTTTTTTATCTTACTAGCTAGACCGGTGTCCCGAATAGCAGAATAAGTATTTTAAAAAAATAAAGAATCGACTGTTAGGCGGTACGATGTTCGCCAGGCCAGCTAGTTTCATATAAAAGTTTCACACGCAAGTCCAAGATCCAAAACAAGACTAGGGACCAACTATGCCCCCCGTTTGTCAAAATCAAATACAACTGACTTAGGATTTGACCACTTAACGAAGTGGATCTTATACTAAGAGCCGACTGAAATTTGCTCAAAAGAAATCATGTCGTAGACCCAAGAAGACTTGTATGAAACATAATATTACCAGTACAAAATATAGCGCCACTGGATTGATGATATTTTGCTATAAAATTTTATCAGGCGTTTTATTTATTTAACTTTTCAGTTAAGGTCAATAATATTGTGGTTAAGCTATTAACGCTATAAATGAGAATGGAAGCTGAAATTGAGGCGAGAATTTTTAACGTTAAACATTTTATTTGTTTATATAAACAAATTTTATATGTTATATATAAACTCTCAAATACCCAAAAGCTCTGTAGCCTATGCTTAAGTATTAGCTTTTAGATTTTCTTTATTTTAGTTTTGTAAATTTATAATTTTTCGTTATTACTTCTAATAACTTTTTTTGCGAATTACGTTAAATACCTCATGCACTATAACTTTCGTATTTCCTTTTCCTTACTAGCGTTGCCTGGAAGAGATCGTTATATAGTCAGGCGTTGCATTCCTAATTTTATGTTACCTATTTTTATAAGTATTTTTAATAAAACAAGTAGTAGTAGTAGTTTTTGTAGATAACTAGTAGCTCGTAGCTATAGTAGCTCAGTAAAAGTTTATCTTAAGAAATTATAAAGATTGTTATTAAAATTGAGATGATTGTTGATGAAGATTGAGATAAATTATTGTATTAAAAGTTGGTTGGAGAATTTAAATGATTTGACAAATGTGATGAAAAATCCCATTTAGAAAACTTTCAGATCCCATCTATAGTCGTATTGTGCTTTTCGACACAGAGACTAACATTATATAGCGTATTACTGTATTCTAGTAACATTATACATAACTAGAATACAGTCTAGTCTACGGTCATAAAAAAACTGCTGAAGACCAAAATCTTCCCGCAATAAGTGACGCAATGACCTCAGAGGAATTCATCTTCAGAATAGACGATTCAGATTGCAAACATTCGAGATTAATAGGGGCTTTAAAAATCGTGGCCATTTATATAAGAAGTCCGAACAAGAAAGTACTCTCAGCTGATGCGCTAAAGAACTCCAAGACAATCAATCAAGTTAAAAGCATTGTATTAACCGATGCGATTCCGAAAATAGCAAATTAAGCTTTTTTGTGGTTTAAGTAGATTTAAGACTGTTACGAAAAGCTTATAACTATATATACATAGTTAAGTCAGGGCAGGAGACTTATCTGATGTTTAGTGATACATATGTCAACTGACAGGAGACTAGCGAGTGTGTTGCCAGCCTTTTAAGATTTGGTACGCTGTTCTTTCGAATATTTTAATAGGCAGCTTGTTTCACATAGCGACGGATGTCAATACGAGACTATTCTGTCATTAAACACTTATACGATACCTACAGCTGTTGACCTGTGTTGGAAAAGGTCGATAAAGGGGTATGTGGTAAGGATACATGTTCACAAAGTTAATTAGTAGTATTACTAGAAGCTTCACCCGTGAATTTCATGTATTTTGGCTACCTTTTCATTCATTTCTCCACATTACTTTTAGTGACTATAAATGATAGTCGATTTAGAATATCGCTTGTATAAAGGTTGGAGCTGAATTTATTTTTTTCACCTTCTCTTACATGGTCTTAGTGGGTGTAGTATGTTTCATTGACAATTTGTAATCGGGCACCTAGATGATGGAGGTCACACACAATTGCCGAGTGTGACCTCCATCACACAATTCCCTTAAATTTCAAATTGAGAACCTTTTGTGTATATAATATAACTAGCCGTTTCGCGCCCGCTTTGCTGGACGAATTAAAATAAATTTTATGTTTCATTATTTTATTTTTTTTCATATTTTTATTATTCTTCTTTTTAACTTCCCGCTAAGAAAATTGAAATATTTCGAAAATCGAGTTTTTAACAGATGTTGACGTTTAGAGGTTCTAGGAAGCCTCCCCGAATGTTTCCGCGGTGAAGTCCGTATGGATAAATTTTCATAAAAGTAAAACAGCAATAAAAAAATGAAGGAACGTTAGAATTCGATAAACCATAGCCAATAGCCATAAACCATCTAGGAAAAATTTCGCATCGAATGGTGGTAGTTTCATGTCGATACGATCAGTGGTTTAGGCGTGATTGAGCCTCAAACGAAGACCATTTTCATTATATATATATATAAGATAGATTTATGGATTATACCATAATATATAGGTAATGCCTTTGATTATATTATGATAATAACCTTTCTCTATAAAAATATTTCAATTATTAAAATAGAACGATATTAAAGATATTTGAAATTCGAAACCAAAACCGACTAATTATAGAGAAGCATTTATTGCAAGCAACGAAGAAACGTTCGTTTCGAAACTAGAATGAAATTGAAAACCAAATCTGTAAAAGCAGTCTGTAGCAAAAGTTTTATCTCCATTCGGAGTATATTTGAGGAGCAATATTGTTTCTATTGGCTGTAAATCTCAGCGCTACGGCACAAGAGGGAATGAGAGCTATTGTCGAAGGGAAAGGAAGTTTTGCTTTTAATATTCGTCTATACATATTATTATAAAATAGTAACACACGCAGATGTTTACTGTCAAGTTTTATTTATAACTAAATGACCCGGTGAACATCGTGTCACCTACATACTAGGTATTATATTTGTGGGAAAACTTTTTTTTTTAAATAGACCAGAGATCGGACCTACAGATATTAAAGATAAATGTTTGATAGCATTTAAAAATATAACAACATCAAAAATGCTTGGAACATTAAAGTGTCGTTTTTAGTATTTATATGTTTTCCACCGTGTAAACCTTACCTGAACTACCTCAAATATTTCAAGATCATAGGCAAATCAGTCCATTTATTCTCGAGTTTTAGCGATAGGAACGAACAGCAATTCATTTTATTGCATACGTATAATACATATGCGATTCACAAAAATAAAAAATAAAATTAATATTCATCTTTCATGAAATATTCTATAACTTATTCAGGTGTTATTGGGTTTACGTTGTACGTGTATGTAGGGTGTGTATGTATGATAATTTTACAGTTAAAACACTTTGTTATGGGACATTTATTTTAAAATATTTTGAAAATAAATAGCGGCAATGTGCAAAAGTAAAGTAAACCGTAGGTTAAATAAAATAAGGTTAATTAAAAAAAATATTAGAATTGATTAGAATTTATCTATTCCGCGATTACAGTGTGAATGTGCATATGATAAAATATTAGCCAAGGAATCTGAAATATACATAATTGAATATTTTTAAGGTAGCTACGTACCCTGGTCCCTGATAATTGCGAACCGATGACGTAATAAGTGTTTTAAGCATCTGAGGTTTTAGTGAGAGCCTTACAGTTCTCTGATGAATAAGTCGCATTCAACGTAGCGTCATTTTTTAATGTCAGTGAAACGCTTTTCCATTTATTTAGTAAAACAAAAAAAGACCGATACTTATGAATAAGAATTTAATAAATTACGTCGACTTTAAACAAATAACTATAGTTTGCAATATATCAGCAAACAAAACAGCCCTTTTGATACGAGGAAATATCCGAGTTGTGTATTTGACTTTCCGTAGCTCTAGAGTAATTTATATTTCAATCTGTTTAACGTACAAAATAATGAATAAATATTCCAGATTTATGATATGTAAAGGATTATTTATTAAAGTTCACCATATTAAATATAATGCATTTTCTACAGTATATGTTACAAGTTATCCATTCTAAAATACATGAAAATTTTAGTTTTTACTATTAATACTTTGCTTAATAATGCGGATTAGGTATCAGATAGGTGCTTAACAATGATTTTTTATAATTAATAAGCCCCCTACCGAATATATATCAAGCACTGGATAAGTAGTGTTTATTCTGTTATATTCGCGAAGAATTCGAATGAGAGGTGCCTGAACTCCTAGGTTGGTTTTTGCAGACGGAATTTGGAAAATTCAGCTGATTAGCTATTAGCTATTGTGGTCATCCATAGGCAGTCCAAAAAGAGTAAAAAGATTAACTCGTACATAATTATAAGATCCTATGGTTTATTGGCTCAAGAATATCTGCTTACCACAACCTAGGAAATAAATACTACAAAAGCACTTTATATGAAAAAATAATAATATTCTCAGATCCCTTTTTAGGCTTAAAAACCATTGCACGTTTTGGTCTACATTTGAGATTTTGTACCACGCAATCTCACACGAAATTGCATACAGAAAACTCTCGGTACCACAGCTGAATTGAAGGCTTGAAGCTACTTCAATTTTTTATAAAACATAATTTAATAAACTTTTTAAACCACAGCAGTAGTACACAAACAAGTCGATTTGACCGACGATAGTATCCGCAGAGAAACGCAAAACTACATTTTATTACGATTTCAAAGAGATACAAACTTTGATCAAGGCGCAAACAAGTTTTATATGTTAAACTGAATTAACGTAGTTTCATTTATTATGTAATTAAAAAGGTCTTTTACAGATTGTTGTGTCGGTGTTCTATTTTCAAAATTACGGAAGACAAACCTCTATTTATGTAAAATAACTCTATTGCCAGTGATTTGAGAACTGCAGCATTTCATTTTCTTTATTAAATCTACGACCTCTAAATTTCACCAACATCATCTTGATGGTTGGAGGTCTTCCACAGTTCGTTTCACTAGGCATTTTCTTTTGCGAACTAGCGAACTGTGGGTCTTCCCTCAGAGATACGACCTCCAAATGTTTAAAAAGCGAGTCTACTCCTCCCTCAAAGGCCGGCAACGCACCCACTAAAAATGGGTGTCTATGGGCTGCGTAGACTGCCCTTTTTGGTCGTCCCGCAACCTCGTTTGCCCCCCTATTATATATAAAAAAATAATGACGTTAAAAAGTGCTGATTTCAAATCAATACTAAGTGGAATAGGCATTAACATTGCCGATTCTAATAATTGTTTTTTTTTTTATAGAATAGGGGGCAAACGGGAAGAAGGCTCATCTGATGTTAAGTGATACCGCCGCCCATGGACACTCTCAATGCCAGAGGGCTCGCGAGTGCGTTGCCGGCCTTTTAAGAATTGCTACGCTCTTTTCTTGAAGGACCCTAAGTCGAATTGGTTCGGAAATACTTCAGTGGGCAGCTCGTTCCACATAGTGGTGGTGCGCGGCAAAAACTGCCTTGAAAAACGCTCAGTTGTGGAACGGCGGATGTCGAGGTGATACGGGTGGAATTTCGTATTCTGCCTCGACGTCCGATGACCATATTCTTATATTATATATTATATATATTGTATTACCATATTCTTTTTTTATAAATTGTCTTTGCACGAAGACGTCATTAAACTACATGGAAATACTTCAGTAACTAGTAAACTGTTGAAATTAAAAGCCCATTCAATTTCTCTGTTAAATAATTATACTGTTTACCATTAATTCCGGTAACACGGAATTCCATTTATTCAACAAAGCCCAAGGTAAGGTCCCTAAAAATTAATATCTCTTCTAAATATATCATGTTTGATGTTTAAACACAAAACTTTACAATACGGGACGTAATTAGGACGAGTGACGTCATACTCACGTGCGGGAGCTTTCAAAGTTTCGAGAAAGCTGGTTTTATTTTAGAACTTCATTCGTATCTTTGTATCTTTTTCAAAAATAACCCTTCCGCTTTCATGGGTTTAGATTTCGGAAAAACAACATAGTGAAAACTGCACAATAATTTGTGGGTATTTTTGAGTTTACCGAGTTTACACTAACACACGGCCGGAGAACTTTAATATGTAAGGATTGTCTAGCAATTATCACAAATATATAAAACTTTATTAATGCTTCTAAACGTGAATTACAATCAATCTTTGGGATCTACCTGTTGATTCTGTAACTTACTTTAAGAGTTACAGAATCGCAAGGCAGGTCGTGAATAAATGGTAAATTATATAAATATCCAGAGAATACATGCTTTTTATTTGACATGTATCCTTTTTTAGTTTAGTATTTTTCTGTTCCTGTTTAGTTTTGTCTTATTAACTATAATATTATATATTATGTTAACGTATAATATATATGTATTTTTGCAGTTCTTGCTTACCTTATCTAATTTAATACATTTTTTTCTTACAGTGGTTGGCTGGAAGAGATCACTCGAAAGCGATAAGGTCACCAGTTGCAATCCTTTTCATTTAAGTATGTATTGTTCATGCAACAAATTGTTAATAAAATAAATTGTATATGGCAAAAATTCAATAGGTTTTAATCGTATATTTGAATCTGTCAACCTGACGTGACATGTTGACGATGAATACTGAAAGATTTCAATATGTACAGTATTATTTTTATATAACAGACAGGACAAATGTTAAGTAACCCCGCGGCCAATTGACACCCACATTGCCAGAAGGCTCGCAAGTGCGTTGCCGGCCTTTTAAAATTGGTACGCTCTGTTCTTGAAGGACCCAAAGTCGCATTGGTATTGAAATACTTCAGTGGCTGGTTCCACGAAGTGAGTGGTACGCGAAAAAAAACTGCCTTAAGAAACGCTCAGTTGTGGAACGGAAATTGACGTGACACTATTACATAAAATATTTACTTAAATTAGTGCGGTTAATTTTTGTATGAAAAGCTTCAGTTAACATGATGCAAAACCTGCTACATAGTCAACCATTCCAAATATTCTAGGTAATAGAGGGAAGCCTTTCCGAATTCCAAACACATATGTATTAAATGGTTTTAGAATAAAACATTAAAATGGCCATTAAATAACATATACAAGTATCCAAGCAGACCCTAAGCTTAATCTATTTATAGACCTTGCCGTTTTACATTAATTAACCTGTCACTGAGTTCAAAGGATATTTTGTTCACGCGTTCACAACATTGTGTTTACATAGGTTGTTGAACATTTAATCTCCTAAAATTCCAGTTTGTTTTATATTCTATGTTTTAACTCCCTAAAATTGCCAATTTAAATGTGGCGCCAGGCCGCACTCTTCATCCTGAATCAAATCAAGTACTAATTAATGTCATCACTTGCTTTATATAATTTATAACAGTTAAAAAAACTTGTATTGTAACAATTTAAAATTACGAATTTATGTCAATGTAACAAGCTACAAAGATGCTACGAACGAAGGAGATATCGAAAAGCCACTTCTTCCTTGCGTCTTTATCCTTCTGTGTAACATTATTGCTTAGCTTATAAGCTCATCCAAAGCACAAACGCCAGCTTGAATCAAAAATAATTAGTTCTACTAATTGAAGATAAAATCTCTTGCTTAATTGTTGAAGAGTTCTGACCACTCCGTTGCGGTTATCATAGATAGGATGTATGTTTCTTTGTTTGTTCTTTTGTTGCCACTCCATTACTGGCGGTTGGCCGTGAGTCTGGTGAAGCGTCTCCTGTGCCAGATGCAACTCATCCGCAGTTGCAATACCCGAATAGAAGGTTTATTGATGAGCCGACTGTGCTCTAGAGTTTGTTAATTTTAATAAATTAGAAACTAAACAGTAAAAAGTAGTGGCGTTACAACCTTAATAAGTCTTAGCCTCAGATTTATATTTCGCTATCGTTTCGTCGCTGTAGAATGATAACCTCGTATGTCAAAAAGCTATTTATTTTTTTATTCTTAGAATCTTATATCATTTAACTGGTATAATCATGAAGTAATGACTTATTTATTAATAACATAAACCATCGAAAACTATGGACCAAAAAACATAATAATATTTTAACGAACATTGAAGAATTTTTTTTTTTCGTTTCCTGTTAAATTTGGTTTGGACATACGAGGCTATCATTCTACAGCGACGATATTTCCTAATAGGTGATCAGCCATCTGAGTCTGACCCACTTTTCCTTCACCATACAAGAGAGTGTTAAATGCGCACTTAGACAGAACAGTAGATTGGTGCACAGCCGTGGTTCAAACCTTAATAGGCATGAGAGTCACAGACTAAAATTATATGATTGAGAGCAATAGTAATAATTCAGACGAAGGCAATAAAACACCTTTTTTAATAAAAAGGAAATCTATTACAACGTTAATTAAGTTAAGAGTTCCGCTCACCGCCGTTGTTAAAAAGTTGGAGGAAGGCTCTGACTGATTTGGACGGCGATTTGGAAAACAAGGTCAGCTACTAATTAAAACCTCATTCAGTATATAAATATCTAATGTGTCTTTGGTCACATTAATACATATTTAAACTAACAATGTTTAAATGACTTTATTTCTCATTAGAAAAAATATATTTTTATTTACATGAGACTATATACATAATATATACATATAAACTTAATAAAATATAATATAGCTATCCCAATTTTAGTCGATTAGGTTCATTCTAATACGTATATTTAATGCCCTTTTGAATTGATTAAACAAGCTAATATTACGAATTTTAGAGGGTAATTGATAAAATAATTGCACACCCTCATACTTAATAAATTTCTTTAAATAATTTGTGCGCGGCTTCGGCACGATTTTTTAAAATGATAAGCTAAGCCAATATGGAGAGGGTTTTTTTTTCAATTTGTTTAATTAAGAAACAGCTGCTATAAACCTAAAAAAAGTTGTTTAATCGTCATAATTTTGGTTTCTTTATAGATTTTATTAGTAGGTGTTAAAAAATTGTATTTAAACTAACCCCTTCATAAAAACAAAATCACTAAAACTTCACCGTTTTAACTTAAGTAATACATCTGTCTCCTTTCATCACCGCGTACACACAATTTGACAGAATGAGACAATGTGATATATAAACTGATTTAGTTTTTATATAAGGGGTAAAACTTTACGACAATCACTTGTAGGAGATAAAGTTAATAACAATTTATTTCAGACTTTAATTCTATTAAAATTATTTAAAATAAATGTAAGTGAAGATTACAGACACCAGACTAAGGTCATCGTACTTTAAACATAAAAATAATATTAATTGCATTTTAAGATAACGGTCGTGCCCTGACTAATTAAAAATATTTCAGCATGATAAGCTTTTTATTAAGTTATATCTCTACTGAATAAACATTTTTATAGATTAAACTATGTCTATATTAATTCGAATTGATTACGTTATTTATTTAACGATGCTATAAAGCACGTGTAATATATGAACCCTAAAATGAAAATGTAATTATGACAAAAGTTAATTCTTCTATGCATTGTATTCGTTCCTTGGCAGTGTACCTTTAATGCTGGCAGCATTTCCTCGCTGTATTGCGATACTTATTCGTTGAGCGAGGAAAGCACCAGCTGGGGTCACCGGTGCTATCCAAATCTTTATTTAGCTCCTGTATACTTGAATCCTGCAGCCTATGAGTCTCTTCGCCAAAGGGGAAAAAGTCATCACACAAGTATCCCATACCAAAGTCCGTTCCTACCTCCAAGTGATCAAAGACATCCCATCCGGCCGCTTGCCATCGTCCCTAGCGATGACTGTTGGCTCCAAAATGGCTGGAATATTGAAGGAGAAAAGAGAGGTGCGTCTGATCTCATTGAGCGCGTGGCGAGAAAAACCACCTGCACCCTTTTGGCAATGGACGCCATGATGTTCAAGGCTACTTACTTACTTCAAAGCCACAGGGACACTTATGGGCTCTCCTAAGCAAAGGCTGATGGCAATTCAAAATGTGTATAGTATTCTGTATGTTATATTGTTAACCGGATAATTGAGGACAAATTAAAATTAAAAGTTTTTATAAAATAAAAGTAAAATATATAAAAAATACGGAAAATAATAAACGGCTCAAACATAAGTCTTTGCTCCAACTTTAATTATGTTCCCTTTGGAGTAGAGACTCTTGGGCCATGTGGTTCACAGACTCTAATTAAAGATACAAATTTGCGTCTGGTACCCCATAGCAGGTGTTTTCTTCGATCAACGAATAAATATCGCAATACAGCGAGTAAATGTTGCCAGCGTTATAGGTACCTGACACAGGAACTAAACTTTTTAAATTTCTTCTAATTTTCTATTTATTCATTTTAATTATTATTACTATGTAGGTTAAGAATTGTAAATACTGTATATTATATTATAATTTGTATTAGTAAATCATTTAGTTCATTTAAGTATGGTACACTAAATGCTTGATGTATAGATTAAAAAAACTTTTTAACCGGATTAAAGTTATGTATTATTATAAATTTACAATTATTTAACATAATTTTAATTTTAACAGAAAAAATTGCAAAATTGCAAACAGATAATGCAATTTTTTCTGCAGCTGTGATACTTTTTGACATCCAACACCTTTTGTCTTCAGTCACCGTGACCACGGACGCAGTAAAGCACGCGAAACGTCGGTTAAATTTAAAATTATGTTAAATAATTGTAAATTTATAATTATACATAACTTTAATCAGGTTACAAAGTTTTGTCTTTAAATGTGTAAAGGTTATGTCAATAAAAGACAATACTATATAGATTAAAACCAATGTTAATGTATAAACCGCCATGTAAACTTAATATATCTTCCTAAGCTTATTGCTAAATTAATCCAACATTACCATAATACAAGTCTAGTTCATTAAATCTCTGAAATATTTATGAAGTTATATTATAAACACTATAAAGTTAGCACCTCGTCACTCCATCACAGTTCATTAGACTTTCTCCATTTTGTTATGGGTGGATAACTTCGGCTCTAACCAACCCTCGGATAGCCAATTTTACCCTTGCATTTAATATTCAAGCAAAACAAACTGACTATTATCATATTAATCGTATTTAATACTGGCTGTGTGAGAAAATATGTTACCAATACAATTTTTGACATTAGAATTTACCATTCCATCATAATAGATCTCCTGAAGACTTTTATTATTAAATAAATTTTAATGATATTTCACTAATATAAAATGTATGGCTAAGATAAATCAGAACTAACAAATTTAACCTAACATGAATGTGGGCGATAATTGTCCAACCGCCCTCATAGGTCTATCTCCAAAGCTTCCAAATTATGCTCTTCTATAGACAAATGAATCTAGATTAGCAGGGAGCAACATTAAGGCTGTGTTTCATTACAATCTCATGACACGAAAGTTACCCGATATAAAGAAAATTTAGTTAGTCGAACACCTTTTAAAAATATCATAGCAAAGTGTCGCTCGCCTATTTTGTACCAATTCAAAGTAAGTGTACAACTGCCATTAGACGCAATTGTACACTTTTATGTAAGATGGTTAATACTAAGCAGCAGCTTAGTGGCTTCACTATCATCTCTGAGGTCGTAAGTTTAATACCAGCGGTGCACCAATGGACTTACTGTCTGTACTGTGCGCATCTAACTCGCCCGTACGGTGAAGGACATCGTGAGGAAACTAGGTGCCATGTCTCAAATCCTAAAATCGATGACATGACGAATGTCTATAAAATGAAAATTATCAAAGAAACGTATTCAATCTGATGGATCTCATATAGGGTTGTAGCGCCATTGGATATTCTAAAGTGATTTAATTATTAAATTTGACATAGGGTACTAAACTGAGTTTCTGGCGGGCATAGTCGTCGGCACCTACTAGTACATCAAACTGAACGGGTACTACGTGTGGTGAGTGGTTGGACTTGAATTCGTGTATGCGGTGAAGTTAGTTATTTCGACTATGTATTTGCGTGTTGTTCCCACGAGAATGTAAGTGCGTGCTCCTATTTCAACATGCCTACTGCTGATAGAGGACGAATCTTTGTTTTTAATTTATTTTATTATTATTTATTACTTAAGATGTCATGTGGAACATGGTGTAATGGTTGCAGCTCCTTACAAACATTTTGTAAAGCAAAAAACTTGGCGATTAAAAGAGTGGCGGAGAGTTTATTTCCAGTTCTTCTCGTCCGTTCTAAGCCCTTGATTTAAGAACTGGCTGTAAATGTAAAATTAGAAGCATTTAATTTGTATTTCTTTATTGACGTTCAAGTGTACATTGTGTTACATAAATGTATAAATCGTTTTGAATTTGAATAATATATAGTTATATCTGACTACGATTAATGCAGACATCAATGCAAAGTATTACGTAAATATTATAAGTTTGTATCCCTTAAAGAACTTTCAAATATGTACTTAAAAGTATAAAGCACCCTTACCCCACAACTTCCAATTACAGAACGTAATTCCAACGATAATGAAAGAACTACAATGATATTGATTAGTGTTCAATTACCACATAATTAGAAACGGCCCTTTGTATTCTTGTTTTGCCACTTTAACTTACAACTAGAAATATTACAATGAAACAAATGATTCACGGAATGAAACAAAATGAAAAGATATTCATAAACAATCCGACACTTAGGACCTACCTATTTCACCAATAAAATACAGTATTTATTTAATTACTTTTAAACAATTAGTTATTCCTTGAATGTGTTACAATAGTGGAATTGATTACCTACTTGTGACAAGTTTTTATAACTTTAAGAAAAACTCATTACATTCATTTATTTTATTTGTATGAGAGGTAATGCCTGTCATTAATGGAATTAATCATTGGAAATTGGTAGCGAGGCGAACGTTTGGGAAAGCTTTTAACAGATTTAAAAAAGGACGTTATCATTTTGACCACACAGTTCGGTAACGTTATGGAATTGTATAATATTTCAGTATAATTATCTATTTGGGCTGCTTCATAAAGCGTTTTTTTTAATATGATACATATATACGTTGCCGGCCTTTTAAGAATTGGTACGCTTTTTCTTACCCTAAGTCGAATTAATTCGGAAATACTTCAGTGGGCTGGTTTCACAAAGTGATGGTGCAAAAACTGCCGTAAGAAACGTTTGATTGTGGAACAATGGACCTAGAGGTGATACGAATTGTATTTTGACGTCGATGATGAAATTCAGCTGCAGATATTAATCCGAACTACCCCTCGTCTCCATGGTAAATGCGGTAGAAGATGCAGAGTGCATGTGATTTAAATTAGATAGATTAGAAGTTGGGGAACCGTTTATGTTTCATAAAAATCGGTTCGGTAGTATTTGGGGAGTGATATTGCTGGATATGTAAAGTATAAAGTCAGAATATGGTATTCGGTAAAAAAATTTAAAACTATACTATATCTATTATATAAAATTCTCGTGTCGCGGTGTTTGTGGTTAAACTCCTCCGAAACGGCTCGACCGATTCTCATGAAATTTTGTGTGCATATTGGGTATGTCTGAGAATCGGACAACATCTATCTCTCTCTTTTTCATCCCCCTAAATGTTAAGGGTAGTCCACCCCTAAATTAAAAATTTATTCTTAATTTTTCTATGATAAAAAAAAATACATACAACCCCTAATTTTCACTCCTCTACGATCAACCCCTATTTTTTATTATAAATGATATACATGGCAAAACGACGTTTGCCCGGTCAGCTAGTTTTTATATTTAATGTTGTATGTCGTTATTGTCATTTATTCAATAATAAATGGTGACTTGTAAAAAGATAAAATTCCTGAGTAACTCTTATCTAAGAATTATTTAATGGGAAAGGAAATCGCTGACATTTTTCATTAAAATTCTCAGCTCGGCTTATGAAAGTTATTTTCTTATCAGTTTTTAATTCTATTCGCAAATTCTCTTTGAGATGCTGTCTTGATAAAATTCATACTTATTACAATTGATTTGATTTGTCCGTTTTTAATTCAATTATAAGTTCTAAGCTATGATAATGCTGTGAATTCCTGGGTTCGTTCTGTTCTCTGTTACGTTCATACATATCTGTAACATTTAAAAAACACTGTTTGTATTAATGTAACCATAGCAGTCTTGTTTAGGAGCGCAACAAATGCATATAAAAATCCTTTAACTGTTTATGTTGTTCAATGTTAGGCTATCTATTAGCTATTTATTGGCCGCGGTAGAAAATACCTTAACCAATATAAAAGAGTAAAGTGGATTGTATATTTAAACTTTTATTTCATAACGAGAGAAAGAGAAACGATTATTCAATTCAAAATTCAGAAATCATTTATTCACTATAGGGAACACAAAAAAGAAATATTTCTGAAATGCTTCTAATTTTACATTTACTGCCAGTTCTCAAATCATGGGCGTAGAACGGAAGAGAACTGGCTATAAACTCTCCGCCACTCTTTTTAATCGCCAAGTTTCGCACACAACGTTTGTAAGGAGCTGCAACCATTACACCGTGTTCCACATGACATCATAAGTAATTAATAATAATAAAATAAATTAAAAACAAAGATTTGTCCTCTATCAGCCGGAGAAATGGTGAAATATTAGCACGCAACTCGTGGAAACAACACACAAATACATAGTCGAAATAACTAACATCACCGCAAACACGAATTCAAGTACAACAGTCACCACAAGTAGCACCCGTTCACGAGTATGACGCATGGCCAGCCATCGGCCCCCTCGCCATATTTTAGGGAGCCAAACCACGGACACGTTGGAGGAAAGCCGCGGTGGTCTCAGCTCCGACATAATTTTTATTCTGAGATGGGAAACAACCTTATACCTCTATCTTCCTCTAACCTCTGTCTTCTGATATCCACGAAATGGTTGGCAGGGACGAGGTTTGAAAAGCAATGGTATCGTTCTGTGGGCAAGTAATACTACAGAAAACAGAGGGAGCGCTCTAGGACGAATCCTAGGGTTCGAAGACGCAGAGCAAATAGGAGAAGATATGCCCTTCTCCTACCTTCGATGTAGTGTATACTGCGCCGCAAGTTTCGTGGGTAACAGTTATGCTGTTGAGGCCCTGGTAGAATGCGAGAACGACCCTGGAGCGTCAGTAACGTGGCTTTGTAGGAACTACTTAAGGTGGTTTTAGTGGGTATTGCACACCCATCTCTGAATAGCTGTGATGGTCGAGTTCCACATACATTTGCAACTTTCGAATATAACAAAATCTAACAATATATTTTAATTATTAATGATTATTTACAGTAATAATTCAACATGAATAAGGAAATTGTAGAAAGATTCACGTGTTCATTTTAACATTTTTTTCCCTACAAAACAACGAAAACACAAGATATTTCTTTAAACGACGTTAAGTTTTACCGGATTTTCACTTGGCCTACATTGGTGACAGCCATTAAAAGAGAAGGAGGATTTATTTTATTCGATTTTTCCTATAAAACCTATTTTGAGGTATTCGAAATTCGAAAAATCTCGGCTTCGCACTGAATAACTGTTGAATAGGGCTTTTAGGTGTATCATGATTAAACGAGACCTATTTGTATGGTATGCTATAAAATAGGGTTTTTGTATATAAATTATCTTATTGCACTATATTGTTTTGGATTTTCTATCTATTACATTATTTATATTTTTATTTTGTGGTTGTTTGTTTAATTGTTTTCCCATGCTACATATGTTGTAATATAATTGAATTTATTTAATTTTGTTCCCTTTGAAGTTGAGACTCTTGGGCCGTGGGGTTCAAGAGCACAGGCGCTAGTTAAAGAGTTAAGTTTATTTATTTATTTATAAAAGCTTGCCAACGCTCCGCACACTGATACATTGATAGAAGAAAAATAAAATATAGTGACAAGTACTTACAGGCAAACATAGCATATAAGAAATAAAAATAAAAAATTGAGTCGCTAGGGTCCGCGAATATACACTGTACAATATATTATTGAAGACTTGTGTATGATAATAAAAATAATATAAGCGATTTTAAAGCAGAACAGAACAGAATTTCCACCAGCATAATACTCGAAAGAGAACTAATCTAAGCGTACGACCAACCAGGCTCCAGAAGAAAAACCACTCCTTACATGGAAATTGTAATCGTTTATACAACAACCTCCCAAGCGAAATTAGAGAATTATCTCTAAATAAATTCAAAGCCCTCGTTAAATCTAAATTAATCAATAAAGCTTTTTTAGAAATTCGACGGTTATTTAAATGTTCCTAATACTTGGTATTGATTTGCTCCAGTTCAAACAATTTGTATGACACAAAACTTGGCGATTAAAAAGAGTGGCGGAAAGTTTCTTGCCAGTTCTTCCTACCCGCTTTACGCCCTTGACTTGCGAACTAGTAGTAAATGTAAATTTACAATATTTTAACTTATTTCTGACATTTCATAAGTGTACTTGAATAAAGTTATTTTGAGTTTGAGTTCAAGTTTGTAAATACACATTTAATTTTTTCTTTACCAATTCAAACCAATATCCACTTAGACAGATCATGAATAAGGGACACAGAATCAAATGTTACTACTATCTACTGTGTACCTTAAACGCTGTAATAAACCGATGAGGTAGTTAATGAAAATAAACTACTGACCGTAGTCTTTTCCTACAAAAGTTTTACTGGCAATAAAGCAGTTATTCGTTTTAGTCGTAATTTATTAGCATATTAACCTATGTAATTACATAGTGATTTCCAGTATAATTAAATGGACTGAAAAAGTAATAAAATTACTCAAACTATAAAATGGAATGGAAAACAGAAAATTTTATTTGTTCGTAAAATGCTTGATAACTTTTGTTTGCCAGCGGGTACAATAAAAATAAAACATAAATAAATCAGTGGCGCTACAACCTCTTTAGGTTTGGGCCTCAGATTTCTGAATCAGTTTTATTATTTTTCAATATAATGAGCAGTAGGTGATCCAGCGCACATAGAAAGAAAGTCCATTAGTGCACAGCCGGGGATCGAACCTACGACCTCAGGGATGAGAGCCAACACTGCTCTTAAGCTGTAACCATTGTATTTTTTTAATGAATTTTCTCTGCACAATAAACATAAAACTATCTAATTTAACATTACTATCTAGCCTAACTTAAGACTAAAAAGTAATTTAAAACTTACTTAATTTACTAAAAAGCATATTTAACATAAGAAAGTGTCCAATAACACTACTTACAGTCTCTATTAAGGGAAAGACATTCTGTTTTTTTGCCTTATTTTTTTCTCACTTACACTTAAGACTAAGGTGCACTCACACTAAACCACTTATTGGAATGGTTTTGTCCTTTTCAATCTTCTCACTCTCATGGAGCCTCCATTCTCATAGACATTGTATAAATTATTACAAAGAAGGTTGAATTATGTTTAGGGGCATACGGGCAGAGTTCATCTGATGTTAAGTGTAGCAAATAAAGAAGCCAGAAGTCTTGCGAGCCGTTGCCTTTATTAAGTCCTTAAAAATATACAGCTACTCTTTGATATTAGACTTTGACTTCGGTATTCCTTTCCTTCTATGCTGGTCATATGCCGTGGTTTCCATATGTCCATAACAGCTCAGCTTAGAACGTATCACCTCTAGGTCAGGCGCCTACCGCTTATATATATAAAAGTGAATCGCCGTTGTTAGAGCAGTGTTGGCCTAGTGGCTTCAGCGTGCGACTCTCATATCTGAGGTCGTCGGTTCGATCCCCAGCTGTGCACCAATGGAATTTCTTTCTATGTTCGCATTTAACATATGCTCGAACGGTGAAAGAAAACATCGTGAGGAAACCGGCTTGCCTTAGACCCAAAAAGTCGACGGCTGATCACCTACTTGCCTATTAGATTTAAAAATAATCATGAAACAGATTCAGAAATCTGAGGCCAAAGAGTTTTTTTATTTTTAAACTCGATGGCTGGATCGATTTGGCTAATTATGATCTTGAAATATTTGTTCCGGGAAGGTTTAAACGGTGGGAAACTTTGGAACCGAAAAAACTGTTCATAGCTGGAAAGTATTAACTACAATCTATAACTACAAACAATAATTTTGACTTTGAGAAATAAAAAATTGTCGCTTGTCATATATTTATATACCTACGCCTTTAAAAATTTGCGTTTCATAACTGTAATATGAGGTCCGACATCTTTGAGTTGTATAAAAAAATCAATTAAAATTTGACACAAATATGACACGAAGTTCGCCGGGTGATTAAGTAGAATATACATATAACTAACCCGTAGTGAAGAAATCGTTTATATGAGAAGACATTAGAAGTTATGTTATACTCTCGACATAATATGAATTCTGTAACTTAGCGAATATTTGGTTTCCGCCACAATTCCAGAGACATAAATTGTTACATAATTACGCTAGCTTCCAGTTTTGAACTTAATATTACTTTTAGTTATAATGATGATATGCTACAGAAATAATACTTCATAGCATGGTCTGGGGGATTAGGGTTCCATTACCGGAAAAACAGTTATTAATGAATTAGCTTAGGTTTTATTTTTATCCACATTTCGTAATTCTTTCCTAGTTTTTAATTTGCACATACAATGCAGATCACATGCCTAAAAGAACACAATTAATTAAAGGGACGTAGGCGTATTTATCCCAAGCCCAAGTCACTAATTATAGATTTCCCTCTCGGGAGGTGAAATTAATTTCATTGACTGACTGAATAATTATTGGAACTCTTAAATAAATAATACCTTTGAAGTTATCTACATGACAAAAGCATACTTCGATGTACTTTTAAGATTGCATGCGTTTCTTTGAAGCTTTTTACTCCATGTACTCCATGGAATTCGAGTTAAAACATAAATCTAAATTAAATAACCTTCATATTTTGATAAAGTATAAAATATGCTGTATTATATGTTATAAACGATATTTTGAGGACATGCTAGGCTGACTACTTTTGGGAAAGTCTCCATGTCTTCATGCGTATGATGCTGCATCTATTGTTCTGGCACCGATAAAATTTTTATTATATATTTACTAAATGGATTTATCAATAATTGTAATTGTCTGCTGCAATATTGGAAATTGAGAAAATGCTTAGATCAGTCGGGATGGCCTCTATCGAACCCTGTACATGATAATCACAGCGAAAGGGCATTAATGTAAGTAAAGGATTTTCACAGAGTCATTGTTTGCGATAAGTCTTCACGAAAACGAGAAAAGCTTACGCGCCTTAAAACAGTTTGTAGTTTTCGTTAGTGTTACCTTAGTAACTGTCTTAGATCTGGCATGATCATTCAACTGTCATGGCGGACCGCAAGTCATGAGGTTCAATTTCCGGATGCTTAAATATGACGTTGCTGTTGATAGCCCGAAGTTAGGAGTGACTTGGATATTCGAACCATCATAGTTTTGGAATAGCGTGCACTTGTCTATTGAAGCTTGTACTCTATGTTATCTTTACAGGACTAGTCTTAATAGAGTGAACACCGTGGCCGAAACGACCAGGTAAATATTAATTAATAAGATGTGGTGGCGTATGTGGCTAAGTAAAGCTAGATACTGAGAACTAGCTCTTATATACATACAAAATATTTCATTTTCTTATTACAAAGTTCGAATCAAGTTTCGAAAGCGAATTGCACTTCAGTGATAGCTTGAGAATTGAAAACGTTGTTACGAAGTTATCATGAGGAGATTTCTTCAACTTGGAGAAAAACATTCCAGCTCTACGGAAAATCATTTCCCAATAGATTGAAGTAATAGAAAGTTTTATACTCTTTAACGATTTTATAATAGTTTTACATTTTTAAAGCAAATTTTATAAGTTATTGTTAATAAGTTAACGCCTTTAAATTTTATTTGTTTTATCTAATATATAAAATTCTCGAGTCACAATGTTCCTTCCCATACTCCTCGGAAACGGCTCGACCGATTCTTATGAATTTTTTATGCATACTCAGTAAGTTTGAGAATCGGCTACTATCTATATTTCAAACCCCTAAGTTATAAAATTTATGTTTTTTTTTATGATACAGCATACAAAAAAACATACCACACCTAATTTTCACCCCAATCAACCCCTATTTTTTATTATTGTAGATAGTTATTTTTATTCAACTAAAAAAATGTTACCTAGAAATAATATACATGGCAAAACAACGTTTGCCGGGTTAGCTAGTGGTATATAAAAATTGTTATCTAATTGAAAACGATATAACGTCATTAAATTACTGATTACAATAAATTTAAAAACAAAGGATTATCGGATGGATCGCTATATGAGTTATCGATGTAGGTCACGGAACAGCGACATATTTTTAAAAAGATTATGGATTTACAAGGGAATAAATACGCGTCGAATTTCATAACGAGAATTTTTAATTAATTTCCTGAATGCCCCACTATAGGTCTGTTTCGCTGTTGAATTTATTATCTCAATCATCTAATACACGTGAGAGTCATGTAAACACAAAAAGCTACGAATTATATTATGAAGTTAAATTAACGAAAAACCGTAGTCACCTTTATTATTTATTATATTACCTACCTCGATCTCAGTTAATAAATAAATATAGTTAAAAAAAACTAAAAAACACGCTTTTAAAGCACATCAAACTAAAAAGTGAAAAATAATTCCTAATTTAGGCTGAAAATGGTAATGAACAAAAAATACTGGTATTATTGTGAAAAAGCGTGGGTTGCTCGATAGACGAAAAATATGGCACAGATATTTATTTTCCACTTTTTAGTCCTAGCAGCAATACGTGTTGTCTCAATTTAAACGTATTGCTTTGTGGACTTAAAAAAAAATTTCATTGTTTTTTCGAGATAAACCTATGAAATTATTATATTGTCGCTGATTCTTTATAAGTGTACAAAGTTTGAATTAAATCTGTCCGTTTAATGTCGGTCAAAATCGAGTCCGAAGGAGTCGGTTACATACATACATACATACATACAGGTGAAGCTAATATAAAGCGTGTAAAAATTACATTAACGCTACTAGATTTTATGAGTCTTGGCCCCAGATTGCATTTCTTCCTTTGATTGTCGTATTCTCTGATTGGCAAGTGATCCGTATTCTGTGCTTGACACAAGTCGTTTCCTTCACTGTACAACCAAGTATTCATTTCGAATATGGATATAAAAATGCATTGATGGTAACCCAGATTACTCAACTTAATGGGACGCTTAATTTATTTCAATATTCCAATATTTATTAAATTATTAAGGAGTTAGTGCAATTCAGGTCTAAGATATCAAGAGAAATTGACTTATGACTCGCAACTTCTAACATTTTAACTTTTAATGGGTTTTGTTAATAACTGCTTCAGTATTTAAACTTAAGTATTTGACAAATTAAATTGGAGCTTTTGATTAAAATTCATAACAATAGTTAAAAATTAACAAAAGTATTTTTTACCAGGCGCTTAAAAATGAGAAATATGCCCATGAGTTTTTTACAGTTTATCTAGTCCAGCTATTGATTTGAGAACTAGCAGTAAATGTATTTTTTTTTATAATTAATGTTCATAACCGTTGTGTAAAAAAATATAATGATAGATTTATTTTATTTATTTCTTCCGTACTCTGTACTGTAGGAGAACTTAAATTATATATAAAAAACAGAACAAAACAATTATACTAAACATATGGCCAAAGAGTATAATATATACTTTACACTATTTTACACTACCACCCTCCACCTCCCATCTCAACCATGTAAACCTGTATCCTTAGTTTAGTAATTAGTCTTAGTTTTCTGTTTTCTTTATAATATAGTATTTTGGTTTCAATTATTGTTAAGTTACTATTTCGTTATACCATTTGAAGAGCGGCTACCCTGATGTACAGGTCTCTCTAGACTTAGTTCAGGGGCTCCAATATCTGCTAAAAATGTAACTTGTTATTGAATTTTTTGAATATATTTACGAAACTTAGGAAGGAAACAATAAAAAAAGTTATTAAATACATTAAACCAAGTAATAGCTAATTGGGATGTGTTATGAGATGGTGTGTACGTGAGGGCGTGTGGGGTATGCTCATGATGTAGCTTATTTAGCGCTGGGTATTCTTAATACTTCTTTAGCATATTCCGCGATAGCTTAAATGAGTCAAGGCTTAAATATTGGTCGTATATCTAAGCTGTGCGATACAAAACTGAGATTTGTTCATAGTTGTTGTTAATGTGAGCGTTCCTCTCCTTAAACAAAGCATGTTTACGAGTCGGTAGGCAGGAACATGGAACCAAGAAGGTGAAGAGTGAAGTAAGAGTGAAGTGATAATGACCACGCCTATTCATAAAATTTCGTTCTGAATTAATTTTACAGAACAGGGGGAAAACGCGCAGGCGGCTCATCTGATGTTACGTGATATCGCCGCCTATGCCAGAGGACTCGTGAGTGCGTTACCGGCCTTTTAAGTATTAGTAAATTGCAGGTTTCCTTTAAATGTTTTTCTACATGACTTAACGAAAGCAGAACAGCGCTTAACATATTCACCTCATCAATTAGATCTTCTTGAAACCAAATTAACATGAATTCAAATTATATAATAACCACGCTGAATATAAAAGATAATTAAGTAATATCTCAAGATGTTTGACGATTAAAATTTCCAGAGGGATGTTAAAAATTTCCCGACAAGATGATTTATTATATCTCCATTATATAAAATCCTTCGTTGAGCGAAAGTGAACACTTTTTAAAGATTTTCTTTTTTCTTCAGATTTGTATGTTTAAGACAAAATAATTATACTTTAAAATTATTTGGAATTGGTGTTTTTACTTCAATCAAGTCCAAAGATGACACCTGAAGTCTAATGATCTGTAACGCCCACACGAGTCTTAACATGTCTATGATCCGTTGACGACCTTTTAATTGGAAAATAACCTCACTTAACTTATTAAAAGTGGTAAAGGGCGGGGCTAATAGCAAGATACACAGATAAAAGGTGGACTTTAAAGACAACTGTATGGAATGGACCAAGGGGAAGTAGGAGAAGAGGCGCCCCAAAAAAAGGTGGATAGAATATATAGAAGCGTTAGCAGGAAGCGAATGGAGAAAGAAAGCCATAGATAGAGTCAGTTGGAAAAAGCTGGAAGAGGCCTTTACCCGTGAAGGGGTTCCGATCGACGGTACTGAAGGTAGCTTAGATATAGGATAACAAGATAAATAAAATAATGTATAAAATGTAGAAAATCTTTTTTTTTTGTCATGATTGGAAATTAAATGGGCTTTATTATTAATATTAAAAGTTAAAATAATAAATAAAAATAAATCAGAGGCGCTACACCCTCTTTAGTTCTTGGCCTCAGATTTCTGAATCTGTTTCATGATCATTTTTAAATCTAATAGGCAAGTAAGTGATCAGCCTCCAGTGCCTGACACAAACCCTCGACTTTTTGTGTCTAAGATATGTCGATTTCCTTACGATGTTTTCCTTCACCGTACAAGCAAATGTTAAATTCGCACATAGAAAGTCCATTGGTGCACAGGGATTGAACCTACGACCTCAGGTATGAGATTTGCACGCTTAAGCCACTAGGCCAACACTAAAATAATAAATATATTTAAATAAATTCAATTCATATTGTAAGCTCGTTGTTGTTTCAACATTTTTCTTCAATCATTAATCTTAATTAAAAAGTATACTAATTGAGATATTAATAACCTACCTGGTGCAGAAATCTGCCTATGCATTGTGTTGTCGCTTGCAGCTGACGCTCATCAAATGCCACCTGACCTACACCAAACACTCCAAAACACTTTGTTAAACTTATCTAGAAAATAACAGGAATAATACAAAAATAATTAAAAATTAAATTAAACTAATATGTAGTTACGAAAGTTGGCGCGTGAATCGCACGTGAAAATTTTCCTCGGAAATTATTTGAAACAGTCCGGACCGCCGGCGTTCGTAGGAGCTTCTGAGGGCAGATTTTGTTGGGCGGATTCAACGCTGGGCGGCGGCGCGGCGCCCGCCCAAGGCGCGCCCGATACCAGGCTGTCATAACGCACCAGAAGCAAGCATAGTACAAGTGGAACTACTGCGCATGTCCAAGAAAAGCTTGGGGAAAGCGAGTGAGACGGGTATACGCTAAAAATAGGGGTGCGAATGAAACAGATTGAAGTTAAATCGGGAAGCGCCAAGCAGTCTGTGAAGTTGATACGTATGATTTTGTTCCGAAGTTATTCGTGTATCAGTTGATGGAACACCTGTGTACACTAACTTCGATGAAAAGCTCTAGGCATTGCTCATTACAATATAACAGATGATATGATATATAATGATCATACTTTTGTTTGGTATTACAAACATAATCACAATATAGTATACCATTTTTAGGAAACAAATCTTTGGTTCAATAAAAATAACTATCTACTATAATAAAAAATAGGGGTTGATTGTAGAGGGGTAAAAATTAGAGGTTGTATGTATTTTTGTATGCTGTATCATAAAAAAATAAAAACAAAAAATTTTATCTAAAAAATTTAAATTTAAATTTAGGGGTGGACCCTTAACATTTACGGGTTTGAAAGATAAATAGTATCCGATCAGACTTACTGAATATGCATAAAAAAATTCATAAGAATCGGTCGAGCCATTTCGGAGGAGTATAATAACGAACACTGTGACACGAGAATTTTATATATTAGATACATTAGACATTTAAGTGTTATAAATAGTTGGTATGTTATTTGACAGCCAAATGTCACATGAGCCAATTGTTTTTAATATTAAACTTAAAATGATGTTATGATATTTTAAATAGTTAGTAAGTCCTCTGTAGAGGAAACAAAAAATTCTATCAATCATCAGACTTCAACCTCGTGATACTCACACTTATCTCCCAATACGCATGACCAATACTTCCAAAATATTCTATACACTTCTTACCGCCTGGTATTTTTAACCTTATTCCTGAATTTCAAGGAAAGGTCCTTCACTAAAGGAAAACGTGGGGAAATGTTTCAGCTGTCATAATGTATCGTTGAAAGTTTCCCTCTCGTCAAAATAAGCACGGAAATCGAATCCTGTATACGACATTTCTTTTTTCGTGAAAAATGTTGAAGTTTATCTTTGATAAAAAAAAGAAATTATTTTAAGCTTTTTCCAAAATATTTCATAACCTTTGGCGGGAAATGGTTCTTAAAGCTGGATTTCACTTTGATGAACAAAATATTGGTGGATTACCTTCAAATTAAATTTAAAAAAAAAATATAACACATGTGTATCACATGAAACACTAATAGAAGTGGGATTAGTCCCACAACGGTTCTCGTTTCGCTCTAAAATAAATCTCGATATTGAACTAGATTAAACAAAAAAGTGTCCCATTGTAAACTTAGTATTGATACATGAAAAGTAATGATAATTAACTAATAAATTACTCATAAAATAAATAAATGTATAAAATTACATTAAATATTGGCCCATAAACTAAACAACGTTAACCTTAGGAAACTACCCCACGTCTATTATGTGCTACAATTTTTTAATGATTACAATGAGTGTTTAATATACTCTTCTACCTGCTTCGAAAAAGAAATTTTCTAGCATATACTTTTTATTTTCCATAGCCAAAACAATCATTTTAATAATAACATTAAATAATAAAATATTAATGTAGTATACCTACATTAATAATAATGTAGGTATTCAATATATACAACTGCACATCGGCTACATTGGCCGATGTGCAGTTGTGTATAGCTTTTATTATTTTTATTAGTCAAACAATTTCTAAGAGCTTGGGCTATTGTGTAATGTGTCGAGACCATTTTATTTTAGTAATAGACAAGATGATCAACATTCTATACTGTTACACGAGTGTATGTTAATAGTACGTAGTAAGAAAAATTCAAGACCTAATTCGAACTCGCGACCTCATCGCGGAGAGTCGCTCGCTTAAGCCAAACACACCAGGGTTTGCAAAAAGTTTATCTAAATTTATGCTTTGGAAATTACAATTTCCAATTCTAATTTAATTGGTTCGTCGTTTGTTATGAACATACTCATGGTTGTCAACGGTCATGTTATATATATTATGTCATGAATAGCGGAAACAATCATACAATTTTTAGCAGAACATTTTCCGCGTTTTGCACCACGTCAAAACCGACACTGACAAGGGTGTGACAGTGACGGGCGTATGTCTGCCACGTCATCACTACGCTTTCGCCCCATCGGTACCAGGGGAGCAGCTCAGTAGGGGAGATCAAAGTGAGTTTAGAAATAGATCGCGCTTCGCCGGTTACAAATAGATATTTTATGAGCACGTGTAATGGCGCGATTTTAAATTTAGAATGCCTGCACTTGTTTGTAATTTATGTTTAAAAGATTAGTACAGTATGAGGTGACCTAAATATTAAAGTAAACAAAAGCTTTAATTGTAGATCAACAGATGGCGCTATACATAATAATATATCGTCACTACATAGTATAAAACAAAGTCTCTTTCTCTGTCGCTATGTATGCTTAAATCTTTAAAACTACGCAACGGACTTTGTTGCGGTTTTTTAATAAATAGAGTGATTGAAGAGGAAGGTTTATATGTATAATAACATACATTAATAGTGGAGAAAAACTGTTATTTTTGTGGTTTCTAATGTGATGTCGTAAATCGTAAATAAATACATTTTTCCGCTTACATTGCGATCCCTACGAGATTTTTCAAAATAATGTACTAAGTATTGTACACATTGAAAAGGTCTCCAGAAAACTCCGCGATGGTATATGTCTACCTCTTATGGAAATCCCACAATAAAATTTTTTGTCATTTACTTTTTACGACAAATAATGACTAATTTTCGAAGCGATTTTAACCAATACAGCATTAATTCTTATCCAATTAAATATGTTAAATACATTGTTGATTTAATATAGATCTATATGGCCCTTTACAGCATATGATTTAAATGAATATTTTCGAAGATATTACAAATTTAAAATTGCGGGACGCAGCGCATCGGAGGCCGCGCTTCTGCCTATACTCTATAGCACTTTGAATTAGGTATCAGCATTGCATCCGTGCGAAGCCGGGGCGAGTCGCTAGTATAATATAAAAAATCTGATTTACAACATGTAGGTACAATTAATAATTACATTTGTAATAGTTGAACTATTAATACTCGATTTAAAACAAAAATCTTCAAATATCATCAAGTATTTTGATTAATAACTGGTTTAAACCATTTTATAACCTGGTTATCGACTCGTACAATGGGCGTACATGACATTTAGCAGTTACTACGTGTCGGTAGCAACCTTGTCCACTTCCTACCGTAAAAGTAAATGTAAATATCAATTATTACCTCTCATAATTACGGCTGTTGCAAATCTAGAATTCCCAGTAATAACCTTTTTAGACGAGTTGTGTAGTTCAGTATTTAATTTATAATTCAAATATGGAATATATTTACTAATTATTATTATTATTTTTAAAGCTTTATTAATCCATACAACAATTGGTTAGTTTGCATTCCTTAATATTAGTATTAGTTCTGTTAGTATACATTTATGCTAGATTTATTTTTTTATTTTTTAGTGGTCTAGTCTTTTAGGGAAAAAAACCTCCTCAATATTTTTTCATTTCTCTTTGTCTTGAGCAACATTCATGCAGTTTTTCCCCGCTAATTATATAATGTCATCTGTCCATTTTTTCTTTTGTCATCCTATACATCTCTTTCCAGTAGGTCCAGTCCATTCTGTTATTTCCAGCGTCCATCTTCTATTACACGCTCTAGCAATATTTCCATTTTCATTTCCATGCCCATTACCATTTAAGCCTTAGAGCGTGTACAAGAGCATCTGTAAGCTTTGTTTTTTATTTTTGCGTATGTCAACATTTCTTATTTTGTTAATTCTCCTCAACTTCTCCTTAAATTTACTAATTATATTATATCAATACCCGTCGATAGTGGATGTAGAATTCTCGTCGGTCTTATTGTTTAAATTATTATGAATAAGTACGGTATACACGTGCGTGTGTATATAATGTACCAGTAAAGAGATTGATTAGATTTTTTTGTATGGAATCTGTAAATATACACTAACAAAAGCTGTTCAAAAGCTGTATTAATATAAATTAAAGGTACAAAAGTTGCCCTAGTGGCTTTAGCATGCGACTCATACCTGATGTCGTAGGTTCGATACCCGGCTTTGCACCAATATTATTTTAGCCTAATCGCATCTAAAATGCTGATGGACATGTCTGATTGATGACATGACGATTGTCTGACACAAAAGGCTAATCGCCTACATATCTATGAAATAAAATTGGCTACCTCTCTGTCATATTTTAAAACTCTTCTGTATAAACATTTCTTAACCTTATCCTATCCTGATCAATCGTGACTTGTGTAATTCTTATGTTTCCTTTTCTTTTGCATTGCATCACTATTAGCTGTTCATGAATCTGTAAGATTAGCTTTTAAGTTTTTAGTTTGTTATTAATATTTTTTTTTGTATTACTTTAGATTAAGGTTATATATATATATATTTTTTTTATATATAACATTTGGTTCTGCACTTCTCGCACGCATCATGTTTCTTTTTTTTTTAGTTTTTCTCTTTAACTAGGGTTGCCTGGAAGAGATCGCTTATTAGCGATAAGGCCGCCCGTTGCATCCCTTATAATTTTTATGTATTGTGTTTCTTTTATTTTTATTGCAACGAAGTGTAAATAAATAAATTGAAATGATCAAAGAAACGCATGCAATCTGAAGCCAAGACCCATACAGAGCTGTAAAGCTACTGGATATGGATGATTTATAATTATAAATTAAAGATTAATGACAAAGTAAGTCCCTGTACATCCTCTGGATTCGCCATTGAGTCTGTGTCTGTTTCACTGATCAGCCTTTTATGTGCCTGGTACAAATGTTAGTTACGCGAATGAATAGTCAATATGACAGCAATCTCTTGAAGCCTAAGGCATGATAGAAGAATCAGATACATAGAATCTTGATATATATAAATTACGCGAAACGTTTGTCCTCAATGGACTCTTAAACTACTTAACCGATTTCAATCAAATTTGAACACCGTGTGCAGTTTTATCTAAGTTAAAAGATAGGGTTACATCTTAATTAATACCCGCAATAATATTTTATTTAAAATTATTTGTTTATTATTTGACAGTCACAATTCTCATATATGGCGCTGTGTTGAAAGTACCAACGTTTCACATAATCTACAAATGAATGGCATAACCACCAAAAAAGCATGGTGGACTGGTGTTCTCGTCGTTTCCCATGAATAGTTTACTACTATGTAATGTAACAAAAATCTTAGCCACAGCAACGCTTGGCTGAGTCTGCTAGTTAACTATAAAAAAGGGACATAGAGATAAGAAAACATAGTAATAATTTAACAGGTTTCCGGACCTGTTATCGTCAAATATGTAATGTATAATAATCATTGTAATGTCGAAAATTTTTACGCGAACAGTAGATTTTTCGTTAATGTATTTCCTTTAAGATTTCCGTTTAAAATGGATTTGTGATAGTCTATGCAGGGTATAAAGTGAACAAAACAAATTACTTGACCTAGAATCATACTGACCTCTCACTATACTGCAATTTACTCAGTTAAAATCAAGGCTGCTTAGAATATTTTGAATTAATTACATTCTTTCAATTACATTGTGGTAAATAAAGAAAATATATAAAAGCAACAAATAATAAAATAAAAACACATCCGTCCAATTGGGAGGTGTTTATTAAAGGTTATAAGATACTATAAATTCATGTATAATAATACAAAAAATATACTAGCCAAAGTCATTTTATTAAATAAGAAAATTAATTCATCGTTAGGTAGCTCGTGCACACACACATTTATTTACATTCCTTTTTGTTTTACACAAAAACGTATATAATTTTAAACATAATAGAAATATTTTGAACAAACAAAAGTGTTTTATCTAAACAATCTCAAACTTAATTAATGAAAACTTAATCACCTGGTCATAAGTCTGTCCACGAGATTGAACAAAGAGACGACCTTGAATGCGCATACGCAAGCTAGACAGAGCGACAGCAAAAAAAATAGAATAAACTTTAATAATGATTTAGATTATTTTATAATAATTATTACTACTAAAAAAAGGCCGGCAACGCAATAGCGAGCCCTCTTTCAATGTGATTGTCTATGGGCAAAACAAAGATACAGGTTTACAAGGTTGAAATGTTTGTACACACTAGAAGTGAATTACTGTGATAGTTCTTGGAATAGGAGGATAGTGCTAGTGAAACGTAAGTGCATTGTGAAAATTAGCAAATGAATTCAGAAATGAAGAATACCACTGGGAAGAATGAGTAGTTAAGGATAAAACCCGTCATTCAACATACGATAATATTTTACATAGAAATATCAGAATTTATTCATTCCTTTGAAATGAGGGCTCATTTTGCCTTCGACACGTAACTTTACTGTCCATGTCTAAAGCTAAGATTTATAGAACACGATTTGTTACACAACAGGCCTGATAACAGCCCTTTGCGAAATAAGGACGTTATCAATAGGTTATACAAGTTGTTATTGCTGACCGTACTAGTCCACTTTCAATCCGCATTCCGGTCAAACTGCTGAATCATGCGCAGTTACAAATATAAGGTATGTTTACTGAGAGGCAACATCTGTCAAACACAACTTAAGTTGCTTGATATTTTAATGCTTTTACGGACATTATCAATAAAATAGTAAAAAATGTATCTGGAACCATGTTTGGTTATTCCCATATATCATGAGTGTACTCCTCCCTCAAAGGCCGGCAACACACCCACTATAAATGGGTGTCCATGGGTTACGATGAATGGGGTTTAGGCTAGTTTGCCTATGAATATGTCTTTAATATAATATTAAATTGAATATTCATATTATTTTTTACTGAAGTACAATAACTTGTGGTATTCGTAATGTGTAGGTTAACTTACATTACATTTAAAGTTTACATAGTATAACAAAACCGACCGGATGACGAATTTTAAAATTCCAAGCTTCATTATTACATATCATAAACACTGTCAACACAGGCTCAAATCAGTCGTGAAGCAGTCATTTTACGATTTGGCATTCTGATAAACAATAAACTACAAGCTCCCTCCGCTTGTCATGACGTAATGTGAAATTGCTTAACAGAACACCATGAGATTCCAAAAATGACGTGAGTGACGAAGGGAGCGTTGTTAGTGCGAGGTGAACTCACGGATTAACAGAATCGCACGGCAGGCCGGCAAAGAAAGGTGAGTTTGTAAAAAATCGCCGCGTACACAAGCGGCCTATCACGCAACGTGTACTACGTCCATTCATGCTCATCTCATGTTAGTGTCAGCGACCGAAGATGATCGTAATGCAAATAAACTCGTCGGAGCTTCTTGATTTATTGTTATTTTTATGGATAAGTGAGATTGAATTTATTTTTATGTTGATACTGTATATTGAAATGTTTGTTTGAATGTATCGAAATGTACTTAAAAAGTTTTCTTTGTGCATTAGCACATAAAGAAAACAGTATATGTGTATACTAGTAGACTCGGCCAAGCGTTGCTGTGTCGCGACGTTTTTTATTGAAAGTGATGTGCCCTGAAAATTTGTAATAAATCATTTTGTTCTATCATTAATAGTTTTCACCCGCACACGATTGAAGGAAGTTTTTTGTTTATTTTTTTACACCTTGGGTTAGATTATTCAAGTTTTAGTAAGCATCTCGAATTTTTTTAAAATGAAACATAACCTATGTCACTCGGGAATAGTGTACCTTGCCAACGGTGAAAGAATTTTTTAAATCGGTCCAGTAGTTTCGGAGCCTATTCATTTCAAACAAACAAAAAATCAAACCTTTCCTCTTTATAATATAAGTATAGATTAAATGATTTCTTTGTTCAAAATGGTAGTGACCTTGAGCTAACGCTTTTTCGCTCAAAGTGTGTGTCTAACACAGGAAAACCAAAAAAATTTTTTTTACACATAATTGTTTTTTCATTTAACTTATATTTGTTACGGTAAGTTAGGGCTAAAGTTTTTTATTATTTCTTGCCACTGTTATATTCAGTCTACAAGAATACCTCAAAGTTGTACCAAATATGTACCTCAAACACACTGAGTGATTTTACAAATAAAGTGAATTTATCACCAACCTTTGCTAAAGCATCAAAATTCTTTATTAATATTGCTGATTTACTTATCTATATTAACCTAAACGGCTGGACCGATTTTATAAAATTTTATATGATTGTGTTCAAGTGGATTCGTGAATGGTTTAGATTTACAATTTGATGTTTTTTGAAGTTATACTTCTTTAGGCGCGTTATGAAAAATTGATGAGAGTGAAATTTTACGATGCGCGCGCACCGTGACACAAAATTAACAGAATGAAGTTGCCCACGAAAGATGCTACGGCATTGGACATAATTTAAAAACAACATTCGAATAATAATAGAATTTATGTTAATGTAAGAGAATAATAATAAATATTTATTTATTTATTTTTTCAAATGTAAACTGAACTTTATTGACTATAATGACTTCTTTTCCAGTCTTTGATTATTAATTTGTAATTAATTATTTGCATGCAATCAAAAACTATTTGTAATAATGCCAAAGAAGTATAACTTCTTACGCGCGTACATAAGTACACGCACCCTTTTTTTATATTTAAGACATGTCCAAGACAATGTAAACCATATTCTGTTCAATGTATGTGTGACCCTGTCGTAGAATCGAACACTTAGTAACCATTCCGTGAAATTAAATGAAGGCCATATCGTGTTCATGTTTTAGAGAAGTTTTCGAACAGCACTCCGTGATTTAGAATACATAAAACGAACGTTATTTATGTTTCGAATTTAATTCAGATAATAGAACTAGCAGCTGCCATTTAATTAGTTCTTATTCTAAGCACCAAATATATTGAATGCAGTAAAACTGTTAGAGAATAGTATCGTATCGACATTTATGAGTAACTAACCAATTATAAATAAAGCTATTTGGATAGACCAAATTAAGGAATCAGCAGGTGGAGTGGCACCTTGCTAGAAATAGCAGGATCTGTAGGAGGCCAAAAAAAGGGTACACATATCTAGAAAGATGGAGATGATAGATATAAACGTATTTAAATGTTAACTATCTGTAATGAAAGATAAAAAAACCTTATAATATTGAACAAAGCTATTGTGTTTATATAATTGTTTTTTTAATAAAAGAAAAATTCTTCATACATAATAATGAAACGTACTTAATTGTATAATGTCTTGCGTTCATTAAAAAACAATTTTTTAATTTCACAAAGTGAACCCAACAATCTTTGATAGTTTGGCCCATGCTCCATTTATCGAGATATGCGTATTAGATATATAAATGAATCGAAAAATATGTTGCTAAGCGCATAACTGATGGACGACTAGACCAATGCGAGTATTTTATCCTTGAACTCAAAAAAAAAAAAAAAACTGGAAAATTTAGTAGGTACTTAGGTTTTTATTCCGGAAAAGCGAATCTCTATGGGATAGCATAATGCTCCATATGGTATATATCTACTAACAAGGTAGGCTAAGTAAAAAATAAAATTAAGGCGAAACAAAATTCGGCGTATAGCTAGTGTGATCTATAGCATCACAACTGAAACCGTGAAACTGCTGGACCGATAGTTCTTATATAAAACCCTTTAATATTCTTTGTTCAAGCTAAGTATTATTAGATACTCGATACTGAAGCTGTTGGCTTTGTTCCCGATATCGACCTCTGACCATATTGTATAGCTATTAAAAGATTATGTGCAGACTATACTTCTATTTATAATACTTTGGCGTCGCGTAAAGTACTAAGTTGCAAATAATTATGAGCATTTGATATGAGACGCGATTTTAATGTCAATCCGAAACACCGGTAAATGAATCCAGTACTACAATACGTTATTATTTTATATGCGGTTTTTATTTAATATAAACAAATATTCTAACATCAGTCAAGCCATTACCGTAGTAATAAATAATAATCTGTTTCATTTATAAAACAGGGCAAACAGGCACACGGCTCATCTGATGTTAAGTAATGCCAATGGAGACTCAATGCCAGAGGGTGCGTTGCCGGCATTTTAAGAATTGGTACTCTTAAAGGACCCTGATTTGTTATATTTTTCTTTAGGTGACTTGGTGCTTCTTTCTTGAGTCTTGAGCTCGAGTGTTTCAGAGTCAAGACTTAGAACATAGAATGACTTTCGTTTATGAAATCCAATAGGTTTCTCTTATTAGTCATAGAAAATTAAGTACCCGGGATTCGAACCAAATATCGCACGCTTTACCTAGACTCAGGCTTAATAATAATAATAATTATAATAATAATTAAGACAGCTTACAATTATTTTTATAAATAAAATATTTAAATACACAAATGAAATTGCCAATTAAGTGGTCTCGCTCTAGATACGCATTATTTGTAAATTGTTCATAAATCTTAACCAAGTCGTTTTACACATACGTTAACGGTACACATATGCTTAAGTTGTAGCTGTTGAATTTTTGAAGTGAAACTTCTTTATCGGGGTTGGAAAAAAATTTAGTGTAACATTTTTTCGTTACGCGTCACATTTTTCCGTCACGCGCCATCTTTTGAAGTGAAACTTCTTTATCGACGTATGGGAGAAACTTTGTAGCAGGTTACGCGCCATGTTGCTTTTTGAAGTCAAACTTCTTTATCGGCGTTGGAAAAAAATTTACACACATTTGTCACATTTTTCGGTTACGCGCCATCTTTTTCTTGTCCCTACCACGGTCGATCCGAAGAGATTCGAAGCCATTAGTAACAAAATTATATAATAACGATAACAATGATAGTAATACTAATAATTCTATTACAATTTATGAAATTCTGTAATAATCTAAGTACTACATAGTACTACAGTAATAAGTTAAAATGAAATAATTGTATTTGTATTCATGTCTATGATAATAAAAGCCTTTTGTTAAACTTTATCTAATTTAACTTTATTTAACCAATTTCTGTAAAGTTGCATATAGTAGATCATTTTTCGAAAAATAAGGTCATAAAGAAGTTTCACTTCTTACGTGTGTACACCTAGTACACGCACACATTTTTATTTTTTTAATCTAAATTACAAACGTCATAGACAATTATAGATTTTTAACTAATAATATTTATATAGTGATGGACCTAATGTCCTATTACCCTTGGATGAGGCAGAGGGCGTCCATAGTGGGTGTCCATTTTGTTTGGCCTTGAACCTCGTTCACCTCGCACCAAGTCTTTCGAACCTCTTTGCCTCATCTGTAGGAGGCCATGTTTGGTTGGGACGGCCACGTTTCCGCTTCGCTTACGTTTTCGATCAAGCACCTGCTTGCGGATATAATTGGAATCTCCAGGAGTGTATGGACCATCCATTTCCACTTGCGTCGCTTGTTCTACTGGCTTATAGTCCTATATATTATATAAAAATGAAACCCGTTTTCCGTTGTCACGACATAACATGAAAACGGCTTGACCGATTTGTCTGATTTTTTTTTGTTGTGTTTGTAATTGTCAGGAGAAAAAGTTGCGCGGAAAATTAGAAAATTTAAGAATACTTAACCACCATACAATTCGAACTTTTTGATGTAACCTTATGGCGTTTGACATAACATTGACAAAATGCGTGCTGCAAATATCGTCAAAGAGGATGAATATATCGAAAATGAATATCGTTTAAAATAAATGCTTCGATCGGAGTTATTATATTGATAATATAATATGCGAGCCAGAAAAACAAACATCTTTGTATAACATAAAGCATTAGAATAATAAACACTTTGGTTCTGAAATATTTTTTTATTAATTATACCAATTTGAAATCCATATTCATAGTTAAGACAGGACAACGTCTGTCGGGTCCGCTAGTTACAAATAAAAACAAGTAAAATAAAACAAGAAGAACTAATTAACAAAAATACAAGTTACACTGAAAAATTATACAATTACTAATCTAAATTTGAATACAGAATAGTTTAGGGTACACTTTTAACATTGTATAATCAAAAACCAGTTCCCAATTACAAATATTTAAAACAAACGTTTAAAGTTTAATCATTTTAATTTGGTACAAAGTTGCTTATTTTAATTGTTCAAGTTACCTTTGATATAAATCTAATGCCAGTTTTACCGGAATTATTTCAAGGCCAATATATGGTGCAGGGTCTCGAACACGTTCAAAAACTCATATTAAACCATCAAAGGTTTCGGGCTCAATTTCACAACAGCCCTGCAATTCTGTAACTCACTTTTCGAACTCACACAGCGGTTTTCGCATCGGCGGTCGCTCTCAAATCAGTCGTGAAGCAGTCATTTTATGATTTGGCATTCTGAAAAGGTGGGATCTTGTAGTTTACTTTACTTTCTCTTACTCTACCCTCTGTAGGTGTTTCTTTTTCATTGTTCCACTTTAGGGTTGCCTGGAAGAAATCGCTTGTTAGCGATAAGTCCGCCCGTTGCCTTATAACTTTTTTAATCTGTTTTTTTTTATTTTTGTTATGTGTATGTTTTTGATTAAGGTAATAAAGTATAAATAAATAAATGGCGGACGAAAGCGTCGCACCAGTGACTTGAGCACATCGCGATAGTTCTGTCAACTATTCGATTACGTTAATACAATAATTTCATATGACGACGGCTCGTATATACGATACATACACAAATACGTTTTATAGAATAGTTTACACGTACATTAAATGTTCATGACCGTTTAGTTCTAAATACATCCACTTCTAAGTTTCCCATACAAAAATGTATCGTTATTTTTCTATCATAAAAGCTATTCGATTTAATAATATATATGCCTTGGGATATCACACATAAGCCTATCTTATCTATACACATAACTGTTCAATATAATTTTTGATGTTTTCACTTAAAGTAAATAACAAAATATGTTTACGTGTTAAGGTCTATATACAATAAAATTAAGAAAGGATTTAGATCGTATGATTTTGACAATTGTAACGAAGAATACAAGAGAAAACATTTATTTTTTGGACGTTACATCATGACGTAACGTATGTTCACGTATATTTTATTTGAGTTCAAGGAATCAAAATTCAAACGAATCGCGCCGTCGTCTGTCGTTCTACATTTACAGCTCACTTGTTTCTGAATTCGAATTTACTGATTCTGACCACGCCTTTTATTTGAGCGTTGAGATTTATTAAATTGTATTTGTATTTTTAAGACAACTTGATTAAAAACCATGATGTTTTAATCAGTATAAAGTTATTAGTTAATATTTATGACGTGACAGTTATCTAGATCTTATTGTCTGTGGTAACTACACTCGGCGTCAAAAAAATCGCACCTTTCCTAAAATTCGTGTCAAGTGATTATAACTCCGAAGATCCTTCCTGTACCCTATCATGATTAATATCATTTGAAAGCTAATGAAATCCCTTATTTGAAAACGGTAGGAAATTGGCCACAACCCCCATAAAAAAAGAAAATTCTGGGAAAATGTGAAACAATGTGTTTTCTGATCAAAATTACAAATAAAAGGAACAATACAAAAATTAAAAATAAACAATGACAATCCTTAAAAATGAGTCTTAAAACCTAGTGTTGCCTCCTCTAGCCCTCCGACCAGCTTCCAAGCGGTCAGTCATGGACCTGATGAGCGTCACGACGTGTTCCTGGGGAATGTTGTCCCACTCCTCGATGACGGCATCTCGAAGCTCATCGAGAGTGGCAGGAGCTGGATTACGGGCCTGAACTCTCGGTTTCAGCTCGTCCCAGAGGTGCTCGATAGGATTGAGGTCGGGGCTTCTTGCTGGCCAGTCCATAACCTTGATGCCAACTCGACGTATGTAGTCCTTGACAATCAAGGCTGTGTGGCACCGGGCGTTGTCGTGCATGAACTCGAAGTTGGCGCCGACAAAACCTGCACATAGGAACACATGCTCCTCCAAAACCTCGGTGATATACCGGTGGGCAGTCAGAGACCCCTGGCCGCGACCATCTCCAGCTCTGGAGACGCACACGAGGTCTGTCTTGCCGTCAATAGAAATGCCGCCCTAGAATATGCAGGATCCTCCTCCATACCCGACGGTTTCCACGGTGCAGGCTGGTGTGAAACGCTCCCCTGGTCGCCTGTAGACTCTCTTACGCATGTTGTTGGATTATAGGCACACTCGGGTTTCGTCGGAGAACAGGACATTCCTCCACTGGTCGAATGTCCACGGCACGTGCGTTTCGTAAAATCGCTTCCTTTTCGTCCGGTGGATGGCAGTCAATTGGGGGCCTGTAGCAGCTCTCCGGGGCAGCAAATTCTTCTCTCACAGCCTTCTTCTGATAGTGGAGACGCTGTGAGCTGTCCTTCGAGTAGCTCAAAGCCGCTGCTGCAGCTCCACAGCGTTGGAGAAGCGGTTCCGCAAAGACGTCGACACAATGAAACGATCACCTCTGACGGTAGTGCAGCTACGTCTCCCGGATCCATGTCTCCTGATGTGCCCTCCAGTCTCTTGGAACCGTTGGTATACCCGTTGCACTCGAAATCGGCTGATTTTCAGTTGCCGAGCAACTTCAACCTGCCGTAGTCCGATTTGCAGTAGGGCCACCACTTGAGCTGCTGCTTTGCCATGGTATCCATTTTCACTGGGTTTTTTCTTGTCGAAGCTCTTCAGGAGTGACCTCTGTGACGTCTGGATACCGAATAACCCATAATTGACTTTTAATCCCTCGTTTTATACGCGTCCAGGGTGGTACAATTAGTGAGCCTCCAAACGCGTACATCGCCACTTTTTAATCAAAGTGCTGGCGATTTGTGGTTTTTGATTTTCCGTAAACAAATGATTATTTTTTTGAAAGCTTATTAATTGAGCTTTTAAATGATACTAATAATGATAGGGTACAGGAAGGATCTTAGAAGTTATAATCTCTTGACACGAATTTTAAGAAAGGTGCGATTTTTTTGACGCCGAGTGTATAACCACAGCAATCTATATGTTTCCAAAACATAAATATATGGACATCGCATTAATAAAATATATTTTCCCTGAACTTTACTAACACAATGTACACTTATGAACGTCAAAAAAAGAAATACATATTAAATGCTTCTAATTTTACATTTACTGCTAGTTCTCAAATCAAGGGCGTATAACGGAAGAGAAGAACTGGCAATAAACTCTCCGCCACTCTTTTGTAAGGAGCTGCAACCATTACACCATGCTCCACATGACATCTTAAGTATTGATGATAGTACCTTTGGTTGTCAAATTTAACACTTAAATATGATTGATAGAATTTATAAATAACAATTAAAATATTATTGTGTAATTTTAGATATAACTTAATTGATTAAACTCGTGTATTTCTTAAAATTCCCATTAAAAAAATGTATGATATTTTTCGCATTGGTTCTGAAAATTATGTTACATAGTGATACTTATAGGAACTAATAGGAGTCTTCGTTATTTTCTTCTCTATCAGATCCTATTACCTTGTAAGAAGCTTTTGATGGGACAACATCTTGGAATTTATTTATTGAAAAGGCTTATTTATTATTAGAGTGGAAAATCGTATCAGAAAGTTTAAACAGTAACTAAAACCTCATGGCTTCAGATTGCTGCTTCAGAACAAGTCTCGTGCTAAGACAAATTCGTTATAAATTATCATTTTTTGTTTTTATAATCTATTTCTGTAGAGTTACTAGCTGACCCGACAAACATTGTTTTGCCATGTATATTATTTCTAAGAAAGATTGTTTTAGTTCAATGAAAATAACTATCTGCTATAATAAAAATAGGGGTTATTAGTAGAGGAGTAAAAATTAAGGGTTGTAAGTATTTTTGCATGTTGTATCATAAAAAAATAAAAACAAAAAATTTTGTCTTAAAAATAAAAAAGTTTTTTTGGGGTGGACCCTTATCACTTAGGGGTTTGAAAGATAGATAGTAGCCGATGCTCAGACTTACTGAATATGCATAAAAAAATTTATATTCTTATATTCGGTCGAGCCGTTTCGGAGGAACATGCGAACGAACATTGTGACAAGAGAATTTATATAAAGAGATATTTTTTAAACGAACTTAAAGTAACATTTATTTATTTCATAAAATAACCACGTCAATTAGAATGTAAATTAAATATATGTATATATATGTATTGTAATATTCTTTACGAATATACTAAATTCGTATAGAATCTAATAAATTCCATAATTAAATTTGATACCCGTTATTATTAACCCCATCCTGTTTGTAATTATGATCTTTCGTTACAGCTGCGGTGAGGTGATTAAATGGCCATAATGTTTTACATGTAGTTATTAGTCTGATATAGAATAGGAAATTGTTATTGAAATTGGAAATGTTTTAGACATGGTGTTGTACAATTGTTCTTGGTGTCGGGGACTTGTTATTTCTTTGAATTTTGAACTATATAATAATTGATAAAATAGTAAAATGCTGTTGTTGTAGTTATGGTAAGTTAGTTGTAACAGTTATCGTATTTTTAAGGCTGGTAACGCACTCGCGAGCCCTCTGGGATTGAGTGTCCGGCGGCGGCAGTATAACTTAACATCAGATGAGCCGGGAGCAAAAGCGTCCTATAAAAAAACCTCAAAACTTTAATTTTTAATTGTCTTGACGTAGGAGTATCATGATTTAGGAATAATTAAAGTATTTAACAGTTAAACGTGATTGATTTTATCGTTTTCCTTATTTTATTTAATCGTGTTCCTAAACAATTCTCAGCTGAGTCAATTAATCTCAATTTTGGCACCAATTTTAATCTTATAAAAGGAAAAAAAGAGTGGCGCTACAACCTCTTTAGATCTGGGCCTCAAATTTCTCAATCTGTTTCATGATCAATTTTCAATCTAATAGGCAAGTAGGTGATCAGCCTCCTGTGCCTGACACACGCCGTCGACAGTCGGTCGACGGTCGGTCTAAGACATGTCGGTTTCCTCACGATGTTTTCCTTCACCGTTCGAGCAAATGATAAATGCGGACATAGAAAGAAAGTCCATTGGTAACACCGGGGATCGAACCTACAACCTCAGAGAAAAGAATCGCACGCTGAAGCCACTAGGCCAACACTGCTCTAGAAAGATTCAATAACCATAAATAATAAACAAAAATTCAATTACGTGACCCATAGCATACTTATTTTGAAACGCTTTATAAGTAAAAGTATTCTCATTCCAAAAACAAGTTCTGTTTATTTACCTTGACTTAAAAGGTGAGGTCGTGATTTCGGCTCAAGAAGCGGCAAGTTCATTGCCACGGCCGATTCTGTGTTGCATAATCTCTGATGCGATTTATGATGATTACAGGAAGGGGCGTGGACGTTTAATGCGAAAGTGGATTATAGGTTTAACTGTGAAGCTTAATGTTGAAGTGTGGTAAGTTGTTGTGAATCCCATTATGTTTGAGGTGACTTTGAATTTAATATAACGATTTAGGAATAATGGATTAACAAATTCTAATAGCTCATGAATTAATAAAAGCCTAATTTATAAAATACTAGCTGACCCGGCAAACATTGTTTTGCCATGTATATTATTTCTAGGAAACAATTTTTTAGTTCAATAAAAATAACTATCTACAATAATAAAAATTAGATGATAGATATCTATCGATAGATAGATGATAGTTGATCGTAGAGGGGTGAAAATTAGGTGTTGTATGTATTTTTTGTATGCTGTATCATAAAAAAATAAAAAGAAAAAAATTGTCTAAAAAATAAAAAATAAATTTTTGGGGTAGACACCCCTTATCACTTAGGGGTTTAAAAGAGAGATAGTAGCCGATTCTCAGACTTACTGAATATGCATACAAATTTCAAGTCGTTTCGGAGAAGTTTGGGAACGAACATTGTGACACGGGAATTTTATATATTTGATATTATATTGAGATATTTTGCGGATTATACGCAATATGATGCTAAATGCGTTACGCTAAGGTATGGAGAAGAGAGAATTACGTCATAAAAAATATTTTCGTACATAATGAACATCCCATTAGTCAGTACATAGTCCTCAACCCAAGGGTCGTTAATTCGATCCTTGGACCAATAAATTTTTCATAGTACGCAAGTAACAATTGCTGCAGTGAAGATTAACATCACGTCGGAAATATCGATGATGTTTCGAGGTAATGTCTTCATACAAATTATACCGTTCGTCTTTTTGAAGTGAAACTTCTTTAGGCGCATGAGGGTAACATTTTTACGGATGAAACGCAATAATAATAATATTAGCGTCACGAAGATTGAGACCGATTGAGAGAGAGTGAGAAGGCGAACTACCTTATAGAAATTATATTTTTAAAATAAAATTTCGTACAGAGAATTTATGAAATATTAGTATTTTATGCAAAATAATTGTAAATTAAAATGCCACGTATTTTTTATCGAAGAAATTGATTAAATTTATAATTTGTATTAATTCGATCGATCGACATTCGATTTCGACACTTTCGACACACAATTGTCTTTATTAAATTCATTAAATTCCTAACATATCTTCCTTTTTCCCTCCCGCTAAGTCTCGAAAATCTAAAGTTTTCGATTTGAACAAATATGAACAAGACTTAAAAATTAGTTTGCTTTATCGCACGCACTTTTTTTATTAGTTACTTTAATTTCCAAGGATATATCAATCAAATCATACAAAAAATACTATCAATGCATATTGTATGTTGCGTTTTGAATTAAAATGTATTACCAGTTTTTCTATTTATAATAAATTAACATGACTATCTTACCCATTGAACTATATTCACTGATAATGAATCATTGCAGTGATTTGTAATTTATAGTGTAGACACGAATTAGCATACTTTTATTAACTAAATCTTATATATAAAATTCTCGTGTCGCGGTGTTTGTAGTTAAACTCCTCCGAAACGGCTTGACCGATTCTCATGAAATTATGTGTGCATATTGGATATGTCTGAGAATCGAACAACATCTATTTTTCATCCCCCTAAATGTTAAGGGTAGTCCACCCCTAAATTTTATTTTTATTTTAGATAAAAAATTATTATTCTTTATTCTTTTGTGATACAGCATAAAAAAATACACACAACCCCTAATTTTCACCCCTCTACGATCAACCCCTATTTTTTATTATAAATGATAAACATGGCAAAACGACGTTTGCCGGATCAGCTAGTAATTATATATAATCTTAGTCACATCTTTTAAATAATCGTCGTTTTGGGTCTTTCCTCGCCATGATCTCCTTCTACATGTAAGTAAACGTGAATACAAAATTCCGGGTTTCGGTTTAAGACTTCATCCTTGCGATTCTGTAACTTACGACTGAGCGGGACTGCCGCTGCGTAAACCGCTGTGAGAGTTCGAAAAGTGAGTTACAGAATCGCAAGGCTGATTTCTAAAAATATACGTAGACAACGTTAATGAAGTCGTAAGTAGCGAATACGCATCGTATTACATACGTAATCTAGACCTACAATAGTCTAAACATTCTAATCCACAAGGTATCGAATTCTAATTGTGAAATACGGTATCATTTTTCACTTATTTGCATATAAATTGTAGAGATTTCATCTCATAATCACAGTCGTCAACCGTTCAATATTGTGAACACATCAATCAAACAAACAAGATGGTTCAAAAGGTAATAAATTTCATCCCCTCAAAAAGAAATCCCAACATTTGTTTTAACTTGATCAAATTCTAAACAAATTCATTAATACAACATCCCTTTTCAATTAATTGTGCCATTATTTATCGCTTGCCTTGTGTTTGACAGTTTTTGTTTGAAAACCTTGTTCGGTCTTTGAACCAAGCTTTTTGTTATTTCGGGAGACAAATGATTGGGTTTTTTAATGTTTTTTTAACGATTTTGTGTTAATCTTATTACAGTATATACCTTTCAAGTTTACAATAGCTTTTATTAGATAGTTATTTATAGATTTTAATTATGAGTAAAACAATCCAATAATAAACTTCTGTCATACTTAAAAATTATGTTTTCTCTTTCAGCTTTTAATCTTTTCTGGTCTTATCATTTCTGCAACATGCACCTTCCTCCACACTGCACCGGTACCAATTATACTGGAACAATTCCGTGAGCCGCCAGTATCTTACGACTTTTCCTACCACGTCAATGATGCTCGCACTGGAGACTTCAAAGCCCAATCAGAAGCTAGACGCGGCGACACTGTTCTCGGACAATACTCGTTGATCCAACCTGATGGCGTCAGGAGGGTTGTGGACTATCAGGCCAACGACTTAACTGGTTTCATTGCGACTGTCAGTAACCAGCCTTTGATCAACCCAATCCAAATCAACAAAGCACCTCAAGCACCTCAAGCTCCAGAAATTCAAGACAACCAAATTAGCCAAGACAGCCAACGTCAACAGCAGCAAGATCTCCAAGAGCAACAACAACAACAGCTCCAACAGCAGGAACAGCAGCAACTTCAGCAACAGTACCACCAGCAGCAGCACCAGCAGCTCCAACAACAACAGCTCCAGCAGCAGCAACAGCAGCAACAGCACCAGCAACAACAGCAACAGCAGCTTCAACAACAGCAACAGCAGTTTCAGCAACAGCAGTACCAAGAGGAGGCGTCCCGTTCAACAACAGCGAACGCTGGTGTTAGCATTGAGAACCAGTGCCCTAACTGCGCTAGTTCCACTCCTCCCTCCATTTCTCTATCAACAGTCCTCCACCCATACCAAAATAACCCTTGGTTGTAAATTAAAAAAATATCTTATTAACTAGACAGACCTCGCAAAAGTGTTCCTTTGACTGTTTATTTAAATATACTATGGCACTCGTAACATAAAAGGTATTTTCTTTAAAAAATCTAATCCTTCTAATGAAATGAAATGAACATTTCTAACAATTTTAGCAACACGTCATTCAAAGAAACATACAAATTAAAAAATATACTTAGCTGAACAATTTTGCTTCCAGAAGTTTAATTTAAACATGTTTGCACAATAATTTAAATAATAAGCAAATACTTTACGCTAATAAAGAAATTTTGAAACGTTTTAACTATATGTAACCTTTACAAGCGAACCGTAAAATAATCGTGTAACACCTTAAACGTTTTTATAGTAACTCTTTGATCATATTATCTCAGATGGTAGAGTGCAAACCAAGTGTAATAAAAATCATATTATTCCTTCGTAAGTTTAAATAAAAAATGCCTACAGTTTTGTGCGTAATATGGGCAGACGATTATTTATTTATTTACATAATTGGTAACACTTAAAGCAGTCCAATTACATCCCTTTTCAACACAACATAAATTATATTTGTTGTGACTGTTTAAACAATTATACAAATACGTCATCAACGCAGATAAAACGATATTATTATTTCACTCCGAAGTAAGAGTTCAATTCCAATAATATCACACACAGACATATGGGTCACCTTCACACAAAAGAGAACGCTATAAGAGAAAATTTTCTCAACATTTTTCAATATAAGCCTGTGTTTTCCCTCATACGATGTTTTTCACTTTAAGAAATTAATATTTAATAAATTTGTTAGCCCTATCCCACATATGAAAATTATTTCTCTAATATAAGCCGACAACCCGGCATCATAAATCCTATATTATCTCCATTTATACATAGTAAGGATGACGAGAGAGTCTTTGTATACTATGAAGCTTAGTGAGTTTTTGACTTGAAAGCTTAGTGAGTGGTATGTCTTAGTTCGATTCCACTTTTACTAACAATTATAGCTTCAAGAGTTAATTGTTAATACTCATGGCATATAATCGGATACAGACATTTGACACTTTAGGAAATTATTAATTAATAAATTTGTTAGCATTATGCCACATAGGACAATTAATAGTCTAATATTGGCCAACAACTCTATGCATAAGTCACATATTATCTCCATTTAGACAGTATAGATGACGAGTGAGTCGCCCTATTTATGCTATGAAGCTAAAGTGTTAACGTGTTGGCCTAGTGGCTTCAGAGTGCGACTCTCAACCCTAAGGTCGTAGGTTCGATCCCCGGCTGTGCACCAATGGGCTTTCTTTCTATGTGCGCATTTAACATTCGCTCGAACGGTGAAGAAAAACATCGTGAGGAAACCGGCATGTCTTATACCCAAAAAGTTGACGGCGTGTGTCAGGCACTGGAGGCTGATCACCAACTTGCGTATTAGAATTAAAAATGATCATGAAACAGATTCAGAAATCTGAGAACCAGACCGAAAGTGATTGTAGCGCCACTGATTAAAGTGTTAACGAAAATTATTTGTTATTTATCTAGGAAGGTTTTAAGCTAGGGTATAAATAATATACATAGTTAATAGCTGTTTCAAAATTAAATAGCAATAGTTTTATGTAAAGTACAACATAGATTTATGCAAATCAGTTTGGGTACGTTCTGCATACTTTGTAGTTTCAAATTGCTTTATTTAATTTTACGTTATTTCAAAATGGTTATGTTAATAATCATAATTGTAAGGCCAACTGATTCTAGTTAGATTGAGAAATGGATTGTAGTAACTGACTAGTTATTTTTGGAATATGATTTTTTTAAGTTAGTCCCGAATGAGGCATGGTGAACATAATCAGTTGCGCTACCATACATCATGTACATTAACCACTAAAGAACAGTATCATAGGATTTCGATGATAAAAACATTTCGCTTGAATCATAAAACGTCCAAAATCCAGATTTTTCGCAATCATAGTATTTATGTTACCAGGAAAAATATATTTAACGGCTTCAAAATAAGATAATCTTAACTTATATTAATCTCGAGAATTATATCCTGGCCTTGTATTTTTCGTTTAATTAGACTACAATCGAATGACTAAGATTAACTCACAACACGTATTTATGCACTTACATAAACTTTAATCAAGGCTGTCATGAAGTAGAAAGGTCTCTAAAAGTGCATCGTTCTGACGAACTTGACTTTTAAGCATTTCCTGAATTTCTTCTTAAACAGGTCCATCCAGATCTAGATCATATAAAAAGGTATCGAAACATATCAACAGCATCACATCTTCAGGACTCTTCAACGTAGTCACAACCTCATTCATCTATAACATTAAACATGGTTGCGAAGGTAAGAAATTTATAACACTTCTATTTTCGTATAAATAAAATTGATTTATAACAATAACTAGCTGACCGGGCAAATGTCGTTTTGCCATGTATATAATTTATAATAAAAAATAGGGGTTGATCGTAGAGGGGTGAAAATTAGGGGTTGTATGTATTTTTTAATGCTGTATCATAAAAAAAATTATCCAAAAATTAAAAAATAATAATTTAGAGGTGGACCTTAACATTTAGGGGGATGAAAAATTGATGTGATACGATTCTCAGACATACCCAATCTGCACAAAATTTCATGAGAATCGGTCAAGCCGTTTCGGAGGAGTTTAACTACAAACACCGCGACACGAATTTTATATATTAGATTAGTCCCTGTTACTGGTAGCGTAATTTTATATTCAAATTGAAACAAAAAGTTCCTGAAACGTTCAACAAAAAAAACTTCCCAATATTACTACAGATTAAATCAAATTTATAACACCAAACTCTTTACCAACAGTGCGTCATTCTTTTCGCCCTCTTGGCTGCTGTCAGCGCTGATTTCTCCAGCTTCTCATATGGAGTAGCAGACCCCTACACCGGTGACTTCAAGCACCAATTCGAGACCCGCAACGGTGAGAGAGTTCAGGGCCAATACGCCCTCTTGGACTCAGATGGAACACAGAGAACCGTCGACTACGCCGCTGGTGCTGAAGGATTCAACGCCCTTGTGAGGAAGGACCCAGCTGTTGTTGCACCCATTGCCCGCGTAGCCCCCATTGCCCCCATTGCCCCTATTTCTCCCCTTGGTCTCCGCTCTTACGCTCCCTACGCCCCATACGCCTACGGTCGGTACGGAGGTTACGGATACCCTTCACCTTACTACTACTGATTCAACGAAAGCTATTCACAACGGAACTCAAATTTTAAAAATTTGTAAATAATGTAAATAAATTAAATCCAACATCAGAACAATTTCTTTTAATTTCCTTAATATCTGAGATGGTCCAAGGTACAGTAGCGGTGTCACATTTGAAACTACGGGTATGAAATATGTACACAAAACTGTGTGTAATTACTACAACAAAATATAAGTATATATTTTGTTTCTATATCTGAAATGTTAATAGCTAATTCAAATTTACATACACACACGGATTTTACTGCAGTCTTATTCTAAAGTTTAAGATTTTAATTTCCAATACACAAATATACAGTATTTACAATATTCTTAACCTACGTAGTAATAATAATAATAAAAATTAATTAAGAGAAAACTAAAACAAATTTTAAAAGATTGGTCCCTGTGGCAGTGTACCTTTAACGCTGGCAGCATTTCCTCGCTGTATTGCGAAACTAATACATAATTTTCAATAATGGAAAAGTTATGACCACTTTTGTTTCTTGTTGACTATATGACTAAAGCATAGAATTGTTAACATTAATCGATAGAAATCTCATATACGATTGTGTATGGGCGAAAAATTAAAAGTAATTTTAATTTATTACAATAACCAAATATGTTTATAATCAATCATCAATACACGCCACAAATGATTGTTATTGATTCGGTTTCCTGGAAATCTCAATATTAATGCCCGTACAATATCCGCCGCGGTCCGAGTGGGTCCGACTAGTTCCGCATAGCAATTCTGTCTGACGAAATTGAACTCTAAAAAACATTCACTTTACGTGACCTAGAGTGGCCCTGCCATTATTTCCTATTAATAGCGCCGATATTGTTCAGGACCCGTATAAAAGCCCTATCATACTCAGGATTTAACATTCACAGTTCACTGTGCAGCATAACCATACACCTCGAAATGGCAGCTAAGGTTAGTTGGCTAGTCGGGTTTTATTGTGCAAAAGTGTTGCTATCAATTTTTACGACCAAATTTTATAATTGAATAAATTTTGTTTTATAAATAAATTTTCTTATACTAATGATATTTTTCCTTAACAGTTCGTCGTCGTCGCTTTATTGGTAGCTGCCGCCCAAGGCAGTGCCATCCATGGAGGTGACTACTCCAGCTTCTCCTATGGAGTAGCAGACCCCCACACCGGTGACGTCAAGAGCCAGCACGAGACCCGCCACGGTGACAACGTGGTCGGCCAGTACTCTCTCCTGGAATCTGATGGCACCCGCCGGACAGTAGACTACGCTGCTGACGCCCACAACGGTTTCAACGCTATCGTACGCAAGGACCCAGCTCTCATCGGACACGTTGCCCACGCCGCTCCAGTCGTGGCTGCCCCAGTCGCCCACGCTGCTCCCTTGGCTTACGCTGCCCATGCTGCCCCAGTTGCGGTTGCTGGACCCTCCGTGTCATACTCTTCACACTCAACCTCAGTGAACCACGGAGGTGTAGCTGTCGCTGCTCCTCTTGCCTACGCTGCCCCATTAGCGCATGGTGCCTACGCTGCCCCATTAGCGCACGGTGCCTACGCTGCCCCCTTAGCGCATGGTGCCTACGCTGCCCCCTTAGCCCATGGTGCCTACGCTGCCCCCTTAGCGCATGGATACGGAGGACTTTCCCACGGTTACGCTGGTCTTGCCCACGGTGCCGCATACGGCGCTCATGGTCTCGGCTTACATTACTAGATTACTGACCTAGGAACAAATTAATCTGTCTGTGTATTTAATTCTTCTGAAAATGACTTATGATGTTATGAATGCAACTGCTGTGATGTGAAATAAATGTATAAAGATTTATAGTTTACAGAACTTTGTAGTTTTACATTTATCCTATACAAATTATTAACAGTCTATATTACGAATGAAAGTTTGTAAGGTTGTACGGGATAATCTCTGGATCTATTTTACCAAGAGAAGGCCACCACCACAACGCCATTTGTGAGTGTCAAAGGATATATATTAAACGCAACAACGTATGACTTTTATATCATACAAATCTGGCGCATCTGCCTGTTTGGTCGCGATAACTCAAAAACTACTGCGCGGAATTGATTGCAATTTTAATTAAAATCTAGAATGATTCATGAGGAAGGATAATTTTTCGTGATTTAATCAAATAAAATTCCTTAAAATGGTATTCCCAACTGAAAATCATTGAATAACGACACTAATTTCGGAAATTCTTCACTACAATTCCAAATTCATTCTTCTAGATCAGTCCTCACACGGAAGGAATATTGAAGTGTTTTCTTTATCGATTAACATAGTATCAACAAGTTATTGTCTTTTATTTACGCAAGTTTTAAATATTTAATGTTTCAATAACAATAACTGAAATTTATTAATAAATATATTTATTACTTTATTTAACTATAACTGTTTTATTAACCGGCAGGTGGCTCATCTGATGTAAGTGATACCCATGGATAGTCAATGCTTGCGAGTGCGTCACCGGCCTTATTAAGAATTTGTACGGTCTTTTCTTGAAGGCCCTAAATCGAATTCGGTCGGAAATACTTCAGTACAATACTTCAATAACTCGCCATTTTGAGAGCATTAAAAACGTGGTTAGCGAGAGACAACAACCTTTAGTGGCCTCTGTAGGTGAAAGTATTTTCAATAAGTTAAATAGTTTATTTCCTTTAATATACATGAAGGAAGCTTACAATTCTGTGTTTCTGTTGTTTAATTCCAACAATCAATAGTCCAAAATAGTAAAAGTTGATTATTTCGTATTCATCTTAAAGTTAATGCGCCACGCCACGTCTTTGAAATTTTATATTATTGAAGTTTATTAAAATAATAAATTTTATTATGAACATTTTTTCCGTAGTGTAGTTAAAAAAAGGTTAAAGGTTGGTGAACTCAGTTACTCACTTAAGCTCTCATTAGGTCCGTTGAGCGTAAAGTCCTGGCAAACTAAGCTCCTTCCAGAAGCACAGAAGTCTCCTGGGCACTTCGCAGTTCGCACGACCTAACTGCTCCGAGGATATCTGTACGTTTGTTAGCCACAGCCACGCATTCCAAGTACGTAGTGTAGTTTTATCTAATATATAAAATTCTCGTGTCACAATGTTCGTTCCCATACTCCTCCGAAACGGCTCGACCGATTCTTATGAAACTTTTTATGCAAATTCAGTAAGTCTGAGAATCGGCTTCTATCTTTCAAATCCCTAAGTGGTAACGGGTGACATCAAAAAAAAATGTTTTATTTTTTAGACATTTTTTTGTTTTTATTTCTTTATGATACAGCAAACAAAAATAACATACAACTCCTAATTTTCACCCCTCTACGATCAACCCCTATTTTTTATTATAGTAGATAGTTGTTTTTATTAAACTAAAAAAGGTTTCGTAGAAATAATATACATGGCAAAACAACATTTGCCGGGTCAGCTAGTAGACTGAAGTATTCAGAATAATATGATTAGTAATTATGTTAATTCGTTCATAACAAACTTGTCATTTTACTAAATCCTGGTTCAATCGCCTTTGTTATGTAAACAGTAATAAGCCGCTGAAGTGCTAAAATCCCTTTTTGACGTGAAACTTCTTTAGGCGCGTTATGAAAAATTGATGACAGTGAAATTTTACAATGCGTGCGCACCGTGACACAAAATTAACAGACTGAAGTTGCCCACGGAAGATGCTACGGCATTGGACATAATTTAAAAACAACATTCGAATAATAATAGAATTTATGTTACACTTAATGTAAGAGAATAATAATAAATATTTATTTATTTAATTTTTCAAATGTACCTAAACTGAACTTTATTGACTATAATGACTCCTTTTTCAGTCTTTAATTATTTAATTGTAATTAATTATTTGCATGCAATCAAAAACTATTTTTAATAATGCCAAAGAAGTATAATATAACTTCTTACGCGCGTACATAAGTACACGCACTCTTTTATTTCTTTATGTAAGCACATAAGTTCTTTGTATTGATTTATCTTGTACCGTTATAATTAAATGTATTAAAATGATTATTTATTTATTTCTACGGGCTATAAATATCCTATCAGACTATTGTTTGGAAATCAGTTGTCTTCCAAAGGGTCATCAATTATTATGGTCATCATTGATAGGTTGATTGTAGTCATCATACATACTCATTGATTTTTTGCAAATCCGAATAATTTGACATCTCGATCATCCAGATCGGTTCACGGACGGAGAACACAAAAAATGCACACAATGATAACCTCCTTGTTGAAGTCGATTATAAAGTAATACCTTACGATAAAACATAGACATGTGTCTGCCACACGCCCCATTTTAAGGCTTCAAACAATGTACCTCGTACAGAGCGTACCAATTCTTAAAAGGCCGGCAAGCACTCGCGAGACCTCTGGCATTGAGAGTGTCTATGGGCGGCGGTATCACTAAAACGTATAGGTATATAATATGTAACCAATGTTAGGTTACGTAACTATAATAATAATAATAATCCAATGGCGCTACATATCTAAATGGGTCTTGGCCTCAAATTGCATCCATTTCTTTCATCAATGTAATAGGCCTGTTCAAACATATGATAAGCTTAACATCAGGTGAGCCTCCTGCCCGTTTGCCCCCCGTTCTATAAAAAAAAATCTGAAGGTTAAAAACTTAAATAGTCGTGATAACAATCAGTGGAATTAAATCTACATAACGTGGAACTAATGGACAATTTTAAAGTCCTTCAAATAAAGTTCACGTACTTTTACCAATTAGTCACACTATACCATTCCCATAGTTAATAATTATAGATAATTAGTCTTGGCAAGGTCAATCGAAAGATTTTCTGAAGGAAGTATTTGTAAGATATGTCACTAATACAGGATATAATACATTCGACCTTGATTAGTTTTTATAGTGATACTAGCTGGCCGGCAAACGTCGTTTTGCCATGTATATCATTTATAATAAAAAAAATAGGGGTTGATCGTAGAGGGTTGAATGTTAGGGGTTGTATGTATTTTTTAATGCTGTATCATAAAAAAATAAAAACAGAAAAAAATATCTAAATATAAAAAAAAATATTTAGGGGTGGACTACCCTTAACATTTAGGAGGATGAAAAAGTCCGTTTCTCAGACATACCCAATATGCACACAAAATTTCACGAGAATCGGTCGAGCTATTTCGGAGCAGTTTAACCACAAACACCGCGATACGAGAATTTTATATATTAGATTGTAATTTTGATGCACCGCGCTCAAATGATACTGTAGTGTGAAGTAAGGTTAAAAAAAAACATTTTTAATACCTTATAAATGCCACTTACACGAGGAAATTTAAAATATAAATGTGCCGTTTTCCCCGAATTTTAGTTTGTTTTTTATACGTAATTTATGAAATTACCTATTTCATATGAGGAATATTTTAATATTCAATTATATCGATATGCAGTAAGGAACAGACATAAATTGTAATATTTTTGTTCAAAAGGTGTAAAAGTCCAATAAAAAAATATTATTCTTTAAATTTGCTGTAAGAAATAATAACTTATTAATTGCATATCATAAAACTCTGGCTAAAACCGGTGATTGCTATTTTGGAGAGAAATAGGAAGGGCACATGATTCATGAGAGCTAAAGAAAGAAATGAAAGCGTATCATGTGTTATTACGTCTAATGACTTCATTGTTTACAATATTTTTAGGTTTTAAGGTCTCTTCTGACAGCCAAATTTTGTGCTCTTTGCTTTAAGCTAAAAGTATATTGTAAGTATTGTCTTTGGGAGCGTTCAAGTATTACGTCACGCAATTTTTGGAGATTATTGACCCGCTCCCATGTATTGCGCCGTAACGTTTTTCTGTACTGTTTTCTATAGTAAAATGTTTCGTGACCACTTAGTGACTCTTTATACCTAAAAGTTACCATCTGTAAAAATATGTCTAGTTGTATGTTTGTTACATTCCAGGAAATAATGTACACTGGATATGTAGCACTATACATTTTTGTGAAACAAAATAAAGAATTTTTGAAATTGATTGATTAAAATACAATTTGTCCTAATGATGTAGCGTGAAAGACATATTTTATCTACTTTAAATAACAGAAGCGATAAAAGTATCTATTTTTATTTAGGACTCCATTGATTACTACCAAATGTGCATTTGAAATAACTCTAGTTTTGGCAGCGCACGCCAGAATTGCTCGCAGATAGTAGATTTTTTCCTACATGATATTTTGGACAATTCACACATTATCTTTATAACTTGTAGCCTATGTGTTATTCTGATGTATAAGCTATGGTATTGTAAAGTTTCATTAAAATCCATTCAGTAGTTATTACGTGAAAGAGTAACAAGCATCCATACTTACAAGCTTTCGCGTTTATAATGTAAGTAGGATTGACTCTCCAAAAAAATGGAGACTACATATTTAAGCAGACTGTACTATAAGGAATAGGTTTATAATATTTTTAGGTTCAAATTAATTAGACTTTATGCACATAAATATGTTTATTTTTTTAAATTAAAGTAGATCACAGACATTGACTTTTCTAAATTCGGATAAATCACCAGGCGAGACGGGCGTTAAGACCATGAGCGCCGTAGCCGTAACCCAAGGGAGAACCGTAAGAGACGGCTCCATGGGCAAGAGGAGCGGCAGCGTAGGTGTTGACGGCGACTGGAGCGGCAGCGTAGGCGTTGACGGCGACTGGAGCGGCGTATGAGTTGTAGGCAAGGGGAGATGGGTGAGCTGAGTAAGCGGGAGCGGCGTACGCGGATGCGGCGTAGGCGGGGGCAGCGTAAGCGACGCGAGCATGAGCTCCGTACGCGATAGGAGAGGCGGCGTATGCTACGGGAGCGGCGACAACAGCTGGAGAGTGGGCTACCAGAGCTGGGTCTTTGCGTACAACAGCGTTGAAACCGTTGTGGGCGTCAGCAGCGTAGTCAACAGTCCTGCGGGTTCCGTCAGAGTCAATGAGGGAGTATTGGCCGACCACATTGTCACCGTGGCGGGTCTCGTGCTGGCTCTTGACGTCACCGGTGTGGGGGTCTGCTACTCCATAGGAGAAGCTGGAGTAGTCACCTCCATGGACGGCGCTGCATTGAGCAACTGCCACGAACAAAGCGAAAACTGCGACCTGAAAGTAGAACGAATTAGTAGGATTCATAAATAAATATATTTATTATTATATATATGTGATTTAAAATGTACCTTTGAGAACATTTTTTCTAGTTTGAAGTCTATGAAACAACTGACGATTATGCTTTTTGATCGCGACCTTTTATAGCGATAATTTTTATCAAGCACGTATCATGCAATCACATTATGTAGGAACTTGTGAAAGAGCATGAACAGTGACCTAGGCTCACACGGGCATTCCGTTGCTTTTGTTTAAATAAACGGCATTATATATTTCATAAATTTTGACCATTTAATATAAAACGTGTGAATTATAACACATATTACTGTTTATAAACGAAAAATTGCATAGGAAAACATTACATATGCGTCTTATCTTTCATAACCCATCGATTATAAGACTTTTTTTCATATTATGTCGACTATAAGCAATTTATATAAATTTTGAAAGTAGTATTAAACCATCGTTTGTCTTCCTTTTATTTATTGCTAAAACTTGCCAACGCTCGGCACATTGATACATAGTAAAAGAACCACAATATCCATTTTTTTATGTGACGCAAAGGCAAAACAAAACAATTAAAATTAGAAAAACTAAACTACTAAATCTACCTGCTACTACTCCTCTGTTATTTTATTACAAATTACAAAACAAGGGAACAATTTCCTACTATGTAATATTATTATGCAGATTAAGTTATAAGTGCAGCCACAAAAGTTTTCTTAAGCAAACTCCTTTGTAAGCAACGTGTTATATGTTAGGTTTTATCAGATGCTTCCCTAAACCAAATACCTTTTTAGCGCAGTTTTCTGTAGCTATCTCTATCTATCTTCTATATTTAAAAGAGACGGAAGCAAAAATTCACTGAACCGGTTTACAACGGCGTTTAACTATCAAAATTTTCAATTTAACAAAAGAAGGTTGAAATATTTTGTTGTAACATCAACATCTTAATACCAAGATGGCGGTGTGTTCTAGCCCACCACTAATCACCAACAATTGGGACTGTAAGATTTTCTGCCAATGAATAGTTGATGGAGTTGCTGAATAGCAGCCTGAGAAAAGCTGCTAACTTTACCTAAAAAATTGTTAAACATTCATTAAACTCTATCCCACACCCTTTGAAGACCACCAAAGTTCGGAGGTTATTTTTATTTATTTTATTTTAAAAGGCACACTAACGAAACACTTACAGATAACACATGACATACAAAAACAAATACATGGCATAACAATAACAAGTGCGCACAACATTAAGAGAGAAATATTACAATGATAAAGTTATTAAAAATACATTACAGAAAGTAGTATCTTACAATAATATAACTTTCGAATCAGGTCAAAATTTTGAGGAAATTCAATCGCTTTGTCTAAATGAAATAAGCCTTTAATATTTATTATACTTCTGCAATTTCATTTAAAAATACATTAATTATTAGCCTGACTCTTGGCAAAGGCATCCTCCAACTTTTCTTCGCTATATATATATGATAATTCCTCGGGACAGTGAGGTCCCTCCGGGAAGCCCAGGAGACTTCTGTGCTTCTGGAAGGAGCTAGGCTGGCTAAATTAGCCAGGACTTTAACGCACAACGGACCAATCAGGAGTCTAATTGCGGAAAATGAGTCCTACAACCCTAACCCCTAACCCTATATATGATAATTAAATTTAACTTAAATATATAAAACAAAAAACTTAGCGATTAAAAAGAGTGGCGGAGAGTTTATTGCCAGTTCTTCTCTTCCGTTCTACGTCCTTAAATTGAGAACTGGCAGAAAACGTAAAATTAGAAGCATTTAATGTATATTTCTTTTTTGATGTTCATAAGTGTACATTGTGTTACCTACATGATTTTTGACTTAATTTTAATTTAATAACAGTTAAAAAGTATGCCAGTTTAAAAATTCATTAAGAAAATATCTAGTTAAATAAATTAAACCTCCCGACCTTGCGAAAAAGTTGAACATTAACAAAAAAACACGGCCGACGTAACCAAAAATTAATTAATGCATGGTGGAAAGTACTGCTTATGAACTTCCTGCTATGTATCAAAATCAAAGCCTTCGCGATAATATAAATAGTAAACGCGAGCTCGATTAAAACAGTTGCGATCAGAAGTCGAACAAAACACGTACAATGGCCTCTAAGGTAAAATTACTATATTTAAATTACACATTCTAGGCCTTTGTTACTTGCGAATTATTGCGTCAAAGTTTTTTATGAGTACCAGCATGTGTGCCGAATGGGTACTTTAAACTACCCAATTATAACTTTGAGTCATAGTCGAGAACTTCATATATTTATTAAAGCATATATGCATTTAATATAATTTACAATGAGTAAAAAATTTTGAAATGATTTGTATTTAAAAATATTTTCTTTTGCAGTTTGTTGTCCTCGCTTTATTGGTAGCTGCCGCCCAAGGCAGTGCCGTCCATGGAGGTGACTACTCCAGCTTCTCCTATGGAGTAGCGGACCCCCACACCGGTGACGTCAAGAGCCAGCACGAGACCCGCAACGGTGACAACGTGGTCGGCCAGTACTCTCTGCTGGAATCTGATGGCACCCGCCGGACAGTAGACTACGCTGCTGACGCCCACAACGGTTTCAACGCTGTTGTCCGCAAAGACCCAGCTCTGGTAGCCCACGCTCCAGCTGTTGTCGCCGCTCCCGTCGCATACTCCGCCTCTCCTCTTGCGTACGGAGCTCATGCTCGCGTCGCTTACGCTGCCCCCGCCTACGCCGCATCCGCCTACGCCGCTCCCGCTTACTCAGCTCACCCATCTCCCCTTGCCTACAACTCATACGCCGCTCCAGTCGCCGTCAACGCCTACGCTGCCGCTCCAGTCGCTGTCAACGCCTACGCTGCCGCTCCTCTCGCCCATGGAGCCGTCGCTTACGGTTCTCCCTTGGGTTACGGTTACGGCGCTCATGGTCTTAACGCCCGTTTCGCCTGGTAATTAATCGATAAAAAATAACTGTGATCTTAGCTAACTTATCTATTAAATGTTCCTCAGAAATGCGTTCCCATCTTGTAAATACGAAGTTATTGTAATATAAACTTTTATTACAACACGTTTTTTTATTCATATTTACGCTCCTTGACACAATTTCTTCAATTTTAATTTCATTTATAATAATTAAAGATATTATTATAAATTTTGAAACAAATTATTCTAATCCGCAACTTATAGAACAAGGCTGTTTTAGGAGAAGGTTTTTAAAACATTGCAGCATTGTAGGCAAAAACTTCAAAATTAACATTTTTGGTCTATGAAACAGCGACTTCAATTTAAAGGGTAACAAAAAATAAACTTGATTATGAATCGCACTTTGCAATTGTAGTTAAAATAAAACAAAAATAAATTAAATCAAAATGTATAAAAACAGTTTTATGGACGTTTTAATATGTTGAAATAATTACTTAAACACTAAAACATACAATTTTGAATAGCGCAATAAAGTATAGAGACCTAGCCTACTTGCACAGAATAACTTCAACTTCCTGTTTGGCCAGTTTCGGACAGCGTATCGAAAACAGTTTGCATTTGTCCTTCAATGCTCTATATCCTATTACATGAAGTAATTTGGCCAAACAGATTAGCATAACTCAATATTAGGTCACTTGAATACCACATAACCAGAATAAACTTACAATTGAGTAGTTACGAAATACTAGACAAAAAAGAACAGCCGCTGTTTCACGTCCGCTATTTAGACGACTATAGAATTAATTTTAAAACACTTTGAAGTGGCAACAACTGGCTTTAATTGTTTAAAATTTTACCGGCTAGCCTGAAACATAGATTCCTTGTACTTGTAAATAACCATGGTAAGCAGGATCGTTTTACTAGTTTGGTGCATCATATAACTGACACAAGGTCAATGTCCAAAGGTAAATTTGAAATACCCATTGTGCAAAATTATTATGGAGATAGAACGTTGAAGAAGCGGATTCCATACTTGCTCAATAGTTTACCCGAGGACATAAGACGTGAGACTTCATTGGATAAATTTAGAGGTTTATTAAAAAACCATTTGTTAAATATGCTGTAACCTATAAGTAAATTAAGTGTATTAGTATTAGTTGTAGTAGCAGTGTTAGTAATTTAGTGATTTAGAAGTTATGTTTATTTAAGGCGAGTCACCTGCAGTCAAACTGCGTAAGCAGTTTTGCGGGGCATGGTTTGATTTAAGGTGTAACTTTTTTGTGAATAAATATATTTAAAAAAAAAAAAAAAGAGTTGATAACTATGATTACATTAGGGGTAGTGGGGTTGCGACGCTGGATTAACAAAAAACGAACTTGACTTATTGAAGCATTGTTCTAATTGTTTTGGATGATAGGGATCTTTCGTTGAACGTGCGTAGTTTTAATTATTGTGACGTGACTTAACCGGTGACTGTTGTTGTATGGATAATGGATATGTTCAGATATATTTTAAATTAAACTCTTTGTTTGAAGCTGGGTAACAACTGACTTTAATAGTTTAAAATATGAGCTTATAACTAACGTAAAATTAGGGGCTTGCGACGCCAACAAAAATCTTACTTGAATTATTGAAGAGTTCGTAAATCTAGTGATACTTATGTTATTGAACATTATCGGAAATGAGGATGTTAAATTACAATTTATATTGCTAAAAAGTAAAGGGCTCATATTGGCTTCAAGTATGCGATGATAGTTTTGTTTACGCTCCTAATTATTAAAATATATATGTATATGTAACTTAACCAACATAGCTATAATAATAGGTGTTGGCCTCAGATTGCATCCATTTCTTTGTTTATTTGTTTTCAGACTAGTAGATTTTTGAATTTGAAACAGCTGATGGCGACGTGTATCTCGTGCGTATATACATATTAAGATTCTCATGTAAATAAAAATACATTTTTTTTAATGAGAAATAAAAGTTTTTTAAACATTACCTACCGACTAATATTTACCTGTTTATAAAGCTACACAGCTTTAACAGTGTTTATACATTCTTATTCTTCGATATTTTCTTTTAGTAAATTTATTAATAACTATCTGGCTTGGCGAACATCGTACCGCCTAACAGTCGATTCTTTATTTTTTTTTAAATACTTATTCTGCTATTCGGGACACCGGTCTAGCTAGTAAGATAAAAAAAAGAAAGTTGATAATACAACAAATACATAATGTCAAAAAATAAAAATTTACCTTCCCGGAACCCCTCCACTAACACTTGAACTTTATGATATGGTATTAAAGTTCAAATTGCCTTTAAATATTATTACGAATATTTTGTATGGGAATATAGAAAAGTGTTTTTTTTTAGACTTTTTCACTCAATTTTTTTCAGTTTTCTCTTTGTGAGAACCATCCTCGTACTTCAAGGAATATTATAAAAAAAGAATCAGACAAATCGGTCAAGCCGTTTTCGTGTTATGTCGTTACAACGGAAAACGGGTTTCATTTTTATACGAGTATATGTATATAGATTATCGAAACGTATACGTCCCTAAGTAATTCGTTTAATTTAAGCTCGAACGCTCGAAATTAACGAACTACATATTTGTATAATTTAATACACGTCTATTTAAATCTGAACCCTAAGTTCTTGTGTTTGAATCCCGGCTTTGTAATGGATGTTATATCTATTTGCGCAATTAGTACTTGAAATTATTTCTTTGCTTGTCATTGATTCATTGTCTCATTAATAAAAAAAGGTCTCCTACAGGATTTAATGTACAAAATAATATTGAGTAAATTGTCACACACACGTAAGCACATACACACCAATATACATATTATATTTTAGTAGGGCTGTTTATGGCTTTTTTTCTGAATATATATTTAGATTCACTCTTGCTGTTGAATAAAATATAAAATAAATCAGTAGTACTACAAACTTTTTAGGTTTGGGCCTCAGATTTCTGTATCTGTTTCATGATCATTTGTCAATCTAATAGGCCTGTTCAAACATATGATAAGCCTCCCATGCCTGACACACGCCGTCGATTGGGTCTATGGTAAGATGATTTCCTCGCGATGTTTTCCTTCAGCGTTTGAGCAAATGTTATTTGCGCACATAGAAAGGAAGTCCTTTTGTGCACAGTCGGGAATTGAACCTACGACCTCAGGGATGAGATTCGCGCGCTGAAGCCACTACCAGCACCAACAGTCCTGAGTTGCTGTTGGCTACCTAAAGAAATAAATTTATTTTTACATGTGAGGAATGTATGTCCATGAGTATAAAAATTTTCTTAACAAAATTTGTAAAATATATCGTACGCTAAGATAGCTTTTAAAGTTCACTAAACTTTATCTAGGCTAGGACAAATACAAGATCTAGTTGTATTTGCATCTCATTGACCAAGACTTAATAACAAGTAATTAAATGCTAGAAGCAGATATTGAGTTTAATAAAATACCTGCTGACCTCATTCACTTTCGTGCATAGGTTAACCAGATTTCCTGGGTCTTTTGGGTTCATGGTGAAAAACTTTTTGGAGAGAAAGAAGCCTTAAGAGGCTTTATGTGACTTCAAAAAACCTCAATTATTAAATATAATGTTAGAGACGTATACAAAGATAATCTTAAACTACTATTATTTATAAATTAAAAATTATATGATAAATAACTTTATTAATATATAAAAAATAAAAAAAATAACAGAAAGAATATATATGATAACTAAAATATATTATTAAAAGGAGTTCCTTTAGGCAAGGTTCCGAACATACTGGCAGCGTTCCCCCTTTATATAACTAGACTAAATCTTTCTCTGAGGTAGCTGCCAGCTCTTCGGTCTTCTGTGATGTCGACAAACCTTTCTGCTATTTCCTTATAGCGCTAGGACCCCACGTAACATGGGTCTCGACACCGAATGGGACAAAATCATATTCGGAGCCTAGACCCCTAGTATTTGCATTTTTTTTTACTGTTTATTATTTATTTTTCACTCTTATTTATCAAAATTTCCTTTGATAAATAAGTTACTTACACTTAACACTTTTAATAGAATTATTTATTTAATAATTGTGTTTAATTAAACAACTCTAAGAATTTAAGATTATAAAACTGTCCGGACGTTTTGAGCTCACATCACTCACATTTTAATTCAGTAATATGACAGGTTTTTATTGCTTCAAATTGATATATATCTTAAATTACCTTAATTTTATTAATCAATGTAATTTATACAATTAATTATTAAAATTTTATGAATTTTCAAAGTATCCTATAGTGACATTATCAAAATACAAATCTTTATAGTTTCATAATGCCTTTATTAAAAGTATTTTATTCAAAACATAAGCCGAAGGGAAACAATTCCAAATCTTCGATTTCCCAAATTACGTTCGTTTTCGAATTATGTCTTTAAATAACAACGAACTATTAAATATTCTGCTTCCGTTATCCAAACATTTTAAGTTATAAAAGTTGACGTAATTTTATTCAAACTTCCTTAAGCTTTTGAATTGTTACGATGCGTCCACACTAACATTTTTATTACTAACTTCACACGAACGCTTTCAAAATTTTATGGCGGAATTTTTATTAGTATATAAAGTAATATTCTAGGTTTATCTTGAGATATTACGTTCAATAATGTTATTTTCATAATATCATTGGATTATAATAATTAATTATATGATTTTATTAAAAACATTTAAATATTAATATAAGTTCATACCGTAAATATTTCATATCTTATTTTTGTTGAAATTGTCTTTTACACATTTACATCTACCAGCCTCTAACTTAAATAAATAAGCATTGAGAGATAAATCTATGTTTAATAATAGGAAGCAAACTGGTAGGAATCTAACCAGATGTTAAGTGATACCCCATGGACACTCACATTGCCAGAAGGCTCGGAAGTGCGTTGCCAGCCTTTAAAGAATTGGTACGCTCCTTTCTTGAAGGACCCTAAATCGAATCGTTTCCGAAATACTTCAGTGGGTATGTTTCAGTTTAGTGGGTACTTTATATGTTTTTTTCTTTATAAATACAGGAATTCTTTTTACGTTGAATTTATACCGTTGACCTATACTTGCTTTTTAAAAGGCCCTTTATATAATAACTATGTAGCTGTTATAATTTAAATCAGTACATTGTCATCATGATTCTGTGTTCCGTTTTGTGGAGACTTTTTTTTCTTAATAGGCACGTAGGTGATCAGTCGTCTGAGCCTAATGATTTAACGTCTAAGAAGTGCTGGTTTCCCACCATTTTTTCCTGCACCGTTCGAGTGCAAATGAAGAAAAGTTACACACAGCCGTATTCGAACGCATGGTCTTAAGGTGGGAACTGACCAATGTTACGAAGTGTAATGTAACATGTAATGTAATGTTGTACAGCGAGCATTCGTGCAGTCAGTACGTCGTGTTACGTTGTTTTTCCCCGTAACACGACGTACTGACTGCACGGAATACTCGCTGTGTAACATTACATTACATGTTACATTACACCTCGTAACGTTGGTCAGTTCCCACCTTTAGGTGAAGCCATAAAAAAACTGTTCATAACAAGTAAAATCCCAAAATAATTAGCAATCGTTACACGAGTGTGTACGTAGCATAACACAAAACGTGTTAACCTTGCGCTGATTCACTTCATCGATACTTCTTTCTTCTATATTTGTTATTGATTTTAAATACGAATATCTTTTAAATTGCTTTTATATAGTTATTATAAAGTTATTTGACATGTTTTGGCTTCTTGAAGGACAGAGAATACATCGATATAATTAAATAATATTGGTATTTATAGGATATCCATATTGCTCCCATCACACTTTGAAATAAAGTTTTCTTTAGATTTTATAATTTATGAATCGATGTATTTTGTTTTACTTAAGTAAAACAAACATAATTTGTTTTTTTTTTTGTAAATAAATAAGCTTGATGTAAATAAATAATATATCTTACGAAAAACCAGTTAAAAGGTGTCGGTTCGATTTCCCAGTGTGCAGCAAGCTGCCCGATAATAATAGGATTCCCTCTAGTTGACGATTCGTTTAAAATACCTATAAAACATTTCATTAAAAAAACAGTGGCGCTACAACTCTCGGTCTCATCATCATCGATGTTATACTTCGTAGTACGAGCGATGGTTATGTCACCGTAAAATTGTAAAAACCGTTAGATTGTAATCTATCTCGCGAGATTGTAAACTGTCGAAAGATTGTCAACTCAACATACTGCTTGCAATTTAACGTATTATTATTCGGTAGTTATATGAAATTGTTGGGAAATAAAATTAATCTGTAATTGACCAAAGAAGTTTGAATGATAACTAAGTTAGTGTAGTACAATCTACCGAATACCGATAACCGATAACCGATAGATTACAATCTAACGGTTTTTACAATTTTACGTTAACAGTTACATTACAATTAATAATTAGGTACATAAGTCTATTGGTTTTGCTGGGGTTCAAATGAACTTAGGAAGCAAATCGTAAAAGCCACTAGACCAATACTGCTGTCCCCATTACATATGTTTATAAAATACATTTCTTACTCCAATATAAGCCAAAAACTCTTATTACAATGCCCACGTATTGAGGCATTATGTCTGCATACGAAAACCCGTACGTGCGATGCCAACAAATGGATAGCTGATAAAAAATCTTTATACAGTCGTAACCATTTGGGAGAACAATCGTATCTTTATTACCGTATTACGCCTTAATTTTGGGGCATTTTTTGTCGACCGCACCTAGATTTAAAAGGTTTGAATCTAGAAGAAAAACTAAGGTAGCAGATGTTAAAATAAAAATAAATAAACTTGAAATGGCACATGGCAAGAGGAACAGAAAGGTGGATCAGGAAAGTACTAAACAGGTCAAAAGGTACAATAAATGAAAAAGAGGAAGACAACTTAGAAGGTGGATAGAACAAATCAAGGAAACAGCAGGTGCAAGGCAGAGAGTGGCTTAGTGCAGACAGAAATGGCGACATTTGGAGGAGGGCTTTGCGAAAAAAAGGCACATAGATAAAATTGTCTTTTATGGACATAACCTTTACACATTTAAAGAAAACACTTTTTTACCGGATTAAAGTTATGTATTATTATAAATTTACAACTATTTAACATAATTTTAAATTTAACCGACGTTTCGCGTGCTTTACAGCGTGTGTGGTCACGGTGACTGAAGACAAAAGGTGTTGAATGTCAAAAAAAGTATCACAGCTGTAGAAAAAGTTGCATTATCTGTATTTATGTCCCCGGAGTTGGTATCGATTAAAAGATGGAGGGTTTTGGCAGAAAAGGCTCACGGTCACTATTTTCGCGGATTGTTTAATTAAAATTTTAAAATAAATCTTTAATCCGATAAAAAAGTGTTTTCTTCACATAGATAAAAATTAAGAGATAGAATTATAAATGTGTTTTAGTGTAATACTATCTGAAATAAAAGGCTATTATTATTAATTTAACTTAAATATGAATCTATTTTTATTTTTAATCGCACTTTAATAATCGGTGAATGCACCTTTAATATGAAGCTTTTTTTGCTTTCTCATGTCACCTGTCGCGCGAAAACTTGTACTTGTCTTGCAACATAATTTAGTAGCACAAGCTGTCATAATTCCATAGTTGAACAATAAAAAGTTGATCCCATAAATTTCCACCTGCATCAATCATTTATGAGTCCAAAGAAAGGCATCTTAATGGATACAAATTATCATTTCTTTGTACTTTCCAGAGTACACGGCCTTGTGTTTCCGGATACATCGACATTATCATGTAGTTTAAAATATCAAAAGACCACGCATTAACCACGCCCGCAGATTCGTATAAAAGCTCCCGTTTAGATTCATCAGTATTCACTTGTCGAGATTCACTTGAACACACAGCAATGGCAGCAAAGGTGTGGAATTGAAACTTGAATATTAAATACTCATTACAGTGTCAACTTGTTTGTACGTGCCGGTGTTTGATATTTGTGATTAATAGTGGTTTTTTTTCCAGGTTGTAGTTCTTACCGCTCTGGTGGCGTTAGCCCACGCATCAGTTGTACCAGTAGCGAAAGTAGACAACGATTACACCAGCTTCGCATACGACGTAGCTGATCCCTACACCGGTGACTTCAAGAGCCAAGTGGAGACCAGGTCTGGAGGTCTTGTTCAGGGACAATACTCTCTTCTCGATGCTGATGGCACCAAGCGTACCGTAGACTACACAGCTGATGATGTCAATGGATTCAACGCTGTTGTACGCAAGGACCCAGCTGTGATCACCGAAACTGTTGCTGCCCCAGCCGCCGTTGTTGCACCAGCTGTTGCTCCAACTGTTGTTGAGGCTCGCGTTGGCTCAGCGGTTGTGTCTGCCGCTCCCACTGTGGTTGCATCTGCCCCCGCCGTCGTCGCATCTGCCCCTACCGTCGTTGCTTCCTCCCCAGCTCTTGTGGCTAAGACTGTCGCGCCTACATACTACGCTGCCGCTGCTCCATCTTTGGTAGCGACCAGTTCTTACGCTCCCTCTGTTTACGCTTCAGGTCCCTCAGTTCACACTTCAGCACCCTCGGTTTACGCTTCTGCCCCCTCAGTTTACGCTTCAGCTCCCTCAGTTTACGCTTCAGCTCCCGGCTTCGCACGCACCTACTCATACGCTGCGTCTGCTCCCGTGGTATCTCACTCTGCCCCAGCCTTCGCTGGATCATACACTCCTTACCTGAACAGCTACGCCCCTACCCTGTACTCAGGCAACTCTTACTTGGCTCCTACCCAATACGCCCGTTACGCTTCTCCTTACTACTCCACTTACTGGTAAACGATAATCGATTATATTAAACCAAATGTTACTCGAATAGTAGTGTATATATAGTATGTTGTATATAAACATCTGTTAAATAAACGACATATAAATTATTTATTTTTTTAATTTAACATATTATTCCATATATAAAAATCAAAATCAATTTCAAGCCCTTTGTAAGTATACCTATGAAATAACAAAGTCAAAGATCTGAATTAAGAGACTATTATTATTATTATGAAAAGAACAGAAGATACCGTATAAGGTTAAGGTAATCTAAATCAAAAGTTATATTATAAGAATTTAGTATTATTGATCACATTAATCATAAGCTCAATAAAATAACTAGACTTATCAATCTTATTAAATATTTATTATTGCGTAACGAACAACTAGCTATTTATTCGACATTGAATTAAACGCAAATAATTTTATACCTCTTTAACTAGTTTGCTGAACAAAATATTACTTTAATATAATTTGAATGAATTATAAAAGAGCAATCTAGATATCTCTAGAAAATGTATGGATACCTTATTTGGTTTATTCGAGATTCTCAATAGATGAACTTGCAATATATTTAAAACACATTATGGCTAACTACTTAAACAAGTGTTCGTGTCACTGAACATACTTTCGTGTGACATATACATACGTATGGACTATGGACAAGAAAGCAAAAATGGAATTGGGCGGGTCATAATTGCACGCATGGATAAGGAAAAATGGACACCAAGGGTACCTACCAGGACCAACAAATAAGAGGTAGACCAAAGGAAAAATGGATTGATGAAATAAAAAGAAAAGCTGGTGAAAACTGGATCACCAAATCATAAGACAGTCCTTGATGAAGGAGGGTTTTACCCGTCAAGGGTATATAGTGATTAATGATTTATAAAAATGAATTTGGATTTTGATTCTTTTTAATTTATTTATCATTTAAAATTTATATACATTGAAATTATTAATTATGATTGGAATTTAAATTTAAGGATTAATTGGTAATATTTAATTTTTTTAATACATGCACATATTATGTAATAATTAATCATAAGTATATCAATAATAATATTAAATATATACTTGCTTAATACAATATTCATTATGGAAATAAAGAGGCTATAATAATAATAATAATATATATATATTATCAACATTAATCGTAAAATATGTTTTTTCCAATTGAAAAAAAACCTTGAAACCTTGAAAACCTTCCTTGAACTCTGAGGGAGGTTAAGGAGATAAATATTTGAAGAATTACAACGAAAAACCTAAAAACCAGTTTAAAAATCTTATTAAGGCGAAACGAAGTTAGTGATCAATATTATTTAATTATTACAATTAACTTTTTTGATGCTTTGTCATTTTTTACGTCTGAGGCACAAAAGGTTGTGGTCTCTCGCAGAATGACCAGCGCTGTGGAACACGTCTGCTCCACATCATAATGCGGAGCCAGGGCCAGTTACTACCACAACACACATTACACCCTTAAAATGTGCCTAATTCCTATTTTGTCAAATTTTTTTGTTATTTTTCTTTTTTGATTATTATTATAATTATTATTTTGTGTTTATTTTATATATATTTTAGAGGGGGCAAACGAGCCTACGGGACGCCCAAAAAGGGCAGTCATCGCAGCCCATAGACACCCATTTTTAGTTGGTGCGTTGCCGGCCTTTGAGGGAAGAGTACACTCGAGTTTTGTTAGTAATAATCGTTATCGTAATCGTAAGTTGCGTCATGGCATCTTGACGGTTAATTTAAACTTTTTAAGGAATTTCTAAATATATTTATCCGTCATAGATAGAGCTTAGAAACTTGATGATATTTAACAGACAAGTGGAACTTGTTATAAATTAAATGACTCATTTAATTATTTCCTAAGACCTTCAGCGTTTCCTTCGTGTATATGTTATATTATAATTTATCACATATAGTGAGAATGAGGATTATAAAAAATAAAGGGCACTATTATATTACAATGTATGATTACAATTTGTAATCGATAGTAATAAGTATACTTAATGGAGTTTTAAACCAGTTTTCTATAAAGTTAGCTTGTTTTACGTAGATTTCATCCATTTTAAAACAAAGTCTTTTATTCATTTATTAAAGTTTACCACATCGTACATAGTCCGCTACGGCATATGTTACGGCAAATCTTGAAGAATACAATTAAAATATGTACAAGATTAAATAAAACTACTATCCGCTTTCCTATTTGCGACGACTGACAAGACTCAAGACTTTAGACACCTGGAACGAGCGCTATGTGGGGGGCGAAACAGCCTCAGTCACAAAAATGTTTTTTAAAGATGCAAATGCGGCATACAAACAAATCAAGACAAGGCGTTGCGCACCTCACATGGCGCAGATCCTGACTGGCCACGGGGCTTTTGGACACTATTTACACAGACTCAAACTGAAGACAAGCCCCGCGTGTGACTGTGACGACAGAACCGACCAAACGGTGGTTCATTTACTTGTTGACTGTGCGAATTTTGAAAGGGCCAGGTGCGATCTGGAACTCGAGACTGGCATGAGGGTATCCCGAGATGGGCTATCCGACATGTTGCTTGAGCACAGATCGCAGCTGGAAAAATTCTGCGACAAGATTATCAGATATGTCACTCACAAAAATAGCACGAGAGGTAACGCGGGTGGCGCCGGGCAGCGGGCCCCGACTCGCCTATGAATATTATGACGATATTTTCGGAGTAGTTGTCGCCCGGGCCCGGCGGGAGACGCCAACCCTTTAAGGCAATAATGTCCCTTTTTAAGAAAGGGGAGATTTTGACACTCCCCTGCTGCTTGGCCACTCGGTCACAAATCTGCCTGGTAGGCCAGGATGTAGGGGCCCGTTTAAAAAAAAAAATATATGTACGAAATCAAACCAACCAGTTTGTCATGCACAAAACCTAGATTCTTTATACATATTTTATCTAAATGTAGATTTTCAGAATCATGGCGGAACTGTTGATACATATCATAGCTATTTACATTTAAATTAATAGACATAATTAAATATAAATTTTGAGAAATCCAAGTAAAACATGTTCTTTACCAAATTTATTATGTATATACTTTTTGTGGTTATATACCTTAACTATTAAATTATTTTTCAGTATAGAATATACTAAACCCTCATTGATAAACTACTATAATCCATATAGAGTTGTTTTAACCTTATCACTATCGTGTATTTAAAATTGCTATGACAAAACATTCTTAAGCTATTAAAAGTTCTTTTAGATAAAAGTTGCCTACACCTGCAGCGCCTGGATTTCAGTTCTGTTGCCTTTCAGGTAGTGGTACAATGCAATTTTTATGGCCTGGCCTGAAAAGTAAAAAAATACCAAGGACGTTGTTTGAAAGTATGTTTACCTTCCTGCTGAACTGAACATCTTCTGAAGTTATGTATAAGTTCAAGCTAAACTAAGTTAACTATACCTCGCATCGCTGGAAAGCATGTCTCTACGTGATTTCTCGTATATGTTATGTGATGAAACCACTGTAGATCCGTCACCAATAATAACAATGGCAAAGTAGAAATATATTAATTTTTAAATTGCATATTTGTATTTCTTAATCTAGTTTATTGTCTTTTGTTTTTATTGTATAATTTATTTTCCCTTTTAATATTGTAATGTTTCCCTTTAAATGTTGTGCACACTTGTCATTGATGCATATATTGTGTTTTTGTGTGTCGTGTTTTCTCTGTAAGTGTTGGTATGTATTTCGTTAGTGTGCCTTTTTAAAATTAACTGAAAGCTTTAAAAAACCTACTAGGTTCATCGAAAAATATAGTAAAGTGGACGCGAAAATGTTTCTTTCACCCAAAGCTTTTTAACAAGCTTAAGTGAATGTGAATTCGTAAATTTTTTTGGTGGAGTAAAATTAGTTTGAATTTTAAAATATTGCTAAACGGTTTAATGATTGAATGACTTAATTATTATATTCCTTTATGATTTTCTTCATAGTTCGCAAAAGTTTTTGTTGGTAGGTCCCTTGTTCGCAAAAGACAGTCCCCTGTCTGTGGAAACTTGCAGCCAACAAGGTGATGTTGATGAAATTTTTAAGTGATACGGCTCGTACAGTGTTGAAACGAGGCAAAAGAGATTAACCCAAACAATTCTTCAGAACACTCACCGTAGTACACTTTATAGAACACGCAAAGAGACGCAATGTCTCTGCGTAGAGAGAGAGAATCTGGTCAATCAGTATTATGTTGGAGATTGACAATTCGACCACCATGTGAAACCAGGTACCCACTGAATTATTTCCATACTCGACTTAGCGTCCTTTAAGAAAAGTGCGTACCTTGCTTAAAAGGTGAGATTCTTGCCCAATTGTGCTATAATTTTTTTTGCTATTTGATGACATAAAATATCTCCACCCAGATCTGAATCCAACCTGGGATAATGTATGAAGCATGTTTGCTACTAAAGTATAATAAATTCAAAAACGTTAAAGTAACCGCGCTTAACTTAGCCGTGGATTGAAAAGCCATTCAAAACTTTACACAGATTTTATAATACAATCCTGATTTTAATTAAATTCTAATGTAAATACATTTTTTATGAGGGCATGTGCCAATTTCAAGGTTATAGATCAATGTGCTGGCTTTGCTCTAATAAATGTAATTATTCAATATTTATGATAATGGTTTATTTATGGGTACTTTATTTTCCAAATTGTCGGCCTTGTATTTCCGGATTTTAATGGAGATTTTTTTAAAGATCAACCACGTATGACGACATATCCTAGACTTGTATATAAGCTTCTGAATTTATCAAATCAGTATCAGTCAATTAGACAGAATCACCCAAAGCACAATGGCAGCTAAGGTAAGACATTACTATTTCCTTTGTTTTATTACATAATTTGCAATATATTAAATATCAGCAATTACTTTTGCTTTCTGGATGAAATTACTGATGTTTTTCCTAAAAAGTTTTAAAAAAAATCCTTTAAAAAATATTTACAGAGATCCTGAATTCAATTACGGCACAACTTCAATTCTTTGGAATAATAAAATTGCCTATAAGTTTTTTTAATAATATTAACATAACATGTACTCGTATGTGACTATATATGGGCTTTCGGGATTTCACTCTCATCTCATATATTTGCAAAGTTATACCGGCTGACCTAATAATTACTCTCTTCCAGCTCATCGTATTCCTCTTCGCCGTCGCCGTGGCTCACGCCGCAGTCGTGGTCGACAACGAAGCCACCAGCTTCGAATACGGCGTCGCTGACCCCAGCACTGGTGACTACAAGAGCCAAAGTGAATCCCGTGTTGGAGGCGTTGTCCGCGGCCAATACTCTCTGATCGAACCTGATGGCTCCAAGCGCACTGTTGACTACACCGCTGATGACGTCAACGGATTCAACGCTGTTGTACGCAAAGACCCAGTCGCCACCTCTGTCGTCACCCCCGTTGTTGCCGCCCGCTCTGTCGTTGCCCCCGTGGTCCCCAAACTGGTTGCTCCAGTAACCTACGCTCGCTCATACAGCCCATCTGTCGTCGGCACCGTTGCCCCTGTCTACGCCAACGCTCCAGTCTACGCTTCAGCTCCCTTTGTACGTAGCTACGCTGCCCCCACCGTCTACGGAAACACCGTTGTTTCCCAGGCTTACCCCTACTACAACAACTACAACACAGTCCCAGTCAACTACTACTAAGAACCTGTACAATCGTCATGTAAATATTGTTATTTCGATGCTTTAAATACAGTTGAATTTCACTATTTTCTTGTATTATTTAATACCTTTTGTGTTTTTAAATATTCTTTCACTCAATCTATATATTATTAGCGGATCGGACAGACGTTGTCCTGCATGATAATTGAAGCGGTACATATAAAATCGAGAATACATAAAAAAAACATTCAATTCGGTCCAGCCGTTTAAGAGGAGTAAAGTGACATACACACGTACAGTAGAATTATATATATATATATATATATATATATGCAGGCTATCCTATCTTTTAAGTTAGATCTGCACAAGTGCACACGGTGTGCAAATTTGATTGAAGTCGGTTAAGTAGTTAGGACTCCATAGCGCAAAAACAACGTGACGCGTAATTTATTTATAATTAGTTAAATAAAATTATTTAAATGTTGAGTAAAAGTAAACTATATCTACACATAACTATGCGAAAAATAATAAACGACTCAAATATAAGAGTCTTTCCTCCAACTTTAATTTTTGTTCCCTTTTGAGTAGAGACTCTTGGGCCGTGGAGTTCAAGTGCACAGGCGCTAATTAAAGATTTAAGTTGGCGCCTCGTTGGTAGTACCGGTTACCCCAGAGCTGGTGCTTTTCTCGCTCAACGAATATACGTAATTATCGCAATATAGCGAGACAATGCTGCCAGCGTTAAAGGTACACTGCCACAGGGACCAAACTTTATAAATTTGTTTTAATTTTTTTTATTTTTTTATTAATTTTAAATTATTATTATTATACTACTATGTAGGTAGGTAAGAAAATTTTAAATACTGTATATTTTATTATGTTTAAGTTTTACTAAGCGGTACTATAGCTAGATAACTCGTAAGTAAACACATGTTTACCGCGTATTTAGAGAGAAATTTGTAATTATATAAAAACATTTTTTTATACATGTATCTTCACAAGACATCATGGAACATTACGATCTAGCCTAACTTAAGACTAATAAGTAATTTAATTCTAATTTACTAAAAAAGAATTTAAAATTTAACTTAGATTTTCTTTTATTATTAACTTTTTAAAATTATTAGAGATATTATTATATTATATAATATACTAAAATATAAATAGAAATAACTTTCCTAAATCTACATACTTCGAAACTAGAAAAATTAAAATAGCTTAAAAAGTTGTAAGCTCCTTAGTAAGAAGATCGTGCCTCACGCCGAACGCCGTAAAAGGTGATCTACAAAAAACATAAAACTCAACAACAAATGTGAAAAATTTTACGTACCATATGTTCTAGAGTGCGCTTTGTTTGAAAGACTAAGAAGGCTTTTATCCTTAAAGTGCATGAAAAGATATCAGCGAAACAGACTTAAAAATATATACTCCGTAGAAATATAGATACGGGCTTAGTGTTCCCTACAAAAATTTGTTGTTACTAAAATAATAATACAGATTATTTCCGTTCACAATATTGCATGCTGTGTATATGCTGCAGGTATTGATTATCTTCATGAGAGGCTGGTGCCTATAATTGGCCTATATAAGTCCTATAGAAGTCCTGTGGTAACAGGTCGCCAGCCTTGTCATCGAAAATATACAAAGAGTGATATGAGAATGACTACATATTATAACTAAAGTAATAAGCAAAATAAAACTAAAGTATGAGTGGCCATGTCTAATACCTTTTCAGAATCCCAATTAAATGCGCCAAAACTACAACTGTAACTAGTATTTTTTTTTCACAGTGGGGTCCGAAGTAAACAAAAAGTTAAGATTTGAGAAATGTTTGTATCCTATAACTTAATATTGTCTTCAATACACTCAATAAACAACTATAAATAGCAAGTCTAACGCAAGGACTCATCAGTACCAATCTAGTTGATAATATGAAACAGATACAGGATGTAGATTTTTCGAATTTTAATAAGAATTAGTAAAAAAATCAATTTTCTTATAAAAAACGCAAAATAAATTATAAGTCTGCAGGGGTTGAGCTTAGTAGAACAATTTTTTGCAGCTGATGACCTCATCTATCCCCTAGTTGCGTTTGATCCATGACTTTTTGGCCAACCTGTATATATATTTAGTTGAAATTTGGCCATACATAATAAATAAATAAATCATCCTACCAAAGATATATTAAAGTTCATTAATCTGTACATAAATGTAAAAATTATCGAACATATTTGTATGTGGGTGCCTGGTCTGTGTTATAAGAGCGAATTACCTAAGATTACATCGCCAAAAAGATATACACGTTTTAAAGATCACAAGGAAGGCAAAACAACAAAATAGTATTCAAGGTGATGTTGACATTTATTGCGCTCATTACGTTAAAGTTTTGATTTAATGCTCTTTAAATTAATAGATCTTTCCTATAAATTTAAAATCGCGCATGTTTATTAGCGAGTGTTTTGTTTTAATCTTGGTTTTTAATTAAAATTACGTCACAAAAAATGTGTTATAATTATTTAATTGTATTGATAAATATATCTGGACAACACTAGAGGAATCCTAACATGTTACTTGTTTCGACTATGTATTTGCGTGTTGTTCCCACGAGAATGTAAGTGCGTGCTCCTATTTCACCATGCCTCCTGCTGATAGAGGACACATCTTTGATTTTAATTTATTTTATTATTATGAATTAACTAATTACTTAATAAGTCATGTGGAACATGGTGTAATGGTTGTAGCTCCTTACAAACATCATGTAAAACAAAAAACTTGGTGATTAAAAAGAGTGGCGGAGAGTTTATTGCCAGTTCTTCCGATCTACGCACTTGATTTGAGAACTGGCAGTAAATGTAAAATTAGAATTAATAAATATGTATTTCTTTCATGATGTTCATACGTGTACATTGTGTTACCTATATGAATAAACGATTTTGACTTTGAAACACGAAGCGGTAATGACGTCATCGACCGTAGTCGCGGGATGTGCTTTGTATATAGTAATTGACATTAAAGTACTGTCTGTTTAATAGTTAACTTATTTACAGTTATATTAATAAAAACTACTTTAAAAAAAAAACAGAGTTTGGAAATTAGTAGATTAATAATAAAATACAATTTTGATCAATGATTATTTTTATATGAAACTTTGTGGATTTACAGAGGAATCATCATAACAGAATATGGAACAGAAGAAACGACAGGGGCGGTGTAAAATGACGGACGTATGATGGGTCCAACGCCAGAATATACCTGGGCAACCCGGGCAACTACTGGCGAGGCAAAAGGCGAAGCTTTTGCCGTCGTCTAGAATGACGTCATCGACCGTTGTCCCGGGATGTTCTTTGTACATAGTAATCGACATTTAAGTGCTCCTATTTATTTATATATTCTAAAACAATGTGTATGCTTAAAAAATACAAGAAAATATGACATCAAAAATTTAACACACATACACATAAATTATATAAGAACATAAGAAATCTATCAAAAGAAAAAGTATAAATATATATATTTAAATTAGTACAACGCCTAGGGTCACAGTTAATTAATCTATATACATTCGTTTGTTGAGTTCGAGTCCCAGAGAAAGAATTATTTTCGAAAATTTGTCAAAAACAACAATGTCCTTATAATGGTAGCGAGACTATTATCAGGTACAAAACTTTTTGTTCACAGAAATTGAAATTTTTATCTACGTAAGGATAATGAAGCAGCTGCGAAAATATTAATGAAGACAGATGTTTAATCATCTTAATTATGCCAAAAACGGTCGGGTTATAGTGCCGGGTGGTTGGTACTTCAATCAGGTTGTGTATGGTCCCCATGTTCACCAATCATCTGGCCCAGCTACGTTCTATTATTATTGATACAATTGTGTAGCCGTAGTAATACTAAATTCCACTTTGCAATGTTTTATTTCACACATTCTGAAAAGCAAATCTTCTACACGTTTTAATATCGCAAATATATTCCTGCCCTGTGATTCTGTAACTCACTTTTCGAACTCACACAGCGGTTTTCGCATCGGCGGTCGCTCTGAAATCAGTCGTGTAGCAGTCATTTTATGATTTGGCATTCTGAAAAGGTGAGAGCTTGTAGTTTATTGTTTATCAGAATGCCAAATCATAAAATGACTGCTTCACGACTGATTTGAGAGCGACCGCCGATGCGAAAACCGCTGTGTGAGTTCGAAAAGTGAGTTACAGAATCGCAAGGCTGTCATTTTAATTTAAAGTGGTTGGTTGATATTTGGTTGGCAAATAGTTAAACGAATAAAGACATTAATATTATAAGGTATGTAGGTAAAAAAGGAGACAACACGAAAGTTTATGGCGGCTGTTAAAATACGGAAGGTCGCATAATATATGAGATATTATCTCGGACACTTTTTGCATCATCATTGATACGACTTGTCACAGCATAATAATGGGCAAATTTCAAGGCAAGGGCTGATAGAAGAAGACATGGTTGCGGAAGGTGCGGGAGTGCACTGGCATCACATCCGCCGAGCAACTTAAGCCGCGAGACTTAACAAAAAAAGTGGCACCTGAAAAAGAAGGTGAAAAGAACTTTAATAGATATCCTTTATAATAATAAAAGCGCAGCAAGATCAGTTTTCTTTAGCAAAACCTTTTTGTCAGTTTGTAATTAATTTTATTAGATTCTTTAAGTCGCTATACTAATAAAATATGAAGTCCCTTCGAGGATCGGACGGACTTTGGAATGGGATGATACTTTTGTTTACACATCGTTTTTCATATATATCTAATGGAGGGTGGTGATCGCTTTGTTAATACTTTATTAATACACTAGCTGATCCGACAAACGTCGTTTTGCCATGTTTATCATTTATCATAATAAAAAATAGGGGTTGATCGTAGAGGGGTGAAAATTAGGGGGTTGTATGTATTTTTTTATTGCTGTATCATAAAAAAAAATATCTAAAAATTAAAAAATTATAATTTAGTGGTGGACTACCCTTAACAATTAGGGGGATGAAAAATAGATGTCCTAGTCTCAGACATACCCAATATGCACACAAAATTTCATGAGAATCGGTTAAGCCGTTTCGGAGGAGTTTAACTACAAACACCGCGACATGAGAATGTTATATATTAGATTATTATAGTCCTATACTATATTTAAAATATTTACTTTTCTTGTATACTGATCATATGTCTACTAGGTACTTAGAGATATAACTGTAGAAACTGACGTTATCTTAATGCCGTGTACGAAATATTTGAATCAAATTTGTTAAGGGATCTGTTACTAAGTCTCGATACTGGGTCTGTATCTGTATCTATATAACATTAACGGTTTCTCATTAAGAACATTAAATTCACTTAAATGAGAAAATGTACCAAATAATACTAGAAAAAGTACAGCTGAAGCGAAGGGTCCCTTATGTCAAAAACGTATTGGATGTTAAGGGTATTTTGTTAGACTCTATAATTAATAGATTTTCGAGAATGAATGAGCTAAACTTGGAGCTCAACATTTTAGTCAATGCGGAAGCGTAATAGTTGATACATTAAAACCGCCCCCAAACTTAACAGAAGGTAAATGATTTATGAATAAGTCATAAGGCGGATCTATTTGAACCTCGATGTTACCGAGGAGGAATTATCTGTTTATTTTTACTTTACTATGAAAACTAAATAGGTAGGTGTTTACCACACTAAATATATATATATCTAGTGTATATTAGGTATACAAAAAAACTGGATGAATGTTGCTCAAAACAAAGAGAAATGGAAAAATATGGAGGAGGCTTTTACCCTAAAAGGGGCCATACAAAAACTAGACATTAAAAATTAAAAATAAATCTGAAATTTTGTTTAAAACTTACTAACTTAACTTATACTAATATTAAGGAATATAAACTAACCAATTGTTGTATGGATTACATAAAGCTTTAATAATAATAATAATGTATACAAACATATTAATTGTTGTATCGCTCTTTCATTTAGGATGTGATTGCAAAGAATATTTTTTTAACGCGTTTTACAATGTAAAGAGTCTCAGCGCCGATTTTAAACTTTAAATATTTATTTTAAAAAATACGTGTGGCACTCGGGGAGTGCCGCGGTAAAGCTATTGCATAGCATTTTTTATAAACTTATGCAATATATTTCTTTTTTACAGTATTTTTTTTCTTTAATATTAATTCAAGTTTTTTCTTTGGAATTAATTCAATCTACCACTCTGCCAGACTCAGACTAACACGCCTTTCCGATCACGCTATACCGATGTGAGACGCAGTATGCGTTCTGTCCCGCTCTAACGCTTATTGGCCGCACCTATATTACGTCATCGTGTGTTAGGTTTATTTCGTTACGGAATTTCTTGATTCGGCCGCCGCGCTCAAAGCCCGCGATAAACTCTATGCAATAGCTTAAAAAATTGTATTCGAAATATTATAATTGTAGTAAATTATAATGTATTAATTAGTACGGAATATTAAACCGTCAAGATGTCTTCCATCACAGTGATTGCACTCTTCAAAGCGGACTAGCGTATTTGCAGAACACGTCGCAGAGGGGTTACTTGTTTTGAGATAACCCCATAAAAAAATATTTGTTATGAATATCATTAAGTCTATATTATTGCAGAAATCAATAACTTACCTAAAAAAATCTGAAATATTATAGAGTTATATTATAAATTTGGGTGTGTATAAGTGTGATATAAACTACGTCAGTAACATACATACCCGATATTATTGTTAGCTATAAAGCGTCTTAGCGAAAGCTGATAAGGCCGCCCGTTGCATTCTAAATTATTTAAAAAAAATTGACGCAATATTTTTTTTCAATGTTTACAGACGAATATTTAAATACAGAATTATGCCGCAATTTTGTGGTAGTGAGATTTATGACTGTGAAAAAATAGTAAGGCGCCAAAAATCGATTGTAAAGATATTGTTTGTTGTACAATGAATGTAAAAAATGTTAGACGGATGGAACTAAATAAGGTTATATATTGTAATATTATCTTGTTGTTTATAAACTAATTATAATAATTGAAGTGGGTTACGAAATTTAATGACTTAAAGTAATGTAATTATTAATTGAAGGAAGCAAGAAAAGAAAGGCTTTTAATCGAATTTAAAATGTCATAAAGCAAACATTCTACCTGAAACAGTAAGACAGTTATATAAAATGCTCTAGTGAAATAAACTTATTAAAACTACAAAATAAATCGTTCTCTTTCATTCTCTTACAAAATTCATTTATATTAACCTAAGCTAATTACTCCAATGTGTATTTTACAAAAAATACGCCTAATAAAAGACTCTTAGCAAATTACATGATTGTATTTAATCAGGGACTCATAGGTTTGAAATAAAACAACAGGTTATATTTTAGCAACATTTTTATTAAGAATTCCACAATGGAACAAATTTCTTCCATATAATATCTATGCCTATTCAGATAGTAGGTACAAGTAGTGGATTATAACGGCATTGTTTTACATTAAGTGCATATTATGGACTATTAATATACCTGTATTTACGTCCGTAACGCGTTATTTACCGAATATACTGGATATACGTGCTATGAGTTATTTTCTTCGTGTTTTCAAAGTAATTTATGACGCCTGCAAAAATTTTGAAGCAATGTGTATTAACACTTAATTGCTTAAAATTATGTAAAGGCGCATTTTTTAACACGTATATCCACCGTAACATAAAGCTCAGTACGTTTTTACATTTTAATGCCAACACATATAATAGAAGAAAAAGTTGCTTTTTTAACAAAACACATGCCCCTTAAGGAAGCAAACAAATGTTAGCCTACTACATTGAACTAACGAAAATAATCGCAAAATGTTACCACACTAAAAAATTCGCTAGTACATTAAATTAACATCATTCAATTAATTCACTAAGCCGCGTGCCTTCAAACAGGAATAAATTCGTATTAGCCGAGAAATTTCAATTTCGTTGGCAAATTTTGAAGTACACGCAACCAGTGGGTTCGCTCTTAGGACCACTTTATTACGATTCTAAAAACCCAATTGCATAGTATTTGAAATGTCAGATTATTCGAAATTTAAACTGTCATAGACAACATGAAGTCTACGTAATCTTTTTAAATGATCAGTGGCCCATTGATAAGCGAATACCCACTAAGCATGGTTATACCGTATGCCAATTTGTACATTATGTATAAGTATATGTACATCAACCCGCTACACGCCTGCCTATCCTATATATATAGTACAAAAACGAAGTCCAACTAATAAATAACTATGTATAATCACATGTAAGTGCTATTCTTACGGTTAAGGGTTCATATAAAAGTCGCTTGAAAAAATCACAGACAATCACTTTTCTTTACACACGATACCGATTTCTCCTTACCAAGCATTATGTTACATTACTTAGTTTTACAACCAAGATGGTTTACTTTACACTACCCACTAAGCCAGTACTTCTGTATACCCTTGCTCCTCATCGAACCAAATGAAATCAGCGTATTGTCTTGATAACACAATATCGTATACGAATAAATAATTTAGATTTTAAACATTCGTAACCAACAGTGCGGGCTGCTATACATTTAATTTGTACTCACCTCAGTAACTAGAAAATAATTACGAATGCTCCATTTTTGGCAACACTTATAAACATTTTAATCCGAAATTTGTACTGATATCAATTTTAAGACTTTATTTGTACTTTAGGTCTTGAATTATAACCGTGCTCGATTTTTTTTGTTTTTTTTTTACCTTTCGTGGAGGTTTTTACACTACACCAAGAATATGTAATAACACCAAAACTTCGTACTCGAAGTGATTAAATATAAGTGTTTTATATACAGCAATGATGAATTTTCAAATTAAAATTTTTGACGCCATTTTGTAAATAACAGATTTGGGTGAATTTCACAAAAATTCGATGTTATTGACACATGATAGAAACGGTTGACAGATGACTTAACATGAGATACACCAAATCTTAATTAACGTCAAATACAAACTAGTGCACTTAAAACATAGTGAAATCAAAATACCCGACTGTCAATTCCTTATAAACCTAATTATAAACATGGACGGGTGAAAACTTGTAAGGAAAATAAAAATAAACAAAAAAATAAAATAAATTTTGTTACAATTTTAATTCGCAGAAACCTAACAACAATATTTTCATTTCCTTAAAACATAGTAACATCTATGCAACACAAATAACTGGGGAAAAAATTAATAAAAATTATGAAAAAAAAATAGGGTTTATACTCCTTAGAGTGTAGGTACTATAATGGATCTCGGGGCCGATCTCTACATGCGCATGAGGTAGAACATGAGATTATAATAACTAGCCTAAATAACATTTAACATTATAGGACCGTCAACTCAGCTTAAGTGAAACTTGAGCACACGCCGAGTCGAGGGCACTGACTACCATTCAGAGATTCATTATGCGATCAAGACCGGTCTCAAGTCAGTCCCCTAACTAACATGAAAAAACATTAATACTTTGATAAGCTTCAAGTGAATCCTGAGGTAGTATATTTGTACTTTTTTATTTTTTTTTCTTTCTTAACCTAAATAATTTTCGTCATATAAAAATCTATTTAAAAGACTTAGTTAATCCTCGAGGTAGATAAACTTATGTACTAAACTGAATTGTGCCGTTACGGAGTTCACGTATCAACTCCGTCACGGCACGATCCATGTGACGGCAGAGGGTCACCATACCCGTAACAATCTTTGGCTTTACCATCACGAGACATCGCGACATATATACACTTAACGCTAACTTAAACCTAAACCTTAGCGAACCCATTAAGAGAAAATTCAAGCAAAATAAATGCAGCTTTGAGCCATTCACCTATTGCACAGAAAGAGGTAGATTATAAAATTGCCCATCTATCCACTGCACTTCTTTGGATTAAGAGGCCCATCGTCATTATGGATTTGCTCAAACTTCAAAATTATACAATATTCAACAAAACCTCTCCGAATTTTCTAGAATTTCCCGCAACGAGATCGGCCCGAGGAGGGGGATACACCGACTTTATGTTATCACATCAAATACAACATTACATCTATCGTGGACAAAATCCCACATTAATTAGACATAACAATGAGAAAACTTAATGCGAACTAGTATACTGGTTACCGAGTTATCGAAGAAAATTGACGAATACACAAGCCAGCGATCCGTTGAACATAACTATGCATTAATGCAACTCTTTCACATATCACAAAAACATTAAATGTCAAAAGAAATCACATGAATTTTAAATTCATAAAAACAAACAGAGGTACTCCTAATAAAAAACAATTTAAAATGACACCTAACAATACTTAACGCAAAACATATTAAGAATGTACTTTCACTAAAAAATAATGAACGAAGGTCAAATTATATCCACACTTAACCCCAACTAGAAACACTTATGAATTTTACATTTTTTCATACTAGTTCTAAGTTATGGCATATTTTACATCCACGAAATCTGTCCGAGACAGAGCGCCTGAGACGTTCTCCGGACGTACAACGAAATGTATGGGAGATGTCACGTGACATACAATTACGAAGCTACGCCTAAGAGAGTTCTGCAGGCAAGTTATGTCCTCAATATCGCCTCATCTGGGCAACGAACTATTTAGGCCTCAAAATACGTTCATCACGGTCGCCCCAAACCCGACCACAAATCTTAAATCATTTGACCGAGAAACGATAAATTACTGGTAAAGATTATAAAATATCAATTAACATTATTGAAGTATAAAATCTTTAGAGACTTTGTAAAATAGCTTCTTTAGTACAGGAAACAATCAAAACATCTTTGTACAGGAATATTCGAAAATATTTTTCTCATATAAACGATATACTGACAGTAATTCCGGCTTCTATAGAGGTACAACGAGGCGTCAATTCTAAGCTCATACTTTATAGAACCTACGACCCGTAACAAATAAAATATAGAAACCGGTCGAAAGATACCGGGCGTGTAAATAGACGCTAATTTTAAGGAAATCGAGGTAAACGTTCAGATATAATCTACGATAAACGGAAATTATAATAAAATCACTGAGCCTTGTAAGCGTTAAAAAATCTATTGTAACCTAAATAAATAGAATAAATATGAATGCAACTCATTCCTAAATATCAGGAATAGCACACAGTCGCCACATTCACACTTAAAAAAATAAATATAAAAATAAATAAATGTGAAGAGGATATTTGGCACTGTCCCATAGATTGCTTTAAATGCGGATAAACAATGTTGCCCTACACATAACTGGCCTCATTAAATATTTAAATCTCAACCGGTTGCACTCGAAATGACTAGCTATATTAAGTGGTCTATGCTAACGAACGGAATGTTAAAATCGACACCATCGCGACAAAACATATAATATTTGGTCTCAATAGTAACAACCGTGCGAGCGGGGAACGAACAGTGAACATTCACCATTCACTGGGCAAATCGCGTGAAACTAAATAAAAGCCTTTTAAAGAGAACAGTTTTTGACCGGATTGAATTCATGTTTAATAAACTTATAATTATTTTACAAAAAAAATATACCGACACGCTGTTAAGCACGCGAAACGTCGTTTTTTTTTTAATTATGTAAAATAATTATAAGTTTATACATACATAACTTCAATCCGGTAAAAAATTGTTTTCTTTAAATGTGTAAAAGTTTAAAGACAATACTAAATAAAAGCCTGTTCTATTGTATCACAGATGCGTTAAAAAATTAACCCGGATTTGCAGTCTATTGTAATGTCTCGATGGGCCAGGCTATATACTTTCTCCTAATATTTACATTCTAAGCCTTTGACCATCTCGACTGAGGTAAAAATAAAGGTAACTCTGAAGGATACAGCGACATGAATTAAGTAACAATTAGAACGATTCCAAATCTTAAAAATCTAAGATCAAATTTTGAGGTAGACTGTTACATAAATATGCATAAACGAGGTATATTGTATGGCGCGGCTCGGAATCGCGCGGAATCCGAACCGGCCGGATTCCGTGAACCTGTTGACAGTGAATGAAACTTTATTGAAACTTTAAAAAGTATTGCAATTTTTTAATTAAAAAATTGGGTTTTAATAAATTGTTCAAAAATTGTAGGTACCCGCATTTTGTAAAAAGTTTTTTTAAATACAATTAATTAATCTATTGCGTCAATACTAAACCTTGAATAACTTTTAAAAATAGAATTTATGAAAAAAGTAAAGTACCCACATTTTGTAAAAAAAATATTATTTTTTGCTAAACGCCATATAAAAGGCCTGATGTAGAAAAAATCTCAAAAAGGTTTTTAATATTTAGAAAATGCCAGTTTAATTCACTGTCACACCAGGGTCACAAAGAAGAGAAGAGGTAGATTTTTTGATTTACTGGGTGTGGTTGGGCAAAGGTCCTTGGTGCGGCGTGACCTGATGACGATGCTCGCGGGCAATGTGTCGCCGCACTGTGTTGTTACGCGTGAATGTTCGCGAGCAGTGCGGACATGGCACCCGGATGCCCTGATGCCGCTGCCGGATGTGAGCGCGCAGATTCGTCTCGTAGCCGTAAAGCCGTTCGCAGTATGGACATTTTAGTTTCTTTCCTGGAATTTTTAATACACAATTTAGATTTTTTTTAAAAACAATAATAATATAGTTATTTCGACTATGTGTTTGCGTGTTGTTCCCACGAGAATGTAAGTGCGTGCTCCTATTTCACCATGCCTCCTGCTCATAGAGGACAAGTCTTTGTTTTTAATTTATGTTATTATTATTAATTAAGAGTGGCGGAGAGTTTATTGTCAGTTCTTCTCTTCCGTTCTACGCCTTTGAGAAGTGGCACTAAATGTAAAGTTAAATGCATTTTATATACATTTCTTTTTTGACGTTCATAAGTGTACATTGTGTTACCTATATTATGATTAAATGATTTTTGACTTGACTTTGACTTTTAGCAGATTATCCCTTCTGTAATGTATGATAGAATTAAAATAGAATATAAAAGAATGATGAAACCAACATAATACCAGTGATTGAAAACTTCATACTCCCCTTATAATTTGAATTTACCCAATAACATGTATGCTATTTTTTCCTTATGTTGTGGTTTATACTATAAAAGAGCAGTGTTGGCTAGGCCTTTTTAATTATGGCTGTGGACCAATTTAGTTTTCGGATGGCAAAAAAAGTATGAGGTGAGGAAAGATGCCGACATACCCTAAACCCAAAAAACTATATTACAAACTGATCCCTACCTATTAAGAAAAAATTTAAAAACATACATTATAGTAGTACCACTGGTTTTGTAAATCCTACTTCGTATTATCATATTGTTAGTATGTATTTAATACTTTCACATAAGGAAATGTATATATCAATGTAATACAATATATTTATATTCCTACAAAGCATTAATATGTCAATAGATGGCGTTAGTATATACACAATAATTGTTCAACATTTGAAGTCGGGTTATTTTTTTATTGTTTTTGATATCTCTCATTTTACTTTTTTCTATGATTATTGTTATTTTGTGTGTGTTTTTGTTTGTAATAAATTTTATGTCTATGATTTTTATAACAAAGACTTTTAAGAATTCAAGCAACAAATTGATTAAATCAATTTGTTGCTTGAATTCTTAAAAGCTAATAAAATCATTTATTACCGTCAGCAGTAGCGATCCCACCAGACTTGCTGGTGATGATCTTGGGCGGCCAGAGGTCAGGGCTGGGTTTGGGCGGCGAAGTCTGCGGGTCGTGGTAGTTAGTGGTAGGTATTGGCGCTGGGGGAGATGAGTTGTTGTACCCACCGCCGTGGTATTCGTTCTCGTTTTTTATCCGTAAATCTGCAATATCAGCATTGATAGTTAGCAATAAAAAAAAACGAATCTTTCTTTGAAACACCAAAGGAAATTTCTACGATAGTTTTTTATTGATTACTAAATGCCTAAATGAACTTCGTATCACCCACATATATTTTTGTATTTAATACAAAAGTTTTAACACAGACCAAAGATATCGGTCCACATACTACAGCTATAAAACACGAATTTCTGAAGGCAACTATATAATATATGACAACCAATCAGTGACAATTGTTTATTTCTAAAAAATCATTAAATTTTTCCCGACAAGGAACAGCCCTGCGATTCTGTAACTCACTTTTCGAACTCACACAGCGGTTAAACAATAAACTACAAGCTCCCACCTTTTCAGAATGCCAAATTATAAAATAACTGCTTCACGACTGATTTCAGAGCGACCGTCGATGCGAAAACCGCTGTGTGAGTTCGAAAAGTGAGTTACAGAATCGCAGGGCAGGTTTTCCTAAACTTCCAAAAATATTTCAAGATCATCAGCCAAGTCGGTCCAACTATTTATTAATTTTAGTGAAATAAACAACAATTAATAGATAGATAGATAGTTGTATATAAATAACACAATTTTACCTTCAGCACCCTGATCCGTTGGTAAGCGCTCCATTATCTCTTCTTTAACTGATGAAAACCGTTCGTAGCCATTGTTCTTTATAGGGTTAGCGACGCTGGACGTGCAATCTGGATTCTCTTCGTACTTCACGCTTGCCCCTGGTGATGATCGCGTATCTGGTTCATCAGCTACGCTGCCGCAATGTGATGATGATGAGGTTTGTCTGAAATTAATGGGTGATATATAGGAACGGTACGAAATTACGAAGAATTAGAAAGGTAAGTTCAGATAAGAGGGTGGGGCGGTGACTATCCGATCACCAACTTAAAAAGTAGTTTATGCAACTTTCATATAATAGAGGGTATTAAAACATGAGTGTAGTTTTCAAAATAAGATTACACGAGTGTTTTAATACCTTATTATATGCAGTTGCATACACTACTTTATTTAATCTCATGGCTATAGGTTGCCAAGTCATAAAGTATTGGTAAATTTGTCGTACGCTTTTCTTGATTTTTCTAGCAATTAATTTTTAAATTAAATTTTCATCGGTATCGTCGGTGTCGCTTGATATTTTTGCAACTAAAGTTTTATCCAACAAAATATTACTCAAATTCGTATGTACGAAATAGCGCCAAAATGGAAAAAGTCTGTTATTGGTCTATTGGCTCGGAACAGCGCGTTGCGCGCTCACCACAGATTATGTGTACTTAAATTGAATTGAAACCTCCTTGGTCGGGACACATTGCACTTTAATAATTAAAAAATTGTTTTAAAGCATTGTTTTGTTAGGAGAATAATGCTTTAATTTAATTTTCTTAAAGAAGTATGTAAATAAAATATGCCAATAAAAGTCTGTATTTCATTTCATAATTAGAATATTACCGAATGTGATCATATAAAAACAATTAAATTGGAAATATAGTTTTTACCTGTAATTCCTAGTCAGTGGGCTCTGTGAAGGCGATTGCTTAGGCGGTGCAGGCCGTCTATGCGACGAAGAATGCAGGTGAGCTTGGGGCGCATACCGTCCCATCCCACCACCACTTCCATGTATGGGTATGCCGTATGGTGGTATTATTGGGGCAAAAGTAGTAGAGTGGGATGCTGGCGACTCCTGAACCTCACAATTGCCGGATCCGGAAACTGGGCTGGTCTTGACACGGGTTTCGACACGATCGCCAGACACCTGCTGGGTTTGATGCTTCATCCATGCGTCTTGGGACATTTCCATTGACAAGCCTTTTACCTGGAATTTTTGACATAATATTTAATAAGTGAAATGTCAAATCTGGAAGCGTTCAAGTATTACGTAACGCAATTTTTGGAGATTATTGACCCCCCCCCATGTAACTCGCCGTAACGGTTTTCAGTACTGTACCCAAGTATAGTAAAACGTTTCGTGACCACCCAGTGACTCTTTAGTTACTATTATGTGGTGTAAGTCGAAAAAAATATTAACAATAACGCGTAATTTAAATCACCGCCCCGCATCGTAACGTTTTACAAAAGGACCCCCCCAAAATACGTTACGTAATACTTGAACGCTCCCTACTAGCTAAGTGATATGTACCAGTAATATTGCGTATATGTAGCTAAGTTTATACATAGTATCTACTGAAATACTTCTACTTTGAATTTGAAGGGGCAGATACTTTAAAAACATAAGTTGTTTTTTTTTTAATAAAGTAATACATGAACGCTCCCTACTAGCTAAGTGATATGTACCAGTAATATTGCGTATATGTAGCTAAGTTTATACATAGTATCTACTGAAATACTTCTACTTTGAATTTGAAGGGGCAGATACTTTAAAAACATAAGTTGTTTTTTTTTTAATAAAGTAATACATGAACGCTCCCTACTAGCTAAGTGATATGTACCAGTAATATTGCGTATATGTAGCTAAGTTTATACATAGTATCTACTGAAATACTTCTACTTTGAATTTGAAGGGGCAGATACTTTAAAAACATAAGTTGTTTTTTTTTTAATAAAGTAATACATGAACGCTCCCTACTAGCTAAGTGATATGTACCAGTAATATTGCGTATATGTAGCTAAGTTTATACATAGTATCTACTGAAATACTTCTACTTTGAATTTGAAGGGGCAGATACTTTAAAAACATAAGTTGTTTTTTTTTTAATAAAGTAATACATGAACGCTCCCTACTAGCTAAGTGATATGTACCAGTAATATTGCGTATATGTAGCTAAGTTTATACATAGTATCTACTGAAATACTTCTACTTTGAATTTGAAGGGGCAGATACTTTATAAGCATAAGTTGTTTTTTTTAAATAAAGAATTGTGGCTGTGTTATGAAGACGGCTGTGTGTTGTTCTTGAATACGTTTATGTAACGAGTTATAATAGATAGAAAGAGCTGATGATTAAAACTTAAACTTCAAAAGTTATACTAATTGCAAATCTCTATACGCAGCAAAATAACCTCAAAATGGCGGCGCTTTTCCCTCCACCTCGCGTTACTGCTCTCGTTTATCGTAATGAATTCTTTGATCCTTTAGCTCTCCCGATGTATAAATGTCTTTTTTTCCCGTATGTAGAAAGTTTAAAGGCCTATTCAGTTATTCACATTAAAACATACAAAGAAAAGTGTTTTCCCCATGCCCAACTGTCACCTTATTATTTAATATAATTGTATATATAGAAAACGTTTTTCTCTTTTCATGTTACAACAAATAGTTGTATAATTTGAAAAAAACGTAATTTGAATGATTAAAGGATCTACTATTTTCTTAATTGAAGCAGTTTTTATTCACTCCTTTCATTATTATACGCAAGGGTTGAATTGTTTAGCTATTCGATATATATACGTACTATATTTACACTACTATAAAGTAACAATAACCTCGTTTTAGACCACCTTATAGATTCGTCAGGCCTAAGACACACGAAACTACATCAAGATAAGAATATTATGACGTGTAACGTTTCAGGCACTTGATATTTTGTTTACTATGTGAGTAACTATTCTAAGTATACATCATGATGTATTGAGAATGTACATTTAGTTTTTCTTAAACTATTTATATCCCTAAAGACATCCCTACTCGTGGAGTATTCAGTGAATTTAAGATTTCATTTTAACATTCCGACATTTAAATTCGTTGCCAACCCTAATTTGATGCATGTTAATTTAAAAATTCCCAAATTTTAGTTATTTCGGTATTGAACAAAACATTCAAACTCCGTTCCTTTTAAATAAACCAACCAATATTTGGAGTAAGACATAGAAGCCATACTTCGCGCTCAGTTTGACTCCACTTCCATCAATGATGTATTATATTTTGACAGTTTACAACAGCCATAGAAAGCGTTCGAAATTAGACCAGAATAAATGCATACAAGTTTATTAGTACTTGTAATATACAAATATGTTTTTTCTCAATCGCAAAGTTTGTCTTCATGTAGATATAGCTACTGAAATTACCTGTAAGTTCGCCCCGCTTTTGAGGAAGCTGGAGAGAGCATTCTGGCTGACATGCACTTCGCCCTTGTACATAAACTCCAGGAGGGCCTGCATGTTATCTGCCGAGGTGGCTTCCAGTATGACGTAACAGGCGCCTGCATGGCTGGGAGGGGCGGAATCGAAGAGCTCTTGAAAGTGTTTACTACAAGCCGCCAGTATCACTTTGTGTGCTTTGAACTGCCGACCTGAAATACAAATAGAATTATAAATTTACTATCCAATATATTAAAAAAAAGGGTGCGTGTACTTATGTACGCGCGTAAGAAGTTATACTTCTTTGGCTTTCTTTATTTTTTTTAAATATTAAATAATTAATAACAAATATTTAACGTTAATAATTTAATAATATTTAGTATATTATTCAATTATTAATTAATATTAATAATAATAATAATAATTATTATTATTTTATTATATTATTCATTCAATTTAATAACTACGTATATTTCATAACCTTTTAACTAAGTAACAATAGGTCTTCGTGAAAAAGCATTGATAAATTTCTTTGAAAAAAATAATAAAAACTTATTTATTTGTTTAAAAGGTAATTCAAAATTCTTCGCATAGCTGCTAACTTCACGCATATTCTATTTCTTTTTACTTGTAGATTGTCTTATTCCCATCTCGCTCGCGCACGCTATAATCACACTGACAACTTTGTGTCTCAGGTAAAATGTCACTCTCATCAATTTTTCATAACGCGCCTAAAGAAGTATAACTTTAAAAATATGGGATATTCATGGTAATGACACAGAGATTTTATCTTATGTTATTAATTAAAGTTTACGCGACCTGATGATCGTAATGGATAAAGAGCACTCAAAAGTCGAGTTACGTAAATAAAGTAATAAATTTGCCAATATTGGGTATATTATTAAGAGGCGTTATAATTTCAATTTGACGACAATCAATATTAGTAAATAATGTAAGTCCAGACTAAGAATAATTATTATAACAGCAATCAAATTTATTACGCCTAATAATTAACTTATACGATGTAAAGATTCTGTTAGCTTCAAAACGTAGCACTTTCGTAGCTATCTACGAAATGTAATGGAATTATTTTAAAATAGTAAAATCGACATGAAACAAAGGCGAAACGACTCGTTCCGTTTGACAATCAAATTGGTCAACAGCATCTTTAGTCCTACGCATCGACGAAGGTAATATCAGTCACGGTTTTTTACACTCTTTTATTTCACAATCTTACCGCCCTGATACTCTTTTGTTTTTCATTCTCACCGCCCAGATACTCTTTTGTTTTACGTTCCCACCACCATGATACTCTTTTGTTTTACATTCTCACCGCCCTGATACTCTTTTATTTTACATTCTCACCGCCCTGATACTCTTTTGTTTTACGTTCCCACCACCATGATACTCTTTTGTTTTTCATTTTCACCGCCTTGATAGTCTTTTGTTTTACACTATCACCACCATGATACTCTTTTATTTTACATTCTCACCACCCCGATAGATACATATCAAGTCAAGTTAAATCTGACAGAAGTAATAAACAGTTTTATGATGATTTTTGTTGATCGTCACTGAAATTTTAAATTTCTATGTAAAATATAAAAAACAAATGTCTTTGTAACTCAAAAAACAGACCTATTTCGAAAATAATTTCACCATTCGCATCATTATCACGGAATATATGATATATTTATTACCAGATATAAAAAAGGGTGCGTGTACTTATGTACGCGCGTAAGAAGTTATACTTCTTTGGCATTATTAAAATTAGTTTTTAATTGCATGCAAATAATTAATTACAATTAAATAATCAAAGACTGGAAAAGGAGTCATTATAATCAGTAAAGTTCAGTTTACATTTGAAAAATTAAATAAATAAATATTTATTATTATTCCCTTACATTAAGTGTAACATAAATTCTATTATTATTCGAATGTTGTTTTTAAATTATGTCCAATGCCGTAGCATCTTCCGAAGGCAACTTCATTCTGTTAATTTTGTGTCACGGTGCGCGCGCATCGTAAAATTTCATTCTCATAATTTTTTCATAACGCGCCTAAAGAAGTATAACTTCAAAAACCGACGAGACCGGCCACTAGATCCATTTGAGGTGCAATGAATAATATAGAATCTGCGGATCGAAGACGTGGCGGTTCAGAAAAATGAGTTTAGAGACTTTTTTTTTTGTTAATTCAGAATATCTTGAAAACCGAGAGTCCTTTACCCGCAGTAATGTTATCCATTCATTAAACCACACATATGTTTCTGACGTATTAATGTAATTTCATTGCTCTAACAACCTTGAGTATTCATTGCTGCTGAATAAATACCCTAAAAATTATTACCACTCATAATTTATGCCTAATTTCAATCTAATTTTCATTGTCTGAAGGTTTACGAATTTAAATACATTGCATATTCAATCTATGTATATTATTTATTTTAAGCAGGCTCTTAAAACCTTGAGAGCCGTGTTGGCCTTGTGGCTTCAGCGTGCGACTCTCATACCTGAGGTCGTAGGTTCGATCCCCGGCTGTGCCAATGGACTTTCTTTCTATGTGCGCATTTAACATTTGCTTGAACGGTGAAGGAAAACATCGTAAGGAAACCGACATGTCTTAGACCCAAAAAGTCGATGGCGTGTGTCAGGCACTGGAGGCTGATCACCTTCTTGCCTTTTAGATTTAAAAATGATTATGAAACAGATTCATAAATCTGAGGCCAAGACCTAAAGAGGTTGTAGCGCCACTGTTTTTTTTTTCTTAAGACCTTGTTCTCTGATATCACGTGTTGGTCCAGTGGTAACATTCGACGGCAAATCAAATACCATATCGATAAAAGTTTAGTTAGAAAAGATAATAGTTAGTATTAACGTAACGAGTCTAATATTATTTAGAAAGTGAATATAAAAAATATTTGACGCAATTACAAAAACATTATGCATTTGGTTGCTAATTTGAATATTTATTAATTGGTAGTGACGTCATACCGCGGAACTAACACAGCCTTGGACCTACGCACTGTTAAGCTACCTATAAGTAATGAGATTTGGCGCAATATTATTGTTGCAAAGTAGGCTCTGAGGCTTCTGTCTTTCTATGAAGGTATTTAGGCTCTATCTCGTCAGTACTACATATATGTATCGTACAAAGCCTTATATACTTTTATAAGTCCGGCAATCGAGGGCCTTATATGATGTCTCAAAGCCTATATCCCTTTTTTATGTAATAGGAGGCAAACGGGCTCATCTGATGTTAAGATACCGACGCCCATGGACACTCAAATTGTCAGAAGGCTCGCAAGTGCGTTGCCAGCCTTTCAAGAATTGGTACGCTCTTTTCTTAAAGGACCCTAAGTCGAATTGGTTCGGAAATACTTCAGTGGGCAGCTGGTTTCACATGTCTGCGGCAAAAATGCCCTTAGAACGTTGGACGACGAACGTGGAGGTGATTCTTTTCCATGTAGTTAATTTTCACTCACGAAAGAGTAGTAAATAATGTTTAGACACTTTTAATGTCTGTTTGTTTCCCAATAAATGTGAATAGAGCCTTAATTTACAGTAATTAGTACGTAAATTAAAAAAGTGTTAGACCGGGCAGTAGCTGTCTCTTCTATTCCCGCACGCCATTCTCTTCCGTTTTGCGCCTTTCTCGATCGCTTCCGATATTTTGCATCATTCATGACAATGGCTTTCTCTTCCTCTTTTTTCCCCTCTTGGATACCACCACCAATTTATTATTTATTTCAAAATTACACAAACAAAACATGCAATTTTTATTCATAATAATTAATAAGGTAATTGTGAAAAGCAAAACCAAACTCGCTTTTTGACCTAATTCTTCGAACACAATTAAATCAATGAATTAGTTTCTTAGTAAATTGCATACTCGGCACTCTGGGTAATGACCATAGATTACTCAATTATTTTTGTTATATGTAGTCTATGCCTGTCATACGTAGAGTAAAATTCGAAAAGGGACGGGCGCCAAATGTGAGAGCCGTACGTCAAAAACGTTTTTCTTTCAAGCTGCGCAGATATAAAGAAAAGTGATGTATATAATTTATTATTGACCTCATGAAATATGCAAAATTAAATGGCGCCAATTCGCTTATTTGGTTTAACTTCAGGTAAACCTACAAGGCTAGAAATTATTTCGTTCAAAGATTTTTTTTTATGTGAGTTAATCAACGCCATAGATTAATATATATAAAAGGTGACTGTAATTATCAACCCCTCTTCATAGCCTAGCGGTCTTATTAAGTGGCAGCTAGGTGAGGGGTACCGGGTTCGATTCCCGGTTCGAGGGCAAGATTTAATTTAAATTTGTTCTCGGCCTTTGGGAGGGTTGTGCGGTACCGGGCGAGTGCCTAAACCGTACATGGAGGAAACGGTCGAATTTCTAACGACCAGCAAGAATTTTAAAAAAATCCTATACTTGACGCTGGCTAATGCACAAATCGTGCCAGAGCTATAAAAAAAAATAAAAAAAATTATCAACCCCAGACGTGAAAAACGATAAAAATGTCTTTCGTTCTTAGAATACTTTAGCCTTTAGATTCACACGTTTTAAGTCATGATATTGTTGATAGGTATTACGAGCTAATAAATCCAAAAATTCGTCATATAAAAAATATAATGGTTAAAAACTAGATCAAATTCTGAAGACAATAGAGCACTATCTAGTACAAAGCAAATGCAGCAAATTTTCCGTTTCAATGAAAATATTGAATAATAGACACTTTTTATTAAGGAAACAAGGTGTTAATAGGTTTTTTGGCATTGAACCTTGGTAATGGTACCAACTAGTGTAAAGGTCAACGACTTTTGAAATCGAGTTTAATGAAATCTTCCTCTATATATAATTGATTGTGTTGATATAGTTATATTAAAATTCATAATAAAATATTCATAATTAGTAATAATCTATAGATTACACATATTGATTACTCTAAAGCAGTGTTTCGCTACACCTTAGTCTTTCTAAAAATCTTATGTAACGTACATAATTTTTAATGTTAAACAATTTAATTGTTCTCTTAAGAAACTCAAATGATAGGTTTTAGGAATAAATCACTAGAAAGTTCACGAAGCACAAAAAGTAAATTTCAAAAACATTATAGTAAAGCTGAAATTCAAATTCCAAATAATTGTAATAAATTTTAGAATGACCCCATAATAATTAAATTGCCCTCTTGTGGTATGGACCCCACGTTGGGAAACACTGCCCTATAGACTCATCAGTCTGTACAATGCAAAAAGCGATTTCATAGATAACGTTAATAATACTACAATACTCACTACATACTTACAAAAGATACAACCAAATGAAATAATTAGTTATATATTCAAAAAGTAAATTAGCGCTCAGACTAAGCGCATCACGTTTTTGATATACCCAAAGACTTTTATGAGTTAAATGGATGTTTCATAAACATTCCCCTTTTCAAAAAGTATAAAGTTTTTTATATAAAGGGCACATTATTTTGTCACGTGCAGTCCGCACGTGAGCCAATGCGTAGTCGACAAGCGAGTTTTTGTCGCTCTTCAAGGACACCCTAATTTGTATATTAAATATTATTATTTACGCCTAATATCTGTAATATATACCACAGATTATAGAACACTTTGAATAAATCCTTAGGTTCGTACAGTGGCTAAGAAAACTACATGGGTTTCGGAAACCGCTTCTAAAAATAACTATAGTAGTTAAATATTTTTTTGTGAAAATAGTGATAAGTATACAACTTTAATCGAAAAATGATATGTTTAGGTTTTATATTAGCACTTTTTTTACACATTATAAAAAACATTGCAGTACTAGTACTGTGTAAACAGTGTAGTACTTGACGAAATCATCTTTCGAGTTAACGAATTTGCACGGAAAGTAAAGCTGAAACTTGTCTGGTAATCTAAATCATTAAATCTCTTTCAATACTAAACTATTTAATAAAAAATATTTACTTTGATTAGGTATCGAAGAAAAGGGTCTTTGACTCATGGATTCTATCTGAAAATGGGCCTAGCTAGTTGAGGAGTAGTTAAGAAAAGTAGAGTAGGAACATTACCTAATGGTAACCAAGAGGGAAAAATGAGGAAAAGGGAGTCATGGATGGGAGGATGGGGTTCGGGACAAGAGAGTTACTGACCGATGACACACAGTAATTTTTATTTTTGCTTACTAGTAACTGTAAATGAAGGCTTTATCCATATTAATTAGAAAACAAACAGACACATATAGAAGAACCAAAATGTCGTCAAAATATTGTCGCGAACCAGCGGATTAAATAATAAATATATCCTAAAACAGTTTCAGATATTAGAGCTTTATCAAGCTTTAAATTAACACATAAATTGTATTTTACATACATCAATTATAAATACGTAATTCAAATTATGAGAAACATCGTATTAAAATTATATCAAACGAATCTTTTAATGTTTGTTCACATCGAAAGACGCAATTCACAAGATTGAAAATTGGTCCGCGTCACTCAAACACACCGACAATTTACACGAATATATTTTGAATGATAAATGCATAACCAAAGACACGTTATGCTTAAGAATCAGTCGTGCTCTCTTTAATTTATTTATGGTAATTTGCTTCATTCGGATCAGGTACAGAGGTAGGGAGGTTATCAGACAGAGATTAAAGAACATAAGTGTATGAAACATGCAGTTTCCACCAGTATTTAAAATACCAAAATGAAGTTGACTCGACACGTAGAGCAATACAGGTGGAGCAGCCTTTAGCCTTAGTTTCCTTCAAGAAAAAAGCGTACCAATTCTTGAAAGGCCGGCAACGCACTTGCGAGCCTTCTGGCATTGTGAGTGTCCATGGGCGGCGGTATCACTTAACATCAGGTGAGCCTCCTGCCCGTTTGCCTCCTATAAGATAAAAAAAAGCAGCGCGTTTAAGCTAAACTTTTTCAAAGGTAAGATTACGCACTATGTTCGCCCAACGCTTTTTATCCTTCCGAGGCCCTTTCATCTTTAACTACTTTCTCAAAAACAAAACCTTCACTAACGTTTCAAAACTCAAAGATACCCCACCAAAAGAATTTGCCACGGGCCCCTGATGGTATAGTTACGCCACTGCAGTCCTCAAAATTATCGCAATATACAAAAACTAATCAACCAAATTGGTAAGGAAATTCGGTAACGATGTTGCCGACTTAAATATTAAAAAATGGAAACGATAAATATTAAGGTCTCTCTGAAGGTTTATGGTCCAAACTTGACCTAGAGTTATTTAATCACTCTTTCTAATCTACCAAAATAAACCCACTACAGAATATTACTAGAGTAGTGACTCCTTATAAAATAATAACCAGGATAGAACAGGGGGCAAGCCGGCAGGAGACTCTCCCAATGATATGGATACTCAAAGCCAGGAGGCTCGCAAGTACGTTGCCGGCCTTTTAATGTTAACGCTCTTTTCTTGAACTTAAGAATTGGTTCGGAAATACTTCAGTGAGTGCACCACATAGTGGTGGTGCGCTGAAAACTGCCATCAAAAATGCTCAGTTGTGCACTCACTGTAGTACGAGTATCAATCTTCAAGAACAGAGCGGTAAGTATTAGCTTATACGAAATTCACGCTAACTCTCAACTTTAAGCCGCTTCAGCATTCTCTTACTAAGAATTCATAAATATTGCGAATCGCTTAACCACTAAACCAAGAGATAAACGACCAAAAACCACTTCCACACGATAGCTAACAAGGAAATAGTTCGGCATTGGCCGACGCAGCTTGCAACACCGACATTGACCTCATTTCGAGACCTACTAACTTTTATCTAACGCTATTAATATACGGCGTTAGGGACACTGTTTTATGTAAATTATTTACAGCGGTGGAATTTTCGACCACAGATTAAAAATCAAGCGCTCTTACAGAGAAGCGGATAGACGGATATTTATGGTAAACCTAGAATTTCGAATACACATGCACCGAAGAGGCTATACTAACGGATGTGATGTCCGTTATTTTTATAGAACGGGAGACAAATAGGCAGTAGCTTCATCTGATGGGGCTCGCGAGTACGTTGCCGATTTTTTAAGAATGGCGTTTATTTCATGGAACGACGAACGGATATATGGAATTTAATATTCTGCCTTCACGTCCGATGATGAACATCAGCTGGCGATCCGATAAACTCCTCTGAACAGTAATGGAGATCTGTGCCTGTCTTGTGGCTAGGATAACTTTAAACAATCCAGCCCTGCGATTCTGTAACTCACTTTTCGAACTCGCACAGCGGTTTTCGCAGCGGCGGTCACGCTCATAACAGTCGTGAAGCAGTCATTTTACGATTTGGCATTCTGATAAGGAGGGAGCTTGTAGTTTATTGTTCATTGAAAAGTGAGTTACAGAATCGCAAGGCTGTTACGAAATGCTTATTTGCCGAAATAAATACGAAAATACCAGTCATAGTTTATTATTATAGTAAATTTAAATGTTCAATAGAATAATACGCAGTTCTCTACATACTATTACGAAAATATTCAATTGTGTTCAAAAAGTCCTTCATGCATAATAAAATATGTGACAAACAAAACGAGCAGCTCTATTGTTATAGTATAGGATAAAAGTAATTTAATATATAAAAAATTAATCACATTGAATGCATATGCAATTTAAATATCAAAAGGGTTTGAAGGGCAAAAGGACACTCAAATAGGCATTCGAGGCTTTCACACAATATGGGATTCAGAGGCATAAAACAATAAAGGTACTTAAAAATAATAAAGGCGAATTTATTTGGTACAATATTAAATATTGAATATTTACTCAAATATGAATAGTAATTAAGTTAGATGGCATTATATTATTATAATTAGATTAATTAGTAATATAATATAATAATAATAGCAGCGTTTTATTTTAGATACTTATACATATATTATATATTTCTATCTCATTCTTTTTAGGTATATGTTTCCTATTTTGGCATAGGCATATCTTCCAAATCCCGCTAAGTACCACCTGATGTTTCCTTGATTTGATCTTAAATCTTAAATTATCCTCCTATTTTGCGTTTATTGTACCTTGGGCACCAGTTAAGTACTTGCTCCACTTTTCGAATATAGTAATAAAAAGATTTCTAATTTGTATCTATCTTTGTTCTCCTACTTTCTATCTACTTCTGCAAACGTATCTTTCTAAAACTAAAGCAATATTCACAGGTATTTGTTGTTGTCACAGAAATCGATAAAAGATATACTAAAAGATGTTCCGGAGATGTGTTATGTTAAAAAATATAACGTTAAGCCGTTACACTAATACAATTAGTACTTTACCACACCAACAGATGGCGCTATCATAAACATTAAATCCGCTACCAATAATAAATATGCGTGTGCATTATTTAATAAATTTATTTATGTGTTGGCGTTTAGTAAGCAGTAGTTAAATGATTTTTTTGTATACTTATTACGTTATTTCATAATACTTAGCCCGCAACATAAATTTTATTGAAATCTGATGGTATTCACTAATTATCAGATCGCCTGTTAAAAATTGCACAGCAATTCAATGTCGCGAATTCAAAATCTTACCCACTACATAAAAGTTAGAATTGGTTTACACTATTATGAGCTTCATCATTCAATTCCTCGGGTGCGTTATAACTAAATTACACGCGAAGACGCGATCGTTAAAAACGTGCATTCAATAAAAATATACGTCGAAATATGTACCTATATAAATAACATTTGCTCGAACGATAAAGGAAAACATCGTGAGGAAACCAACATGTCTTAGACAAGTCGACGGCGTGTGTCAGGCACTGGAGGCTGATCACCTACTTGCCTATTATATTTAAAAATTATCATGAAGATTCAGAAATCTGAGGCCAAGACCTAAAGAGGTTGTAGCGCCACTGATTTTTTATTTTTCTTATCGTCAAAACTAGTAGAAAATTATGATATTATATTTTGAATACGTTACGAAATACTACAGTATGATATGGCCGGATACTATCATCAGTATTATGATGTTTTAATTTAAAGATAAACACCCCAAAATACAGTTCCCGGGGCGCAGTCGCAAGCAAAATCTAGTTTATGTAAGTTATTGATCACATGACTGTACAACGTATATATCTGAACATTGAACAGGATGCAAGTGTTCAGGGGGTGGGGAAGTCGACTAACCCCGTTTTCAGCTCACTCACACTTTGAAACCAATAAATCGTGCTAGGGTTGCCGCTTGTTTTTAAATAAGGCTTAAGTAGGCTCAATGTTTATTAATTAATTTGTGTATTTATGGCTAATTCAGACCAAGTTTAACTCTAAGGTTTGTGGAAGAAGGACTCTCCTTTCGATCTAAAGGGATCCTGGGCCAGTACCACTGACTGGCCTGAAGCCCCAAAGGAAATCTTAAAATTTTACGGTTAATGAAATTAACCATACACAAACAACATCCTTAATAAGAATTACAACTTTAGCAGTGTGATACGCCATACCATTCAACGAAATTTATTAAGATATTTTAAAATTAAAAAGCATTTTGTCAGCCCTGTTTCGGCGTCTGTGTGCCGCCCAAATTCAAGGTCGGCGTAGGTGGTACCCCCTAGAGCGAGACAGCAAGTCCCCAAAGTGCAGGAAAATCGATCTTGCACGAGGCAGGGCTCTGAAAACTAGGTGAATCATGGCTTTTCGAACACCGGGGAAAGCGTTTCGGCGTCACTTTTAACAATTTTGAATTTCGACGATATTATATTGAATTGAGGATATTTTTAGATCCTTTAGATATTATATATTTAGGTTTCAAACTATTTCGTCAACACTTAACAGTATTAAAAACTAATATGGCGGCCGAGTCTTGATAAAATATGTAGGGAAGTAGTCGGGATCTTATACGTATCATTTGAATGTTTGTGATAATTAGGAAGGTGACGAAGTTCCAGCCCAAAAAGATATATGAGTCGGGATAGATCTAGAGGGAGGGGCTGGGGGGGTTACATTTAGATTCTAGGCGTGAATAGCCTCCCAGTTAAAAATTATAAAATAAAGATCTAAAAAATACGTAAGTTATATTAAACAAAATAGAAATCAAGTAAGTCGTTTAAATAATGATCAGTAAGAGCAATATTTTTCTTTTTTATAATGCCCACCATTCCAAAAGATGTAACTTGCATGTCCCTTTGTTTTATCCTAATAATCACAGTCAATCACAATCTTGTTTAAAATCACGCACACCTCTAAAACAAGCTTTGATTTTTTTTAGTTAAGAGTGATTTACGATGTCATTGTTTGGAATTTTAATGTTTAAATCTACAACACATACACTTATAATAGATTAAACATAGTTTAAATTTGTTACAAAACCCTTAAAACTTTGCATCAAATCTAGAATAAAACACTAAAATCTTATAACTTGACAGATAACCACTAAAATCTAACTCTACTAACTACCAATCATGAATTGGACGAAGCCGCATATAAAAAATCCTAATAAATATTTTATCTAATATTTGGTCACTAATTTCATATTTACTTAAATTGATAATTAATAAAGTAGTTTTTAACAATAACAATATTTGTTTTTTTAAGTAAGTAGTGTAGGGCCTTAGATCAAATTATATATAATTGTTTTGACAGACGTCAAATATCACGTCACGTTGTTAAATGTATTTTTTTTTGGAGTTTATGGCCTGGTATGTTAAATGTATTAATGTACGCGAGTGTTGCTATTTTTTTCGCTTTGCTAATAACTCAAAAACTAAATAGTTAAAGACTATTTAGTTTTTGAATATATTTTATAATACTTAGAAAAGTAAAAGGGAAAACATAAATTCAAAATTGTATTTAATAATAATTCAAATAAGTGTAAATATTATATGAAACTAAAACTTTCTGTTTAAAACACCTACTAATGCAAGTCCTAAAAGTAACAAAATTTTTATGAACGCCAGATTGTTTGCGCAGCTGTTAGATATATTATTTTCAATGTTAACATTTAACAGGCTTTTTTGTACGCTGACCTAGGTACTTTTTCACATATATTAATTATCTCCAATATATATAAGAATATTGCTATAAATAAAAAGTACAAGTACCCTTAGAGTCAATGAAATACAAATTTTATAAATATACATAATTTAATGACGGCGCGAAAGGCGCGAATCCCTATCAAATTTTTTACTTATTTATGGCATCATTCGAATTAGCGCATGCGCAATGACGTGCTGACTGTTGAGTTTTGGCGCGATTTTTAAATTGCGTTGGTGAGAATTTTTTTTAAACAATATTCTTGTTGAATTATGTGTCAGATATTAAATAATAAACACTTCCGACATTTATAGCATGAAAAAGCACCAATTAATAATGTTGTTTTCGGAAAACTATGAACCTTGAAGATATGACATTACCGACTCACAAAAACGTAATTAATATTGGTAATGTCTTAATCATGAACGTGCTATAAGCTTAAAGTAGGTATATAATGTTTTGTCACTTTTTAAAGTGCATAGGCGTGTTAGCTCCACGTCGGTCGTGTAACAATTATACGACATAATACGGAAGAATTAAGAAGCATGTAATACGACAATAAATAAAATACATTTAATTGACTTTAATCGCTAGTATGTATGAAACAAATACAATATCCCAGGCATTATTACGAAAACAAATGAACGAACGAATGTTAAAACGCTGCCTAGAAACGTGTTCCTAATTAACCCGTGCGTCACGCGTAAATAATTTAACCCTTCCTGAACGCAATCAATACCCAAACTTATCTCTGCCACACTAGGGGAGGCTCAGTGCATATGTAGAACCACCCCCAACCATGCCTGGATGGTTCCGTAAACATAATAGTATGTATATTTTAGTTTTAGAATTGCTTAATAGATGTTTATTCTCTCCTGTCTTGGAACAACACGAATTTCACACACACGCATTCTTTATCTAATAAAAATGTAAAGTATCACGCCTCAACTATAAAAATAAGTTTTTGGATATTCAATGTAATGGAAGATATTTTGATCTAGATACGTATTCGAAAAATTCATGATTCCTTAACTGAAAACGATCTTATGATTTTGGGATAGTTATCATCTGTTTTTATTCAAATTAGGTTATTGGTAGACTTGAGCCACGGAGACGGTTCATTATTGATATCTACGTTACAAGAAGCCTCTGTTATCGGATATAAAAATATATAAAGATTTGTTAGAGCCGTCGTCTGCCTTTGAACCCAGAGGGAACAAAAATATTTTAGGAAAAGAGTATGTAGGTCTTCGTTCGTCGGGAGAGTTAAATCAAACGCAACCTGCGTGGTTGTCGGAATCAATCAATAAGTGTCAAACTGAACTACTGTCAATACTCAAAGTCAATAACTCAACATTAATTTTGCACATAGGATAAAAATATTAACTAATTAAATTGGCTTATCGGAGATAATTTATATACAAATCAACTTTGGAATCTCTTCCATAAATTCTAAAATAAAGTGAATGCCAAAATGTAAACCATAAACAATTTTAAAAGCTAAATTTTGAAATAAGAACGTAAAGTTTTTCATTCGCTCGCAACCTTCCGCCAGCCTTAGTGCGTTTCAATGCGGAACGCATTGGCGCCCGGGCGTATCGACCCGTCGCTATGTGTGCCACTGCCCCCCACTGCCCCCTACTGCCTCTAACCCCCTGCCAGCTGACACGATCACTCTTGACTTTTAATACCCCTCAATGTAGCACCGTGCACTTGTGAAAGATTTAACGATAAGACAATTTTGAAGATAACTGGAGAAATTGTTTTTTAATCTTAAGGGTGTCGGGTCGTTATTATTTAAAAAACTTTTTGTGTTTTTGAGATTCACTTTGAAGTGTTTACGCGAATAAAATAACAATATTTATTAGTTACTGCCTTGCGATTCTGTAACTCACTTTTCGAACTCGCACAGCGGTTTTCGGATAAGGAGGGAGCTTGTAGTTTATTGTTTATCAGAATGCCAAATCGTAAAACGACTGTTTCACGAATAATTTGAGCGCGACCGCCGCTGCGAAAACCGCTGTGCGAGTTCGAAAAGTGTGTTACAGAATCGAAAGGCTGTACTAAAGCTTCTTTTGTTTTTTTTTAATTATACATTAATTTCTTGATAATTATTGTTAATTAAACATAGTCAGTTAATGTATACTAATAGCATTAATAACTTTATGTGTTATCATTCGAGAACTTCTGGGAAGTCTGTAGGACGTCTTTAAGATCTAGAGGTTTTAACAAAAATAAATGTCTAATTGCAAGTGTTCAGTAAAAAATATATTAATAAAAAATATCAATACAACAGGTTTCTGAAAGCATAGTATTATAATACTTATTACAAGTCATACTCGTTAGTTTTGTTAAGTTTTTTTTTGTATACATTGATTAATGTATACAAATATCTATAGAGCTAGGAATTAAATGTCCCAGATTGAGAAGTAACAAAATAAAAGCAGTTTTGGTCGCCCCATGTGGAACTAGTCCACTGAAGAATTTCCGAACCAATTCGAAAACAGCATCCTTGAATGGCCGGCAATGTACTGCGAGCCTTCTGGCAATGTCCATGGGCGGTATCACTTAACATCAGGAGATAGAGGGAGAGAAAAAGGAAGATATTATGTTAGGACTTTAATGAATTTAATTTTTTAAATTTATTTTTTCGATAATAATAACACGTGACATTTTAATTTACAATTCGCCATTGGAGGTTTCAATAAATTTTGTGCATAAAATATAAAACACTAATATTTCATAAATTCTCTTTACATTAAATTTTAATTTTAAAAATAGAATTTCTATAAGGTAATTCACCCTTCTCACACTCAATCGGTCTCTCGCTTTCGACAAAAACGCTGCACATCTTCGTGACGTTCCGTAAAAAATTTACGCTCACGCGTCTGAATTTTCTGAAACCAATGTATGGCTTTGACTCCATAGACATATTTATATCTCTGGGTTCTTGTATTATGAGTGAAGTGCGTTTTTATTTACGCACCGGTTGGACTTAGATGATACTGAGTAGGCACTCGAGGTCAATGGCTTTGATTCGAGTGTTAGAATATTATTACGAATTCGGCTTGTCTTGATCTTCGGCCTTTGTGTTTTATTAATTGAAGAAAATATTTTTCTAGATTTTTTGTTGCATAAACTCGTCCTTGGCGTCAAAGTTGTAGGCTGTATTGATTTATGGCTTTGTTCCAAATGAGTATACTCTTTTCTTGAAGGACCCTAAGTCGAATTGGTTCGGAAATACTTCAGTGGGCAGCTGGTTCCACATAGTGGTGGTGTGCGAGCGATAATATTTATAATAACTAATAAGTATATAAATTATGTAAATGTAAATTTAAAATTAATGTTACTTCTTTTTTTGACGTTCATAAGTATACTTGTTTACCTATATGAATAAAGATATTTTGAGTTTGAGTTTATGTTTTGTGTCTGAAAGCCTACTGATAATATATAATATAAAAATTAATCGCAAAATGTGTTGGTAAGCGCATAACTCAACAACGCCTGGACCAAATTGACAAATTCTTTTTTTATAATATTCCTTGAAGTACGTGGATGGTTCTTGCGGAAAAGAAAAATTAAAAAAAATGAGTGAAAAAGTCTAAAAACAACACTTTTCTATATCCCCATACATAATATTCGTAATAATACTTATAAGTCAATTTGAACTTTAATACCATATCATAAAGTTCAAGTGTTAGTGGAGGGGTTCCGGGAAGGTAAATTTTTATTTTTTGACATAATGTATTTGTTGTCTTATCAACTTTCTTTTTTTTATCTTACTAGCTAGACCGGTGACCCGAATAGCAGAATAAGTATTTAAAAAAAATAAAGAATCGACTGTTAGGCGGTACGATGTTCGCCAGGCCAGCTAGTATATCATATACATATTATCTTAATCTACACATATACAAATAGATAGTTGTAAAATTCAGACTTTAGGTACATTAAATATAACCATTACATAGCATTAAATCTCTAGACGAATAGCTTTGAGCTACATTCGTCTAGGCAACACGACCCTGTTTCCCATTTCCCAGGGAGGCTTGCCCCCCCCCCCCCCCCCCCCCCCCCACCGACCTCGAAAACTTCAGCGTCAACGAAACGAGCAGGTACGTCGCAATTAGTCAAGATTGTTTTCGTGGTACGTGGAATACAGTAATATTAAACCTTTTCACAAAATCTCGTGATAGTATAAAGTTGCTGTGCGCGATACTTCGTGATCCAGTGACTAGTGATTAATTATTATTAAGCCTTCATTGCTGACACCCAGTATAATATCTCTTTATATTACAAATTTTCATGTCACAATGTTCGTTCCCATACTCCTCCGAAGCGGATCGACCGATTCTTATGAACTTTTTTATGCATATTCAGTAAGTCTGAGCTACTATCTATCTTTAAAACCCCTAAGTAATAAGTAATAGAGTCAAGCCCAATTTTTTTTTATTCTTTAGATTTTTCTTTGTTTTTATTTTTTTATGATACAGCATACAAAAATACATACAACTCCTAATTTTCACCTCTCTACGATCCACCCCTATTCATTATTATTGTAGATAGTTATTTTTATTGAACTGAAACTTGAAATATTTCCTAGAAATAATATACATGCAAAACAAACGTTTGCTGGGTCAGCTAGTAATATATAAACATTTGTTTAAGTTACATAACCTAACTTAATCTAATACATCAGATGTGCCGGTTTTGATGATCAGCGTATCCTGTGACACATAGGCCTCTGCCAGCTGCTTCCGTTTCTAATGTTAGCTCTTCTTGTCCAAGTTGTGCCTCCTATTCTCTTTATATCGTCTGCCTATCTCTTCCTTTGTCCATTTTCCATCTCATGGTTGCCATTCAGTTATAATTTTTGTCTATTTCAACCGGCTATCTCTCGTCATGTGCCCGGTCCAGCGCCATTTCAGTTGCCTTATTTTCTTTATAATGTCCTCTACTTTGGTCGTTAATCTTATCTTTTCTGCTCTTTTGCGATGTTTCAGGACTCAGTGTTACTTTCACCATGCTTCTTTCTATTCAACTTTAAACGATGTTTCTGAGATAATACCCAAGTCTAGCAGCCGTATGTTACACATGGTAACATAAGTTGAAAACACTTTTCTTAGCTACCATTTAGTCTTTACTTTTAAGTACTTCCTTAGTGATGAATAATGAGTTGTTAGTAAAATAAAAAATAAAAATTTCATTAATTCCATGTCATTATGTTTAACATTAGTAGATACTCGACCTCCAACGGAGTAAACCTCCTCCAAATTTTTCTTTACTTAGATTCGTGATCTATGAAAATTTGAAACAGCAGATACAGGCTATAAAATTCCAGACAAACAAAATGCTAGCCTTGGAAAATTGCATGTGTCATTTGTTTTTATATGATAAGATTATTAAAATGCGTAGATGCGTCGCTTATCATCAATTTCTTGAAATGAAGTAAACAAGGTTGCAATATCCTTTTTTATTCTAATCAATAAGACTATTGTTGATTATAAACCATTTAGTATCCAAAATAAATAATAAAAAACAGTGGCGCTACAACCTTTTTATGTCTGGGCCTCAGTTCCAGGATCAATCTGATAGGCAAATAGGTGATCACACTCTAGTGCCTGACACACGCCGTCGACTTTTAGGGTTTAAGGCAAGCCGGTTTCCTCACGATGTTTTCCTTCACCGTTCGTGTGTACATAAAAACAAAGTCCATTGGTGCACAGCCAGGGATCGAACCTTCGACCTCAGGGATAATCGGACGCCGAAGTCACTAGGCCAACACTGCTCTGTCCAAAATCAAAATGTATACAATATTCTTCTCTCCTCACCATGTTCACTTATCTATTTATTTCTTTTCTCACTTCAACAACGATAAAAAGTATTTCGTGATACAGGCGAAATACCCATCGATCCAGGCATCTAAATCTTTTCACGCCGTATTTCAAATTCTCTAGTTTATATCACCATTTGATAAACAGAAAAAAATACTTCAAAAAGTCCACGAAGGTAATGAGTTAATATTTGTACAATGTCTAGCTATAAAATCATTATTGTACATTAATCAATATTTTTGTAATGCGCAAATTCAAGGCAATTTCTTGGTATTATGATCTTCAATGCAAAGCTACGCGAATCTTGTTGATAACAAGTTCGTTGACATTGAGTGATAATTTTTTGGCAGTATTGGTGCATTTTTTGATATCCGACACGTGTAAAGTGTTAGGTATAAAAATCAAGGTTAGCTACTAAAAATAAAATCTTTAAACAAAATATTTTTAGAAGCGAAACAAAGTGGATTATTTAAATTACTTCACAAGATTAAAACTTTTATGTAGTAAGTCCTGTACTGTGATTGAACAGTTTTGATCCCAAGGTTACTTGGGATTGGTTTGGCGCTTATTAACACCTTATTGGCCTCGACAGTGGTCTTCTACGTTAGCTGCATACATTACCGTGTATGGTACTTAAATGGAAACTACATACAGTCAAAGTCTGTTATAACGACATAGAAGGGACTACTCATATTTGGTCGTAAAAACCGATAGTCGTAACAGCCGATAACGTTGTTATTAAGTACCTCATACAATAGAATTCAGCCGGGACCTTTGATTTTGGGCAATATAACCGGTGTGTTCTAAACGATGTCGTCGTAAACGGTTTTGAATATATGTGTTTGTATGCTTAAATATAGGCTCTATTACATTCGAGGAAACGATATTAGATATAATCTTTGACGAATACTATCGATACAGACGTAGTGTCTATATATAAACACAATAGCAAAAGTGCGTGTTACATGTTCATGTTTTAAATTGTTAATATCAAAGCGTTATACAAATTATTTATTATCAGTTCTATCAGTCAAAGCGCTATTTAATAAGCTTGATCCTAAACGAAATTAATAGGGACCAAATGTTTGAGAACCCTTATCATTGAGTGAAAATAAATATCTATTTATTAAAGTAGGTACATCACATCATACATAATGCATTTTCTACAATATATGTTACAAAGCTATGTATTCTAAAATACATGACAATTATGGTGAACATAAATTTAATTTAGTTTTTACTATTTTTTTAATTGATCAGCCTACTAACGATTTATCAAGGTCTGGATAAGTACTGTTGACTCTGTGATATCCGCTAAAAATTCGAATAATAGTTTGTAAAACATAATACTTAATCAAAAGTATCAAATTCTTTGATTACTTTATGAATATGCTATGACTACTTCCGAGTTCCAATGTTATTATATGTTGGACTTTATCAAACATTTGCATGCAAATTTATTAATAAATGCCTAACTTTTAATAGTCCAAGAACGTAAAGCAATATGAATTTATAGCATGGGAACTTCCTTTTATAACAACTGTTTATTTATATATTCACAGCTTCAAGCCAAATTTCAACTAAAAGTATTATACAATTAAGTCATTTTTATAAAATTATCAGAAAACCTATTGCTATATATTAATCTCTACTAAATATATTTTTAAATCATAATATAATATATTTTATAAGGTTTTTAGTGATTTATATTTTGATTATCATATAGTATTTGTATCATTTTTATATACATACATCTAAGGTACTCTACGTTAGATGTATGTATATAAAAATCAAGGTACACAACCAATCAGAGATTTCCTTACTATAATTTACATTTAATATATTTATATGTAAATATACATTCTAGTTCTTGTGGTTAGCGTTGTAGTTGTTTATTTAAAAAACAACTTAATTCAAAAATAAATGTAAAATAAAAAAAAATATGTCAAAGTATCAAAACTCACCTTCGCAGTAAAGTGTGACGTCGGCTAAGCTCTCGGAGTTCCATAGGTTCGCGAACGAGGTGGCCAGGTTCGAACCGAAGCTGTTCCATTTCAAGCAGTATTGCTGCTGAGCGTCCATGCCCGGGCCTCCTCGAATATCTGCCCTGTTAACGAAATTATCCATGAGAATATTTTATCCCACACAAAAGGTTTTACAGGTCAGATATAATATTGTACGAAGATAAACAATGTTCATTACTCTGTTCAGAAAAAATATTATAGACGCCGCCATTTAATACGCAGTTAATTAAATTAAATTAACCGTAAACTTCTTAGCCAATAGCCTATACCAAATAAATCACCTAAGTTTACTAAAGGTATAAAAGACTTCCAGGCTCTAAGTTTTGATCATTACCATGCAAGATATGTGCACAGACTACATACATTAAACATAAAGCACACAGATAATATAAATACTATTTTTATTCTTTTTTAATAATTGTCATACATCAATCCTAAATCAATCAAGTTAAATAGTTTTTTTGTTAAACCAGTACTACTGGTAGGTATTAAAAATAGAGATTTTCTAATTTAACAGTAACTCCACACAAAAAGTCAAAAACCGCGCGCACCTATATGTAAGGTGAAACTGCAGGATACAGCTGGTAATCAATATTTGTAATCTATAATCTTAGAAAAAAAAACGCGATTCAACCTGTTTGAATACACTTGGTGAAGTAATTCTTTGTATTAGATAAAAAATTACAAAAATAAATAACGCGTAAGGAAAGACTTTTAAAAATGTAAGGAATTTTTAAAAGGAATTTCGTCTTTTCAATATTTTATGAAACAGTATTTAAACATAGCATAATGATTTATAGAGACTTTTCTTAGTTTCGAAGTACATATTTTATTAAACGAAATCTAACATGTAGATACTGTTGGGGGGTTCAAGTGCACAGGCGCTATTTAAGCTGCCAGCGTTAAAGGTACACTGCCACAGGGACCAAAATTTTAAATTTGTTTTAATTTTCTATTTATTCATTTTACAGGTTAAGCAATATAAATTGCAAATACTTTATATTTGGGCGTTGGAAATCAATAGTGTAGATTCTTAATTAAAAATTGATACGAGGAAATATTAAAAGATAATATGATGAAGAATAGTATCGCCTAAAGCAGACATGGTAAAACAAATAACAATATTGACATATTTTGACAAAGACAAGTTGACAGTTGACAAATGCAAAACGTCAGTACTCATTGTATTGCCATAACACTGAACACATTAACAATCTGTCTCCGTGGTCACGTTTGGTTATTGTAATTAACTTGTTCGCAACGCAACTGTTTTGAAGCTTATTAGTTTATTTGCTTATGAATAAAAAAAAATATAAGTCCATTGATAGTAGAATTCGTAAATTGCACAAAATTTTTTTTTTTGGTAAATATTTTTATGATTTTTTTTACAGATTAGCCGCACCTGATATTAAGTGATACTACCGCTCATGGACACTCATAATGCCCGAGGGCTCGCGAGTGCGTTGCCGGCCTTTTAAGAATGATATATCTAACAATAAATTATATTTCATTTAATGATAAATCTAATAATAAACGGCCGAAATATAAGAAAGAGTCTTTCCTCCAACTTCGATTTTGTTCCCTTTGGAGACACTCTTGGGTCGTGGGGTTCAAGTGCACAGGCGCTTATTAAAGATTTAAGTTGGCGCCTGGGACTTAGTACCGGTGACCCCAGAGCTGGTGCTTTCCTCGCTCAACGAATAAGCAATACAGAGAGAAAATGCTGCCAGCGTTAAAGGTAACTTTTTGAATTTTCTTTTTATTAAATTTTAATATTACTACGTAGGTTGAGAAAATTGTAAATACTATATATTTAATTGTTATGTTTTGGTTTTAATAAACGATTTAGTATTCAATATATTAAGCAATAAAAATAAAAAAAACTTTACACTTTAATTTTCATTCACCAAGTAATAGTAGCGAACAAAATAATGTCTAACGATTAACGGATAACGACCGAACTATTTTCTGACATATGCAATGAATTCGTAATTACAAACTGGCTTTTCCCACGTTGCCTTTTATTGATTTTCCCGTCCTGCTCAATCATAATTTATTACCGGCGTGTTCTATATCGATACCTCTCTAAATATTTAAAGTCAATTTTTTAACAAAGCATTTCCCTTTTTTATAGAAAACTACTACTTGGGGCAATTAAAATCAATAAAAATATGTACATGTTTAGTAATATCGTAATACAAGTAAGTTCCCTCTGCTACCTACTCGTAACAAGTATTTCACGAAAGGTCAAACCCAGAACTTGCACTTTGCTTTTAAGTCGTGTTGGTTTATCTCTAAGCCACAACGGTATAATTTAGTAACAGATGTAATTAAAAGCATTCTATATTAAACTCGCGTTTAATATATTTTTTTGTACAATAGTTTTGTTTGCTTGATAAGAAATGATTTTTTATCTGTATTGTTTGATGATCTAAGCCCCTAAACAACTTGACAATCAAAAGAGGCACTCATGTGAAAATTCCCTTCACTAATAGATCTGCAGGGCCGATACGGTATCGATTCTAAACTCCGTTACAGCCTAACTGTACATTTGCATGCGTGCACGACATTTCGCCACTCTCCGTTGAGCTTCCAAAAGTTGGACGATCAAAGGGCGGTATATCAGAGGGGGAGGTCATGTAATAGTGGACGTAATTTCGGCTACGACCTGGTTCCGGAATGCAACACGCGCACGCGTAGAAAGGGGGAGAAGAGAGGGGAGGGTGCATCGAGTTGCGCAAAGCACGGTCACTTGCAGGTCATAATGAACCGTTTCTTGCTTTGTTCTATTATCTATTGTCCCGTTACATGTGAATTACATAGACAAATTTCGGAATTTAACATTACAAATACAACTATTGTTTTATAATCTGTATTTGATCTTATCTAAGACGATTTGACGACTCAATGTTTTTAACGAAGGAAACTGCTGGATCAACTCTTTGCTCATTACAATTAAATTATTACTGAGTAATATTTATTTCAAGAAGAGATTTAAGAAAATAGAATTATTAGAAGCCGGGACAAGCCGCTAGTGTAACGATGTATCTTGAATATATAGTCGTAAACCAAACTATATTAAAGTCGGTTTAATAGCTGTTGTACAATTTAAATAGATTTCGGTTGTTTGATGGAGCATAAACCGGATATCAAACCACAGATTGTTTTAGCCTCTTTTATTCGCTTGAGAAATGCCAATGTCAGAATAGATTCATAGACTAGAAATAAATGTTATTACATTATAAACTTGTATTAACTTGAAGTTCTTTTTGTACTTAACATTGTAGTAATGGAAAATTATTTTTACATATTTACGAATAATTCACATATTTTCAAGTATTTTATTTGTTTAAAATATGTGGTATTTGAATATTTTTAAATAATTCCCCCCTTTTTTTATTTGCCTTTTGCAATACGGATTAAAGAGACCGCTGTTTAAAGGGCCGTTTTACTTAGAACCATTTCTTTGTCACATTCACAAATTGTGATTAATCTTTATATATATATAATTCTTCTGTGAGTGTGTATGTCACTGAACTTCTCTCAAACGACTGGACCGATTTTGATGAAATTTTTTGTGTGTGTTCAAGGGGATCTGGGAATGGTTTAGATTCATAAATCAGCCCGGCAGATGGCGCTGCAGTCGGTACTTCATACTTTGTTAAATATCCTAATCGCTTGAAATAGGTATAATGCAAGACAAAGTCTGTGGGGTCCGCTAGTCTATATATATAAAAATGAAACCCGTTTTCCGTTGTCACGACATAACATGAAAACGGCTTGACCGATTTGTCTGATTTTTTTTTATAATATACCTTGAAGTACGAGGATGGTTCTTACGGAGAAAAATTTAAAAAATTGAGTGAAAAACTCTAAAAACAACACTTTTCTATATTCCCATACAACATATTCGTAATAACACTTAAAAGACAATTTGAACTTTAATACCATAGCATACAGTTCAAGTGTTAGTGGAGGGGTTCCGGGAAGGTAAATTTTTATTTTTTGACATGTCTTAATTTGTTAACTTATCAATTTTCTTTTTTTTATCTTACTAGCTAGACCGGTGTCCCGAATAGCAGAATAAGTATTTTAAACAAATAAAGAATCGACTGTTAGGCGGTACGATGTTCGCCAGGTCAGCTAGTAATAAATAAATCAGTGGCAATACAGGTCACGGTACACCTTTTTAGGTCAGGGCCTCAGATGTAGCTGTTCCAGGATCATTTCTCAATATAATAGGCAAGTAGGTGATCAGCCTCCTGTGCCTGAGACACGCCGTCTGCTTTTTGGGTCTTAGACAAGCTGGTCCTCTCGATGTTTTCGTTCACCGTTCGAGCGAATGTTAATACGCACATAGAAATAGAGTCCATTGGTGTAGAGCCAAACCTACGACCTCAGAGATGAGATTCGAATGCTGAAGCCACTAGGCCAACACTGCTCACAAATTATGATTATATTCTTTAATACAAAAAATTGTTAATACATATTATTTTTATGTATTCTAGAACCCTTAGTAGTTTTTTTCTTTTCCTTACTAGGGTTGGGAAGAGATCGATTGTTAGCGGTAAGGCCGCCTGTTGCCGCTATAATTTATGTTATATATATAAGTATGTACGAAATATGCAATGGAAAGTGTTACTAAATAAATAAAAATTACAACTTCACATTTAAAAATTATATAGTCTATACAAATCAAACGAAATAAAACAAAATGATACAAGGCGTATCACAGATTAATATTACAGCTTAAAACATCTGTGGTAACATTGCTAAGTAAATAAAAATTGTAAACACGCTGCAGTGACACAGTTCTTTATCATTTGTAAATGGGTAATGGGGTCAAATGCATTGCGTCCGAGACTAGCGCTGGGAACGTCAATATTGATAAACTTTTACTTTCATTCATGAATTTCAACTCAGAGTCTTTTATTATCGCTATATTAAAAGACTTATAATATTTAATATATTCTAGATTAATATATGCCTCTATACCGATTTGATAGTGTAAAGAAAAAAATTAAAAACTCTTTCGGGCTTTTTTGTTGTTTAAAAACGAAAGAATGGAGTTGAAATTTGATTGAATCTGTGATGAAGTGCGTTTATTTATTAGATAAACAAAATTGTTAATAATATATTTCAAAACCTATATGCGTAGTATTTAATTGTTTATGGCACGTAGATATGGCAGTGATTCCAACTTGGGGCTTCCCCAGGGGGAATCGAGATGGCCTAGATGCTGTTTAGGACGGACATCTATTTAGGGGGTACTTTATACAGGATTTTTCCTAAAAAACGCGCTATTTCATACAATTTATATTAAGCCAAGAACCCAACCAACAATCTAAACCTGATATAGACTCCAACTGATATATTAAAAGGATACAAATCGAAATTATATACTATTATTATACTACTCATAGTTTATGTATTATTTATGCATATTTGAAATTATATCTCAAACCGAGTGTACATTGTACAACCAAAACTTTAGGGGGTTTTAAACGATATTTAGGAGTATTTGAAGTTTGTTCTAGGCGGAACATTTTGTAGGAGTTGGCATCACTCACTTCTCTTGTTAGGCTAGTTTCGGATTCAGCGCACAAATAATATTTCTATCTAGTGTGCAGGGTACAGTGAACGAAAACATCGTGAATCAGTATCAACCCATTCGACGCTAGTTAATGAGCTGAAAAATCAGACATACCCCCTCCCCCTGTAACGCGCCGTAACGTTTCTGTACCAATAGTAAAACGTTTCGTGACCACCCAGTGACTCTTTATAAAAGTTACCTTTATGTGGTGTAAAGTACGGGAAAGTCGAAAATAACAATAACGCGTAATTCAATCCCCGCCCCGCATCGTATCGTTTTACAAAAAGAGTTTTCTGTTTATACATTTTTAATTATAATATATTTGAATATTAGCTAGAACAGATTCAAAACTAAGGAATATTTCCTACTTAAACTGACAATAAAGCTTTCTATGTATAAATATGACAACAATGAATAACCGTTTCCTGTCAAATTTCGAAGCAAATTACGTTCTGTCTCTACTCAGTGATTCTGTGTTACGCAACACATTTCGACATACGCATGCACAGACTACTTTTCTAAATTCTAAATGTGATGCATTTATACTATGCATTGGACGGATAGTAGTACTAACATACTATATAAATCTAAATTATAAACTTAATGTTTATTATAAAGTATGCAACAAATTGTTAATAAATATTTTTTAGCCTTATCTTATTTCCTATTACAAAATCAGGAACATTCTCCGGTAAAGGCCTCTTCCAAGGCTTGCCATCTTTCTCTATCCCGAGCTATTTGGATCTATTGAGAAACCGTGATTTTTTAAATGTAATATATAAAAAAATAAAAAAATCGCTAACGAAATAAAACAAATTATCTGATATCGCAGATTAATATTACAACTTAGACGACTATTATAAATATTGTAGATTTGTAATTAATAAATTCAAAAAATATTTTTTTTAATTCACCATTAGAATGCGTTTACTCGGAGTAACATAGGCTATATTTATTTCTAAAATACTTTTTAAATATTGCACGAAGCTTTTTAGCAGCTTTTACAGATTATATTTTTTTAATAATCCTCGTAACATTAACTTTGGCAGATTTAAGGCACGCAACAAGAATTCTTACCAAAAAGCTAATAAATAAGTTCACGGGTAAGTAAAAAATATTTTCGTTTCTAAAATATTGATTATTACAGAATAATTGATTAAAAGGCATGCACAGAAAACTAGTAGTTGCGGATTTTATTAAAGTTTCGGATCGAATATTTATATATATTATCTGTAGCTAGTTACGAGATTCGATGAATCATAAACAAAGGCATGCACAGAAAACTAGTAATTTCGGATTTAATAAAGTTTCGGATCGGATATTCTATGTTTATTATTATCTGTAGCTAGTATATCCTAACACACTTTCTACTGCGTTTTCAAACGCGGCACGATAAAACGAATAGAAAGTTGCAGGTACGTTGCAGTGCGTACACGCATCGATGTTTGGAACTTTGCGTCACTTGACCCAGATTTTTGTGTGAACCACGGGAAGTTAAAGTTAACTATTTGACGTTGAAACCCGTTATAGTAACTTATACACCGTGGTAATGAAATGAAAAGTAGAAGGAATAATGAAATAAAAATTAATGCGACACGATATTCACGATTGGTTCATGTGCCTCGTACGAACACTATGCGTTATTCTAATGTTTCGGGTTTTAGTTAACACGAATTATTAATTGTCATTTTCTAGCTTACCAAAGAGGTTGTGAGGAAATATTTCAAGAAGTGGGAAGAGAAGTTTAATATTTAATTTTAGTTATTTTTTACTTTTTTTTTATGGCTCTGGCACGGTTTGTGCATTAGCCAGCGTCAAGTATAAGATTTTTATAATTCGCACTTGTAATATCCATCCTCGGCCTAGAACGTATTGCTACGTTCTAAACCTTCACAGTCTCCTTTCTTAGTTAGCATACTCACTGCTTGCCGTAGAAATTCGACCGTGCCCTCCATGTATGGTTTAAGCACTCGCCCGGTACCGCACAACCCTCCCAAAGGCCGAGAACAAATTTTTAAATTAAATTAAAACTTGCCCTCGAACCGGGAATCGAACCCGGTACCCCTCACCTAGCTGCCACTTAATAAGACCGCTAGGCTATGAGGCCCTTTGTTTTTTACTTATAAATGTACTTAATTGACTTATGCTTTCTGTTTATCAATGTAATCTGTTTTGGCTTTGTATATCTAAGTGTTTTCTTTTATACTATGGATATGTGTAGCTGTCATATTAATTATAAATAAATAATTGTTATTATATATGTCTATTCTCTATTGTTTCTTTTGGTTTAGGTCTCAGAAGAGGACAGACACATCCATTTAAAACTTTCTTTATATGCTACGTGATTATCGATACATCGATTTATCCGGTCTAAGACGAGCCTGTTTCCTACCGATGTCTTCCTTCACCGAGCAAATGACATTTGTGCATAATAATACTGTTGCTCTGCCGTAGGTCGAACTCACAATGTTAAAGTAAATTGTGAGTAAATGTAAAGAGATTAGCTTAGATACAAGACTCTACGTATATATATTGCTTTGGTTTAACCAATATATTAATTTGATTCGTGTATTTTAAATTCTTCGATTAGGGTCTACATTACTATCTGAGGTCTTCCTTCAGTGAACAATTCTTATTTGCGCATAATAAAAATTCGTTGTTGCACTGCTGGAGGTCCAACGCACGATATTAGAGTTGAGATTAGCTTAGATGCAAGACTCTATATGTTGCTTTGGTTTAAAAGGATCGATAAATTAATGATTTTTTTAAATCAAAAGTAACCTTAATTACTATAACTACAATCCAGTTTTATCGATTTTTTTCTAATTAGATATTATTATGGCAACGTTATTTCTGATCAAGGTTTCTCATGACTATTTGAGCTAAGTTATCTGAAAGCGAATGAGGATTCTACAATGAGCTGTCTTAGGGGAATAAACAAGGGGGTACTTCCGCGTGGGGAATGGGACAAAGGGTCCGTGGCTAATCCTTGACCCAAATGCAACCAGTTTGGGACTGTCCCACACAGGTTCAATTACCTATTGTTACATGAATTCTACTTGTACTTCTATTGTTACGTGGTAAGCGGATTTGGTACATATGTGTATAAAATACAACTTTCAAGTACATTTTTTTTTTTAAAGACAATTCACACCAATTGACCTAGTCCCATGCTAAGCTGGTGAAGCTTGTGTTATGGGTACTAGGCAACGGATATACATACATATTATAGATAGATATATGTACATATAAATACATATTTAAACACCCAAGACCTAAGAACAACACCAAATGCTCATCACATCGATGTTCGCCTCAGCCGGGGATCGAACCCGGGACCCATGGATTCGCAGTCAGCGGTACTAACCACTAGACCAATGAGTCGTCTCGAATTTATTTGTACGTAAAATATATAGGGTTTTAATAATTACTAGATTTTATTTATTGAGGTTCAAAACACAGTTGAATGAGGATAAATTTAGCTTAGTATAAAGCTTGTGTGGGCTTAATTCGATTTGAACGAACAATTAATTATGTACATCTAAATCCTAATATAAAAGCTTACTAACTAAGTGTTACTATGTACATCAGAAATACGCAGCAAAATGATATGAGTTTGACATTTGATTTGATTATAGAGGATTTTTCGATTCGAAAACAAAACCTAACATGATATTGCTTTCGGATTTGGATTTCAATCGAAAATCCTTTTAGTCCAATTGAATCGTATATGAAAATCAGGCTCTATGGGTGTGGTTCCATTATATTTGTCGTCTAAGTGACTACTACTAGTCTCTACGAAAAAAAATTGCTACGTAGAGGAAGTTGCGAGCATAAGCAACTGATTCATTCGACATTTAAAGTGCATTGTAAAATAAACCTTAATCCAAAACCATAAGGACTATTTACGAGAAATCTACGTATAGAACCTACACTATAAGCTAACTGCACACAGCCGCAGTGATGGCCTTGTAATATTACGTAAGCGTCGCGCCTCGAAGGTCCTCCGGGAGGCTGTCCTTGGTCCCCCCCTCCCCTCCCCTCAACCCCCGCCTAGGCCTAGCTAAATACAGACTAGCTACAGACTAACAATTATAGAGCCCGGCTTGCGACATACCTACAAAATGGACTGTTTTTTAACGTTTTAATGAGTTTATTCGAAATACAAGACGTATTTGCTACCAGCCGTATCCCTAAATGTACCAATCGATATGCTGCGAAATATAAATCGCGCAAAAGGATAATTTTGCCATATTAAATTGAGTTATAAACACGAATTAGTGCGTCTTCCTACGAATCGTTATGGATTCAAATGCGTTTAATCATAGTCAAATTTCTATAGAATACAACTGCGTATAATATTTTATATTTCGGAGGTATATAAAATCACTTAGGGACATGATAGTCTAAATTAAAGAAAAAGGTCGGCATCGCACTTGCGAGCCTTCTGGCAATGTGAGTGTCCATGGGCGGCGGTATCACTTAACATTAGGTGAGCCTCATGTGCGTTTGCTTCCTATTACATAAAAATATATATATGTTTCTGTGTCTATTGATTTACACCCTTATATACCTCCGTCTATTGATGTCGCATTAAAATCAGTTGCGTATTAAACTTGGCTTACAAGAAGGGACCTTTTATACGTAGATACGTTTAAAATACTAAATGTTCGTTACGGTATTCATTGCAAATGTTCATTTTAGAACTGATAATGAAATTAATAGAAAACATTTATAAATTAATCGAGCAAATATATGTATCAGAAATTTCGGTAAATTTGTGGGCACCACGATAAAACAAAATCTTTCTCCAAATTTTTTTCTACATATCATTCGGCAATGGTATACCATGCAATAATGTGGTAAAGCATGCTCCTGAAACCCATAGAAATTTTTTTTTTTTTTTTTGGTTTTATCTTTTAACCTAACCTTACTGGGAACATATTGTTCCTTACATCATGCATGTTATTTTACCAGTTATTTAATTTTTAAGGGGTCCAAAGCCATGCGCCTCCTTAATATTTCTAGGGGTACTATATACTAGTAAAGAACGATAGAAAAAATTGGAGCTGTTTTCAGACAAATTTACTGATCTGACAGATCGAATAATTACCCAAATTTACACCAAATTGGGTAATTATTTTCTTGTGTTCATTCTTAAAACCTCATATGAAAAGCGAGTGCGCGAATGAGACAGAAGTCTAAGATATTTACGAACATTGACAGTTCGACTCAGGTAATACGGGATCGCTATGTGTGAACATGACAGCACCCCCGTTAACGAGGGGGAAAACGCGGGAATTATTAATTTATTGATTATCATATGGCAATGAGGTATTATTTCGTTATGATTACCACTTTATTTGAGATGTCTTACGCCTAGATTACATCAGAATAATTCACGTTTTATGAAATCATTTAAAATTGTACTTCATACAAACCTTTTGTATCATAGCAATAGCATAGTTTTGATTTATTTTGATTAGTGCTTTTGAGATAACTGCTTGGACAATTTTACTAATAGGAAATATTCACTTGAATTCGCTTACCACCGTGCCGACGTTTATAAGTAAATCTAGATAATCGGACCTATTTAGTGTTATGGCAACATCTAATCATTTGATACTACTTATTTTTTTAATACAATTTCCGTATGATATTCTATTTGCTTTATCAGCTGTTATCTTCGCACGTCTATGAAATAAAGGTTATCAAATTGCAGATACCACGTGGATACAAAAATCTAACGAATTTTTACTCAAATAAATGTTGATCCATTCGCGTAAGCTGACAGACTGCTATCAATCGAGATAGACGAGTCGAGAAGATTGGGCAAGAAAGTCTCCTTCTTTATCGACAATTTTGTCTTTTGTTTGAAGTGTGTAAAGGTGTGTAAGTCACGCACACATTGCTGAGCGCACATTTCGGCAATATCATGTTTGTTGTTAAATGTCATAGAGATTAAAGGAAATTATATTTGTTTTTAAGTCTCAATAAGTACTATCTGCGCACTTAATACAATAGCAATGCGTAGATTAATTAGAATATATTTTATCGCTTCTAATAGAACTAAACAGCGCGTTTTAATCTCATTAATGGCCTTGCAGACATCGATCCCTTCTCTGGACATATTCCTTTACATTGTGTAATAAAATTAAGCTAATTCATGTAGTTCAATAAATATTACACCCTAACCAAAATTATAACTATAAAAGTAAGCTTAATTTTTAAAACGTTTTTAAAAATTCTAACATTCCATTACGATATAAAGAAAAAGGTTTCTTAAATAATCGTCACTAACGGTTGCAAAAACTTGCTGATTAGTAAAATAATTCTAATAGAGCTGGTAATAAAATGATATACAAGTTTTTGTCTTTGGATTATTTACCAAACATCTAATAGGCATTTCGATCAAAGTACAAGGCAGGCCGTCAGTTGATTCAAAACCGTAGAGCTGCGTAGTCTGTGGACGAGAGCCGGTCGCTAATTATTTATTAGACGAGCACGGGGCCAGTTTGACAGTTTCTATGCAAATGTTAGTGCGTCAAAAGACCAGTTTCGCTTCAAAGCAATTCCGGGCCTACCTACTCTTGGGCCTATTCACGCCCATAATTACTTGAGAACGACGACCATAAACTGGATTCTTCGATGAATTAATTAAACCGACAAATCCACAGATTCGTTAAATCGAAATCTGCGGCCAACCGGTCTGATCAAGCAAAAAATTGTGATGCAATATAGGCATAAAAAATAATACGATTGTATCATTATCAAGTTCAATAGCCCCAAAACGACAGCACGTGTATGCAAAAACCGGGAAACGATTGAGATCTATGCAAAAATGTCCTCTCGAGGTAAGATTTTAAGGCATAATCTGCGCTACGAGTTCGCGCGTTTAGTATTTATCACATGCTTCGGGGTGTCAACACACATTTATCAATGACATCGTATTACAAGCCTAGATTGACTCACAGATCAGGCCGGCCCTAATCCGACCTCTTTAGATAGATTAAACAATACTTTCCTCGAAACCATGAAATTCCAAATTTGCAGTCCCAATTGAATTCAAATCATCAATGCTCAGCCGAGCCGTGCACAAATGGCATAGTTCGTTTCACTGAGAGTGCGTACACTGAGAATCACTTGTCACTAGTATTAGCTCCGGGCGATGTCTGCTCACTTCCGCATATTGCAACGCGCACGCCTATCGCTATGCGCAGAACGGCCGCGTCGTAACTGTCGAATACCGTGAGCCTCGCTCGCGAATGCGACCGCCGAAAACTCCACACTCCGGTCGAATGCAGAAAATTTGGGCGCGCCGGGTGGGGGACGCTCTATGAGTACGACTATCCGAAACTAAGCGTACGTGCAGCGCTTCGCTATGAAAAATCCAAGGTTAACGCGCGTTGCCAAAAAAAGACGCACGCAGTATGAAAAAAGACAGCTAGATCGGAGCCTCTCGCGGGCGCCTAGGTGCAGCCACTTCTGCACACACTGCCGCATTCATCAGCGCGTGACCTCGCTTGCTTTGTGTAAATTACGTATTTAGTTTCTTAAAAAAATAAAATATGTTTATTATGGAACATAAGATACATGTATCACTTATTCCACGTCATTAAATTCGAATTTGTAGGCATGCCTACTCATCGGCAAAGAAGTCAGAGGATGTAGGCCGAGAGAAAAAGCCGGCGTAAAAAACTCTCGGTACTCTTTTAAAATAGCAAATCATCAAACAACACTTATTTTAAAACAAATATCGCAAAGTAATTAGAGGTAGCCTGTCTAGCACTAGTCCCAGGCCCTTTTATCAACTAGATAATCGTTGACTTTATAGTAAGCCTTTTTACACAGCTTTTCTTTAAGACATTTCTTAAATTTATTGAAAGGTAGAGATAAAAGAGCCTCTGGGATTTTATTAAAGAAGAGTATCCCTTTCCCCAAATAAGAATTACTAACTTTAGATAGTCTAGTACGGGGAAATTGCAGCCTGCGTTTGTTGTGTTTGTTTAAACGCTTGTCTAGGAATTACCCCCTATATTATGGATACTCAAGCTTTAAGTACTCATACATTGCCATTGCACACCAACAACTGTGTTGTATATATCTGAAACCCTTTTCAAGGAAGTATTATATTACTTTTTTATGTACTTCAAGTACGTAACATTCAATCGTCAATCGCCTCAAATAACAATGATGCAGCTCAATTGTATGACCATAAAATTGACGTGACCTTGTCGTACTGAGCGCTAGATTCAGTAGGGACAGCAACGTAATTTAAAAGTAAATTTAAATAGTCTGTTTATAGAACGCATTAATAATAGAAATAGATGAACACTAATTGACTGGAAGATTTAAATCAAAGCATAGTTTCCCATAAAACTACTAAACTAAACCTACTTATGTATTTTACACTTAGCAAACATTTGAAGAATATCAAACTAAACTAACTAAATGTTTTTACAAACGAGCTTGCAGTTCAACATCGATATTTAAAAAAAAAGAATTCATAAAATATATAGTCTACGCAACTTAACGCTTTAATTTGAAGGATAATAGAACATAAATTACTTATAATTTGAATGCAACAAAATAGGTAAAATATCCAATAGTATTTTCCTTATCATTTTGGCAAGGCCAACTAAATTATGATAGGGCAACTATTTCGAAATTAGAGCACAGGATGTTCTAAAATAACGAACTTATTATGTTTTACCTATAGTAATAATGCCTTATTCATAAAAGGCCGTTTTATTAAAATTGTATTAAAACTCTTTCAACTAATGTACTTTTATGTATCTTTCTGTCAAATTCTCATTTCGCGGTGATACAGTTTTTAGTTAAAATACATATTTAGGGTCTGTTTCACAATGTACGGATAAGTTCTATATAAATTCCAAATTAGCTATTTATTACTTATTGGTAGGAACACTATTGTTGCGTTTCACGACTGTCAGATAGCGCTATTCGTCACGTAAAGTCCATCATAAGTTATGAGTCCGAAGATGGGTCATTAGCACAATTTGTCTTCCAAATAATTTATGTGTTGCATATCTATTTGGTACTTTATACATACATTGTGAAACAAACCCTTAGACTGATATTATCTATGTATAAAGGGGTATATTATATAATGTACAGTCAAAACCATTTACGACGACATCGTTTAGAACAACATACCGGTTATATTGACCAAAATCAAAGGTCCCGGCTGAATTATATGTATAAGGTTCTTAATAACAACGTCATCGTCTGTTTCGACTATCACTTTTTACGACGCCGATGTTACGATTCTAAAAAGGCCGGCAACGCACTTGCGAGCCTTTTTGCTATGGGCAGCGGTATACCTTAACATCCTGCCCGTTTGGCTCCTTTTACATAAAAAAACGCACGATTCAGACCCTAGTTTGGCTGACTAGATATCCAAGGTAAATAAATGGTAATAAACGGTAAAGTTGTTCTAAATTAAAAGCAATAGTAATGTATGAAAATTATTGAGATTTGCGATTATTTTTAAGGAAAATACATATCTACATCCATCCATAAAAGGTAGCCATCACAGCTCATAGGAAGTATGCGTTGCCGTTCTTTGATGGAAGTCTTTTTTTTAAATACTTGGAGTTCTCTTTGGGAAGACTTGTACTGCTTCCACAGCTTGCCATTCCCAATAGGAAATACCTATTGAATCGGACTGTGACAGATTTCTATCCATGCTAGATGAAACCTAGAATTATTACGGCTCGTAATTTTTAACACCCGTTTAAATTTTAATTTATTCTATAGATTGAATTCAACTATTGATAATATATAACTTAAGCACAATTCAAAAACCGAAATTTCTGCGTAGTATTATAAATTAAACTAATGCCCTAATAAAAATTCACAAACCGGTTGTGTACCGGTTTTTATTGTAATGTATTAATAGACAAATATAATTTTTTATTCAAGCGTTGACGTCAGCCTGCCGTTTTTGGCCTCAATAATTTTTATTAGTGCAAGTTTTGACGCATTTTAATTAATTTTGTTTTAAAGTACTTGATTCTACTCCACGTATAAAATTTTCACATAATTTATTAAATTATTATTAATAATTAATTATTTCTAACTGAAAGAAAAAACTTTATTATCTATATATATAAAAATGAAACCCGTTTTCCGTTGTCACGACATAACATGAAAACGGCTTGACCGATTTGTCTGATTTTTTTTTATAATATACCTTGAAGTACAAGGATGGTTCTTACGGAGAAAAATTAAAAAAAGTTGAGTGAAAAAGTCTAAAAACAACACTTTTCTATATTCCCATACAAAATATTCGTAATAATACTTAAAAGTCAATTTAAACTTTAATACCATATCATAAAGTTCAAGTGTTAGTGGAGGGGTTCCGGGAAGGTAATTTTTTATTTTTTGACATAATGTATTTGTTGTCTTATCAATTTTCTTTTTTTATCTTACTAGCTAGACCGGTGTCCCGAATAGCAGAATAAGTATTTTAAACAAATAAAGAATCGACTGTCAGGCGGTACGATGTTCGCCAGGCCAGCTAGTACACAATAAAAGGATTTTTTGGTAAAATAAAGTGCACAGTGTCTTGGGCTGCCAGTCATCCTTTTGACATGTTAATTGTACTTGACAATAATTTCTACATAACACAATTTATAATTAAACTATTGTTGGACAATAAGAATATTTTCTGTATCATATGATAGGTTGACAAGATATTTTTTGAGATTTTTATTATGTATGTAATGTTTTGAAACGTCAGTGATAATTTTGTTTTAAGAAAGTGTTTAATGATAAAAGGGCCGCGGAAGAAGAAAAAGCGTTGGCCGAAGTTTGCGTTGTGTTTGATGTGGTGCGGGTGTTTATTTCCAAAAAAGTCTGCATATTGCTATCATCTATGGGTTATTAATTAACTATAGCCATTATTAAAAAAAAATATTTTTGGTTAAAAAGTTTTTCTTTAAATGTGTAAAGGTTATGTCAATAAAAGACAATACTATATAGCCATTATTTCAAAAATTGGGTTAAATGGGGCACTCGGCAGACACAAGTCTAAACCATATTTGACCATCTCTAACATAAATAATTATTATTAGAAGACGAAGCTACTAATATTATCAGTACAAATAAAAAAAATGTGTGTACTTATGTACACGCGTTAGAAGTGATACTTCTTTGGTGAAACAAGATGAAAATCTTTTAAAAAAATGATTATTTCGCCTTATTTGTAGAAAAAACGACACTAACTATAGAAAAAAGGTAATACATTGAAAGTTTTATTATAACGCATTATCTAGTTAAATAAAGTTTATTTGAATATCACAAAATAAAATGTTGACTATAGCTAACTTCAGGGTGTCGGTGTTTTGTGACGGTGTGTGTGCGCGTGTAAAAATTTACTCTCATAATTTTTAACGCGCCAAAAGAAGTGTAACTTCAAAAAAGTTTACACACTCGAATCTCTTACGAACTGTTGTGTTGACATTAAAAACTAATTAATGACCCCGGAATGTCAAAGTATTGGACACACAGGAGTTGTACTTAGCTCGACTCATAATTAACCACGTACCCTAAAGGTCTATACAAAAATTATAACGGGACCTCAAATAAAATCGTTATTTTTACGGCACCTGCTGCGTTTTAGCGAATAGTGGACAAGCTGAAAAGTCTAATTTAAATTATACAAATTTAAAACTTTTGATATAATCATAACAAAATGTCAATTATTCAAAATACTAATATTGGTATTGGTGCCAACATTATAGGTACACGGGGACCTAACTTTTGAAATTTGTTTTACTTTTCTCTATTGATTTTGAATTATTATTATTATTACTATGTAGGTTAAGGATATTGTAAATAATGTATATTTGTGTGTTGGTAATAATATGTTGAGTACACTTATGAACGTCAATATTTTAAAACTTAAAGTTCTAAATTTAAATTTACGACAAGTTCCCAAATAAAGGGCGTAAAGCGGGCAAGAAACTCTTCACCACTCTTTTTAGTTTTTTTTTTACTTTTATAATACACTAGCGGCTTCGCATGGGTGGACATTTTTTTTAATTTTGTAGATATTAATATGTTCTTTAATATTGTGGAACATTTTTTTTGTTCCAACATCAATAGTTTTCGTAGCACATGCGATGAATGATATTTTATAGGATTTTTTTACTCATTTGGTAACATTATTGTAGTTTTAGTTTCCTTATTTTCTTGCAATTAAAATAACCTATAATAATCAGTAATGTAGCATTCAAATGGTGAAAGAATTTTGAAAATCGGTCCAGTACTTTTTAGCCAACTCGTTACAAATATACATACAAGTCTTTCCTCTTTATAATATTAGTATAGATAGATGTGCATTGTATTCAGAAGACAGTGACGTGCAATCTAAGATTTAGCTATCACACCGCCCATGGACATCAGAACACAGGCTTTCAAGAAACCAAAAAATATCTAATTTTGAAAGTTTGACCTTTGTGAAATCACTGTGCGACGGTGAGTATAAACCAAACTATTTTAATGGATTTAACAAATTGCTGTTTAATTTTAACAGACACTTTTAACCTTGGTTTAAATTCCACCTGTATATCGGAGGGCTTACAAAATTCTTGTACGTTTATCTAATCTTTTTATATCATAGCATTCTGCATAGGCGTATCAATTTAATGTAGATATATTATACTTATCTAGGCGAAGGTACCTGTCATATTTACGAACAATGTAATATAAATAATACGCATTCAAAATTATTTAAATAATAATTCACTGAATTATAAGGTTCTTCGCTACTGATTGCATGAGTTTGTTTGTTAATTTTTTTACATACAACTACCAAATGCAAGTTTCCTCCTTGCCTCTTGGCTAATACTGCTTCTCCTATACACTATGACCCGTAAACCGTGACAAATTATATATAACTAAACCTTCGCCGTGAATCATTCTGAATATTGATGAAAATTGCAATAAATTCCGTACAGTAGCGGCGGAGGGCTTTTTGTAGGCTAGCTCTACTACTTTTCTCGGTCATATATATATATATATATATTTATATCTCATCTCAGGGTTAAAGCAGCGTTCAAAAGAAACGTTCAACTGTTTTTTTCTAGTTTGCAAATCGGACTACCACGAAAAAAAAATGTTTCATGTTAATATATACTACACTATTGTTTTATAACGTGGCTCTTTACTAGTACAGGTTTAGTAGATCCAGAGATCCCTACAACCTCACAAACTTTACCTACCCTAATATTAGTTTAATCTAAAAAATAAAAATCAGTGGCGCTACAACCTTTTTAGGTCTGGGCCTCAGATTTCTGTATCTGTTTCATGATAATTTGTTTATCTAATAGACAAATACGTGATCAGTCTTCTGTGCCTCGCACGCCTTCGACTTTTTGGGTCTCAGGCAAGCCTAACGATGTTTTCCTTCACCGTTCGAATGTTAAATGCGCACATAGAAAGAAAGTCCATTGGTGCTCCGGGGATCGAACCCACCACCTCAGGGAAGAGAGTCGCACGCCGAAGCCACTAGGCCAATTAGTATCAGACTATATTATAAAAGCGAATTTATTATATTATTTAAATAAGTCGTTTCTTACTAGATGGCCAGAGAACACTGAAAAACACTGAAAATGTCGAGTCAAGAAAGTTCTAGTTTAATAAAACACCAACAGCAATTTGATTGACTCAATAATTAGTCAATAAGTGGTCCCCGAACTCTAATGATAAATAAATAATGAGTTGTTAAAACCGAAGCGCTAATGTCGCAAACTCTATAAAATATCATTTATTCATAAATAAATATCATTTATCTGCAAAGAGACAACGCACTTGCGAGCCGTCTGGCAATATGAGTGTCCATAGTGATAATTAACATGAGTAGAGCCTGCCCGTTTGCCCCTGTTTTATAAAAAAACCAAAGAGTACTGCGTAATATAATTAACGTGATAATCTAACCACATACGCGAATTTTTAAAGTGGATTTATCCAAACTCAAATTAGCTGTTAAAGATTGGAATGTCACTACCATTTGTTACTCAAAATAATGATACCAATTACGAGCTAGACACTGTCTGCTTAATAATCCTCTCTTTGTCCTTGGCGCAACATACAGTCCCTTCTGCAGAGGCTTTTTCAGCGCAGAGGAATCAGTCACCCACGTAGTCCTGAAATGGCTGTGGCTTCCCAAAGAACAGGAACCCTGGGAGGTCGCTGCGTTTGTGTAGTGACCAGAACACTTCTAACCTTTTAAATGGAGCTATGCTGGATCAATTGTGTGCGGAAACTGAGTCCAAAGTATATAGGTACATAGCTTTTGTTATTTATTGGTCAAATAGTAAAACTCGTAGATAGAGAGGTACAGTTTCAGTTTTCATACAAATTTAGTGCTCAGGTTTTTCATACAAAAATCTATTGTTATTTTAACATTATAGACTCACGAACGTGCTATTTCCGAGCGTGTACCACCTTCACTATCTCACTCTAAGACGTAATCTGTTCTTAACCATCTCATTTAAAACAATAAAAATATAGCATCAATACACGAATAACTAGAATCGTTTCTATGATTGAAAAACCTTCCTTAAAACAAACCTAAGCCAAGAGATTATTGGCCATACAATTCAAGTGAAGCAATGTTACCAATTAATGTGCCAATCAATGGGACAATGGCTGGCTTTAATGAACGATACTTGAAATCGACACTATGATTATTTTAATAAATTGTCTAGGGTTAAGATCCTATTAGGTAACATAAGACACTGGACGGCTACAATCGCAAAATTTGAAAATCGAACGTTTATATATCTAAATTTGAAATTGAGATGTTTTTTTAGATATTCAATTTTACTAGTGTGAATGCAACGAAATGTTAAATGAGTTTGAAATTTTTCTTGAATATCGTATAAGATACCATAAGACACTTGACGGCTACAAACGCAAAATTTGAAAATCGAACGTTTATCTTTCCAAATTTGAAATATTGAGATTTTTTTAGATATTTAATTTTACTAGTGTGAATGCAACGAAATGTTAAACATATTTGACAATTTACTTGAAGATCACATAAGCGCTAAAATACTATAATACACTGGCAGGCTATAAATGGCAAAATTAGAAAATCGAACGTTTATCTTTCCAAATTTGAAATATTGAGATTTTGTTAGATATTCAATTTTACTAGTGTGAATGCAACGAAATGTTAAACATATTTGACAATTTACTTGAAGATCGTAAAAGAGCTACGATACTATAATTCATGGACGGCTACAATCGCAAAATTTGAAAATCGAACGATTACCTTTCCAAATTTTTATTATGATTAAGCCAAAAATATCTATGAAACGTGTTCGCAAGTGGCGCCATCGCTATATAAGGCCGCAGAACAGGCTTCGCATACGAAATAGGTTTCGGTACATTTTCTAAGTGGATAATTATGAAGCATATTCATCAATTTGAATCTATTAACATTAATTAGTCAAGCCGGTTTTTTAATTTTCTCAGTAATAACCCATAAAAGTAATTCGAAATTTAAATGTTCAATGAATACCTATAAAGTGATTATTTAATTAATAATCTAAAGAACGGAAAACTAAGAAACTATTTAATTAATAGCTGAAAATATGACATATACAGTTTAGACAACATACGGAAGAGGAGAGGAATTGGTATCAAAACCAAAATAGGAGTAATCCGTGATTTTTAATTTTAGCCCGAGGAATGCTTGACGCTTTTGAAATGTGGTGCTGAAGCTGGATGAAGAATATATCAATCACTTCCCAGGTCCATATCAAAACCTCTTTATCAACTACAGTCGAAAACGCATCACTTTGCACTTTTGGCGAGAACCTACAGAAGCCTATGATGGCAACACCGATGGCAAAAGATCGCGTGTTCGCCAATGAGATAGTGTTCAAGTCAAAAACTTTAGACAAAATTATACACGGTTCTAAATGAAGTTCAGATCTTTATTTATTCATTAAACCACATACATAGTACTGAATCTACGGTATATGATAACAACTTTTACCTGACAGTTTTTAACAGACATTTTTGTTAAGCACAAGAAGAAATACCAGCAAAACAGCGATTAGGTTCGAGATAGACACTTAACAATGCTTTCTTTAAAACAGATCAGCCCGCTACCAAATATATCTAGCTCCGGATTAATCCGTTAAAATCGCGACGAATTCACTTTACTATACAGCTAACATATAAATTAATTACTTTTAAATCTACCATTAATTTATTAAATTGTATAAAAATACTTGAATATCTGATTAATAGAAAGATATGTATTTTTGTATATTTTTAACGAATATCAACTTCTGGCAATGTGTACACGGGCTCCTGTCCGTTTACCTCCTGTTAAGTAATTAAAAAAAGGTTCTATTTGTTTAAAAATGTTAAAAAAAAGTCACGTCAGGTCGTTAACTTTACGTATAAATCGAAATAATATTTGACGCTAGATTTAAATTTAAATAGAACCGTTTTCATATCTAACTGTAATTTAAATTTAATTAACTTCAGGTTCTACGTATGTTCAATTGTTCAAATATTGAAACGATAATATTATGCCTATACAAATATAACTCATGGCCATCACTTGCATCATAATACTATTTATATATTCGCACAAGGCTATATATAAAAGACCCTCTACATATAACCAAATTTTAGAATGTCCTTTGACTTGCTACTTCAATAAAAACATATGAAACTTGAGCAGCGCTAGCGCAGCAGTGGACGTAAAAGAAACTAAAACAGGAAATTCGTTACGAGAAAAGAAAAAAATGTATCAAATAAGATAAGGTAGGCAAAAAGTGCATAAATATATATTACATATAGTCATTTAGAGAAAATAAACTAAACAGGAAAAAGTGCACATGAATCATGATAATTAAGGATCAGTCTCACGTCAGTTAGTAGTTAGTAAGAAAGAACTATGAAGTTGAAACACGATGTGGACAGGTAATGTTTGTACAGAAGAAATTTAAAGTAAGATAGAGAAGGAGCTAAGCGAATAGGGACGGGAAGTGAACTCCATAACCTCACTGCAGACCTTAAAGGACTCGCCAAGAAAGGTAAAGAAATACTTAGTATGGTAATATATACTCGATCAAGTACGTATTTCTATTAAAATACTAGATAAACGTAAAGATATGGCTTGGGATTACTTGGCCGAAGTCCAGGCGAGAGCAACATGAAACGCTACGAAAGCCCAGCGATATAGGATGAGACAAATTTATAGTGATAGTAGTAGTAGACAATAGACAAAGGTTGGCCGAATTTTGAGCTAAAGTGTCGTGAAGTATACGCGACATGCGCACACCACTTGTTTTATCTTTGTTTTATGTATCTGCATATTCTACCGCGTTTACTATGGAGAGTGTTCAGAGTTGTTCGGACCAGCCCTGCGATTCTGTAACTCACTTTTCGAACTCACACAGCGGTTTTCGCATCGGCGGTCGCTCTCAAATAAGTCGTGAAGCAGTCATTTTATGATTTGGCATTTGGATAAACAATAAACTACAAGCTCCCACCTTTTCAGAATCGCAAGGCTGCAGCTGAGTTCCATCAGACGTCGAGGCATATGAAATTCCACCCGTATCACCTCGGCGTCCGTCTTTCCACAACAGCCCTGCGATTCTGTAACTCACTTTTCGAACTCACACAGCGGTTTTCTGAAAAGGTGGGAGCTTGTAGTTTATTGTTTATCCGAATGCCAAATCATAAAATGACTGCTTCACGACTGATTTGAGAGCGACCGCCGATGCGAAAACCGCTGTGTGAGTTCGAAAAGTGAGTTACAGAATCGCAATGCTGTTTCTACCCACTCGTGTCAGGAAATTGTGCAGAAATCTGGGGCCCATTTTGATATAAAATTGTGTTATGTATCTAGGAAGCAAGTTATAAGCAAAATTATAAACAAAAACAAAATATGTTTTTCTAACTCAGTCTAAGGGTTAATTACTGCAATAAATTATGCTTGACTGAGACACAAATGTAAAAAAATATCCGGTTGTAAGCCGTAGGCCGAACCCAATAACCAATCTCAATCTATAATCCACCATCTGAGATAGTTATCTTAATCCAAATGTTGTAAAAAGTATGCCAATAATCAATCGACGGATTGTAATAGCCATCTGTCGATATAAGCTATCCTTGGGAGGTCGTATCGGTGTCTGTGGTTAGACCTTTGTATGAAAATGACAGTTGAAAGCTCGATTTCAACAGTTAATTATTTTAACAGATTTTAACTTACACCAGTTTTTTAAATAATTAAAGTTTGTTATGTTTTAAACATACACATGTATATTTTAATGTTATTTGTACGGTTTTATTTACTTTATTTGGTTTACATTGGTTATCAAATATGAGTGAAAACTCGGTAAAATGGAACGACAAAGAGCATTTTATCCGTCGCCAAAAATGGTTTCTCTTCGTAGGGATTGGTTATTGGGATGCAGATAGATCGATCGACTGTCACTGTCTGATTGAAAACAATCTGAGATTGTAGATTAATTATTAGGTTCGGGCGTTAGTGGCGCAGGAGGAAGGGATTTACGCTATTTGTGTAAGTAATATTTGTATCTATTTTTATTTGGTCCTGGCGGGATTTGGAGGAGGCATTTGCCAAAAAAGGGCACACAGTACAGGATTAAAATGGAAATGTGTACAAATTTAAATGTATCTGAATAAAGGCTATTATTTAAAGAAAAACGCTTTTTACCGGATTAAAGTTATGTATTATTATAAATTTACAACTATTTGACATAATTTTAAATTTATCCGACGTTTCGCGTGCTTTACAGCGTGCGTGGTCACGGTGACTGAAGACAAAAGGTGTTGAATGTCAAAAAGTATCACAGCTGCAGAGAAAGTTGCATTATCTGTATTTATTTCCCCGGAGTTGGTATCGACTAAAAGATGGAGGGTTTTGGCAAAAATGGCTCACGGTGTCCTCTATTTTCGCGGATTGTTTTTCTTTTTGAGATTTTAATTTGGATATTACTATTTATAATAATACATAACTTAAATCCGGTAAAAAGCGTTTTTCTTTAAATGTGTAAAGGTTATGTTAATCAAAGACAATACTAAAGGCTATTATTATTATTTGGTCTTTAGGTGTGAATGCGTAATTTTTTGTAATAACTTATTTTCTTCAGAATTTATTTCCCCACGTAACAGTAATTGTTTCATTATTAAATGAAGGTACAACAGCCGAAATTGTAGAGCTATCTACGACCTACGTATTGAAATTCGTTCCTTATATACACTAAGTAATAGCCAGGCCTTCAAAATCCTTTTCACAAATGGCGTACACGAAGTGTTATGCTGTTTATGATTCGTTCAGTCACATATGTAAATTTTAGTATAAGATTGTTTTCAGTTATAAACTTTATACAGAGACTAGCGAAAATATATTAATAAGATGTAAGTAAAAAATATGAGTATTTAAAACCTATAACAAAGACCAGGATTTAGAATTATGTCACCACAAAACCCGAAGACAATTTTAATAATTTTACTTTAGTATGTTACAGCTAGTACATATATAACATAAAAAGCACGTTCGTAGCTCAATGAGAGCCTTCTTTAAAACTAACAAAAAAACAAAAAACATATATATTTTGACATAACTTGAACATAAAATTCGATCCAAACCCGAATCTGTAAACCACACCAAAACCTGAAAACAAAACACACAAGACACGACACAACACAAACATACATACACAGAAACACTGCACAGACAAAGCACTAAACAGCCTAATTCTTTTCAATTTAAAAGGCCGCTGCGTCCGATACTTACGTGAAATATCAGTTAGCCATCGGCTTCTCGAATTGAACGGGAGTTTGGCCGGGCAACTATTCCAGCCCTTGAGCTACGGCGCGGACGCGCGGTCGAGGAAGTAAGTCGAGCGGACTGTCAACTTTGCACGGAAATCGGGCGGCGGCAGGATGGGCTGAAGTGCGCAGGCGCGCGGCGCCCGTCAACAGCCCTGCAGCCCCCTACCCTTTAAATCGAACGTCATATCCCGACCTCCCGCCCACACCCCACGGACCCTAAAAAATGCATTGCGTAACGCTTCCACCGAATTCGGGCCCGATCAATTATACACCTGCGTCGTTACGCCGATACCTGCTCCGTTCGATGATGAAGTATTCACTAGGGATTAGTAGGGGAATTATTAGTTATAGTTACATTTGCCAAGTGTTGTGAAATATACGTATAAGATTAAATTTATTAGAAAATTTCGTTTCGTAGTCTGTAAAAAATGAAAGAATTTCAATATTAATGGTCGGAAAAGTCCCAGTATGACATTCAAAATTGACCATGACATTTAGGGTCTGTTTCACAATGTCCGGATAAGTTCCACATAAGTTCCAAATAAGCTATTTATTACTTATTGGTAGGATAAACACTATTGTTGCGTTTCACGACTGTCAGATAGCGCTATTCGTCACATAAAGTCCATCATAAGTTATAAGTCCGATGAAGTGGCAAATAGCACAATTTATCTGAAACATAAGTGTGTTTGACTGATGTCAGACAAGAAAACGTTGTGATTCAATAATATGATGGAAGTTTTTGAAACTCTTGAAGATGATTTTGATGAATACTTTGATCGCATCACAACACCGCGCAGGAATCCTGTATTTCAGAATAGAACTAACTATATGGAGAAATTGGACGAAACGGACTTTAGGACACGGTTCAGACTTACGAAGCCGTGATGTTTGTTTATTCAATGATCGAAGAAACAATTTCTGCCCCTACAGAAAGGTAAGTACCTACATAAATACAACCCGCAATGATTGGTTAAGCTACCTACGATTTTCTATTGTGTCTGGTTTTCCGGGGCTAGACAAAATAAGTAGGAATAGGAACCTATTTACCTAACCAACGAATTCGTTATGTACCAAATCTAATCTGTTTCAGAAATCATGTTATATTGCCGATTACTCGTCTACTATTGACTTTGAGATATTATGCAACAGGAAGTTTTCTCACAGTAGTCGGTGATTTCTCTGGTGTCAGCAAAGGAGCAGCACATGACCAAACAATTTTCAACAATTCATTCCTAAAAAAAAAACTGATAAATGGAGAATTTGGAAACCTGGAATTTGGAATTTGATTGTTGGTGATAAAGGCTATGAAAATACTTCATACCTACTAACTCTACTCCAAAACCCCACGACTCCAGCAGAACATCTTTATAACGAATCTCAAATACGAAGCAGGAATGTGGTGGAAAAGACATATTATGGTGTTTGGAAAAATGGGGAACCATTTTGTCAAAAAAGGTTTTGCTTCATGTATCTCGTGTACAAGCCGTGATAGTGGCATGTGCAGTGTTGCACAATATTGCTATTGATATGCGAGATGAACATTTTGAACTACTGCAACAAGTAGATGAACCAGCTGATGATATTGATCAAAGCGCAATTGACAACGTGGGAAATGCAAGTGTGCGAAGTAATCTTATAAGTGATTATTTTGCTTTATTACTATAATATTTTATAAATTACAAAAATTTTGAGATATATTAAATAAAAATTCAATGCTTTTATTCAAATAAAAATACAAGTTTTTATTACAATAGATCCTCGCTTCAGGCACAAAATCTATTATTTTTCTAATTTATTTAACAATATATTTTTTTCTATGGCCCATAATTCTCTTTTATGCTCTCTTTCTTCCTCTTCAAATGCCCATTGCTTTCTCTTATTTAGAAACTCTTCCTCCAGAATCTTCTTTTGCAGATCCGCAATCTCTAATTTTGAATCAGCAACTTTTTCGAATGGCCTTTTCATCTTCGGAGTAGCTGAAAATAGATTGATTGGTTAGCCGTGTGGTGGCAGCAAAGACGAGTAGTACCACCCAATATTTGCTTATGGGTGTCGATGAAAGTGACTTAGGGATTATCCGCGAGTTTTAGATATAGCGTGGTGACTATAGGCAAAACCCAATAATGAAATAAATCTACTTGAATACAAATAACTTACATAAAGCGGGATGTTTTTTGGAACGTAGAGATTTTGGCTTCCAGTTGGTCCACTTCTCAATTGCCAATTTTTTGGGCGTAGCACTACCACATTCACCTGAAGTCAAACATAAAAGGTAAAGTCCGACTAACTTACTCTGAGGCATAACAATTTAAAGCATTACTTACTTATTTTTCTTTTTGGAGGTTGCTCCTCATCAGAATCTTCCTTCTGTGTACAAACGTCTGCCTCAACTGAATGGATAGATTCTCTTTCTAAAATTATATCATATGTATGTAATATTGTTTCATTTGTGAGAGAAAATAAAGTAATTTGTATTGTACATATCTTACCAATGCGATCGGAGTCAAATTGACTTTCAATTCCTTCGACAGACAACAATATCATGTCTTTGACTTTTTCCTCGATAGGGGTAAGAGGAGTAGCAGCAATAGGGCCACCTCCTGTACGATATGTTTCAGCATGTATCAAGGCAGACTTTTTTCTTGTAGCCCTCTTTAAGCCTTCGTATTTAGCTTTTAAAGTTTTAGCGCTGCGAAAGTTTACCCCACTTGTGCTATTAAACAGCGCCTCTAGCGTCTTCCAGCACTGCTCTTTCTCCTGCCAGGTGACTGAGTCACTTTTTTTATTTTCTAATATATTTTTATGGTCAGCAACAAGCGAAGTTAGAAGCTCCACTTCTTCCCGGCTGAAATTGACGCTTCTTTCACGTTTTTGCGTAGACATTTTTTTAAGTTAAAGAATCAACCTCGAATCACAAAAACAACGGAAAGGTCAAGCCGAAGGCACCGAACTAAAATATGTACTAAAATACTCAATAACCTAACAAACAAAAATACCATGTGAAAATGACAGCCCGTTTCATTACAAGTAATATTAAATGACCAACAAAAAGGTTAAGGTTCTATGTTTTTCTATAGAATTTTGTAACTTTATTTGTTCGTAACAATAAAACGGAACATATGAATTTGGTGTTGCTACCACAATCTTCTTTATGTGTCGGATAGTTGTGTGCCGGATAAAATATGATTGTGAAACGCAAAGTTTCTTATTCGGAACTTTTATCTTCCAAATAATTTATGTGTTGCATAGCTATTTGGTACTTTATCCATACATTGTGAAACAGACCCTTATTAACTCCATGACAAATATAAGACGTGAATTTATAAATGCAATGCAAGTTTTTATTTGTTAAGTTCGTAATCCTACAGCTAACATAACAAAAAACAATTATACTAAAGATATAGTCAAAGAGTATATAAAAAGGTTCGAACATTTACGAAAGTAAAAATCAATACAAATTATAAATACATTCAACTAAGTAACACCTTATTCGGCTGTGTTGTATGATGGTGTAAAAGTGAGGGTGTGTATGTGCGATGTGCTCTTGACTACTTGAAGGTAAGTCGTCTATTGCATTGCCAACATATTTCAGTATATTTTTTCTATGTTAGTGTCTTATCTTTCATCATTAAAACTATAGAAAATTTAGAAGCGCCATCTAGCTTAGAAAATAACAATTGTTTTCGACGCAGCTATATATAACACTAGATTATTTTTTTCTTTTGTTTCTCCGGATATTTGCAATCGACTATGAGCGAATCTGTTCTGTAGTGCTCAGTCATGTGCTGTGGCTTCCCATTGAAAGCATCTACTCATCTTCTGTGCTACTGCCTATCTTCTAGCTCTAGAAGTGATGTTTCAGTCGTTTCACATACTGTTCTATGGTGAGAAATAGATAAAGATTTAGCTACGAAAATCTCGATAAGCTAGAGATTTGCACTGATTAGTTTAAGAAGTCAATAAACGACCTGACGTTTGAGTCTGTTTACAAAAAAGGCTTTGTTTGTATTTAAACGTGTACTATATCACCGATAATTGAACCAAATAGTCTCGACTAGCCAGTAAAGGTATGGAGGAGTGATGGCAGGAGTCAGGGTAGATCGCTTGGTCTCACCAAATAAAGACAATTATGGGACTCAACGTTCCTAATGTACTAAGACCAGCCGAGGATAGAATGGTGGTGGAGGCAGTCGACATTCGGTTAAGGCTTTTTAGGACTGTGCCTGTGCATGAAGACTACGAAAAAGAAGTACTATATCAAAAACATATTTTGATATTTATTTGTAGATGTGTATTTAATGTAACATTAACATAAATCTTTAATAAAAAAATTAAATAGTATTTTTATACATTATCGCGATATAATAAATAAAAATATAGAATAAATCAGTGGCACTACAACCTCTTTAGGTGTGGGCCTCACATTTTTGTATCATGATCATTTGTCAATTTAATTGCCAAGTAGGTGATCAGCCTGTGCCTGAGACACTTTGTCGACTTTTTTTGGGTCTAAGGCAAGCCGGGTTCCTCACGATGTTTTCCTTTCAAGCAAATGTCCAATGTGCACAGAAATAAAGTCTATTGGTGGACAGCTGGATCGAACCTACGACCTCAGGGATGAGAGTCGCACGCTGAAACCACAAGGCCAACACTGCTCTATATATTTATCAACCTTTAAAAACTGTAGTCTACAAAACAGAGAGGTATTCTTATTAATCTTATTAATCTAGCCTTTACAATAATAATAATTAGCAATATCAATAATTCCTACATAGCTTTAACTTAAGATAAACTTCGTTAGTTCTGTGTTTGTATATGTCTGTTAGTGTTCTATAATATTTTGGCACTTACATTTATTCACTATTCTACAGATGACACCCACAAAGTCTATCCATACTACATTATTTAAAATATATTTATAAAAGCTATAGATTATAAAGGAGGTCTTTCTAATGAGGTCATAGACAAAACTAATGCAGCTGGCGTGCTTATTTCCGAAATAGACACTCGATAACTGGGTCAAACGATGCGCTTATTTCTTTGTCTATTAAATAAAAATATATTAACATAACTCAGTGTTTCGAGTGGTTTTAGAAGTGGTGTTTTCAAAGATAGTTTTAAAAAATTATTTTAACACAAAATACATGGTTACCAAATCTACTACGAATCCGAAATTCACTGAGGTCCTTCAAAAGCAGACCAATAAAAAGGCCATCAACGCACTCGCGAGCCCTTTGGTATTGATACTGTCCATAGGCCGTATCGCTTAGTAACCCTCATGCTCGTTTCATTTGAAACCCCAAAAATGCTATACATTCGGATCTCTGCAGCACTTTTCATTCTGCTTGTTCATGGTGGCGGTGCGCGGTAAAAACTGCCTTAAAAACTTTCTGGTGATACGGGTGGAATTTGGTATTCTGCCTCAACGACCGATGATGAATCCCAGCTGCAGGTATTAACCCGAACAACTCCTCTGAACAGTTCTCTCTTCCTACAAAGATAATATACAGAGGTAGAACATAGATATCGCCCTTGGCATCATCATATCGAAACGAGATCGAAGGACAGCTCTATGTAAATAAAAAAATATATAGATCAAAGTCTTTAACTAAAAAAACGTAAATAATTCCAGAATTTTCCTCAATGCTTCTTTTATTGCGAACGCAATAAATCAAAGAAAGCCGTCAACGAATGCATCTGTGAAACATCCACGAAAATAGTTCCAAAAAATTGGGTCGAGTTTTAAATAAATGAAATAGGACATAGGTGTGTGGCCTCACGACGAAATCATGCCGAACGGTTTTTTTTTATGTTACAGGAGGCAGACGGCAGGAGGCTCATCTGATGTTAAGTGATACTACCGCCACCCATGGACACTCGCAGCAATTCTAGCAATTCTTAAAAGGCAACGCACTTACGAGCCCTTTGGTATTGAGAGTGTCCATGGGCGGCGGTAGCACTTAACATCAGATGAGCCTCCTGCCCGTTTGCATCCTTTTCTATAAATGAAACAGTTTATTATTTATTATTTTTAAATAAGTTCGAGCGAATGTTAAATGCGCACATAGAAAGAAAGTGTATTGGTGCACAGCCGGGGATCGAACATACGCCCTCAGGTATGAGAGTCGCACGCTGAAGCCACTAGGCCAGCACAGCTCCTAGAACCTTAATATTAAAAAAATATTATAGATTACATAGAAAAATCAACACCACCGACTATTATAGTTGGTAAAAAGAATACAAAAAAGTGGCGCTACCACCCTTGGTCTTGGCCTCAGAATTTATATCGATCTTTCGCGATGACAAGTGAAAAGTAAAAGTAAAAGGCCGGCAACGCACTCGCGAGCCCTGTGGCATTGAGGGGTGAGCCTCCTGCCCGTTTGCACCCTTTTCTATAAAAAAAGTGACCAGCTTTCTGAAACACGCTGTCGACTTTTTAGTTTGGGGCATGCCAGTGTCTTCACGATGTTTTCCTTCACCATCCCCACGTAGTCTATTAGTGTACAGCTGGGATTCGCCCACGATCTGGAACTACTCCCAGTAGCAAGCTCATGTCAGGCGAACTGCTAGAACGAATGTTGTCATATCATTTTCTTTTGTATAGGAGTAGCTTCCATATGTAATAAAAATATTATTATTATTAGTATTAGTATATTATCAATATTATTAAAAAAAATGCAATTCAACAATTAAAAAGTCATAATTAAATCCTAATCACTTAATTATAAATAATGAGCTTTTTTCTAGCCCATGCGTGATCAAAAAAAAATCAATGACGTTTCCTCACGATGTTTTCCTTCACTGTTCGAGCAAATGTTAAATGCGCCATAGAAATAAAGTCCAGTGTTGCACAGCCGGGGATCAAACGTACGACCTCAGGTATGTGAGTCGAGAAGCCACTAGGCTAATATATAATTCGTGATCAAAAGCTAGTTCATAAATTAAAATTTAGATCATAATTTACTTAACTTATCAAGTCGCACACATAAACATAATGAATATACTTAACTGTCCAAAATTCATTAAATCATTGGACACAATTAGTTTATTGATAAATCTAATATTTTAATTTTAATATCTAAGGTCACGCTCAAAGATAAACCAGCAAAAACTTCAACTATTCATAAATCTTATAAGAATTATAACTATGCGTGACCTCTATTAACATGTTTAAATTTTTCATATTAAAAAACGTTACCAATTCGCAAAATTCTTATTACATACAAGAATTTTCCTATACCTAACGAATAAATAGAAATTATGAAGGCATTTCAAACAAAAAATGTATTAAAACTTGAAGGATAATCTGCCATAAATTATCTACTGCGTGCATTGTACAAAACATTCGGCTACGCGGGGGCGGAACGAAGTGCGGGGCGGGGGCTAGTGCGCAAATACGCGATGCCTGCATACAATGACTGCCAAAGATCGCATCCAGGGGACCTCGAAAACGCGGCACGTGTAAGCGCAGACACGAATCCAAACGGCACATATATCAAATGCACTTCTCTGCAACAAAACCTTCCTAACACCACAAAACCAACACCTACAATTTATTTTCTTAACTAGTAATAAACCTTATTAACTCAACTAGCATCTCCGCGCAATAAACCATAAATTATCCCATTGAGAGCGCTGATATTAACACAATAGGCGAGCGTGTAAAAAAGTAATTGGAATTATTCGAATTCGTCCCTGTAATCGCATTGTACGATAACGTCATTCACGCACACACGCGCGCGATTGCCGAAATTCGTGGATGTATTTTTCTAGTCGACGCGTCTGTGTGCGTCCGCAGCGGCGATGCGGATCGCGACAGATATATCGAAGGTTAAGTGGTGCGAGTGAGATGTAAGTAACATTATATAACGCATTATTTTTATAATTAACAAGCAAAAATTGGCTATTCGACCCTGGAAGCGGACAGCGACCTTAGCGCACGAAATTTGCACAGATCAAATGTGGGCGACCTCGAACGGATAGTTGCACGAGGCGAACGCACACTCATGCAAGCGGGAAAATTCTCGACTTCCGTCAAACATACCACACCTAGAACATGCAGTGTTTATGTTTGGCTCTTTGTTATCTGAGAAAGTTTATCAAAACAAGCTTTACAAAGAGCGATATTAAGATCGTTTAAATTTAAGGCATGAATACATTCATTAAATTGTCATTACATTAACAAAGTAATGGAAAAATGATTCCCTTGTTAAAGAAATAGTCATATTGTGTTTATGCTTTGTGGTTAAAACTTTTAAAGGACTTTAGTTTCTGCATTTAAGCTGCAAACGGCAAACGGGCTGGATGCTCACAGCTGGCAGTTAGTTCCACTGGTGCGCGGCAAAAGCTGCCTTAAGAAACGCTCAGTTTTGAAACGACGGACGTAGAGGTAATACGGATGGTATTTTGGATTCTGCCTCGACGACCGAGGATGAAACTCAGCTGCTCAAACGCCGAACAAAACAAAGCTTATTTAAAATGTTTTGGAAATAAATCTATTAGTTATATACAATACTGTAATAGATATGAAAGTATCGTAACAAAAGTATAGCAAAGGAATCTATTATGACATCACAGCTCCGACCTTGAACGATGTTCTGTTTACTTCATACATCATTTTGTATAGATTTATGGCAACATATTTCGAGATTTTTTCACTTTTCAACTTCACTTTTAATCATGAGGTTGAAATTCTGGTTAGAAACCTTTTGTTACTAAGAAATTTTTATTATAGATATCAAAATATTTTAACCCATACAAATTCTCAAATAAAAACCTTTATCGGCAAGTACATAATGTTTCTGGATGCAATCATTACATGCACCTCAAGGTGCATGGTCAATATTGGTAGTCCAGTTATCTTGGAGTCTGTATATCAGTTCCCCTTTATATATCGCATCACTTCCTGCTGCAGGACGGCATCAGGTGCATAAAGTTCTAGGCGAGGAGATAGTGGTGAACCTCGGATGAGCTGTCAGTCCTGCCCTAACTCAAAATAACTTTATTCATATAGGTAACCAAGTACACTTATGAACGTCAACAGAAAATATGTTAAATTGATTCTAAATTTACATTTACAACCAGTTCGCAAGTCAGGGGCGTAGAGCGGGCAAGAAGAACTGGCAAGCAACTCTCCACCACTCTTTTTAATCGCCAAGTTTTGAGTCATACAAATTGTTTGAACTGGAGCAAATCAATCCCAAAGATTAGGATCATTTAAATAATAATAAATTTATAAAAAGCTATATTGATTAATTAAGTTTAACGAGAGTTTTTAATTTCTCGCTTTGTGATATATGTGCATGCGAATTATAAAATAATGACTACATTTTTACTGTAATGAGTAGCGCGTCTCAATACATTTAGCCGCCGTGACTGTTTTGGTCTGGAAAACAATTTGTTTCTGACAGTTCAACCAGAGACTGTAGAATAGTCACAGAATATACCATCTATAAAATGGTGCATCTATAAAAATCTCGTCAATTTTACATATTTCATTACTTTACTGCATTGTGCAAACTGAACCTTATTTATGAACATTAAATCAGTCTAATTGCCTATCTCTTTTCAACATGCGTAATCATAATTTGGCAGAAAGAAATACCTATTTTTATTTATTATTAGTACATATACAAAAATGTGACGGTGGAACATAAATTGGTTGCAATTTTTCGGTCTCGAAAATATTAGGAATAAATTTATTATTCCATACAGTTTTATGAGTAAAGAGGTTAGTTGCAAAACTGTTACTAAGGCGTAACTTGAACAATTTCTCGAAAGCATTGTGTTCATAGAATACTAGAACTAATTGTAATTTTGAATACGTTTGAATTCGTCAATCGCAACCGCTTTTACGGGCACGTTACCCGCATATTAAAAATAGATCCATCCGCATAGAGCCTATACAACTAATACTAAATTATTAAATACAAAGGTTTCAATAGCAGAACCGACTTCAAAATTCACTTACAAGTCTTGTACCAAAAGAATTAAATGTAAAAGAATAATCAATTTTATTAATACACGGCGTAAAAATATAATATTTTAATGTCATATTAGGCTGTTAACCTTAACCTCCTCCACCCTTAAGGACCTCCTTGGAAGAACTAAAGTCACTGACATAGCAAAAAGGATGTATATGCAGTGAAATAGCAATTCGAAAAATAAATTAAATAAAAATCGCACATTGCCCGAAGAACGGATGGCCGAGGACAAAAAATTCCTGGAATGGTTGCCGAGAACCGTTGCGAAGCTTTGGATGGCCTCACAATAGGTGGACATATTATGACATGGTGAAAGGCGTTGGATGAAACGCGCCGGGAACTAACCGTACTGGAAATTTTGGGAAGGCTTGTCGAGCAATGGATGTCAATAGGCTGAAACGAATGAGGCTGTTGGGCTGGGCTGCTAACATTAGAGAGTACAAGGCGAGAGTACGAGGCGTACAATCGACGACGTTGGCACCTGGAGAGCATGGTCCAAGATCGGGCGGTGAAGGAGGCTAACTTTAACGGACTAGTGGTAGGAAGCATCTGCGGCATCTGTGAGTCAACCCTCAACGCAGAAATAGGCCTGGGAGTTAGCGACGCGATTACCCACGTCCACGTTCTTCGTACCGGATTAGGCAACTCGGGAGTTGGGTAGTAGCGCAGTAGATGCTCTTTGTAGTGACTGTTTTAAGTGTCCATTGCACCTCACGGACCGAAACCCCCAACCCCCACTTTAAGAAGTTGTTTCGCGGGGGTCTATAAATTGATTTCCCAATTGTAAAAGAAAAAAGATTATGTTAACTGACTGAACGAAGATTATTGTTAAAGATCGCAAATTTTCCCAAAATACACGAAATTGTAGCTAGTGTTTTATGTGGTGGTACTTCTCCGAAAGAGCACTGATAGCGGTCACTTAATGATTTTACCTGTTTGGTAGGAATATACGGCTTGAAGTAAATACCGCAATATTAAGTTACTGCAATCCCCTATAGATTTCATTTCTATTGGTTTTTGTTGTATCACCTATTATAGAATATATAACTTCCTGCTAAAACCATGAGGCACAAAGAAAAGCTTTTTCTAAAATCAAAAGTCACTCAATAGTTACAAATCCAAGTAAAAGAAGAGTATGACCCTTCAGAAACATATTGTTTGCAGCATAGGGGGGCAAAGGAGGCAACGGGGCACCCGTAAAGGGCTGTCATGGCAGCCCATGGTTGGTACGTTGCCGGTTATTAGGGAGGGTGGGGGATAATGCGGAAATGTTGGAGAGACTGGGGCTGCGTGTGCCAAATAACCACACTCGGCGTGGTAAGCGGTCGCAATTGCTGGCAGTGCCTCGGGCGCGGACGAACTTACTCAGAGAAGCACCATTTACGCGTGTTTTGCGCACCCTAAACACTATTGCTTGTGCGACGGATGTATTTACTTGCACACTGGAATTCACAAGAATTATATTAAAATTAAATATTTATAATATTAGTAAACAAAATGTTGTAAACCTATTTTAAAAGAGTAAGTGTGGAGTTTCTTGCCCATTCTTCTCCACACGAAACTACCTTTTGGAAGGGGCAACTAGAATCTTCTTTATATTTTATTTGACGTTCAAAGGTGCCATTTTAGGTGGTCTAATTGAAATAAATGATTTGACTTGACTTGACTTGACGTGTTATAAAACGGTTTAGGTTTTAAGTATTTACTTATGTTTATACTGTTTTTAGTTAAATTTTCTATTGTATTTGTATTAAGTTACTGTAAAAATAGGAAATAAGGATAAATAAATAAATTTTCACCTTCTTGAGGGCTATTATTGGAAGCCGTCTTTCAATGCAGAACGAAAGTCATAGTACCTTTATATCTTTACCCCTTAAATATGAAGTAAGGATCAGCCATCTTACATATTATATTTAAGATGTTATATGATCTACTTGCAGTACATAATGGCCGCACATGAGAAGTACAAAAACTCATTTGCGTCGTAATGAATGAAGCTAAACATTCGTCCAAAACGATATATGAACTTGGAATTTGTCCGTGAACCTTCCACCTCCGAAGTAGATGACGAACTAGCTAGAGCACGTGTGTTACTCATGGATAGTTAAGGTCGCATATTAGTACCAAAATCTGGGGAAGGTGAACAGTACCTTCAACAAGTATCTTCTAAAAGGAGGATACTAGACAAGTATAACCACGGAAGGCCACAGTGGCTAAGGCCAAGAATGTTTAGTGTGTGACGTCATCGCAGTGATTGTTATCTCGGATTGTAGGTGTCGCTACTAATCCAAGACAATCACCATCGATAGAATACTGAAGATGGAGTGCCTCAAACATACCATTACACACATTATATAATATAAAATTATTATTTTTAATGCTAAATAGCTAGTTTATTTTGTAAAAATAGCGATTCTCTCGCAGTAGGTTACGTTCGCACGTTTATGGTCCGTTGAGTGAACTGACAAAAGTTCTACTATTTGTTAGTTTTGCTTCTCTTTCTCATTAATTTCTTATGTTTGTTATTTCTTTTTTCTTTTCTCTCTCTTCAGTTGGTAGCTCATCATCTGAGCGTCGTGGTTAGCAAGGAAACATCTGCAGCGGACAATCTGTTCCACTGGTTTCTCTCTTATAACAGTGTATAGTTTTGAGGACGATGAGTCTTTCAAATGATCGGTCCATCTGGATGGTGAATGGCCACGTGTTGTTTTGCCTTCTGTGATATCAACCACGATAAGTTTCTGCATGTTATCATCGCCTCTGCTTGATTAAGGGCAAATAAATAAAAAAAAAGACGAAAGCGGTTCCCTCGCTTCAATTATTTTATACGCAATATTCTTTTATTTTATGCCATAGGAGGCAAACGGGCAGGAGGCTCATCTTATGTTAAGAGATACCGTCGCCTGGGACACTCACATTGCCAAAAATATCGCAAGTGCGTTGCCGGTTTTTTAAGAATTACGCTTTCTTGAAGGACCTTAAGTCTTATTGGTTCGGAAATACTTCAGTGGTTCCACATAGTGTTGGTGCGCGGCAAAAAATGCTTTAAGAAACGCTCAGTTAACAATTCATATCAACCACAGGCACTCTAGCGCAATATACTCTAGGAGCTGACGTCATTAAAACCGACCAATTGCATAATATTAACAACACTTCCTATTCAACACCCACTTAAACTGATATCTTAAACTTTAATTAAAAATACAACCTATGTATTGTTTACGGTTTCTAGCCATAAACGTACCTTTAATCTTGATTGTCTCTACGCAAGTGCACAAAGAGCAGGCACAAATGCACTCACTATGAGGCGAAAGACTAACAGATTTAGTTTTTTAGTCCGTCGAGAGTGATATGTGATAATGTGTGATTTATGTAGATATAGTAATTATCGCAAGTGCATACATACTAAGTTCAAATCAAATATATTAACAATGTACCTTTATGAACATGAGTATATAATATACATTCGGCCGTCTAGTTAATACTAGTATTATTATATTCAAAGAATTCATAGGAATGAATACAGAAATTAATATTGTATTGAAACTTTACGGAGAACATGTATTGTTTTTTTTATAAAAACAAAGCTGGCTGTCAATGTCAAAAAGATGGTGTTGCATAACAAACGTGATATTGACGGTCATGGTTTTAAAGGTCAGGTTTATGGATGAAATAATGGATATCGCTTACTGTATCAGACGGCTTATTCTGGCTACCGTTCTGATATGACGCACTATCGTTGCTTACGCTATGGTACTAACGATAGTACTTTTTGTGATCGTAACTTGATAATCTAGTTTATACACACTCTTCTCCCGTACCATGTGTACAAGGAATACTTCCTTTAGGCAAACCTACAGAAGAATAGTTTATGAGCCACGGGGTGACTCCTTAAACCAAGTGTTGTATACGAATCTGTAATACCTACCACGTGAAGTATTTGTTAGTTCTTTAAACATCTTAAAAGTTGAATTCTCTTTAAAAAACCGTAGAACATTTTTTGTTTCTAATTTTTTAATTGTATCCAATGCGAAATGCCTCAAAAAAGACATCAGCTCTATAAAACTGCTCTAGTTTTAGAAACTATTAGTAGTTTTTTTTATTTAAAGAAAAATATGATATTAAAAAAATTGTGACCGTGGACGAATATTGTAACCAATTTCTTCGATGCATTGATTTTCGTCACAATAATTATAATGATTGGTTTTCATTGTTAGTCCTAATTTATGTTATTAAAAACATTTCAACAATTTAAACATAGGTACAGGTAAAGGTTATTCACTTTTCTAAATTAATTGTTAGTTACGTGTAGTGATTGTTTACTCTGACATATAAACGATAGAGTACACGATCACCAGAATAGGGCCATTCGCTAAGCCCTTCCAAATAACGAGGAAGTAATGACAGCACGTTTTATCTTTTATGAATTTTGATAACGCATGCTCAAGGAAGTGATTACGTTTGTATAAAAAATATATTTCTTGGCTGATATTTACTACTTCGATCACCATTTTTTACTCTATATTACAAAAAAAATGTTTATTGTGTCTCAAATTTTACAATAAATACATGAGTTGAGACAGTCCCCGTAAGTAGTCAGAGACACTTGTATTGGGGTTGACTAGCTACTTTCCTTATTTATACAATATTGAGACAGTTGTTAGAAAAGAATTAGTCTAGTCGACAAGTTGAAAATGGAACAAAATAGAGATACTACTCTTAAAATTATGTGCGATAGCTCATTGGATCCGGAATGACGTCTAGAAAAATGTGCTAAAAGCGTGTATTAGCACATAAAAAATTGCAAAAGTTATAGACCATTAAAGATGAAAAAATAATGGCATTTAGTTTTTTGCCAATATTTAATAAACTATTAATATTTAAGAAATTTCAAATAAAGATTCTGAAAGAGGAGGAAATTTCTAATAAAAAACTCCTGACTCCCAGAACTCTATCTCCATTATTTATAATGTTAATTAAACGCTGAAAATAGGTCTGCGGTTGACATTTTTAGGATTCGCGCGTGGCGTCAAAAGCGACTACGGCACATTAATTAATTTATTTAAGGTATTGAATATTTTTTTTTAAATTTGAAAAAATTATGGTGTGTTCTGAACACTATAATTAATTTATTCCCGTTGAAAATTTTACTTAAAGTTAATTTTTCAACAAGTTAAATAATTGTTAACTAACGAAATTTTCTCGAACGACCGTCTTAATTGTAAGTGAAAAAAAATGTTTAAATAATGGTCGTAAAAATATTTTGCTTCGTAGAGCCTTTCTTACATACATACTTAACAAGATCGTGCCATAAAAGTTAAAAAAATATTTATACTTTGTTTATAACAATTTTTTTACTTAAACAAAAACTTAAAAAACCATGTAATGATGTTAAAAAAAATTTTTTTTTTCTAAATCATCATATAATCGTTTTTTTATTAATACAAGATATTTATTGATTTGCAAAAAAAAAAATCCCGCCATTTTTTGATAAATTTTTTTTAAACAAATTGATTAAATCAATATTTTTAAAAAAAAATTTAACACAACTTTATTACATTAAAAATTTTATGATTTAAAAAAAAAATTTTTTCCTTAATAACAATTTTTAATTGTTTATAATCTTTTTTTTTTATTTTCTATTGTTTAAATAATTAGTTAAGAAATTTTTTTTTCCTAAAAATCATAATTGACAGTCTTCTATAAAGTAACAGAAAAAAAATTTTTTTTAATCAACAATTCTATTGTTTATTAACTTACCAATTTGTTATAAACAAATATTCAACCTTTGTTTATTTTTTTTTCTAAAACTTCTAAAATTAACAAAAACAACCATATATAACAAAGTATAGAAAAAAAAATTTAATTTTAAATAAAAGTAATATTCATGATAATCAAAAAATTTACAAAAAATTTTTTGATTCTGACTTCTCTGACTCACTGCATATGCAGACTGAGTCACGTACTGACGGCTTGCTAAAATCTAACGAACCAATGCGGAATGGGCCACAATATCACTCCGTTTTCTATCCCAAATTATAAATAAATATATAAATAATACGTGTATTTTGTCTAATTATACACAACAAACAGGAAACTTACTGAACAAAATTCAACGAACGATTCTGTCAGTGTCTCCCCAGGGGGGTGTCTGCCCAACTTAGATTATAATGTTTCGTAACTATAAAACGTCTTAATCTGTAAGTAAAAGTTTGTGCTAAACTTTTCGGAGTCCAATTCGGAGTATATTTTAAAACATGTATTCTTTTTCTGATAGTAGATACGAAGTTATCCTACACATAGCTGTCCTAGCTTTGTACCATACCGAATTATCAAACATACATAAATATTATCAATAATTAACAGCCTTTGTCATCAAGATGATTTGCGTGAGACACTATAGTTGATATAAATTTGATAATATAAGAATATAAGAATTGACCAATTCATAAGACTCATAATGTAAAATTCTTTTAAAGACAAATTTGCGTGCCATTGTGTGTGGCAGAATATGCGAACTTACGATTGTACCATCTTACACATTTTTGTACCATATTCTTGCAATAAATTATTATTATTATTATTTACCAAATGAAAAATGGTCTCCGCTAGATTTTTACATAGAAATGACATCATTTATCTCTGTTACTCTGACACTAAACTGGTGCGCTATTCATCACGCAAGCACAATGCTTTATCACCAAATGTGATAAGCCAGAAAGTAATAATTTTTACATCATCACCACGAGTCATTTTGTGTAGTCAGCTGACTCCAATAAGGTAACATAACAAAATATTTTTTAACCGACTTCAAAAACTCCTAGGAGGTTATCCATTCGACGTGTTCTTTCGTGTGATTAGCAATATCCGTACCCATGATCAGGCGCAGAAGGCAGCCTATTAAAATCGATCGAAACCAACGAAATACTTCTTTTTAACAGCAAGGGCAGGAGGCTCATCCGATTTTAATTGACACGCCCATGGACTCGCAAGTGCGTTGCCGGCTTTTTAAGAAGACCCTTTATTGCTTTTTAAGTATTTCCTAACAATAATAGTAATATTAAACAGATCACAAGTATGTCTTTATTAAATTTTGTTTATTGTATTGAAGTTCGGAAATCCCGTAACATTCTAAAATTATTATCGGTTCTTCAGGCTATAATCAATAGGCTTCTAATTTGATCCGAACCGTTACTATGGCAACGATCCCAGGAGCTTGTTTACGACTCCGCTGTGGTTTACTTAGGAGAGAAGCCAATTCGGTAAGTACTTTAAAGGTACCTTGATTTTTACTTAATAATCTAATATATAAAATTCTCGTATCACAGTTTTCGTTGCCATACTCCTCCGAAACGGCTTGACCGATTTTAATGAAATTTTTTGTGCTTATCCGGTATCTATGAGAATCGGCCAACATCTATTTTTCATCCCATCTCACCCCATCCCATCCCATAGGTAGTCCACCCCTAATTTTTTATTTTTTATTTTTAGATACTTTTTTTGTTTTTATTTTTTTATGATACAGCATTAAAAAATACATACAACCCCTAATTTTCACCCCTCTACGATCAACCCCTATTTTTTATTATAAATGATATACATGGCAAAACAACGTTTGCTGGGTCAGCTAGTAATAATAGTAATATTTCCATTTAAATCCGTACGAGCTCTAAATTTCACCAACATCATCTTGATGGTTGGAGGTCTTCCACAGTCCGTTTCACATGGCATTTTCTTTTGCGAACTAGCGAACTGTGGAATCGACTCCCGGTGGGGGTTTTCCCTCAGAGATACGACCTAAATGTTTAACGACCAAATGTTTAAAAATCGAGTATACTTCTCCCTCAAAGGCCGGCAACGCACCCACTAAAAATGGGTGTCTATGGGCTGCGAAGACTGCCCTTTGTGGTCGTCCCCTATTATATAAAAAAAATCCTCTTCTAGCGTATCTGTGTGCACTTTTTTGCAAAGGGCTCCTCCAAAACCCGCCATTCCTCTCTACTCTGTGCCACTCTATGCCATGTACCACCTGCTGTTTCTTTAATATGGTCCATCCACCTTCTGAGTTGTCTACCTCTTTTTCGTTTGCTGTAACTTGGGCACCAGTTTAGTAGTTTCTTGCTCCACTTTTCTGTTCCACTTGCCATGTGCCGCCCATTTTCATCTTAGTTTATTTACATATTTATTATATTCTTAGTATGGAAAATTCGGCAAAATAAAAAATCATTTTGCAGGAGGATGGGACAATTATTGAAAAATGCGTATCCTGTTTATGAAATAATTAATTTAAATAAGTAACTACTCTATTTGTGTATACTATAATTGATGACTTAAATAACTTGGCGCTATCTATATTGGTCTAAGATTGCGCTTAATCATTATTTTCTATATAGAAAAGCCTATAAAGGCAAAAACATGGCCTAACGGACGTTGGTTCTAGGCATGCCGGCTTCCTCACAATATTTTCTTTCATCTCGAACTCACGACTCAGGGTTTGAGTCCCACTCTGAAGCCACTAGGCCCATACTGCTCAGAACAATTCAAAAAATAACCTTTTCTTAAATTGGATACAGCATCGCCACGCGCTTCTATACAAATATAAAGTATGTTTTTTCTTTTAAGTTTTACGATGTTCTATTGTGGATAGAACAATAATGCATTAGTTCCGCTCTATTTGAGCATCTTGTTCGAGAAAATGTTTAATTATCGTGAGGAAAATTGATAAATTTAATTCAAGGCTCTTTCTTTATAATAGAACAATAGATTTCAGATTTCACACAAATCTTCAAACTGACGTCGGACCTATAGTAATAATGAAAAATTTACAAAATTTATTCATTCTTGTGTATGTATTAAAAAGGCAATTAACATGATTTATTCGAATAACTACTTGTTATCCTACTTCAATACAAACGCGAGTACATTAAAGGTCTGTACTTCGTAGTACTATTTTTATATAGAAGCGCTATTTTTGTAAAAAATTTCCAGTAATTAATCGTCTTCAAAATCTGGAATGAGGCTTTTAATTAGATGTGTTAGTTATATTTCATTATTGACGAAGGCTAATCATTTCCTTCAGAACGAAACTTATTTACTGTTTTTTTTATTTTGATAATAATTGGTGTCTAGCGTTTGTTTATTTGTTTTAATGAAGATCTTTATAACATCCTTGACGACGCCAACATGGATGATGTTGGCGTCGTCAAGGATGAGTTAGTTATGTTATAGTTATGAAGTTAGAGTTAGATTCATAAAATTCAAGGCTGAGTTGGATGACATGTGCACCGAATGGCGGACAGAACCCTAGAACTCAGTAGACTGAGGCGTAGGCGGGATGGAGTTGTCAAGGACCTCAAAACAAAAGGTGTTGGAATTTGGACGCAAGCACCAGATAGATAGCCACAAGAGGCTGTACCAGCCATTGATGATGATGACGGTGTCCAATAATTCGGCTCAGCTCCGAATGAACTGTGTCATGGCATTTTCAAATATACAATTTATTTATACATATAATATATTCTTTTATGAATATTGGACCGATTCAAATATCTTTATTATTTGTTAAGTCGACTTGTAAAAGGAATTCACGATATTATATTTTGTGGGCAAGTCTTATTCCTAAAATATGATTTATAATAGATTGAACAGTGAATGCTAGTTCTAAAGGGCCGGGGGAGGTGGGGGAGGAAGGGAGTTTGAGGCCCGAACACAAATAGCGAGCCCGGGGACGGATTAGAAACGTTTTTTCATAAACAATTTTGTTGATGGAATTATTTGTTTGGCTTCTTTCGGCTTTGAATAGAGTTTTACCGGCTGTAAGTATTTCTCAATGTTTATTTATTAAAGTACACAGCCTCATATATAATACATTTTATATAGTATATGTTACAAGCTATTCATATATGACAATTATGGTGAACATAAATTTTACAAACAATAAAACAATATTACACTTCCAATTTTAGTTTTTACTAGTTTTTTGCTTAACAATGTTTTTTTTTAAATCAGCCCACTACCGAATATATCAAGCTATGGATAAGTAAAGTTTATTCTGTTATATTCGCGAAGAATTCGAATCAGAGGTGACGAACTAGGATTTTAAAGACGAAATTTGAATAATTCAGCTGATTTTTTTTTTATGGCTCTGGCACGATTTGTGCATTAGCCAGCGTCAAGTATAGGATTTTTTATAATTCGTGCTTGTCTTTTTTTAGAAAATCGACCGTGTCCTCCATGTACGGTTTAGGCACTCGCCCGGTACCGCACAACCCTCCCAAAGGCCGATTCAGCTGATTTTAAACCTCTTCATTTTAAAACTGTTATGTAATTGATAATTAAACTATTTGTATTAAAATGTTAATTACGATTTATTAGCCACCTCATGGCACTTTAATTGATAAAATTTAAGTGGCGCTGTCTCTTCATGTAGAAACTGACGGAAATGTATTTGATAACACAAAATCTGATATTTGCTATAAAATTTCACTGCTTGCGTATACCTTAAATAATATTATAATTTCTAAAAGATTAGAACCTTTTTATATAACTAAATAACAATAAAAAATAGAAGTATTTAACACCTACACGCCACAAGAAATATTAGTGTCTATTTGCGTCTTCTAGTATTCAGATAAACCAATGAACAAGATAAAATCAAGAATCTGACAAAGGCCTAAACGGGTTCTAAAGATTTAGTACGATTCGTATTGAAAGGCGCTGGATTGCCGAATATTGTTCAGGGTGGAGGGTGGTATTACTATCGCAACGCTCGCCCACGCAATTGCCATGACTACGCGTAGAATTCGGCCCTGGGCGGCCTTGCAATGGTGTGGGGAGGTCATTACCCCCGTCTACTTGCAAGCTAGTTGCCAATAGCCAACAATTTGTAGATTTTTCGTGCTAACGTGTTACTTTTAACCCGTTTTCGAAGTAATTAAAAAAATTTTAAGCGTGAAAGTGTTTTTTTTTTATATAACGGACAGGAGGCTCACCCGATGTGGCGCCGCCTATGGACACAGTGCCAGAATTATAGGCTCTTTTCTTAAATTTAGATCTACATATTTCTGATTAAATATTAATAAAACAAGAGTTTACTTGAGTCTACTAGGTCTATTCTACTTCCGGAAGGAAAGAAATTCCAAGGAATTGAAGGATTTAAAGGAATTCCCGACATCAAGATCATAATTAAAAATCTATATATTTGGTTGATATATTTATAACGCAATATATTTTATGCATAACAAGCAATAAATAGTCTATTTAGGTTTTTTTAAATTTAAATCGCTCAGTCCCATAATCCAGTTATATCGCAGATCGCTGGAAAGCGATAGTAGTCCAGTCAGTCAAGACAATTAATTCATTATAATTCCAAAAGTTTTCAAATTTTGATGTAAGGTCGGGAGTGGTATTAAAACAAACTATAAAATTTTGCAACCTGCTCTGCGGTCCGGAACATTGTTAAAAATAAGTTTTGGTCGTGAAAAAAATTCCAAAAGTTCTGCAAACTTGGGGAAGTTTTCGATATAATATTTCATATCACGTATAAAATTTGCAACCAACCTAAGTCTACGGAACATTTTTTGTTATTAAAAATTAATGTTTTTCTTTATTAAACTGAAGGAAAACGTTCCAAAAGTTCTGCAAATTTGACAGATATATCGAAAATAAAATAAATAACAAAAAATGTTCCGTACACTTAGGTTGGTTGCAAATTTTATACGTGATATGAAATATTATATCGAAAACTTCCCCAAGTTTGCAGAACTTTTGGAATTTTTTTCACGACCATACAGCAAAAATTTATTTAATTGCAATTTTAACAATGTTCCGGACTGCGGACAAGGTTGCAAAATGAGATTTATTGTCGTTCCAATGTACCATTCACTTGACCGAAGTTTGAAAACTTTTGGAATTATTATCAAATTTTCGATTTCGAATGTCTATAATGACTGGTCTATAGGTCCAATTGCCCTGTTTTAATTAATTATTTTAATTGTACTGTATTTCTGTGTTACTACGAAGTGTAAATAAATATAACATTTCATTGACAAATTACAGCTAACGGTTAAATTTAGTCTTAATAATTTAAAGGCTTTCTTGGACAATTTTTTTTCCCGTAGAGATTCGATGAGATTTTCTTACCAACTTATTAAAAGAAAGAAGAGAAGAAAAAGAAAGAAGAAAGTATGGCAATTTATTCAGGCTTACGGAACAGTTTTGTCATAAGTCAAAAATCATTTCTTTATATAGGTAACACAATGTACACTTATGAACGACAAAAAAGAAATATACTTTACATGCTTCTAATTTTACATATACTGCCATTTCTCAATTCAAGGGCGTAGAACGGAAGAGAAGAACTGGCAATAAACTCTCCGCCACACTTTTTAAACGCCATGTTTTTTGTTTTACAAAACGTTTCTAAGGAGCTGCAACCATTACACCATGTTCCACACGACATCTTAAGTAATAAATAATAATAAAATAAATTAAAAACAAAGATTTGTCCTCTATCAGCAGGAGGCATGGTGAAATAGGAGCACGCACTTACATTCTCGTGTGAACAACACGCAAATACATAGTCTAAATAACTAACATAATTTGTCTAAATTGGTTTCATAAAATCCTAAGTAACGTATCCAAGCGTTTATGGGGGTATATGTACCTTCATCATCATCATTCGTCCTTGTACCCGGTCCCAAGATCGCAACATCAGGGCTACAGAAATTGAACGAACTTTATCGAGATTATAAAAACGTCTAGATACCAGTCGCTGTCGTAATTTTTTATATTGCATAGAGGGGCCAACAACAGGACGCCCAAAAAGGGCAGTCATCGCGGGTGCGTTGCCGGCCTTTGAACGTTGTTAAAACCACTGGGTTAAAACGAAAAAACCTTTTAAAACATGAGTTTGTAATATTTAAAATATGTATATATGTCCGATGACTTGAGGAGATCCGGACTTCATGAACATAACTGAAAATCTATATATTTGGTTGATATATATATTTTATGCATAACAAGCAATAAATGTACTAAACTCAATTCCTAATATTATATAGGTGACAATCAAACCTTTATAAACCCTTGGAAACCTAATAAAACATCACCTTTTACCTCTAAGAAAATTCAACTTTATTCCCTTGCAATAGCGATCTTAACTGCTTGCGTCAGGTATCTGTGTGATAGATCGCTATAATTCTAAATGTCAGCGGTGAAATCTATTTGAACTGTATACATTGGTGTTTTACTTCAAACAAGAAACGCAGATGTTTGTTAGGCAAGCGATGTATTTCTGAAATCGGATCGGATTTTTAAAGGGAATTGCGTGCGTTGTAGTGCGTGCCGTTGGCTAGTTTTCTTATAGCCAGACTAGGCGACCTCGTTTTTTAAAGTTATGGGCCTATAATTCCGCCCTGCACTCAAACGCACACAGAAGAAAGAGCAATATAACACAATTTAATACTTCAGCAACGTTTTAGTATAGAAGAGCACAACTAGAAATCATAATCTCTTAAAGTAAAATGACATTTCATTACTAGACAATATGATTATATACGTTCAAAATACTGAAGAGTTTGATACTTTGAAGAGAACAATCACTCAATATTAACGTAATTCTTTTTTGGGAAAAGGGATACTCTTCTTTAATAAAATCCCAGAGGCTCTTTTATCTCTGCGTTTCAATAAATTTAAGAAATGTATTAAAGAAAAGCTGTGTAAAAAGGCTTACTATGAAGTCAACGATTATCTAGTTGATAAAAGGGCCTGGGACTAGTGCTAGACAGGCTACTTCTAATTAATTTGCGATATTTGTTTTAAAATATGTGTTGTTTGATGATTTGCTATTTTAAAAGAGTACTGAGAGTTTTTTACGCCGGCTTTTCTCGGCCTACACCCTCTGTCTTCTTTGCCGATGAGTAGGGATGCCTACAAATTCAAATTTAATGACGTGGAATAAGTGATACATGTATCTTATGTTCCATAATAAACATATTTTATTTTATTTTATTTCTGTCAATTTGATATGAATTCCTAAGAAACTAGAATGAATTCACAGAACTGGTTGACATAGCTCCTTTGTATCGCCTTCCAATCCCAGACGGATCGGTGGAATTTTTTCCCTAGTTACGCATTGTTACAATTTGAAATGTTCAGAAGCCTCCCTCGGTCCGGGCGCGCCCGGGAGCCTGTCCATTCAGTACCCAAACACGTGTATCCTGACAAGTTGAAGGTCAAACGCTACATTTGCCAAATTATTCGAATTTAATAACGAATTTCGAAATTCAAAGGCTTCTTCTTTGTTATTGTGTAGGCGTAAGGCCTGTTTATTTTAACGTTTAGCTGACGCAGGTTAGGTGAAATAAAAATGTCTAAATAACCCTCCAACCTATTTCAAACAACGTACACAAAAGATGGCCTCAATCAAATACAAAGGGCCTCAAATATCGTTGTTATATGCAAATTTGTACAGGTATTTATGTTTTTATTAAAATTCAACCAAGGCCGACCGCTTCTCAATGTTGCAGGTTAGGTACTTGGAACCTATTAAATTTTCACATAATTATCACGTTCATAGTTTTTATAACACAATAATAACGAGGAATAAATGTCTAATCGGAAGTATATCTTAAGAAAAGCCCTGTTTACGGATGCACAAAAAAGCGTGTCGATCTCGTGATTAACATTTAAATACATAAACAGTACTGGACCCTGTAAGGGTAGAAGGTGTTAACTGTCTAGACGACCCACGGTTTGATAAGGGTGTCATTGGCCTTGAACTTCCCAACTTCTTAAACAAATTACGCATATACTTAGCCACAACTCCCACCTTAAAAAGGAAGCTTGATTAGTCCATGCACGGCTTAATCAAACCACACAAGAAGTTCGCAAACCTGAACTAACACCTATTAACAAAGAAACCTCACTCGAGCCGGCGACTTCATCAACACGCAAAGTAACCTGGTATTAATAAGTTCCTAAACAAAAAGAAACTCAAATAAACAAGGTCGGGGAATCAACGCGCCGCCATAAGCCCGCCGGCCGTCCTTGAAATCGGGGGGTTCTTACAAATTGGGTTATTACGGGGTGGGCGAGACAGTGCGAGCTGCGAGGTAGATCCTCGGGCTTTCGAGGAAGGTTGGAGAGGGAGGGAATGCGTGTAGGCGTTGCTGCGCCACCCTTGGCACGCCTCTCCAGGAAGGCCACCCAGACTTGGGTTCCGGCGCCGATCATTATAATTACTCTCCAAGGTAAGTCGGGAGCTACTGGCCCAATCCAGCATCCGCCGGGACGCTGCCGATTGAGGACATCTCATCGCTGTCAATTAGAAATCTAATTAAATACTCCTATGATCTCGACTTGAAACTGAACTGGGTTAATGAACAAACTGATAGCTTGATTGTACTCAAATAATCGATTTTAAACTACAAATAAATTAAAATTCTCGTGTAACATTATATAGATTTCTTTATACACTTTTATTACTTGTATATATAAAGGTATTATAGTATTAAATAAAGGTTTTTATACCATTAAAGAGCACATCGCACAGCAACACGACTTTAAAAAATTAAATAAATTTTATACGTGAAACAACTTGGAGATGTCACCGTAAAATTGTAAAAACCGTTAGATTGTAATCTATCTTGCGAGATTATAAACTGTCGAAAGATTGTGAACCTCAACGAACTGCTTACAATTTAACGTATTATTATTCGGTAGTTATATGAAATTGTTGGAAAGTAAAATTTATCTGTAATTGACCAAAGAAGTTTGAATGATAACTAAGTTAGTGTAGTACAATCTACCGAATAATAATACGTTAAATTGTAAGCAGTAAGCTGAGGTTCACAATCTTTCGACAGTTTATAATCTCGCGAGATAGATTACAATCTAACGGTGTTTACAATTTTACGTTAACATATATATTTCTGTATACACTTTAATTACCACAAGTATTTATACCATTTAAAAAATCTCACAGCAACACGATTTTAAGAAATTAAATTAATTTTACACGTGAAACAACTTGAGAGATAAAAATTAGGCCAGCGTTGCGGAAAACGTAGCAAAAAGTGTTTGTAAGAATGAAACGGATATGCATAATGCAAAATTATATTAAACTTGTTGAAGTCGCTGTCTTATCAATCTTAGAGGCCCAAGGGTTCAATGAATCGGTTATTAATGCCTACATTCCGATAGTACGATGACGTAATATGCGACCAAGCGGAGGCCAAAATTTGAGTTTGCCGCATAGCAACAAAGTGCGTTTGAGCATTATAGGCGTAGAACACATTCATTGAATAAGTTTCAAAAACGGGACTTTTGTCTCGCTACCGTGCGTCAAAACTAAATTTTGACATATAATAAAACTATGAATGACAAAATGGTTGTGACAAAATTCATTTATCGCTAGCTATACTTGGAGCCCCTGTGACTATTATTCCATGGTACAAGGTGCATGTTTAAAATTTTTAAATTTTTAAAGAAAAAAATGTTTAATTTGTACAACTAATCAAGTCATTGCTATATTGAGCCATAGTTTTTAGCCTTGAATTGATAGCTTGGTAATAGGAGCTGTATACAGCTCTTATATTGTTATAGTTTGATTGTAAAAAGTTTTTTTTCAATTCCGAGAAAATGTGTTTGTAGACACACATGTCGTGTTTATTCAAATTTGATTCGCTGATGTGTACCTGCCTTTACACTGCCATATGATACGACTACTGATCAAATATCGCATAGAAAGTACATCCAGATTGGGGACTGTTAAAGTTTCGACATTGAGTTGTGAATATAATTTTAAAAACTATTCAAATAGAATCACTAAACTATGGTGTATGAAAATGGTTCAAATGTAATACCATAGATAATAATAGTACTTTAGTTGTCGTTGATAACACGTAATACAGATGAGTAGCACGAACTAATTTATGATTACAGTTTTAAAATAACAATACCAATAACAGAGATAAGAAATACTGTATCAATTAAAGATTTGCATTAAAACTTCCTATATGATAAAAGATAAAACTATTCGATATATTACATGTAATAAATCAGTGGCGCTACAACCTTTATAGGTCAGATTTTTGAATCTATTTCAATTTGTCAATCATATAGGCAGGTAGGTGATCAGCCTCCTGTATCTGACACTCGCCGACTTGTCACTTTTGGGTCTATGGCAAATCGGTTTCCTCACGATGTTTTTCTTCACCGTTTCAGCGAATGTTAAATGCGCACATAGAACGAAAGTCCATTGGTGCACAGCCGGGTGTTGAACCTACGACCTCAGGGATGAGAGTTTAGAAACGCTGAAGAAACTAGGCTCAGATAATATATATTTATATTAATCGACATAATAAAGTTCAATTTTTAAATCTATAACAAGTGATGATGCGTCCCGGTTTGGCACAGTGTATTGCCAGTGAGAAGGAATAATAAAATTATATGGTTAGATTTATTATTATAAATCCTCCTTTTGAATCTATCTATTGATGAAGACATTATTCATTGCGTAGATAAAAGGAGCAAGGGCACTTTGAAATGCCGTCAACACACTTGCGAGCCCTCTGCCAGTGTCCATGGACGGCGGTATCACTTAACATCAGGTAATCTTGCCCTTTTGCGTTTCTATAAAAAAGGTACTTACTAAGGCGTCATATTTTTGTTGTCTGAAAATGACCATGAAGTTAAAAACATTAAAAAAACTAAAGATAATAATTGCTATGAAATTTAGACAATTATGAATTGTAGTATTTTAAGACGTTCGGAGAAATAATTTCATTGAATTATTCTTCTTAAAACGAGTTTGGGATTATTTACACAATTTGTATTTCTAGATAACAAAATCATGTTATTAAATGTCTTAAATTACGTTTTAAATACACTGAATCAATTGTTTGTTTATGTCCAAACCAGAGACTATAGATTCGTTTTATAGAATCAACTTGTCATGAGTAGCATTATAACTTACTTAATTATAGGACTGGCAGTTAAATTCGAATTTAGAATCAACAATTTTTGACGTTCATTACAGATTATGTTACTCATATGAATAAATGATCTTGTGTATTGCTCCTAAACATGAAATAGAAAATATACAAGAGTACTTAAACTAGCAATTAATTACGTCTCATAGTAAACGATATGTGTGCTATAACGTGAGACTAGAACCTATTTTAGTAGATAAACAAAAGTTCAATCAACTAAACACTGCATTCTTTGTCTGTTATTCCCGGCATGTGATTCAGTGAGCGCGCAAAAATTGCTAGTAATAGATGATTCTCTTGATAGTTTTTTATAGTCACGTGCGCTGTTAAACTCGTTTGAGTAGTTATGAGGACATTTTGAATCAAATATGCAAAATATTTGAAAATTATTAAATAAACAACTTGTCTTTTTGTCATAGGCGCCGAAATATTTTTTCTATTATTTGATTTAAGCATAACTTACATAATATATAAATTTTATATTCCAGGCAAACAATAATTGTTTTCGATTGATGTTCACAGATATTCCCAATCGAGGTGAGCGCGAATAATGATTGCCGTATATCAAAAACGTCGATACAAGAGTCGAGACTACATTCACCAGTCAACACCAACTATCCTTAAATATTATGAGGTTTACGAGATTTCAAACAACATTTTTTTTATATTACGGGCCGGAGGCTCACTTGATGTTAAGTGATACCTTAGAAGACTCGAAAGTCCGGTGTCAGTCTTAAATTGGTACGCTCTTTTCTTGAAGGAGAATTCGAATTGGTTCGTAAATACTTCAGTAGACTGCTGGTTCTACATAATTGTGGTACGTGGCAAAAACGCTCAGTTGTGGAACGTAGTAGTGATACGGATGGTATTTTGTATTCTGCCTTGATTATGAAAAAAAGAACCATTACTGCAGCTGATAAAAAAAATGCAATAGTCCAGTCTCCTAGGCAAAACATAGCTACAAAAATAAACGCAAATGTAGAGTTCGTTACCCGGCAATTCACACGCATTAGAATAGGTATATAATAATATATCTTTAAAAATAGATGTTCAATATGATATCATCATTGTATATACATTAACGTTATGGTATTACTCTTAGATAAGCCATAATAATAAAAACTTTATTTATGACAAAAGGGTTATGACAGAATTCATATATCGCCAGTCCCCACACTAGGGAGGCCCTGTGTTGTGGGTACCTAGAAAACAATTATTACGTGGCACATGTTTAAAACAGTTTTAAAAAAAAATTTAGTGTTACAAAGTAAGAATGAGTAAATGAGTGAGTGTGTGAATGTGTATGCGCATGTATTTGAGAGTGCTGAAAGTTATTATGATCGTGCACTGTGTCTGTGTTAGTTTTTGAAACCTCAAAGTCATACCAAGATGATATGTAGTTTTGCTTCTGTAGATTCCAAATCCAATTTGGCTAGTGTAATTACTATGTCACTTGCGAGTTTATATCTGGATAGTTTGACGATCTCAGAATCCATAGAATTGGAAATTTTATTAAAAAGGTACAAATAGTCAAATAATGTTTTGAGACGTTCAAAATGATACAAGTGCAACAGAGAAAAAACATTGAAGATAAATTTGAGTATATAAATAAAAGTATACGTTCAAGAACTTCGGTAATGTAGCGACGCTACGAAATGCTACATTGCACATGCACTCCGTAGCAATGCAGCTACAGCTTCTACGTCGTAACGACGCTACGAAATTGCACGTGCAAAAATTTGCAACAAGCGAATGTAGGGCGATTCACGTTTAAAGTTAAAATATAGCAGCACCATCGTCACAAAGACTTATGGTAATTATCAGATTTGGTATATTACGTTAATAATCAACAATACGTCAGTCTTAATAGAAGTGTAATACTTTATCGCACCCTGATAAGAATTGATCCTTGATGATTTAACAATGTTCTTTAGGCCTACAGTGCGCTGTGCCCAGGATACTATAGAACAAAAATGTGTGCGCAGAGATACAAATACTATTCCATAAATTACATACTAATAATAATCGTAAAATAATCTACTATATGTATATTATAATAATCGTTTATTTGCACGAAAGGTGTTCATAGATACAATATGATTTTGTTCGCACATTTTGCCCAGTCACAGTGGCTTGCATTGTCTTAGATAATTACATCAAGAGAATCAATTGATGTGTGCTCCGCAGTATCACATAAAGTTATTTTTGTAATAAAGTAACGTACAAACAAAAAATGTGCAAAGCAGATGTCTCAATGTCAATGACTCTTTAATTAGCATGGCCAACTAGATTCGCCTAACATCTTTCTTTGTTTAGTATTATCGGTTATATATTTGTGTTTATAAATTCATTTATATTAATGTTCAATGTTAAAAGGATTTGTTTAAAATTGTAACAAACAAACTCAAAACATTCATTTGTCTATGTCTACTGCTAAATTCAGCTGTGCGAAGCCGGTAAAGGCTTGTAATAGAGAGAGAGAGAGAGAGAGAGAGAGAGAGATAGACTATACGTTCTGTTATACGGGAATTAACTGCCTCTGCTCCTGCTTGGTATACTTGACGGGACACACGGGCAGGAGGCTCACCTGATGTTATGTGATACCGCCGCCATTGGACACTCTCAATTCTTGGGAGCTCGCCAGTGCGTTTCAGGTCTTTTAAGAATTGGTACGCTCTTGAAGGACCCTAAGTCCAATTGGTTCGGAAATACTTCAATGGGCAACTGGTTCCACAAAGTGGTGGTGCGTGGAAAAAACTGCCTTGAAAAATGCTCAGTTGTGGAACGGCGGACTTCGAGGTGATTCGGGTGGAATTTCGTATTCTGCCTCGACGTCCGATGACGAAATTCAGCTGCAGGTATTAATGCGAATAACTCCTCTGACCACATGGTAAATGCGGTAGAAGATGCATAGTGACCTCACATCTCTACGAAACGCCAAAAGATCAAGCCGCTCGGAGAGGGATTGGTCGTCGACGATTATTATAAGCCTTCCGGAATACCTATTAGAATGGCAAAGATTAGCAATATGGCTTACATACTAAGGGTATAACAGTACACGCCTAAAATACGGTCAAATATTAATTGTAGTATCTATGCCGTTTAAAACAATTACGTCAAATGAATTTACGGCTTTGAACGCAGTACAAAGCTACCTTGACCTATTTACATTGACACTTCATGTAACCCGTATACGAAGAATTCGTTTAGAATTTGTCAATTACTAAGCCCTTATTGTAATTAACATTACCAGATGCTTTGGTAGGTTTGATATTCCTTGTACAAATAGTGCAAGTACAATGCAAGTATATAAAAAAATCTTCAGGCCAGCGAGATAGGCCGCCAGTTAAATGAAATGTTTCTAATTATTAATAAAAAAAATTGCCTATACTGTAAGAGTACTATATATTAATCATTTTAAATTTACATTAAGTATATGTTATAATATTGAACATGTACACGAATTCCTACGGCGTGAAGGCCTGCTCCAAATTCTTCAATTTGTCTCTCATCCTCGCTACTATTTTTCAATCTTTCCCTGCTTTCTATCTCTTTTATTTCATCTTCCCAGGTTTCTGGTAGGCTTTTTCTCTTTTTTATCGAAATTTATAATTTAACTACATCCTCTAAATTTCCGTCATCAATTACATTATTACAAATTTATGTTTGAACCAAATTTGTAAGTATAAAGAAATACCATTATTTGACAGCAACCAAGAATTATTCGTAGTACAGCGAAGGCAAACCACTTAAGAAGACCAGGTAGACCCAAAAATCGACGACATGTGTCTCAGAAGGCTCATCATCTACTTGTAACAAACAAAATGATCAGAGAATCTGATGCAATAATATAAGCTATATTTCAGCGCTTCCAAAACAAAGTGTTCAGGGGAATAGTCTATGCTCCCTGTTACATTGGAAATAACGACCTCCATCGGGACCTTAATGTAGAGAACGTCGCCACAATCATAAAAAGACTGCTGGAGCCCACGAACATAGGCTCCACCGTCACGTGAATGTCGAGGCTATTCAACTCCTTGACACCACGGGCCTAGTGAGAAGACTGAACTAGGGAATTGGTGTTAGTGCATGTTTGTGTTAAATGCTAAACAGTGGTAAGTGAAAAAATAGAACACAAGAACAGAGTGTCATTCCGTTAATAGAGACTGTAAGTAGTGTTACTGGACTTTCTTATGTAAAAATCCTTATTAGAAAATTAGGATATACTTAAATGACTTATTAGGCTTATTATTAACGTAATGTTTCATGTCTTAGTAAAGACACAAGTACAAATATAAAAAATGTTGCAGCGACACTAGTTAATTATTAATGTATGTAATAAGTATATGACTTACAACATTAACATATTAGAATGAGAATGTTAACATTATAAAATAATATAAATATACATATATACTACCATAGACTCATTATAAATTTAGTTTCGATGATTAAATTAATTCTAAAACACAAGATGCGTGAGGGAAGTATACGGAAACCTTGTCTATCAAGGACATTAAACCGGTTTGAGACGTGTCATCGTGCCATGACACCTTTGTGGGATACTGCGCTGTTTAAATGCCCTTCAATTTTTAAATATTTAGGTTAGCTAGTACTAAACAATTTGCGACGACATCGTTAAGAACATACCGGTTCTATTGACCAAATTCAAAGGTCCCGGCTGATTTCTATTAGACCGCATTAAAAAAAACATATTTTGTTAATGTAGAAAAATTATAATTATGTGCACGTAATGTCTTTTTATTATAATCCTATGTGAAATAAATAAAATTTAGTTTTATTTTATACATGAGTATATTAATCACACATTCAATAATAAGTAGTACTTACATATTAGGTACTTAATAACAACGTCATCGGTTTTTACAACCAAATATGAGTAGTCCCTTCGATGTTGTTATAATAGATTTTGACTGTTGTTGTTGATATAGGTATTCAAGTACACTGTCCATAGTAAATTCATATCAACATTCAAAGTTAGAGTGTACTCCTCCCAAAGGCCGGCAACGCACCGTCTAAAATGGCTGTCAAGGGCTGCGATGACTGCCCTTTTTGGGCGCCCCGTAGGCTCGTTTACCCCCTTATATTAAAAAAATGCCAATAATTGTTTATTCATAGATATGAATTGCAAATCGTCCTATAGAGAGGACATTCCATTCTTTTTTTACCCCACAGGACGCCATTATCAATTGGATACCGGTTCTCGAGCGTAGTAATTTAAAGTTTATTTCTTCTTTTGTATAGATTATAGGATTTATATTTCACACTTATTGAAATACTGGCATGGAATAGCTAACGTTTCGCGACTTTGCTGGTGACGTGCCTTAATATCAAACTCACTTCACTCATATTGACTGGAGTTCATTCATTATGCCCTACTTGTGTCTTATAGCGCCATCTCCTTGCGATGGATCATCATCATGGCTAGTTTAATTTTGGATGCCGCGCTTCTAAACAATGACTTGGTGCTTTAACAACCCTATGTGTAAAATGGTTTTTTTTACTCGGAAAATGCCATATGCTACAACCAATTTTTGGTTAATAGATTAATTTTGATCAAAAACACATCCCAAATTAAAAAGAATAGATCGTCTTTAAGAGATAACAGATATGCCTACTCCAAAATGTAAATAAAATTAATTTATATATATATATATATATATAGGTATTTAATCATGATCGGTTGTTAAGAGAAAAAACATATTTGCTGTATTCAGTCGAAGAAAAGAATCAAGCCAATTTCTTCACGTGACATTTAACACATAATCAAAGTATGTATACAAATGGTAGGTATTGAACTTCACAGACAACCTGATGACGACAGGTGTCTGTCAAGCGGGAACCTTTGCCAAATTACACAAAACCCCCATTCGATTTGGATTCAGTCCAATCCAAAATCAAATAGACAAATACTTTTCTTTTAATATGCAGCTTTAACTTCCGTGTTTATATCTTATCAGGAATTTCACATAATTACTAATAATAATAACTAAAAAAGAGTGTGTGTACTTATGTACACGCGTTAGAAGTTATACTTCTTTGGCGTATGGAAAAAATAACTAAAATACACGAGTGATTAACGATAAATATTAAAATTGATCAATAAAATTTTTATTAGTAAATACTATCACCGTCGTATTTGACGTGAAATTGATTTAATAAAAACACCAAAATAATATTTATTTATTCACACTGTTTAATTGAACTGTTAAGAAAGACGTGATCTAAATATAAAAATACTTGAATATACAACTTGAACACAGTTATTATCGATTTTAATCACACCTAGAACTAACTTCATTCTGTTAATTTTGTGTTAATGTGCGCATCGTAAAATTTCACTCTCATAAATTTTTCACAACGCGCCTAAAGAAGTATACCTTCAAAAATAATATTCAGCATGCGCAACAATAACGGCAAACATTTCTCATCAAAACTATTATCGTTAAATATCAAACAATAATAATACATCCATAATTTAACATCAAGGTACAAATAAAATATGACAGTTGACATAAGGTCGATTGAAAAGAATCCATAGTGATATAACCTATTAAATATTCCGAAACGAAATATTTAGTTCTCACGATCGCATTATATTCTAATTTATTATTATTCTATGCATATATAGCGTTTAAAAATATCATAAGTAACAATGTTAATTGTAGAAAAATCCCAAGCGTTAACGCACATGACATGCAAGTATGTGTCAGCCGTATGCGGTAATAAATTCATTGTGTAATGGGCAAGCCACATTTTAAATTGGGCCGTCCCTCCCAAGAGTGCCTCGCGCATCTACAAAACTATTCAGAAACGCATCTTAGAACGCGTTCAATTGCTACTAACGCCACCTGTTATTGCTTTTGTTAAATTAATTTTAACTTTGTATAATCTGTCTCTAGAACTACGAACGTCATTAATTCTGTTTACATCTAGTATAAAAAAAATGAAACAAATCAGTCCTATCACCGTTTTGTGATCACGCTGTGATGATGACACAGTATTCTAGTTAGGTTTCTATAAACGACATAATTATTTGAAATCTACAAATAAATACTTTTTACTTTTTAATCACATCAAAACAATCTATAATATGGTTTTTTAAATTATTAAATGGGCATTAATAACAATATTTAAAATCCATGATAAGCCAGCAAAGTTAATAACTAAGTATATTCGCATTGAAATTTTTTTTTAAGGTTCCATGATTTTGATATTTTTATTATTACGACCAAAGACAAAATATAAAGTAAATTAAACTCGAAAAAAAAATCTTTGATGCGTATGACATAGGCAGCTAAATCAAAATAATATAATCAATGGCATAACGCGTAGCGAGCGTATCACGGAAATGTTTAGCTATGCAAGTTAAGGTCATTACCATAGGTACCTATATAATGTTTATTATTGAATCATATTCAAGGCGAGAATAGTTACAGCAAAATAAAAATGAATAGTTACAGCTTTTAAATTATTTTTGAAGTAAAATTAAATAAGTAATCCATAAAATAAAAATTTATCAAAAACCAGCTAACAATAAATAATGTGCATACGGCATTTCATGTATATTAACATATATTATAGGTAGTAAAAATCTTTATGTTGGAATGCAATTGTATTTTAATATTGGAATAGCGCCATCTACATGCCATTTCATAACTAGATGTAAAAATAATTTGTTGTAAACGTACAAGTACTTTTATCCCAAATTTCAACAAAAATACCTCTGAAGTTGAAAAATTTTATATACCTAGCGCAAACCAGCATCTTTGTACTGGTTTTAGTTACAATACAAATTACAAACAGTTGATAAAAGACACGTCAAAAGATTGTCAGTTGTCAATTGTCATATGTCGCAACAAATGACAACCGAGTTTCTGTTCATCGATAGAAGCTTCAGCTTGTTGTTTTCTTCTGACTTTTCATAACATTAATCATTTAACAGGATTATAAACAAGATAAAATTAAATCTCACAAGTCTAAACAAAGAGATCGTATTCATCAATGTGATTGCCATAACATTTGCGTGGATATCAAATAAAACTTACCATCTATTTCGTGTATTAAAAAAAATTGAACAAAAAAGAAAGCCACGAAATGGGAATCTTTGGAACATCGTCACCGTTCGACGCAGACGTTGGTAAGTTGATTAACCTTTTTAATTAGAGAACTTGTGACTAATTCTTGTTACTAACGATAAGTTAATAAGCATCAGTTTCTCGTGTTAGGTCGTACAATTTATAATCATAAGGAAAAATTGTATTGAATGTATTGTGCAATGACTGTAGAAGCATTTTTTATAGTTACTGTTGTTTCATATTCCTCTCCAAAGAATATAGAAACTAGGTTTGGTTGAATTTTATCACACATTTAGTTTCTCAACCAGAAATGTAATATGTAGTGTTAATATATAAATATAATATAATGAGATATTGTTACTCATATAGATATGAAAAATTAACATGTTAAATCATGTGAGTCATATTTTTATCAAGATGCAATATCTGTAAATTGTTACAATATATTTACAGACATAAACAAAGACTAAACATTCGGAACAAAAAAAAGTTGTATCCAAGTACTTATTAATTAAACAATGAATATCTCTTATGTTTACATTACAAACAAGTCAATTAGGAAGAACAGCTATTAAATTATTTCTTTATTATATATGTATTCCTACAACTTATATTTGGATACATAGAACAACTAATGGAATACATATTTAATATACTAATAACTTATAAAACAGCACAAGACATATGAGGGATTAGCGTCTGCTGTATAGCATTATATTATTACTTCAGTACTTTAAAGGCAGTATCAGAATAACTACCGGAATTTTGTCATCCTCTAATATATCAGTATTAGTATATGTGAAATATAAATTTACTTTTTATCTACAGAGCGTGCAACAAGTGAAAATAACACAAGTGAAGAATGGGGACTTATATTGGAGATTTGCGATCGAGCTGGTGCAAGTGCCACAAATTCAAGAGATTGTCTCCGTGCTGTGATGCGACGTCTTGCTCATCCAGACCCTCATGTACAAGTCCATGCAGCTACTTTACTTGATGCTTGTGTATCGAATTGTGGAAAGATATTCCACTTAGAGGTACATATTTTGATATTAAAAGAACAGTAGTTCACAGCTTTTTATAATGTAGCTATGAGCTAGCAATTATAATTATTATTTAGTAAACATACTAGCAGCAAAAGAATTCAGAATTCTATACTTTGTGTTTAATTTTACCAAGATGATTGTCCGTATTTATAGTTAATATTTTCTCAAAGTTGAGCCTGTAACAAAATTGTATGTTTCGATTAGCGTCTCTTTGTTGTGTCAAGACAGATGACAAAGTTTTCTACAATAGGTTAAAGTTTTTAAGCATCCATCATATGACGCCTTCTAAAATCTTAATAATTTTATTGATATAATCTTTCTTGAGGGGTCCCAGATGACATAAACATATTTCAACAGTATACCTAGTTAGAACCAGATAAAGATGTTATTGTACAGTTCTTAATGGATACTATAGAGTCAACTTACAGTGACAAGCTTTAATAATAATAAATAGACTGGTTGTGCTATTTATGTTTACCTTCACCAATCAATTGTTAATTGAGCTCATAAATAATTTATCAAGCTATAATTGAACAACAACCTTGGTTGTGAGATACGCTATGCTTCGACATAGTTAAAACATTACTAGTTTTAAATATTGAAGTTTGGTATTTGTAATTTCTAATAATAATAATAAATCATTTAGTTGCAAGAAAGTGGTACATTTAGATCGATCAATCGCACAATCAGGCGTATAAAAATAGGCATGCAAATGTCATATTAATTTTCATTAACTTTATAATAAGAACACACAATGTCATAATAATAAGTTATGCTATTTATAATTAACTGTTGTCAAACTTATGGTCTAAATACAGGCCCGCTAGGCACCTTGGCTTTAAAAATTTATAGATCAATTATAAAAATACAGTTTTTGGAATATCCTTTTTAAAAATTCATTAATTCATATAGGTTGCATCACGTGAATTCGAAATGGAATATCGCCGTTTACTCTCCCGTGCCCAACCGGCTGTTGCTCAGAAATTAAGAGCATTGCTACGGAAATGGGCTGAGGGAGAGTTCAGGAACGACTCGCAACTTGATCTGATTCCATCTCTACATACTAAGCTGTGTGCAGAGATAGGAGAAAAGACTGTTGCTGTACCTAATACTGATACACAGGTAAACACCCAACAGTGAATAAATATACTATAGTTACTATAAATTTACATGTTATGTATATAGTAGATTCTTGTGTATGTTATAAGACTAATCTGGTATATCTCCCTGCCAAAGTTTTTATATAATAAGTCGAGTTATTAAGTTAACAAAAACAGCTGGCTATTTGAAGGGTTTCTCTATATTAAAATTTATCAAACTATTGCCTGCCAAACCATAGCTTCTTTGTACTTTCTTCTTCGTAATCTTATCATTACTGAAGGTTGTGCCTCTCTTGAAAAGCCCTAAGCGATAAGTTGACTTGCTGCCTCCACACCACTCTGTCTTCAGTCATAGTGGATTAGGATTGCTAAGACTACATTGTACTATATTATATGTAATATGTATATATAAACTTATTGTTATCCGTAAAATTATTGCCAATGGTATTACTATGTATATTGGTGGTCCCTTTCTACGCAGTAAGTCAGTTTACGAGAAACGGGTCTAAGTTCTCTACTCATTTAACACTTCTTCTTTCTCTGTGTTCGAAACATCCCAGAAAAAAAAAGTGGTACTATGTATATTTTTTGGCACATTTTACACTCAAAATTTTCTATATTAAATTACATTTTAAGTACCTAATATTGATTATCTTGACAATAAAATGAGGGTTCATGAGGGGACATTCTGAGGGTAGACTCCAAATATATATAGGTTTATGTTGTACCCTCCAGCAATCTGCCAAAGACGTAGCAGCTCAACGAGAGCAAGAAGAGTTAGCTCGCGCGATCGCTCTTTCACTAAGAGAGGCCAATCCCACAGCAGGACCCGCTAACACATCTACCTCGAAGACTCTTTATCCCCGCGTGGAGACGACAAGTGAGCCCCCACCTGCGAGAAAAGTCCGCGCGTTGTACGACTTTGAAGCCGCTGAAGATAATGAGCTGACCTTTGTTGCGGGAGAAATAGGTATGAGCTGTGTATAATAAATTAAAAAAAATTCATTAGATTTTTAAAAAAGTTTCCGTAACACACGGAAAATATTAAGTTTGATTGTTTTAAACCTAAAGCTTTTTTCATAGTTTTTCTGCAGTACTAAATACTAATAGTCTAAGATCCGACCGCGTGATTTATACGTTCATATGTTTGATTAATAAAATATAATTTTTATCGATATTTATAACTAAACCAATGCAGATCCGCAAAGGTGGCCATCCAAATTTGGCCGCAATTAATTTTAATTAAAATGTAATTAATTATTTATTTTTGAACAATTACGTTCACTTGTAATTGTTAAAAAATATATTTCATTAGAAAGAAATATACCTGAGATACCGAGAAAGTTCAAGGTGCCATCCCTCACTTGGCCGCAACCTAATGTCAGCCAGGTGTAAACAGGTATAATTTCGTTAAATATATACGTTCATAATGTATTATCATGTTATACATACCAAATTGAAGATTAATTATTTCCCTACATGATGAGATATAGGTGCCTATGCAAAAATGCCCGCAAATAGTGACTGCCAACGATTAAAGATAAATAAAAGCGAGAGAAACTTAAGATAAACACCCCATGTCGAATAAAGATAGAGCATCCCAGCTGCTTGTCGTTTTTATGCTACTGCGCATGCGTCCATAGATAAGGTGCTCAACTAGTAGCTCGCGTATTTGCTTGGAGTTTAAAATACTCCAAAAATTGAGCAGTAAAAATAATATGTCATAATAATTAATCTACCAAACTAGTGTTTTCAATATTTTTTTAATTATATTCAACTAAAACAATATTGATATGATTGCAATATTCAGTACGGTATTTAGTTGAGCACCTTGCCTATGGACGCATGCGCAGTAGCATAAAAACGACAAGCAGCTGGGATGCTCTATCTTTATTCGACATGGGGTGTTTATCTTAAGTTTCTCTCGCTTTTATTTATCTTTAATCGTTGGCAGTCACTATTTGCGGGCATTTTTGCATAGGCACCTATATCTCATCATGTAGGGAAAGAATTAATCTTCAATTTGGTATGTATAACATGATAATACATTATGAACGTATATATTTAACGAAATTATACCTGTTTACACCTGGCTGACATTAGGTTGCGGCCAAGTGAGGGATGGCACCTTGAACTTTCTCGGTATCTCAGGTATATTTCTTTCTAATGAAATATATTTTTTAACAATTACAAGTGAACGTAATTGTTCAAAAATAAATAATTAATTACATTTTAATTAAAATTAATTGCGGCCAAATTTGGATGGCCACCTTTGCGGATCTGCATTGGTTTAGTTATAAATATCGATAAAAATTATATTTTATTAATCAAACATATGAACGTATAAATCACGCGGTCGGATCTCGTACTATAACATCATAACCGGAATGTAATGTTTAAAGAACTTTCTCATAACAAAAAAATGTATTCTTATTTACATGAGAAACTTATATAATATACGATTTTAGTCGATTAGGCTCATTCTAATCTTTAATGCCCTTTTTGAATTGATTAAACACGCTAATATTACGAATTTTGTAGGGGTAATTGATTAAATAATTGCACACCCTCATACTTAATAGACTTCTTTAAATAATTTGAAATTGATTTAGATTTCATTAAATTATTCTGTAAAGTTAATAAATAAATAAAAGCTACAACGTTGAAAATAAATTGTTAATGTTTTTTTTAAATTCTTAAACTCTTCTCTTCTTTTCAAATGGTTTTTTGATTAATAATGTATTTTCAGTACATGTGACTGACTCCACCGACCCCAACTGGTGGAAAGGCTACAATGAGCGTGGCGAGGGATTGTTTCCAGCGAACTTTGTTACCTCCGATCTTAGTGAACCAGCTCCAGGTAAATGTTTTTATATTCTTGAACATAATACAGTAGAAACTCGATAAGTTAAAGTCCAAGGGAAACACAAATATTTTAAGTTATAGAGGTTTTAAGTTATCAAGGGTCGATGTTAGGGATAGGTTAATATAGAGGTGGGTATGTACATATGTATGTATGTACCCTTATTCCTATTTTTACTCGAATGCGTCAGAAGGATTGGTTCAATAAAATACAGATAATCCTATTTATTTATTCACATTACACGTTACATAAAAATAAAACAACAATTAAAGGTTTAGTCTACTTAAAAAAGTCTGTGATTTTCTTTTGTTTTAAGCAATTCACAGTTTCTAAATAGATTTGATTTTCAATGACAAATAGAGAAGAGACATTATCTTTTATGTTGCTACACTGCTCTATAAATGATCTTACAGTTGTTAAAGCTCTTTTTGCTTTTCATTTTTTTCTTCAAAATGAGTAATTAACAAACAGTTTTATGTTATAGAGGTTGTGGAAACATTGTTTTAAGTTACTGAGGGCCAATTCAGATTTTACTTATTTAAGTTACAGAGGTTGCGTATTTTAAGTTATGGAGGTTTTTGGCTCTGATGGGAAGGGAAAATATTATTTTTTGAAGTTATAGAGGCTTTTAAGTTACCGAGGTTTGAGTTATCGAGGTTCTACTGTAGTTATTAACTATTCGATGATCTATTTTTGGGATTAATTTTAATTTTCGTGATTGTTTGATTCTTTATTAGGTTCCATTCTTAATTTAACTTCTATTAATAAATTGATTATACCAAATCCAATCCTAACCGATACGAAGAAACACTGTATATATTTCATTATAAGTATATATTATTCGTTGATTAATTTCTACGGTTTGGACTGTGGGGCACCAAAGACAGGTAGGCATTAGGCAGATAAGTTAGCTAGTGGATCGGATAGAAAACGCCGTAGATCTCTTCAAGGGTTTATTTCTAAATAAATCAGTGAGGAATTTGTTTACACTAAAAACTTAAACCTACACAGAAATTCACTATTTACACATACACAAATTACTGTACGAATTACTTTAATTACGCACACTTTACATAGTACTTTATCGCTTGTCTTCACTAAATTAGCACTTTATCACTTCGGTGTTTATCTCTTGATATCGTCTGAAAAAATAATTCACATCCTGAAAACTAGGATGATATTCTTGTAAATTACGGTTTTTTAATATTTGATTGACGTTCTCCTGAAATGGTCATAAATCATATTTCAGCCTACTGAAAAGTTCTAAAAAATTGCAGTCGACCCGTCTTCGTAACAAATATTATAAAACGTAGGTCCAATGTGGATTGAACACAAAGTTTGGAAAATAAGAGGAGGCTTTGACTAAAAGACAAGACGTAATAAATAAAAATTTGTTTGTAGAAAGATAATAACTAATAAGGCTATAAAAGAACTAAATATTATATTATATTTATGTATTATAAAATTTTGTAGTCACTAGTTATATATTATATTTACTAATTTACTTTATATTTGGAAGTTAAAACTAAACAGTAAACAATCATTATTAGCTTATTTATTTTCAATTTACATGCAAAGTTCTAATAATACGTTACCGCCTTTCAGAAAGTGAAACTCGTCCGCCAGCGACATCTAGCGGCAAAACCGTGCAATTCGCACCCGAGACACCTCTGCGCATAGACGAGTCTTGTATGGACGAAGCACTCGCCTTACTCCACGAAGCAGATCCAACTGGCGAAACTCCGGATGACGCACGTCAGTCAGAGCTTGAGGCACGCGTGTACGCTATGGGACCGCTCGTTGATGCCGCACTGGAGAAGGCTGATAGGTATTTAAAAAAAAAATGTGCTTTCAAGCTGGCGAGCATTTAAGTATATGATTTTCTTGTATTTTGTATTGAATTAAATTCGGATCAATACGACAATATTTTCTTAATAAATTAATGTTGTATGTTGCGTTTTTAAGCTACAACGGTTTAATTAAACATGTAAAAAGAAATCTATACTATACTCTGATTTTTAATTCCGTAGAATTCTGACAGCCATCATTTTTTGACATGTCAGAGATTACAAACCTTTTTGGCCGGGCACATTTTTCAATTTCAATACGAGTCAACATCTGATTATACAAACATTTTGATGTTAGTGAATGTATCCATTTTATTAAGTGCAGTGCTCAATATTAAAAGTGGTTTTACGGCGACTGATAATTACGTCCCTAGTTTAAAAACAATAAAAAAGGCACAAGTAAAGAAAACATTTTTTTAAAAAGGTTTACTAAACCTGGAATTAGTAGGCAGTGATTCCAGCTAAAGAATAAAATAAACTAATTAAAGTAGGGTAGTAGGACTCCTTTCTCCGCAATTAGACTCCTAATTGGTCCGTTGTGCGTACTAACAATATATCGAATTAATACTTTAATAATTTAAGTATTAATTCGATATATTGTTCGTGATATTGAAATATTTGTTATTTTTGTATCACCTGAGTAAGGAAGTATTAAGATTTACCTTTTTGTAGATAAAACATAAACAATACGTAGCATTTTATTTTATTGCCCTAAAATGGGTCAAATTTGTCCCTTTTCGGCGGAGAACTTTTTTAGTAGCAACATTTATGAAATGTCAGAATTTTACGGAATTAAAAATCAGAGTATAAATCATTTGCTCGTGTCTGCATCTGGGATTAATAGTCAATACCATTTAGATAACGAAGAAAATCTATAAGGCTGACATCCAGGTCTAAAAATTAAAAAAAAAAGTGTGGTCCATTCAGTAATGGACCATTTAAGGTCCCCTAATTTATTAGAAGCCCTAACGAAATACATTTTAGTTATTGTCTTTAACCATTACAGTTCGTTGAAGTCCGCGAATCTGAGGAAAAGTATTAAAGTAATAAATGCAAAGTTTAAATTCTAATAAATTTATATATTTTTTAATTTAATAAATTTTAACTGTGTTTTGTTTAAATATAATTGTCTATGAATTAGCCATTGGAGCACTTAAGCAAATAATTAAACTAACATTTTCCAGGCGCCACGCCCTAGCCATTAAACAAATTAAACTTTTTCTAGGCGCCACGCCCGCCTGACCCAGCTTAGCGCAGACCTAGTAGACGCCTTGAACCTGTACCATGAGCTCATGCGCGAACCGAAGCCGATGTACCAGCAGTACATGCCGATGATGGGCGTGCCCCCTGGACCGTCTCACCCTCATATGGGCCCCCAGCCACAACCGCCTAGGTATTAATTTGAGTTTTTGTTGAGCCATAATATGGTGACGAAATTTAATTGGTGCACAGCTGGGATCGAACCTACGATCTCCGGGATGAGAGTCGGACGCTGAAGCCACTAGTGTTTTGAGATATTTATTGAAAAACAAACCTGAGATTTCTCATTAATAATATATTTTTTTCATTATTCACTTATGAATATAACAATATGGCAGTAAAAACTAAATAAAAATAAAAAATACGTGTGTGTGTACCTACTTATGTACACTCGTTAGAAGTTATATTTCTTTGGCTTAACAAGATAAAAATGTTATTCTTGAAAAAAAACGACACTAACAATAGAAAAAACTAAAATGTTGACTATTGCTAACTTCGGGGTGTCGGTTATTTGTGACGGTGTGCGCGCGCATCGTTTAAATTTACTCTCATCATTTTCTCGTCAGGGAGAGTTCAAGTATTACGTAACGAAATTGGGGGGGGGGGGGGGGGTCCTTTTGTGAAGCGTTACTTTGCGGGGCGGGGATTGAATTACGCGTTATTGTTAATACATATTATTTTCGACTTTCCAGTACTTAATGGTATCTTTTAGGTATAAAGAGTCAAAACGTTACGGCGCGTTACATGAGGGGGGGGGGTCCAGTAATCTCCAAAAAATGCGTGACGTAATACTTGAACGCTCCCTAACGCGCCAAAAGAAGTGTAACTTCAATGAGTGCTTTTGCAACATGAAAATAGTTTTACCATTTTAAAATCTCAAATAAATGTGAGATACAGTTATTCATTATTTTTCATATTATTAATTATAATTTCTAATTTCAGATGCTGATCATTCCGGCAATTGTAAATAGCGTCCGAAACGTTAATATATAAATTATTTTCTTCACATTCTATTTAGCTTAGTATGTTAATTCTGATGAACATTTCGATTATAGACATATTTTTGTGTCTGAACTTACGGAGCTTTTAAATATATTTTTGAAAAACAAAATCTTGAAAGGCACGGCGTCTCTGAAAGTGAAATTACGCTACGTTTGAAATTAGGACGTCAAACGCCCAATTAGACTTGGGTGCTGCAACACATGAGCGTATCTTAAAAGGCCGGTAACGCACTCGCGAACCCTCGAACATTTAAAGGGTCCATAGGCGGTATCACTTAACATTGGGTGATTTGACCCACATTTTAGGCAAATTAATTTCTATGTTCGTGTACATCAGACTTAGCACATAGGGAAAGGACGAAATATAGTTTTAAATTTATTTTTTACAAATTATTCCGGATTAGGTAAAAGAAAAATATAGAATCACAAATATACTGTTATTACTATAATCTATAATAATGTTTGTAGTATAAACTTAGTTCCAATTTAGTTAGATTCACTCTCAAGTCTTCACGTATATGCACCCGATTTCTATTGTCCCCCCTTGACAATCAAATTGACCCCTTGAAAATCAAAGTGCCCCCCCTGACATGTGCCCCACGTTGGTAAACACTTGAGTTAAGGGACACACATACGCGTGAAATGTGTCTTGGGAGCGTTCAAGTATTACGTAACGTATTTTGGGAGGGGGGGTCCTTTTGTGAAACGTTACGATACGGGGCGGGGATTAAATTACGCGTTATTGTTAATATTTTTTTCGACTTACACCACATAATAGTAACTAAAGAGTCACTAGGTGGTCACGAAACGTTTTACTATACTTGGGTACTGAAAAACGTTACGGCGAGTTACATGGGGGGGGGGGGGGGGGTCAATAATCTCCAAAAATTGCGTTACGTAATACTTAAACGCTCCCTTAACAGGTTTTTACTAGCCAGAGAAAAGTAATTTCAAAGTTTTAATGACTGTGTATGGAGTTTGGACTGTAATTATCCTGTTGTATATATATTGTCTTTTAACGTGATTTTAAATATTATATAATTCGTGGTACTAGATATAAAGCTATTTTATGTTTGATTTATGCAACTCGTGTGAAAAGAGAAAGTAAATGACGATTTAATATTCGTCTCAGTCGAGATTATAAATTTATATAAGCACCGAAAATGTATATTATTTTAAGGCCTTAAGGGGAAATTGTGAGTTATATTGAATTATTTAATAAAGGTCTCGTTACGGTAAATGTGTTTTCATGTAGAGAACTAAACCTTTTGAGTTAGTAAAACTAGTGTAGTGTAAGTAGTATGTATCTCGGACACACGAAGTGTCAGAAAATTATAAAAACACTAAAGCTTACGTTTCCTAGAAAAGCGGTGTCCGTCAACTAACGGCCGTCATTTTACGGTTGTTAATAACAGCCGTCTTTACTTTAAAAAAAAACATCATTTTCGCTCGTCCAAGTCACGTTTCCACTCAATTTATTAAAATGTGTGTCCTTTTGTAAAACGTTACGATGCGGGGCGGAGATTGAACTACGCGTTCCAGTACTTAACGCCACATAATGGTAACTTTTATGTATAAAGAGTCACTTTGGTGGTCACGAAATGTTATACTATTGGGTACGGGGGGGTGTAATACTTGAATGCTCCCTTATACGAATATTATTTTTTAACAATTTGAATGTTAAAAATGTATTTTTACGTAACCTTAAACCTTCATTCCTTCAGTCACTAACACTGACATTTTGAAGGTATGTTTAGATTGTCAAAATTTATATTTTAAAATCACTTTAGTCTGTAGTTTTCTTTACCAAATAAATCGCTATATAGGCTTCAATAAATGCGATTATGTCAAAAACTTGATGTCTGCTTCTTGTAAAGGTGGAATGAGAGGTGGTTCGGGCGACAGTAGTGTTATAGAAATAACTTTTGGATTGTTGGTCAGGTACTCTTTGAGTTCTGTCGCAGTTATTCGTTTGTATGGGTCCATGTGCCAGCATCTTTGTAGTAATTTACGCCTGGAAAAACATAATATACCGTTATTGTACTTCTCTAAAGAGACAAATCATGTCTGATTCATTTCTTAAACATTGATATACAAAAAACCCAAGATGCACACTCAACGTCTAAAAAACGTCCTCAAAAAATGAGCGCAACATTCTAAATTGTGCGCTCATTTCAAATAGTCTCGCGTCTAATAAGTGGAGTCGATGTTATTTATTTGTGTTTTTATTTATAAATAAATTTATGTACTTTTGAACTTTTTTGTGTGTAGTTTTTGACAAATATATTTACGCTATATAAAGTGTAGGTCAGGAGGTAGCCAATTTAACTTTTTTTTTAATTTAAAGAAAAAACTTTTTAACCGGATTAAAGTTATTATTATAAATTTACAACTATTTAACATCCAACACCTTTTGTCTTCAGTCACCGTGACCACGCACGCTGTAAAGCACCCGAAAAGTCGGATAAATTTAAAATTATGTTAAATAGTTGTAAATAAAAAAGTCATGTTCGACTCCACTCAATACCTTGTCCTACCGACCACGGTCGGTCGTAAAATTTTATTGCTTTAAGTACACTGCGTTGTAATAACAACTTTAAGCAATTCGCGTAAGGTTGATTTTGCAATAATATATGCTTGTAACATAAACTGTTATAGAAAGGGACAGAAATAGTGTTTCGGGACACTTTCGAGCGTTACTTTTATTCGAGACTGTGCATCTTGGGTTTTTTGTATATCAATGTTCTTAAATAAATAAATTTCTCATTCGTAATATTAAAAAATAGGAATTTTTATTGCAAATGTCGCTACAACCTCTTTAGGTATCGGCCTCAGATTTCTGAATCTGTTTCATGATCATTTTTTTCAACCTAATAGGCAAGTAGCCTCCTGTGCCTGACACGCTGACTTTTTGTGTCAAAGACATGTCGGTTTTCTCACGATTCCTTCACCGCCCGAGCGAATGTTAAATGCGCACATAGAAAGTCCAGTAGTGCACAGCCGGGGATCGAACCTACGACCTCAGGGATGGGAGTCGCACGCTGAAGGCACTAGGCCATCACTGCTCACTGTGTCCGAAACTATTCGGACTAAAATTACATTTAAATTATTTTTATTAGAACTAAATGATACATTCAGTGTACCCATTGAACTTATACATCTTAATAGTGCTAGATATTTTACTTACATTTGCATCGAAGCATCTGGTGGCAAGGGCGGACGTCCTCCATCAACGACATGGCTCAATACTCGCCACGTTGGCCAATCCCCATATGGCCTAGCTCCTATTGTAGCTATCTCTAGCAATAGCACTCCTGTAGCCCAAATATCTGATGCTAGTGAAAATACACCTTCCTTTAAGCTCTCCGGAGCCATCCATAGCACTGGAAACAATCCTTTACGACACGTCATGTAGGTCGACTCTTCTTCGTCGAGCTCACGCGCCATACCAAAATCTGCCAGCTTCAGAGAGCGTTTTTTATCTATCAGGCAGTTAGCAGCGCGAATGTCTCTATGCACTAAACGGCGCTCTGTTAAATATTCTAAAGCACAGGCTGCGTCGCGGGCCCACCGAGTCAAGCATTCATCTGACATTTCATAGTCAGCCTCTTTATCATACACCAACTTCGTTGCTAAATGACGCCGTTCTATTAAATATCGCTGCAGGTCTAAGTAAATGGCATGCTCCATCAAAACCAAGGGCGGACCGTCGACTAGACAAACACCCATTAGCCTGATGACATTGTTGTGTTCTAAACGTGCAAGAACACAAGCTTCCCTAAGTATCTCGTTTTCTTCTGCCATCGATAGGAGACCTTCGTGAAGTTCTTTTGCTGCAACAACTAAAGTCCCACGACCAGGACGTGTTAGTTCAGCAAAGCGCACGCGCCCATAAGAACCAGAACCTATTTCATGTAAGAGTCTGATAGAACCCCGGTCGACCAGGAATCCAATGAGCGCTGACGCTTTTTCTTGACGGCTTTCAAGTAGTCTAGCCACTAACGCCTCGTTTTCAGCTAAAAGTCGTTTTTGTCTCATTCTTTGTGCTACATAAATTGCTATACATATAAGTAAAACACTTGTGATCATTATTAAAATGAAAGCATCGTGACATCGTGGTGTAAAATCATTACCACTGCGTACAATACAATTGTCTCTATCTGATATTTTCGCGGAGCCAAGTATCGAATAACACAAATCAGTGTCATTTATTGCGGACCAAACTTTAACTACTGTAGTGTTGACCAATTTCCAAATAGCCACCGAATCTCGTTCATTTCCTCTCCATCTACCAACAAACACTAATGGCTCGTGGACTGAAAAGTTATTTAATTTAAGGGTTTGTGCAATTCCCGTTACATTTACTGCACCAATCGCTTCGTAATAGTCTCTGTAAAGGAATATAATATTGAAATAGAATGTCATGTTTCCATTATTACTTAAAAATATCAAAAGCTTTAGGATTAATTAGAATTTTTATGCTTACTGTGCAGTGCCGAAGCCGTGTAAATCAAAGCGCCTACTAATGTCATGTCTACGATACGCTGCAAATCCATGACCAAGTTGTAACAACGCATCTGCCAAATATGAAATTTCAGGTACGCTTGTTATATTTCTTTGCATCAGTCCAGGAATTTCAGATAACTTTAGTCTTAAATCGTCGGATCCACCGAAAACCTTCCCACCTCTCCAAGAGAATTCGATCGTAACATGCACTAAGCCTTCGATTTGTCTTCTATTTTCCATGACGCACCAATCGCGTACAATCCAAACATAATTTGTCAAGGGTGAGAATACCTTTACTACTTCCGAAAGTATTGCATCGGCTAATACACAATCGGTATTTACTATAATTATTCTAGCGTCATAAGATTTCATCTCCCTTAGCCCCCAGGATATAGTATCTTCACTTACAGTAACTTGGACAGAATTAAGATTTCTCTCACTAACAATCGCTTCAGCAAACGATTTAGAATATTCGGTGTCGTCAGAAACGATAGCCACGCGAGACCATCCACACTGAGACAAGAAGTGTCTATACCCTCGTGCTAAGTCTGTCAATCTGCCTGATGTTCCGTATGTTGACTCCCCTAGAAGAGAATCTTTAGCTGGACCCGCCACCATTAAAGGAATTTGTGTAAATTGAGCTGTATTAGAACCTCCCGCCAATCCTGGGTGCCAACCAAACACGATATAGCCCGCCAAATCCTTTTGTTTACTTGCTACAGCAATTTGGAGCTCATGTTTGTTAGTACAATTTAAAGGCATCTCATTTATTCTGTAGTCCAATTCTTTTATATCCCTCCAAAGAAAATGTTTGTTTACGACTACACACACCTTCCTATACAAATCTATATATGAACCATTCTTGCACGTTATTACGTTTATTACGTATTCGGGAGGCAATTTCTTTTCTTTAACTTTATACCATTGTTCAAATTCGATTTTATTATTTAATGCCCAGAAACAAGCCGCTTCCTCAATGTTGTGTGCATCTAACTCTTTTAAAAGCACGTCTTTGATGTGTTCGGGTTTTGGAGAGAATTCATTCATCAACTTATAAATAGGCGGTGCATACTCTTTGACATCTTCTCCATCTCCAATTAGTATAGCTTTTGGAGCATTAACAATTAAACCAGATAGACACTTAGTATCTGCTCTAGGACATGGTGGAAATTCTAACTGTACAACATCAGGATCATTGATCCATATATTCTCATCTATGAAGAGATATGTTCTATTAGAATTGTATAGGGTAAACACTTCACGTCTGAAGCTTGTATCGGTGTCAAAAATGATTATTGCAACATTTAGTTCAGCAACACTAGCTCGTTTATCAAATTCTTGTAAGATTTCGCTATCATAACTGCTTTCGTTTCTCGCTAGTACTACGATACAGGGTGACTGATTGCACTGTTTTGAAAACTTCCCCTGTGATTTATCTAAACTGAAAGATAATGTTAAATTAATAATATATCTATATAACTTGGAATTTAAGAACAAAAAATCAGTGGCGATACAACCTCTTCAGGTCTGGGCCTCAGATTTCTGAATCTGTTTCATGATCATTTTTCAATCTAATAGGCAAGTAGGTGATCAGCCTCCTGTGCCTGACACACACCGTCGACTTTTTGGGTCTAAGGCAAGCCAGTTTCTTCACGATGTTTTCCTTCACCGTTCGAACGATTAAATGCGCACATAGAAAGAAACCGTCACATGCCGTCGACTCACCGTGACTCTAAGCATGCTGGTTTCCTTACGATGTTTTCCATCAACATACAAGCGAGTGACAGTGCACATAGACAGAAAACTCAGGGATGCACGCTCAAGCCACTACTCTGCTATGTTAGGATAGCTGGGTGCGAACGAAAGAGTGATACCCAGATCCCCATCTTACATTTCCTCTAATAAACTTTAGATCGCCACAATAAGGAAATGTATACATACTTGAAATTTTTCGTGGTTAAAAAGCCACATGATAATGCACTGATGTTTTTGAGAAAGGTCCAAGATTCTATGATACAGCTACTTGTGATTGAAAGTCGTGCCATGAAGTGTAAGTTAACGGGTAGGGCTGGTCTTGATAAAGACGTTATACGATCGATATTACTATCAATACCGCAATCCTCATAATTCAATATCGCTGCGGGGGCTAGCGCAAGTGATCTGAAATGTTATAAATGAAATCAAAGATTGGGGAAAGGACTATCTACAGGCGCTTATTAAAGATTTAAGTTGGCACCTGGTAGATAGTACCGGTGACCCCAGAGCTGGTGCTTTCCTCGCTCAATGAATAAGTATCGCAATACAGCGAGGAAATGCTGCCAGCGTTAAACGTACACTGCCACAGGAACCAAATTTTGAAAGTTTGTTTTAATTTTCTTTTTAGTATTACTCTGTAAGGTTAAAAAATTGTAATTTCTGTACTCTTGATAGGTATGATTACTAATAAATATTATTAAAATACACAATGGAATTTAAATTGATTTACGCTTTTTTAGTTTTTAATGGTGCTTCGGGTAGATTTATTTCTAGATAATATTATTAGATATAATATTTGGTGGTTTGGTTTCCACGCGTTGGAAAAAGGAAAAGAGGAAGACAGAGCAAGACATGGGCAGACGATATAAAGAGGCACAACTTGGACAGTCAGGGCCTGATTAACCCTTAGGCTAATTAGGCTGAAGCATAGGGCGCGACAATCTAGGGGGGCGCGGACGTGCTGAAATCGTGTCTTCGCAAGCATCATCCACTGCATTTTTCAACTAGACCAACACACAACACTAAATTAACTGTGAACTGGATCTACAAGCAGATGGAAAATTTTAGTATCTTAATTAGATGAAGAATCGGCGCAACCTGATAATCAGCCTAGAGCGGTCAGAACTCTTGATCAGTCTCTTAACTTGGACAAGGAGAGCTTATATCAGAAACTAATGGGAACAGCTGGAAGAGGCCTATGTGTCACAGGACACGTTGACTACCTAAAACGGGTCAAGTATTAGATTAAGTTTTATTTATGTAACTTAAATAAGTGTTATTATATTGTACTGGGTGTCAGCAATAAAGGCTTAGTAATAATAATATTTGGTAAGCTACAAAAAACGAGAATAATTCCAATTTCCAAACTGAACTTACTTAGTCATAAGCTCGCAAACGTTACGATGTACTGGATCCAAACGTGCTGTGTATAAAAGTCTGTTTCGCAATACAGCGAGTAATAAGGCAGCTGAAGCGCGCGCCGCCCCGCCACCTCCAGATACAATCACTTCATACTCTTGCTTGTCTATGCGCACATGTCTTTGGACTAAGAAAGGAATAAATACAAATAAATATAGTCTTTATTGACAATCTTGTAAGTTACATATTATTTTATTTCTACTTAGTTTTTGATGAAAGTTAGTGAAAGTAAATGTAAATATTATTTACTATTAGACACCGGTTTCGTGATCGTCTTGCTTTTCAGCCTAGCTTTTCATCATCTTCCCATCTACGATGTGGTCTACCTTTACTTCTCGTTTTATGTCAAGGGTGCCATTGCATTTTTTAATGTAATACGAGGCAAACGGGCAGGAGGCTCACCTGATGTTAAGTAATACTGCCATGGACACTCACACTTGCGGCTCGCAAGTGCGTTGACGGCCTTTCAAGAATTGGTATGCTCTTTTCTTGAAGGACCCTAAGTCGAATTGGTTCAAAAATACTTCAGAGGGCAGCTGGTGCCACATAGTGGTGGTGCGCGGCAAAATGACTTAAAACGCTCAGTTGTGGAACGACGGACGTCGAGGTGATACGGATGGTATTTTATTTTGCCTTGACGTCCGATAATGAAACTCAGAAAAAATCAAACGTCCATAACTTCTTTGGTCCATTTTTTTTAGAAAGGAATATGACTTCATAATTACAAAGATCTTACATCAATATATAACCTCAAGAAGCTCGCAGAAGATATAACATTCCTGAATGTTTATATGTAGGAAACATACTAAATGAATAACTCTTACATTTTACACCGATGGTAAAGATATTTTTGATAAAAACTCTATCAGCTTGTTTTGAACACAGCGTTCAATGATCACAGTAATTTAATTAATGCTTCATAGATAATGATAGATATTTCAAATTTACCATTAGTCTTAAGCGACATTAACACTAATAAAAAAGCATACTGTTCTATGTCGAAGTACCATGTTTTCAATATTATATTATATATATTCAGTTCTTATGGTAAAACTTGAATAAATAGTAAGACCTACCTTTATTAGACGAATTGTGATATACTTCATATAATCGCTGACAGTATTGTGAATTCACTTGAAAATTCACTATTAGCATAACATAATAAAATAAATATTTTTTCGACATGTTTACCGTGTTAATGTTGTAATAACTCTGTTGTTCCCCGCTCTTATCATTTATATATTTCCTTAAAGTTATTAATGGATCAATCCAGAGTTATGTAATAATAATTAATATTAACTCTCTTAACGATTTTTTGAATAATAAATATTTATTTTCAAGAATGCTACAATCTAAAGCTCGCATATTTTACCACACATAATGGCGTGCAAATTTGTCTTAAAAGGAATTTTTACATATAAAATATATTAATGATGTTAAAAATTTAGCCAACGTTCGCACTATATATATTAACGTAAGGACTACGCTTGCAAGATCCAGAATGATACTGGCTGGACCTTACCCTTCTCGGAAGCGGATTTGCGAAGACCTCCAACATCACCGCTGGTCGCAAAACGCGGACTGCGGAGAGTCCAAAAGAAAACTGCCAGCAGTGGTAGTAGTGACAAAGCGACCCTTAAACCTTAACATAATTAATTTCAAAGTAATAACGTCAATTACGGGCCACTGTCTCACTAATAAACATCTATTTGTCCTAGGTGCGACAGACAGCCCCATGTACAGAGGCTGTTTCAGCGCAGAGATGCTCTCTCACCCACGTAGTCCTGGAATGCATGACTGTAGCCCAACGAACAGAAATCAGGAGCAGTGAGGCTGCTTCGTGAAACCTGCTTAGCGCCCAGCCAACTTCTGAGCTACTGGAAGGATTTTACGCACACGACCAAATAGGCGCCTAAGCCTTGTTAAATTCAACGTTAGTATTGTCATAGCTTTGAAAATAACCCGAGACCATGTGTCATAATAAAGAAAAATTATCTAGAAAATCGACACCTCTGTTTATATTATCCTATATAAGGGCGTGACCAAATATAGCGGCGTGGAGCGCGGCCCGCTGCACTCTTTTTGTACAAGTGACGCGCGCTTTATAGTGCGCAGGTGCATTCGCATTAGGGATGATCGATATTGACATCGATGTCATAATAGAAAGCCCAACATCGAGGATTTTTGCATTAATAATTGACAAAGAAATAAAATACAGTGAAATGGTACGAAATTTATTAAGAAACAAAAAATATAACATATTTCGATATTTTTTATCATCTGACTGTATGTAAAGTAATTTTGATGAAGAAGAACCTCTTAATCTATTTCTTTGTTGATAAAAAGTAGTGAGGAAGTGTGAGAGAGAAAGAGCGAGCGAGACTACGAAGAATGAACGAAGTGAACGACCGGTGCGCAGTGAATAAATACTCGTTCAGAATTTTAACCTGATTTGTGGAAGCGTTTACAGAAGACTTAAATATTTTTCGTAAGTTGCATTGGTCGTGCCAACATCGATGTTACGATATTTTTCGTATAGCAACATCAAGTTCACATAGTTGTTGTCTCCTACGAATGCCGCATGTTGCTGCCGCGCACCTTGCATGCCCTGTTTGGTCACGCCCTATTGTGCTATCACGGAATTTATAAAAACGTAAACTAGAGGAAATACTAATATAGAGACAAAGGTACTTAAGACAATAAAGAGTTTATAATAAGGTTTTGGAAAAAGGTGTTAAATAAAAAACATTGTAAATTCAAATTATTTATTTGTGATGTTTTACATAACACAAAAACACTTATATCGAAAATCATACAAAACAGTCACCATAAATATTAAATTAGATATATTATGTACAAGTTTAAAAACTTAAAACTACTTAACAACTATGACTAGATCTTGGAATGTATTACGTAGGTACAACAGTGATTCTCAATATACTTCTTACAGACGTACTCAGAGTCGTTCAATTATCTTTAATGGAAACTTAAACAACGGTGATTAACGAGTAAGCTCGCTCGGGTAAGAGCTTTTAGAGGCTTTTAGAGGACACTGAACAAGGTATAACGTAATATTAAGAAACAATTATTTATGAATAACTGATTAGTGACGGTAATATATTTCCAAAAGTATGTAACTTTAGAGGACTCCCGGGTTTTTGACATGTTAACAGGAATGTAAATTACCATGAAGCAAGTCCCGGTTGAAGCATCGCCCTTAGAAGTAAAAAATCGTTATAAAAACTTGTAGCGAAATCGGAGAACTCGCTGTCCAAGATGCAACGCACTCGAAACGTGAAATTACGTGAAAATTTTAATAAATTGGCGTATGTGTTGAAGTTTTATTAATCGGGTATATCCGTCGAGTAAACCAAAGACCATAGAATGGAATAATCTATTCCTTCTAAGGTAGCGTTCAAGTATTACGTAACGAATTTTGGAGGGAGGAGGGGTCCTTTTGTAAAACGTAAAGGCCGATTTACATTATCTTAGTGTTTAGGAGAGTGCTTTAGTACAACTTGAAAGGCAAGTTCTTTAGCGTAGCGTTTACTAAAGCAAGTAGCGTTTACATGTTTCAACTAAAGTACTATCCTAAAGCACTCTCCTAAACACTAAGATAATGTAAATCGGCCTTTACGATGAGGGGCGGGGATGTAATTACGCGTTATTGTTAATAATACTCGACTTTCCAGTACTTTACAAAATGTAATGGTAAAATTTAGGTATAAAGAGTCACTAGGTGGTCACGAAACGTTTTATTATACTTGGGTACAGAAAAACGTTACGGCGCGTTACATGGGGGGAGGGGGAATCAATAATCTCCAAAAATTACGTGACTTAATACTTGAACGCTCCCTAAATGCAAATTAACTCTGCTATTCGTCATTCGAATTTATCTTTGGACTCTTAATAAAAAGGCTGAAATATAGCTTGGGGCTAAAAGTTATACTAATTCGCACGGACTAGGAGCCAAAACTCAAAATGTAACGGAGTCAAAAAAATATAACGCATGTCTTTTATTCAAACTTTTCTCTTAGTTTCTTAGTAATAATGAAGTTATCTAAAGTAAGTCTACTACAGTCATTATCAAGAACTTATGACAATTAACTATACCGTCTTAAATACTTGTCTTGAGCAGCGACGTTTGTCCGATATTTGAAATATTGTAGAAAAACTTGGACCACTTCCAGATTATTAATTAACTGGTACTACTAATTCCTCTTTTCCAATTATCCAGTAAGTGTAAATGTTTGTATATTATAACCAAGCATTATTTTACTAAAAACTTAAATAATAAAATAAATATATTTTATCCTAAATCATCTCGCGAAATTGTATTCCCGAAAAGTGTTGACTTGTGATAGGTATTATTTTTAATATAATACAAGCTGTCATATATATTAATATATATTTTTTTGAATATTTGTAGATAAATATAGCTTATATATAATGGTGAAATAATTCTTTGCAGTCCCAGTAGTTTAAAAACAATTATAAAAATATATGAATATAGATGAACTATAGGAGATGTATATACACAAAAATATGTTGAACAAAATAATCATGCATAACCTAACCAAAACGATAGAACTATGACACAATTAATTAGTGCGATAATTACTTGAGGAGAAATCGACCAAAATTTATTTTTGGTTTTCCCTGATATTATATTTCAAGAATAATAAATATATCTTTTATAGAACAAAACAAAAAAAGTCCACACGAGTATTAGCTAAACTCTAAAGCGTAATGAACCGAAGCACAGCTTCATCAGTGATACCAACTGTTACCAACTTTTGTTATACACTCGGTTTGAGATATACAGTCAAAATCTGTTATAGACATCGAAGGGACTCATATTTGGTCGTAAAAACCGACACCCCTAAAGGCTGATTTACATTATCTTAGTGTTTAGGAGAGTGCTTTAGTACAACTTGAAAGGCAAGTTCTTTAGTGCTTTAGTGCGTTGCGAGTGAACGTTTACATTTCTTCCAGTAGAGTATCATTACAGCGCCACAATGAACGCGCAACGACGTCGGCAAATACGCTCTATTCTACGCAAAATACTAACTGTAGTTATGGAACAAATAGAAGACGAGATTTTATTCGAAATAAATAAACTAAATATAAATAATAAACAAAATAGCTTCTTTTAAGGCAGTGTATGCCGAATGCCTAGCCGGTTTGTTTTTGTATAAATTGTTTTTAACGTTTCACAAACATTCGTGAACAACATATTCAGACACAAATTTGATAGTTGTATCTTCCGACCATTTAGCCATCTATAAAAATCAAAAAACACGCACGCGTTTCATGGCACTTATGCACTCTCCTAAAGATTTGACTAAATTACGTGTTTACACACAACAAGGCAAGATCTCGGGGAGTCCGCGGGCGCGGGAGGGGTATCACTTGAAACAAAAATAAAAAAAATTCTATTTTGATTCAACTTGAAAGTCAAGTAGAACCGTACTAAAGCAAGTAGCGTTTACTAAAGCCAGTAGCGTTTACATGTTTCAACTAAAGTACTATCCTAAAGCACTCTCCTAAACACTAAGGTCATGTAAATCGGCCTTAATGGAGCGTTCAAGTATTACGTCACGCAATTTTTGGAGATCATTAACCCCCCCATGTATCGCGCCGTAACGTTTTTCTGTACTGTTTTCTATAGTAAAGTGTTTCGTGACCACTTAGTAATTCTTTATACCTAAAAGTTACCATTATGTGGTGTAAAGTACTGGAAAGTCGAAAATAATATTAACAATAACGCGTAAATCAATCCCCGACCCGCATCGTAACGTTTTACAAAAAGACACAGATCAGAAATTGATCTTTTATAGTTAATTTACAATATAGATAGCTGTGAATGTTGGATAATTGCACTCTAAATTACGTACTATTTCGTGTCTTTCTGTCAAATTGTACTTCCGCTGTGACGAAAAGAGACGGATGCAACAGAGGAATTGGGTTTTTTTAGGAACGAGAATTTGTCTCGTTACTGTTATAGAAACAAATGTACACCGAGTTGTATAAATATTTAAATATTATATATTTATGTTATAAAAATTAAATGCGTAAACGATTATGGCATCTAATAATATATAAAATAATCTATGAACTACGTAAATAATTGTACACAATTACGCTAAATGTACAACTACTATCAAATTATTAAACAAAATACAAAATTCGTCTATTATTACAGAAGTAGCTGCCGCGTTTTAAATTAAACTTTATTTATATAAATGCGAATTTATTACGTAAATCTAGTAAAAATATAGCGATTGCAAATATTAACTTCGCATAGATGGAGCAAAAATGCAATATTCTCTATATCAAAACTGTCAGCGACAAATGACAGCTGTCATTTGACAGTTGACAAGCAATTCACATGTATTAAATGTTTTATTAGACTAAAAATAAATAAGTTTTTCGTTGTTAAAAGAGATTCATAGTTTACTCCTCCCACAGTTGTTCCATATCAATAACCCCATAAAACAAAATAAAAAATTCTATACGTGTTATACCACTTTGACATACGGATTTTGTATCTTTTTATGTCATTTGCCAATATTCCATAGTGCATTCATTTCAACGGTCGGATTGTTGGATACCAGAGGAGGCATACAATTAAAATATATCATAAACATTGAAGTGTAAGGATCTGGAAAAACAAAAACATTCGACAAGAAACAAAGGAAGACCGAAAGAGCGAGATTCGAGGTTGGAAAAAACTGGAGGAGATTTTCTCGCGGACGGGGGTCGCATAAAATACCAAAATTGTACATTTGTAGGGGTGATGCTATATTATTATATATTACCCCTATAACGCAATATCCGTCCCCATATAATGCGGTTGTTCTACCCTATAATGCGGAGTTATAAGTGAGAAATTTATAATGAGTTGTCAAGTCCATAATTAGTATTGCGTTCCTTTGCACCTGTTTCAACTGTGTTGTTATAAAAAACTAAATAACTTTATTAAATTCGTGTTCCTAGTTTAAATTGTTCAAAGAAATGGTTTTACGAGAATACTCGTATATCGCGTTATATGGGGTTTACTGTATTATATTTAAACTAGTTGATAAATAAAAGCTTATAATTGTCTAGGGTCTACCACAACCACGACTTTGTCTTAAGGTTGATTTATGTGAAGGATACTTGCTGTGTTAAGTATCTTCACAAACTAACAATAGGCGTGGAGAGACGGACGCAACCACCATATAGCATGTCGGGAAGCTGATAAGGCTCTGTTGTTACCGCATCCCGCCTAAGGCGATTGCTGGTGGTGCTTTGGGTTTTTAGTGGGTATGCACAATCGCGAGTCCCACATAACACTCCCGCACTAAGCAGTCGCGCCGCGGTATGCGCAATGCATTTCTCCAAGTAAAATAGGGAAACAAATGAATGCCAATTCTCTTATAAACTAATAGCATTTGAGCATAATCTAAACCTTATATTTAAAACTATAAGTAAGTGAAAGTATTTAGCTGCATAGGAACACTTAAGGTAAAAAGGCACTTTGTTCTACAAACGTCACTTTAAAACAGATTAAAAATATTTTATAGTTAAGTTGAGCTTTTCGATTTCTATGTCTTAGTAATAGCTGTTCAATAAATTATTTATTGAATAAAGGAGAAGCTAAATAAACAGAAATGTCCGTTTTGCAACTAAAAATGGTTTTAACTTAAATATTTTATAATTAAAACCTAAGTAGCTTTGAATTTGAATTTTACTTAGGTTAATAAATTTAGTTAATTATTACGAATATTATTATGCCAAAGCGGTTTTGTATTACAAATTATTTTTGATATTTGTACTGTATATATATTTAACGTAAATCTTTGGTTACTTAGCTATATAAAATTCAACTTATTGGAGCACTGGTACCTATGAGCACGGGTACTCTGCAACTTAAAACAACGATTCCGATTACAATGTACTTATTTTAGCGCCCAAGATTGGGTATGGATATTGAGACTTATGAACTTCAAACTATGAAATCGTTTTAGAAAGTTACAGAATACCGATGCTGACTATAAATTATTATATTATATATATTATTAAAAAAACATTGTCAAACAAAGATCGATAGTTAAACGTTTTAAACGCTTATTTAGCCTTGAGAAAGGCGATACCCATGGTTTAGAATGAGTATTTACAAATTATATTTACCAATTAACTATGGTAAGAATCGGTCGTTTTCCCGCGGTGCGTCTGCGCTGAGGTAAGTGACGTCGGTGGTCGCGGAAGGAGGGGCGGCCCATGATACCCATCGAGCCTATAAAAGGTTTCAATTCTTAGTAATGTTCTTTAGCCCAAACAAAGTATAGTTCCCAGGCTATTGAATCGTTTAAAAACTTTCGCAAACATGGCCAAGTTACAGCAGAAATTATAAAATGGATGGATATATGGGAAAGAAACAAATAAAAAACGAATGTGTTTAAAATATAGCAACACTAAATAAAAGTTACTACCAATACAAATTTTCAGTATACAATAATACATTAAAAAAATAAATCAGTGGCGCTACAACCTCTTTAGGTCTTGGCCTCAGATTCTGTTTTATGATCATTTTTAAATCTAATAGGCAAGTAGGTGATCAGCCTCCAGTGCCTGACACACGCCGTCGACTTTTTGGGTCTAAGAAATGTCGGTTTCCTCACGATGTTTTCCTTCACCGTTCGAGCAAATGTTAAAATGCCCACACAGAAAGAAAATCCATTGGTGCACAGCCGGGGATCGAACCTACGACCTCAGGTATGAGAGTCGCACGCTGAAGCCAACACTGCTCAACATAAAAAATATTTTATAAACCTTAAAAATACATTTAAAAAAAAAAACAACCAAAAACTCACTTCAGCTCTTTCCTTGGACAGTCTCCAAGAGTCAACGTCAAGAGACAAGGCATCCAAGGGTAAATCAAGACATGGAGACAGCAGTCGAGGAGTGTCAGCTATGAACGCGGCCACCTCCGACGCTGTGGGACGGGACTTGTACTCCGACTGCCAGCAGGACTTGATTAGGCCTTCTCTGTAATAAAAAAACACGTAAGGTAAGGTATTTTTTCAATATTAAAAAAAAAATAATAGCAGACCGGCCAAGCGTTGCTGTGGCTAAGGTTTTTGTTACATTACATAGTAGTAAACCACCGTCACCGTGACCACGCACGCTGTAAAGCACGCGAAACGTCGGATAAATTTAAAATTATGTTAAATTATTGTAAATTTATATAATACATAACTTTAATCCGGTAAAAAGTTTTTTCTTTAAATGTGTATAGGTTATGTCAATCAAAGACAATACTAGTAGTAAACTATTCAAGGGAAACGGTAGGAGAACTTATGTGAAAGGTAGATAGCTTATGTGAAACGTTGGTACTTTTAACACAGCGCCATCTGTTAGAATTGTATCAAACAAAATATTTGCAATAAAATAATATTGCGGGTATAAATTGAGATGTAAGCTATCCTATCTTTTAAGTTGGATCAAACTGTACACGGTGTGCAAATTTGATTGATATCGGTTCGGTAGTTTAGGAGTCCATAGCGGACAAACAACGTGACAAGTAATTTATATATATTAAGATAAGATATCAGTGGCACGTCAACCTTTTTAGGTCTGGGCCTCAGATTTCTGTATCTGTTTCATGATCATTTGTCAATATAATAGGCAAGTAAGTAATCTCTTGTGTCTGACAAGCTTGTTTCCTCACGATGTTTTCCTTCACCGTTTGAGCAAATGTTAAATGCGCACATAAAGAAAGTCCATTGGTGCACAGTCGAGGATCGAACCTACGACGGCTGAGAGTCGCACTAGGACAACATTGCTTTTTTAATATTATATTAAAAATCAACACACAAATTTTGTGACGGTGGAATAAGGAACAAAAGGAATATACTAAGATTGACTAGAAAATAATTTTTTATAAGATAAATGAAATTTTGTTTTATGGTTTTTAAAAATCCCAGAAATCACGTTACTATGCCTCACTAGTTTATGGGTAAATTCTTAAAATGATCAATGTCAAGACATCCTAACGCCATATTCAAAAAAATAATATAATATTAACATCGCTTAAACAAAAGTCTGTCTCTTTTCATCACAGCGTAAACATAATCAACAGAAAGAGACGAAAATAGTTGAAACGGCATAAGATTTTTTTCTAGGTAACAATTCGAAAATATATTTTATAGAAAAACTTACAATTGAGGCTTCAAACCCGTCGGCAGTGTAATTGTCTGTCCAGATTTCACTTTATTCAACACTTCACTATTACTAAGTCCTTGGTAGGGCAAGGAGCCAAACGTCACTATTTCATAGAGGAGAACACCGAACGACCACACATCAGACGCAGGCAAAAATATCCCAAGAGCTAAACTCTCTGGTGCCATCCATCGCACTGGAAGCATTCCTTTCCTGCTAAATCTGTAGTAATCATTCTCAAAAACAAGCCTCGTCATCCCAAAGTCAGCTAACTTCACGACTCTTCTTGCGCTGACTAAGCAATTTCGTGCTGCGACATCTCTGTGCACGTATTTCATTTGCGCTAAATACGAAAGCGCCCTCGCAATATCCAAAGCCATGCCCGTCAGTCTTCTAGCAGACACTTGCTCTTCTGGGTCGTCTCCAGAATCCGAGTTAGCTAGATGCCTTCGAGCTAGAAGGTAGTTCTTCAAGTCTCCATAGAGCATGAACTCCATAACCGTGCAGACTGGTTCAGTCTTTGTGATAACGGCCAATAGTCGTACGACATTCTTGTGATCGAAGCGTTTCATTACTTCCGCTTCGGATAGAAAATCTAGTTTTTCCTCGTTACTGGCTCCTGCTTTTAAGGTTTTGACTGCTACCGCTGTCCAGCCTCGATCTTCGGCCAATAGGGCGTGCCCGCCGTACACGGTCCCAAAAGCCCCCATGCCCAATTTTCTGTTTATAACAACTCTTTCACGAGGGATTTCCCATGGATCCAAGCCTACAGCCTTGACAAGTGGAAGTCTTCTTAAGGTTAATGCTTCGAGTTTTGCCCGATACTTCTTCTCTGCCCGCCGCTTGCAGTAGACCATTAGTCCGGATAAAATCACGATTGTAACTCCCAGCAAAGTTGATACTAGAAGAATGGTTGATGTACGGCATTGTATGTTGAATAAGTCGGCTAAGGGCTGTAGGGCGCATCGATCGTGGCCATCATCAGGCCTACGACCATCAGCTGTGTACCACTTCAAGGCATTTTCTTCTAACTCCAGTTTATCATCAAACCATCTTCCAATCTCACGTCGACGCTGACCGTCCCATTGGTAGATGATAAGAGGAGAGGATCGGGCAAATATAGCGCCATCTTTGCTCAGTTTAATCCATTCGAATTTCCCCGTCAGTCCTACATATTTGATGAGCGTTGCGTTGGTCACCAACGATCTGAAAACGGATTTTGTTTTTAAACAAGTTTCTAATTCATTGAAGAGCCAAATTAATTGCTTAATTATTATAATTATTACACGTGCGTAATACTACAAGCCACAAAACCAGTTTTGCGATGACGAAATTATAAATACTAAAATTAATAATTTCTAACTTAGGCTGAAAATGGTAATGAACAAAAAATACTGGTATTATTGTGAAAAAGCGTGGGGCGCTCTGTGCCATATTTTTCGTCTATAGCAAACCACGCTTTTTCACAATAATACCAGTATTTTTTGTTCATTACTATTTTCAGCCTAAATTAGGACTTATTTTTCACTTTTTAGTTTGATGAGCTTTAAAAGCATGTTTTTTAGTTTTTTTTTTTAAACTTTTATTTTTTACTAAATTTTTTTTTGGATTATTGCATTGTCATCGATCTTTGACGGGTGCGCAAAATTTGAATAAAATCTGTCCGTTTAAAGTGGGTCAAAATCGAGTCCGAAGGTACATTACTTACAAGTCGGTTACATACGTACATACATACAGGTGAAGCTAATATAAAGCGTGTAAAAAAAAAGAACTTATACATTTTCAAGATACTGCTTTCTTTTTATGTAACAGGAGGCAAAACGGGTTGGAGGCTCACCTGATTTTAAGTGATATCCGCGCCAATGTCACACTCACATTGTCAGAAGACTCGCAAGATAATACATAATATGAGAGAGAGAGAGAGAGAGTTCTTTATATTACTGTAGTGATATATTAAAAAATCATTCCTAAACGCACACGTTATACAGTAACTATTGACTCTAGTTCAAAGCCTCATTTTGAGTTCCGCAAATTTATAAATAAATATATATCTCTGTTTTAAGCTCCAGAAGTCAGGAGTTATTACCAACAATCAAGTGACAAAATAAAATTATTCTCACACACCTTAAAAGTTCAGGATCATGAAGATCGTCAAGGGCAGCTGGTCGTGCAATGATCAGCTTTTTGAGAGCGCTGGCCCAAAGCTTTAGCACATCATACAGCAAAGCTGCATACGGACCTGGCTTGTCGCATGGTTTGTTTAGCATATGACAGTCCTCTCTCCAACGGTACTCCCATGACTCCATTTCTTCCGACTTCGTGGTATTTGTATTCTGATAACAAACAGATTTTGAATTCTGGTGAAAAGGCCACTAATAAGCCATACAGACTTGTTCATTCGGTAAGTTGTATTCCTATAAAAAGTATATTCAAAACAAATGACTGTCACGGCAATTATACAATTGGCCTAAATCGTAATTAAGTTTAGGTAATTAATAATAGTTTGTGTTTTAATAGTTTACTTAAGATCTGGGTTGAATGCCTTGTGCGACCCCCGGGGAATTCAATGCGGTGCCAGATGTCATTCATTCAGAATGGATGTGTCTGGCACTGCAGGTGATATGGAGGGCCTAGGAGGAATTTTTTGTGGGTCGGGTTTCTCCCCTCTGGTTAGCAGAGGGATAAGAGATAACCATCCCCACAGTCCCCGCGGTAGCGACTGAATACGCCCGCGGGCCTGCATTTGTGCATTTTTACCTCCTTCATAAAAAAAAAAAAGTTTACTTAAGATAATATGCTATTGCCCAATTTAGGAATGTGACATTTGAAATACATCTTTCTCTCGTATTACTTTTCAGGATATTTATACAATTAACAAGCCATCAACTGATAATGATATTGCACCTGATGAGACTAAAAGTTATGCCTTATCACCACCACCTCAAATGAGGAGAACTGATAATATATTGGATTCCGACTTAGTTTATTCATTAACAGCAAAGAGAGATGAATTTTCAGTATTTGGTGAATATGTCACCGTAAAATTGTAAAAACCGTTAGATTGTAATCTATCTCGCGAGATTGTAAACTGTCGAAAGATTGTGAACCTCAACGAACTGCTTACAAATTAACGTATTATTATTCGGTAGTTATATGAAATTGTTGGGAAGTAAAATTAATCTGTAATTGACCAAAGAAGTTTGAATGATAACTAAGTTAGTGTAGTACAATCTACATTGCAAATGAACTGCGTTCACTAAAATGTAAAAGAGAGATGTAATATTTGACGTTAAAATTAATATGCTAAATGAATTTAGTCTGAAACCTTTGGGCAGCTGTCTTGCGAGTGTATATATCGTGCTGTTAAGATCTTATGAACTTTTTTACGCTGAACCAGTATAAATGGGATGAGGTGGTACGATTCCTGGCTTGGAATGGACTTTTCCATGTGCGCATTATACACTTCCTCGTGAGAAACATCGTAAGAAAACCGTAATGTCTTAGATATAAACAAACGACGGCGTGTGTCAGGCACAGAAGGCTGACACACGTCTAACAAGAAAATAATAATTACAGAAATCTGAGGCCAAAACCAAGGATTTTGGCGTCATTGCCGGCGTCGCACTTCTATTCATATTTCACCGTTCATAACTAAGAGCGGTTAATTTTATTATTACAAAACGTATATTAAATTTGTTAACATTTTTCATAGTTTTTTAATGAAAGTATTACTATATGTAGATAGACCTACGTATATATATAATAACTCTATATATAATAGAATAACAATAATTTACTAAAAGAAAAATAAAGATATTCCGATTAGAGTTTTGAAAAATCGACTTGGTATATTACTTTTGGAAGAAATGATTATTTGCGTGAGACACTGTAGTTGATATAAATTTAATAAAAATAAGTATGATATGATATGTACGATACAAATAATATAAGAATTGACTAATTCATATGACTAATAATATAAAATGTAAAATTCCTTAAAAGATTTGCGCGCCATTGTGTGTGGCAGAATATGCAAACTAACGATTGTAACACTGCAATAAATTATTATTATTTTAAATATATCAAGGGAAACACAGCACCAAATGGAAGATTTAAATATAAAACACATTACAACGATGTAAAAAATTTTTTAGGAGTTGTTATTTTGTCTAATTTCAAATGACATTCAAAAAATTTGAATATAATTCCAATAAGAAAACAATTTATAACTAATTTGCAGTTAATGTAAATCTAATTCCTGCTTTTTGATTGGCGACACACTTCGCGGTCAGCTACTTACATATTCATTCTGTATTTTTTGCAGTTTCATAAATGTTAATTCAAACTTAATGTATGTAGCTCAAGCTTTCAAATGTTAACTGTGCATTAATTTTTGTTTTTTGTTTTTTTTTTCATATTTCAATGGGCCAACGGACGGGAGGCTCATATGATGTTAAGTGATACTGCCGCCCATCGACTCTCAATGCCCGATGGCTCGCGAGTGCGTTGTAGGCGTATTAATTGGTACGTTCTTGAAGGACATCATCCACGGGTTAATTGAGTCACAATAGATATAAATAAGTAGTAGATAATTACGAGGCAGAAGAAAAATGATCAAAGAGAAGATTTTTAAATAATATAAAGACTGAGCGTCTGATATCAATCGGTAAGGAATTACATAGCAGGATACTTTGCACTGTAAAGGAGTGATAGAATTCAGTTTTATAGTAGTTATAGGTAATTTTACTTTTTGAAGTGAAAACTTCTTTAGCGGCGTTGTACACTTTTTTTGGAATGGGTAAAAATTTTAAACTCGCGTCAGGACACGTGACCTGATCGAAAATTCGTAAGACGGATGGAGAGTAGACAGCTAGCGCGGCGAATTTAATGTAATATAAATTGTCATGTTTGTGTACGATAGCGCAATAAATAAATATTGTATTCTACCACATAAATACTTTTATACTTTAAGGAAAATTGATTTCAAAGTGTGAGGGGAACACTTATCTAGCTATCGGTAATTGTTATGTTTACAAAAACTGCTACTATTTTTTTTGTATTATGTACGTACGTACGTACGTACGTAATTGGAAAGATAAATTATACTACACAAGGACAAATGTTTTTATAACTTTTCCACGAAATAAATTAAAATTTTAGCGAACATTAAATTGGTTTTTATCACATCGTTCTCAACTTCACCGACTAAAGAATCGAGATCTTGGATGTCAAGTTATGAATTCATTTTCACTATTTCTATAGGTTATATTCTCCATATGGAATGTAGTTTAAAATCCTTTTTTTAATATTGTATAATAGTATTATTATTTTTAAAAATAATTACCATTTGTTATTACTATTTGTTGTCATAACAGGTTTTTCCTAATTTTGTGGTGCAAATAATTAATTAAAAGGTTCCAACACACAAAAAGCTTGCCTTCCTCTGTCAATCTTACAGCCAATTTGGAGCCAACTAGGCATCGCGAGAGACGATGGCAAGCCGCTGGTTGAGTATGGGATGCTACTTATGTGGACATATTAGCCCCTGGCGCGGCCGAAGAGCAGGCGGAAAAGAATAAACGGCTCAAATATAGTATTTCCTCCAACTTTGATTTTGTTCCCTTTGCAGTAGACTCTTGGGCCGTGGGGTTCAAGTGCACTGGCGCTAATTAAATATTTAAGTTTGCGCTTGGTATATAGCTCCGGTGACCCAAGCTGGTGCTTTCCTAGCTCAACGAATAAGTATCGCAATACACCGAGAAAATGCTGCCAGCGTTAAAGGTACACAGCGACCTAACTTTTAAATTTTGTTTTAATTTTCAATTGAAGTGAAACTTCTTTATAGACGTATGGGAGAAATTTTGTAGCAATGTAAAAAATCGTCACGTTTTTCGGTTACGCGCCATGTTGCTTTTTGAAGTCAAACTTCTTTATCGGCGTTGGAAAAAAAATTACCGTCATATTTTGCGGTTACGCGCCATCTTTTTCTTGTCCCTACCACGGTTGATCCGAAGAGATTCGAAGCCATTAATAACAAAAATATATAATAACGATAACAATGATAGTAATAATTCTATTACAATTGATGAAATTCTGTAATAATCTTAGTAGTAATAAGGTAAAATTAAATAATTGTATTTGTATTCATGTCTATGATAATAAAAGCCTTTTGTTAAACTTTATATAATTTAACTTTATTTAACCAATTTCTGTAAAGTTGCATATAGTAGATCATTTTTCGAAAAATAAGGTCATAAAGAAATTTCACTTCTTACGTGTGTACACCCAGTACACGCACACATGTTTATTTTTTTAATATTATTATGAACATTGTATAGGTATTTGTGTATTAAATTGAACTTACATCATCCAGCCATGGTAGCATCCACTCCTGGGCCACAGAAATATGTCCAAGAAGCATTTCGTCAATTTCTTCAGCTGTACATGTATCGCCTTTAGGCGTTTGCCAATTGGGTGGAAGACCAGAAGGCAGGATCCAGACAGCACCGTTGCTGGGGGTTAGGCCTGACTTGTGACCCGCACATAATGCGTGGCGTACTGCCCGGGCATCTTCTACTGATATATAGATGATTCGCCCATTTGCCCGAGCTGCGCGATCTGCCCACTGTAATATACAAGTTAAAATCCAATTTCGGCAAATTAGGTTTATTAATCCCGTGTAAAAGACAAGATTATAATCAAACTTAGCGATATATTTATTTACTTTGGACACAAAAACTCTTTGATTCTAACATTGAAGCTTAAATAGGAATCGTATTTTATTTCGTCAATTTTTATTATTATTTTATAAGTGACTAGCTGACTCGGCAAACGTTTGTTTTGCCATGTATATTATTCCTAGGAAACATTTTTTTACTTCAATAAAAATAATTATCTACAATAATAAAAAAATATGGGTTGTATGTATTTTTGTATGCTGTATCATATCATTTTTTTCTAAAAACAAAAAAAGTAATTTTTGGGTGAACACCCCTTATCACTAAGGGGTTTGAAAGATAAATAGTAGCCAATTCTCAGACTTGCCGAATATTCATAAAAAAATTCATAAGAATCGGTCGAGCCGTTTCGGAGGAGTATTGAATGTTCCATAGGAAGGAACATTGTGACACGAGAATTTTATATATTACACTTTGAAAGCCGTTTCATTATAGGAACCCGTGTGTTGTTAATAAATTAAGGACCACGTAAATTTTTTTATTGCAATTCGTAACAAAACTCCACTAAGAAGCTTACCAATGTAAAAATAGAAGGATCGTACTCCGGTCTTTCATCTGGTAACTCCAGGTTAACTATAAAGTCAACTCCAAAACTCGCTGTTGCTAGGGCTGAATGTGTTGCTGTTTCGCTTAGAGATACCATCCGTCTCCATCCTAAACTAGTTGAAAAGGCTGCTACAGCAGATCCTATGCTTCTAGCGTCTCCAGCTGCTAATAACGCCAATGGGGCCGCTGGGGGTGACGGAGGAGATTGAGGGGTATAGGCGAGCGCTGGGAGACGATGGGAAGGGCCCTGACGAACCACGTCTGCAAATGGTACCCCACATGCAGGTCCAACAGCAGCAGTCAACGCATCATAGTCACCAGTTCCCAAAGCGTCTATTAGGTATTTATAAGCTTGTACTGCATTGCAACGGTCGTCATATGTTTGGACCTGAAAATAATGAGGCATGCTCAAAAACCTAAAGAAGTGTTCACTGCATCTTCTACCGCATTTACTATGGAGAGTGTTCTGAGGAGTTGTTCATCGGATGTCGAGGCAGAATGAAATTCCACCCGTATCACATCGACGTCCGTCGATCCACAACTGAGCGTTTTTTAAGGCAGTTTCTGCCGTGCACCACCACTATGTAGAACCAGCTGACCACTGAAGCTGGTTGGTTCGGAAATGCTTTTTCAAGAAAAGAGAGTACAAAATTTAAGGCCAGCAACGCACTCGCAAGCCCTCTGGCATTGAGTGTCCATGGCCGCGGTATCACTCTTAACATCATGTGAGCCTCCTGCCCGTTTGTTCTATAAAAAACAGTATATAGTCATATCAGATACCAACCTTAAAAGTTGCAATTCCAGGGAGAAGTCCTTCAAGATCTCTAGCAGCTAGTACTGCTGCAGCCATTAACGCCGAAGAGTTGTAAACTTCACGTTTTGTGTCTTCAGGTAAAAATGTGACTACACGTAATTGACGTACATTGTCGCGAACTGGATGATCAGACAAAAAGGCAAGAGCACCAGCCTCGACACCGTGATCTCTCTTCTTCGTCGCCAACTCTTGCAAACCAGAAAAGTTGATTTTTAATCTGCGTAAAGCTCGAACAGCCGAGGGAGACCTAGCTAAAGCTCTCGTGTTAATCCATTTCACAACACGGCGGCTTTCAAAGTGACATTTCTCTGCGTCCATTTTACATGGTGGAGGACCCAGAGGGTAGAACGGCTCTTGGAAATGTTGATTCCAGTCACAAACAAGCGTTCGATTGTTGATACTATTGGTGATATTGTGTAAATTTGCTCCTACTGGAACGACGATAGCGCGAAGATAGTTTTCCCTTACTACTTCGTATAAAAGACGAGCCTCCCCCACATCACTTGTAAAGATAGTTGCACATGATGTATTTGAGTTACACCATTCTGGCTCATACAATTTAGGAAGCTTTGGTTGGCTGTAAAATATTTCAGATAATTAAAGATTTATCAATTTCAATTTACACACATTAGGTTATTTGAGATGAGACAAAGAGAGCCGGAATGACTTGGACTATGGACGCCTTCTTCTCTTTCTTTCTCTTCAGATCTTTAATGTTGTATTGTATAAAATTATAAGGTAAAAGAAAATTTTAGTAATTTTTGATTGGCATTACGTATTAAAATTCACACTTACTTTTTCAATGTTATATTATTTTGCATATCAGCCTGTAGTTCTACTGCTGTATCTCGTGGTATGTAATACTTTCGAGCTATTAAAGCGTCTTCTAAATCCAGTATTGATCTAGCTGGTGGTGGGGCCACACACACCCGTCTAGTTGGGGACATAATAACATCGCCAAGATCATCCAAGCCATTATTCCTGAGCAACCACGATGAGAGCGTACTACCCGCTGGCACTGATAAGAGCGCTACGTGTAATTTTCCCAGACCTAGGTCTGAGAAGATTGCTTTTTGGCAGGCGACTGAGTCTGCTCTTGATGGAGACACACATAGTTCCGGTGGTGGAACTGCATGTGCTCTTATTCCTCCTATGCGTAATGTTAGTGCAGCTAACTCTGCTAACGCTGGTGACGCATCGGCACCATCTCCCGCCACACATGCTGTCACTGCTATGGATTCTTTGTGAGTTATGTTAGTTTCTGTAATAGATTTACTTGGAGTTCATTTTAAATTTCTAGATTATGTAATTTTTAAACCGGTTTAGGTAGATAATAATTTTTTTACTGGATTTAAGTTATGTATTTACATTTATTTTTCAAAAAAGTGACTAAAGACAAAAGGTGTTGAATGTCAAAAAGTGTCACAGCTGTAGAAAAAGTTGCATTATACATTATATATATTATATAGATAATGCATACAGGTGTGACACTTTTCGACTTTTTCTACAGCTGTGACACTTTTTGACATTCAACACCTTTTGTCTTCAGTCACCGTGACCACGCACAAAGCAAGCGAAACGTCGGTTAAAATTATGAAAAATAGTTAATACATAACTTAAATCCGGTAAAAAATTGTTTTATTATCAAATGTGTGAAAGTTATGTCAATAAAAGACAATACTAGGTTTAGGTAGAGTCAATAAGGAAAGCTATGTAAAACTATTAACGCTCTGTTCAAGAATTTTAAAATTGCTTCACAAGTTAAGAACATAGAACCTAACTCTATTCTCTTAATGATATTGGAAAAAAGATTATAAGTAATTACCTGAAACAGTGATGGTAATGGCGAGCAGCAGAGTGCACGCCGTGCTTCTCCAACTAAGAAAAGAATAAACTTAGGTAAATCAATTGTATTTAAAAGTACTTTGGAATACAAAAATCCACATTTTTTAGGATTTTAGAAGTAAGCTTAGTATAGCATACATCTAAAATCTTTTACCTACATTTCCCTATTTCCCGAATGTTTTAAACATACTAACATACTATAATACTACCATATCGATTATACTATCTACACTATTCCCTGTTTTGACTTAAATTCTCCAAGGCTAAACAACTGTTCAAACTTATTTAATTTTTAATTGTTAATTTTGTGTACAATTGCTGCGAAATGTTTATTCGTGCTTCAGGGTGATATTCAAAAAAGGGGCTTGGCACGAACGTATATAAAATTCTATATAATTTCGACAAAATTCAGACATAAAGGTCAACAAACCGGCTGTTGCAGATATTTTTAACCTTTTAATATTATAATATTGTATTGTGTATACTAGCAATGCGTGTGGAAAGTCTACTTAAGTCGGACTATAGATATATTTTTGATATAGTAAATTTTTTATTCTACTTCGTTTTACTTCCTTTCAGATTATAAGATACACACTTACCTTCATAATCTAATCAACATACAGATTTTACTTTACAACGATATATCTAACACATTTTTAAATTCGTAACATTATTTACGTAGAATGTCCGACATCAGGAAATTTAAAAATAACTCTACAGGTATATATTCTTTTTGTAGATTTGTTATATCTTCAATTGTTTTCACAGCGCACGCGATGACAGATTTTTTATGGATATTTTTTTCACATCTTAGGATATATTATTGCATTTTTGTTAGGGTTCCTATTTTTTTAAATTTAATATAGCCTATGTCAGTCAGTGAAGATAGTTATATTCTATTTTTCATTTTAGTTTTTCGTATAACTATACGAATAATATATTAGGTTCAAAGATGTTTATTATCATTAAAAACATAATATTTAAATTTTAATGCTAAAGAAATAGTCATCGGATACTGCCAAAACTGCTTTTTTATATTACTAACTCTTAAATTTTAACATCTTAAAAATCACATGATGTCCGATAATTTGCGTCGCAGTTTCCCTCAAATTGTGATGTAACATAATCTTGTTTTAACGACAGATATAAAAAGCATCTGATCGCTTCGCATATTAACAAGTGATCATTTTACCAAAGATACCGGTTACCAACGGTATTGTAAAATCGCTTTCAACATTATTTATGTAACATAAATGTTATCTTTATGTTATTTATGTAAAGTATTTTGTTTTTAGTGCCACTAGATTTATAGCTTAGCACTTTTGTTTGCAGCTAAAACTGCGCAACAGTTATTTATCTATTTTCCTCTTACTAGTTTTGAAATCTTCAATTTGAAATTTAGTAACTCTTAAAATTATTATATTTTGCTATTGCATTTAAGTTCTTCTAAAAACTATTTTAAAAATTGTAAGTATAGAGTTTCTTCCCCATTCTTCTCCATATGAAACTACCTTTTGGATGGGGCAACAAGCGTCATATTTTTATAGTCCAGGGGGAAAACGGGCAGAAGGATCATCTGATGTTAAGTGATATAACCGCCCATAGACACTCTCAATATCAGAGGGCTCGCAAGTGCGTTGTAATTTTTTTTAACCTTAATATTTTTGACTTTCAAAAGTGCCTTTTAAATAGGCCTAATTGAAATAAATGATTCGACTTTGACATACAACAATGACGAATTCTAGTATTATCGACCATTGATATGAATAGATCAGGTGTTTATTATCACGTAATTAATCTGTGTTTGATGTGTTATGTCTTTTATAATTAATATTTTTCAGAAACATTAAGTATGAGTCTTAGAATCCTAAATTACTTATATTAGAATGTTTACTTTTTAAGTTTCGCTGATACGATTAACTATGTAGCGTTCTACAATCCGCGCTCACAAACCACTGAAATATTCCGGCCGCTAAGTATATTTAGAGAGCCTTTGGGCCACCAGTCAGTGGTTAGTCTGGTCGAAGATCCCCCCTTTAGATTGGAGCGACTGTACACCATCCTTCCTCCACAACTAATATGTATTAATGTGCTGATAAACTTAAAGAAGGAAAACCATCGTGCCTTAGACCTTAAAATCAACGGCGCGTGTCAGGCAAAAGCCTTACATATTCTATTCAAAAATTGAGCAACAGAAATCTGAGGGGTAGGTATATATCTGGTTCAAATTCAAAAATCATTTATTCATATACGTAACAAAATGTACAGTTATGAACGTCAAAAATAAATATGTATGAAATGCTTCTAATTTTTCATTTACTGCCAGAACTAATTCACGTAGAACGGACAAGAAGAACTGGCAAGAAACTATCCGCCACTTATTTTAAACGTCTAGTTTTTTTTTTGCAAAACGTTTGTAAGGAGCTGCAATTACACCATGTTCTACATGACATCTTAAGTAATTAATAATAATAAAATAAATATTTAACAAAGATTTGTCCTCTATCAGCAGGCTTAGTGAAATTGGAGCACGCACTTACATTCTCGTGGGTTCTAGTTCTTACCTCATGTGAAATTTAACCGGAGACTGGTTCGAAGGTGGCGCCGGGTTCCTTGCACCAGCTGCCTGAAATAAAAAATAAATGTGTAATGTAATCTAAGCCAATATTTGTTTGTAACGAATAAACTCAAAAACTGGAATTCAATAAATTTTTCACAACTTTTTACTTGTTTCAATTATAAATGTCATATTTTCTGTATCTTTAAGTTGTTTCAATACTTAAGATAAATTACCGATGGTAGGTAGTTGCTTTCGATTGAACAAAAAATAGCCCTTGAACTTGGAATATAATATAAAAACCTAAATTTATATGCTACTGAGTATTAACAATATTAATTAAGACTTTTTTAATGAAGCAACCCTTTTTCTTGTGTCTATCTTGCGTCTTATATATTAATGTTATAATAGTAAATTAGCACGCCATTCGTTCTTATATACAGTGGTACGTATATACGAGTTGATACGTATTATTCAATAAATGATTATTTGCGTGAGACACTGTAGTTGATATAAATTTAATAACGTATGATATGATATATGTACGATACAATATAAGAATTGACTAATTACTAACTGACTAATTAATAAACGAAAATCGAGTATGAGGGGAGCACCTATGGACATCCAGACCCAGCTCGTTTAACGAAATGCTCAATCTGGACATCGGTGAGTTTTGGTCAAAACGCGATCTCCGTATACATTGAGGAATCGCAGAAAATTAATTGATGTATCGAAATTAAGATACTTAACAATCAGGTTTATTGCCCCAAACAAACAAAATCTAAATTTCGTGTACCCTGTAGATATTCCAGGCATCCCATCATTCCATTTGTCCCTCCTATGGGAGCGTTCATATTATATATATATATATATATATATATATATATATATATATATTTTAGTTAATACATAATTAGAAGCGCAAAATGTAAGCAATTAACTTACACTTGTAGCCAATAAATTGTAATACGTCAGTTTAGTAATAAATGTGCCCTTTAGTTTTTCATACATTCATAAATTGTAATATAACATTCTCGTTTCTTATCTCTATTAGATCGACTATACTTATATTCTTTATAGGTAACAGGTGTCACTTAGATAACCCTTAAGTAAAAAAAGTTAGTGGCTCTCATCACTGAGATCGTAAACGCGATCCCCGGCTGTGCACTCATGGACTTTCTTTCTATGTGCGCATTTAACATTCGCTCGAAAGGTGAAGGAAAACATCGCGAGGAGACCGACATGTCTTAGACCCCAAAAGTCAACGGCGTGTATCAGGCACAGGAGGCTGATCATCTACTTGCGTAATAGATTGAAAAATGATCATGAAACAGATTCAGAAATCTGAGGCCCAGAACTAAAGAGGTGGAGGCCACAGATTTTTTTATATTTTTTTAATAGCAGCCTGCACATCAAAATGTATAATTTAACAAAAGATACGTAATAAAATAAGTTTCATGATTATTTCCTTAATAATAAAAAAATATAAAAATAGTCTAGTTGCTACAGGTTTTTGTCGATTATTTAAATACGTTTGGGCTTTCAAAATTACTACTGATAGTCCAGTCAAATTATGGCTAAAAACGGGTTAAATAAACATGAGCGAACACAGTTTGGGGATTTTGAGGATCGATAGGGGGGTGTATTCTGAGCATAAATTCCAATTTGAGGGGTTGTACTGAGGTCAGCTCAAGGTCATTTCGATGGAAACGCGTTTAATTCGATATCTCGAGAATGGTTAGTGTTAGGCGAAAAATTGTAGAGACCTTTTCTTTTCCTAACTAAATTTACTAACTTTTTTATTAGAAACTTTTTTTTATAACATTAATGTTTTTCAAGTTATTACTACCGCAAGGCAGAAATTTTACTTTTTTTTCAATTTTTCGTCGTTTTCTCCCCAACCATTTAATTTTATTAAATTTTACCGATCATGGAAGTGTAGATCTTTTAATTATGAACAATTTTGTTCTTAAACTTTTTTCCGTAATGCCAATACCTTCGGAGTTATAGATTACTTTACCGAGCGAAATCCGCGCCACTGTCGCAATATAAAAAGGTCAATCGATTAAACTATTTAAAAATTAGGTATTTAATTTAGGTAAATTTAAGTAAATTAACAATTAAAACTGTTTCACACATTTATTTATAGAAAAATAGGTTATAAAATTCGGAATATTAAGCACCCGAGGTCGATGGAAGTGATTCGTAAATATTCGTGGTCCTGACGGTATCGGGGCATACGTCATCCTCGTCCATTGCGTCAAGATCATCATCGTCGATAACGTTCGCGACATTCGAACAATAGTTCTCTTGGCAATTGGTGCAAATCACTGAGCAAAAGAGGCCGGCCTTTCTGCATTCGCACGCTTTGCCGCATTTGGTTTTGCATTTGCACGCAATCGATCTCAGTAAATTATTAATCTTAATATATGATTAATAATGATAATTAATCAGTAATTATTAGCCGATAGCGATGTCATTGAAACCAGCTCCGGATAATTTAGGACGACGTATGCCCCGATACCGTCAGGACCACGAATATTCACGAATCACTTCCATCGACCTCGGGTGCTTAATATTCCGAATTTTATAACCTATTTTTCTATAAATAAATGTGTGAAACAGTTTTAATTGTTAATTTACTTAAATTTACCTAAATTAAATACCTAATTTTTAAATAGTTTAATCGATTGACCTTTTTATATTGCGACAGTGGCGCGGATTTCGCTCGGTAAAGTAATCTATAACTCCGAAGGTATTGGCATTACGGAAAAAAGTTTAACAACAAAATTGTTCATAATTAAAAGATCTACACTTCCATGATCGGTAAAATTTAATAAAATTAAATGGTTGGGGAGAAAACGACGAAAAATTGAAAAAAAAGTAAAATTTCTGCCTTGCGGTAGTAATAACTTGAAAAACATTAATGTTATAAAAAAAAGTTTCTAATAAAAAAGTTAGTAAATTTAGTTAGGAAAAGAAAAGGTCTCTACAATTTTTCGCCTAACACTAACCATTCTCGAGATATCGAATTAAACGCGTTTCCATCGAAATGACCTTGAGCTGACCTCAGTACAACCCCTCAAATTGGAATTTATGCTCAGAATACACCCCTCTATCGATCCTCAAAATCCCCAAACTGTGTTCGCTCATGTTTATTTATTTCGTAATTTGACTGGAGTATGATTGTAATGTAATGTAACGAAGTGTTTTTGCTTTATCAGTTGTCAAGAGTCTAATGACCTGTCATGTTCAAAACTCAAGTAGGTATAACCAGTTTCATATTGAGTAGGTAGTGACTGCAATTGTTTATTAAGAATTACTATTTATAAATAATTTCCAAAGTATTACCTTAAAGCATTTATATGATAATTATTCACTTTTGAATGGAAATTAAATACATATATCAAAGTAATTTTGACACTTACTTTAAAAAAAATATTCAATTACTTTATTAGTGGTGGAGTGCTAAAATCGTAAAGTTTCGTTAATCATATTAAAAAAAATTGTAGTTATAGTTCATGTTTATACCAGCGATTGATCGATTGGACGGAATTTAGTGAAGATACACACAACAGGCCGGCAACGCACTCGCGAGCTCTCTGGCATTGAGTGTCCATGGGCGCCGGTATCACTTAACATCCTCCTGCCCGTTTGCCCCCTGTTCTATAAAAAAAAAACTCTATTGGTGCACAGCCGGGGTTCGAACCTACGACTTCAAGGATGAAAGTCGTACGCTGAAGCCACTAGACCAATACTGCGTGTATTTGTCGTAAGAATAAATATATTTTTCCAAGAAGGCAACAAGTATAATTAGAACCAATTTGATATCGATAAAATTGTCGTTTGAGTACTTACGCATGAGAACTCAAATGAATAGAAACGATTGTTTAAACTATAATCGTCTAGAATAATTACCACTTAACAAACATTAGTATGTTGTTTAGTATAAAATATATATAGAGCTCACTATTTCTATTTCAATCTTGAGGTATTTTAGTTCGAAATTTGAACGTTACGTTTAAGTACGTTGAAGCAACGTACAACATATAATTTTTTTAGAAGACCATATTCATATTTGTATTTTTTTTACAGAATAACGCATTTTAATGTTGATGAGCAGTGTTGGCCTAGTGGCTTCAGCGTGCGACTCTCATCCCTGAGGTCGTAGGTTCGATCCAGGCTGCACCAATGGACTTTCTTTCTATGTGCGCATTTAACATTCGCTCGAACGGTGAAGGAAAACATCGTGAGGAAACATGTCTTAGACTCAAAAAGTCGACGGCGTGTGTCAAGCACAGGAGGCCGATCATCTACTTGCCTATTAGATTGCCAAATGTTCATGAAACAGATACATAAATCTAAGGCCCAGACCTAAAGGGGTTGTAGCGCCACTGATTTATTTATTTTATTTTTATTTTCTATACAGAATTTGTCCGCTGTCTTGGCTTCAGGGGAAGTGTGTCATGGATATGTTAACGTAAAATTGTAAACACCGTTAGATTGTAATCTATCTCGCGAGATTATAAACTGTCGAAAGATTGTGAACCTCAGCGTACTGCTTACAATTTAACGTATTATTATTCGGTAGATTGTACTACACTAACTTAGTTATCATTCAAACTTCTTTGGTCAATTACAGATTAGTTTTACTTCCCAACAATTTCATATAACTACCGAATAATAATACGTTAATTTGTAAGCAGTTCGTTGAGGTTCACAATCTTTCGACAGTTTACAATCTCGCGAGATAGATTACAATCTAACGGTTTTTACAATTTTACGGTGACAGATACATAGATCCACCGCTGGTTTTGTCGTGATGACGTAATTCCGTTATTTTCTGTCAGTGCCAGGCAATTATGAGTCATTGAATAATTGTTTTACTAAGACTAGAATCATCGTTCCACAACTTAGCCTTTTATGGTACATTTAGACGCACCCAACTGAAGCTGCCTATCGACGTATAACCGAGCCAATACGTCTTAAGCTTTAACCTCTCAAGTAAGGAGCATACCAATTTTTAAAATTTCCCGGATTTTAAGCCCACGCATTTAACAATCCTCTAGTAGTAGTGACAAAATAATCGAAATTTCTCATAAACGTTTACAACATAATTAAGTATATTCTATCATGTTAGTGGATGTTGCAATATTATTAATGAGAAATATGTAAATATCCCAACCTACCAGACCGGAAAATTCACCTAAAAATGCATTTTTTTGTATAACAAAGGGCAAAGGAAGTCGAAATAAAAAACATACATTGAACTAAGTCACACGTAATTCGGCTATGTTGTGTGATGGTGTGAAACAAAGTGTACATGTACGTGGGGTGCGCTTATGATGCAGGTGATTTAGCACTATGGATATTCTTAATACTGCTTAATATTCCGAGATAGCATAAACAAGTCAAGGCTTAAATAGTGGTCATTGTTTGTCCGGGCTAGACCTGTCAAGTAATACCCATGAACTCTCTCAATAACACAGGGAAAAGATTAAAGAATTAGTACGCTCCCACTTAATCGTCCATTGATATTACGTTAACACCTACATCCGTATAAGCAATAATATCATCTTCCGTCACGTTTATATTATTAAAAGGTACTTTATCCAAATGGTAAACATTAAAATTCGCATTAAATAAATTCATAACTCAAATATGTTTGTCTTAAAAGATAATTAGAAGCTAAAGCTTTCTAATATTTAATAATTTTATTCATAACTTTCTTCTCATTTATTCGCAAGTTTTTTATGGAACAGAGGGCAATCGCCAGGAGTCTCACCTGATGGTGAGTCATACCGCTGCGCATGGACACTCTCAATGCCAATGGGCTCGCGAGTGCGTGGCCGGCCTTTTAAGAATTGGTTCTTGAATACGGTCAAGTGGAAGGAGCTGATACTCCATGTGGAGCCGGATTTGCGCTTTATAGTAGATAGTATCGACAAAGGGTGTTTTTTGGAAGTGGAACCTCTTAGTAATATATAATTAATAACACAGTATCTTAGATAATATGTAATTAATTACATATCAAAATTAACACATTAGTGTTAATTTTGATGTAAGATTAAAACTCGAGACTTAAAATATGCGTCAAAATTAAATTCGTTTTCGAGATACGGCAACCAAACTTAGCGCAAAATCTCTACACTGAATTTTACCCTAAGCTAGACTAAAATATATACGATATCGAACAAGGTATTCGATACATGAGCAGAGAAAAATTGCAGATGGTATCTTTTGGAATCAAACCGAATAAAGAATCGGAGTGCCGTGGCATGTAGTTGCTGGGCATCTCCGTTGTTAATGGGTATTAAAGATTTTTATTTATTGTAAAATAAACCTTTATTGTACTTAATCTATTATGGGTGCTTTTTACATTATTTACTAATATGACAAAAGCTTCCTCCAAATGTCGGAATATTCTATGTATTATACGAACGTTTAAACCATTTATGGTACAAGTGAGTATACCACTTCTTAACAAATATAAAACTTTCAGAAGTTTCCACAGATGTTTTAGTATAACAAAAAGAAATATTATTTAGATTTTAATCGCCCGATAACTAAAAAAAGTATTGTTTAGGTTTATATTTTTCACATCTGCAAAAGAATCGTAATTTGCGCAATTCAATTTCCAATACTAAGCTTGTCTAATCCTTTATATACATAAGACAATGATTTGACCAGAACGTTTTTAAAACTACTTAAGACAATGTTCATTCTAAATCTTTTAATGAGAAAGTTAAACAACTTTCTCTTAACAACTATTATACATAGATAGAGTGTACCTTACCATACATACCTACGTATCTACTACTCTGCTACTAGTAAAAAAAAAATTAACAAATTTATTTATTTAAAGTAAAACATAAAATAAATAGACACATTGGACATATCCAAAAAAAAAAGGTTCACTGATGAAAAATCCAATACAAAGTAAAACACGACAAAACATGACAGCACAAAATTTAACACCAAACTAGCAGCTATAAAAAAAACAAGGAAGATACAAGGCTTAAGACATTAAGACTTTCAACTTATTCTTAAATGAAGCAGTAGAGGATGTCAACAATACTATACTTTGTCACTACTGTCTGCCTGTAATGCCCCAAATGGCATTATTAACGCAGGAAGCAATTGGATCACAAGGGAGTTCGTTTATATGACATACGAGAAAAAGTATCGAAATTTTCTGATCTTTTTATGGCAACTTCTCTTTCCTGCTTGCATAATAAAGAAATTCACATACATCTAGAAATTGAGACTCAGCCCTAGTAAGAACGTAAAACGAAAGATGTTATAAACAAATGAAGGTATAACTCTAAATATATATTTTATTAGTGTCGGTTAAGAATATTGTAAATACTGATTATTTGTGTGTTGGAAATATATGTCTGTTTATTCTAAACTGAATAATAAGTATGTAGAATTTTCTTTTCGATATAATAATATGTAATAAGTATATAAAATTAGTTGTTACATTGTTTTTTTTAATATAGATATTTTTATAACAAAAAAGGGTTTTTATTTTTAATTTATGTAAAACTATTCGAGATTAGTGCAGGGATTCGTAATGAAGTGGAGCATTTAAATGTTTGAATTTGGCTATAAAATTGCATAATGCTGCAATGTTTTACACTATTAACGGTCCGACTTGCGAATCAATTAAATAATTAAGTGATTTTTAAGTTGCTTTCTGTAATATTAAGGACACCTACGATAAAAACTTGCAAAATAATTTATAGCAATTATTATGTCAAAATATCATTATTTATACGGAAGGTTATCAAGATTTTTTTTTATTATTTGCTTAATATTTACAACAATGTTTTTGTCATGGATATTAATACTGCGCTCGAGGTTGTTTACTGCAAAATGACAGGATATTATAGTAATTGAGAGAGCAACGTTGGCCGTGCGTTTACAATTTACAACTATGCTCCAGTAAAAAAAAATCTTTTCGCATTTATAACTCAATTATACGGTGAAATTATCGTGACGAAACCACAAAGGCACGCCGCCGTTGACTTCAGAAACAACCGCGTGTCAGTCAGGTAGTTAGGTACAGAAGACAAATCTACTTGGCTATTTAAAAAAAACTTGATACAGAAACAACCAAAGGTTATAGCATAAAATGAACGTTACTTCTTAATTAGTTTTCGATGTTGTCATGTATTTGTAAGTTGTTATTGCTGTCACACGTTACGTTTTCTGATACAAGTTTACTTAAATAAGCACTTATGAAGTTAAAATATTCAATTTTGAAATTTTTACCGGATTGAGTGGCTGGTAATTTGGTACTTAATTGAAATTACAATTACGCTGAAATATCGTGTGGACGAAACTTTAATTTTGAAATATTTTATCCATAGCGGAACTTTAGTGACAGATTTTTAAAGTCCCACTTTTAATATAAAAATAAGAAATCTCTTATGCCTTGTTAACTTTTTATTCTCTACTAATTCATTTTAAGATTCTTTCATGAACATAATACAGTATTATGTAATTTAACGAACGACTGATTTAATTTATAGTAAATTTGTTGAATTACGAATTAAGTTCGGTAGCGGTTGTTGTATGGATATGTTCAAATTAAACACTTTGTTTGAAGCTGGGTAACAACTGGCTTTAATTGTTTAAAACGTGAGTTTATAACAAAGATAACATTAGGGGTAGTGGGGTTGCGACGCTAGATTAACAAAAAAATAACTTGACTTATCCAAGAGCTCGTAAATCTAAGTTACATAATAATAGTGATAATTATCGGAAACGAGAATGTTAAAATACAATTTATGGGTGTGGTAAAACCAAAGGACTCATTTTGGCTTTAAGTGTGCGATGATTGCTTACATTTTGGTTACGCTTCTACTTATTTACTAAAATATGTATATTTAACTTAACTGATGTTAGGTTACATAACTCATAGTGCCACCTTAAAACAGCTCCAAATTTTTTGTTACATATTTTCATCACTCGTCGATGGTGTACAATGCAATAATTGGTCCGAGAGCTGGCGCCAATTTTTGGGCAGGTATTTGAGGCAAGCTGAAAACTTGTCACATACCTCTCCTATTATATTCCAACACGGAATTGCAGACCTGGCTGGTGAGTAGCGGGGCTAAATCAACCCCTACATTTTTAAAAATATTATTTTTTTTTCCCCAAAAATATATTTGAGGCAATACACAATTTATATATGTTGCAGTGTAATACTTAATAAATACGAAAAAAAATAAGCCAGACAATTTAATCGGGGCTGTAACATTGCCAGACGCGTGCAAACATTTTTTGCAAAAAATTGTAAAAAATGTTTTTGAGGCAGCTTAAAATTTTAATGGAATGTTATTTATAACTATAAAATTAGATTCCCAAAAAGACAGATCATTTTGGTAGGGCTTTCTACCTGCCAGGTGATCAAACAAATAATGGATGAGTACGGGCCTGTACTACTATAGACAAGCTGTAGTATGAGAGAGAGCGCATTTCGACAGCTGTCTTCGTTCTTGATTGCCGCGTTACTATTGGCTCTAGCGAGGCCACGTGACTTACAATAACCCATGAGGTTTCTAGTTAGAATTTCGGAGTAAAAAATAAAAAAAAACGGAATTTATACTAAATACATTTTGCATAAAAGTGATTGTATTGATTTATGGACGTTGAAGGGACATAATTTTTTGATTTCTTTTTTATCTTAAAAAATTAGTTATTAGCCCCGCTACTCACCAGCCAGGTCTGCAATTCAGTGTTGGAATATAATAGGAGAGGTATGTGACAAGTTTTCAGCTTGCCTCAAATACCTGCCCAAAAATTGGTGCCAGCTCTCCTACTAAATGTGGTGGCTCTTTAACCCTATATAAATTTATTAAAACATCAAGATATGTGAAATTAATGATGGAAGGTACAAATTTAATAATACTACTATCCTTATGTAATATACTGGGAACTGAGACAATATCATTTACATCATGCATGTAATATTATGAGTTTTTTAAATTTTTTAAGGGGTCCAAAGCCATGAAGAGAACAATAGAAAAAAAATTGGAGCTGTTTTAAGATGAAGCCGTGATTCGACAAATTTACCTAATCGATATATTTAATTGATTTTAACAAGGAATTTAAAAAGTAATTACCACCAGCTCTTAACTTCAAGTAGATTAATAATGAAATGTAACAGCTTATACTGGTTCTTTATCTCTGTTAATCACTTGTTATTATTTAAACAGGAATTAATTATATTATTAACTTGATAAACAAATATAAACTGATTAGTTTGCAGTTCATGGGGACTGTCGCCAATTTATTGCGACTCCGGTCCCGATGTTGAGTTTTTGTACCCAGCGACCAGAACGTTGCGATATCTACCGTATTATTTATAAAATAGAAGCAAGTAGCAATATAAGGGCCTTATAGCCTAGCTGTCTTATTAGGTGTCCGTTAGGTATCGGGTTCGATTCTCGTTCGGAGCGCAAGTTTATTCTATAAAATGTGTGATCTGCCTTCGAATTTACTGCCAATAGAATTTCTAAGGTATGCAGAGGGCAACAAACCTACGAAAGGAGACTGTGAGGTTTAGAATGTATGTATCCTAGTATAAGTCCTTGGAAATTACAAGTGGTCTAGTAATTCAACATTTTTTTTGTCCCTGTAATTGTCCCGGAATGCGAGACCGACCCCGGAGCCTCTGTGACGCGGCTTTGTAGGAACTACTCAAGGTACTGCAACTCGAATACCTTGGAATTAAAAAATTAGGAATATATAATCGGTTTCTATAATAAAGGTGCAACGCGAACGTTGGCATAGACTTTCCAATGATCGTTAGTTATTCTGACCTTTTATAAATTGCGTTATAGAAAATATATTTATGTCGAATCGAACTATGATATACGATCTTATTAACTTATTTAATAGCAAAAATAATAAAACAGTTGTAAAATTAAAATAGTTACGATCATTAAAAGTACCGTAATGGGATGGTAAACCCATCTATAAAGTTGAGATTACTAGTTTCTACTATAATAAAGAGGAAATATTTGATTGTTTGGCTAGGCTCAAAAACTACTGGACCGATTTAAAAAATTCTTTCACCATTAGAATCCTGCATTATGCCTGATAACCATAGACTATAGATTATTTCAAAAAAGTTTGGAAGCCGTATGATAAGGCCGATAATGTGAACCAAAGTGTGAAAAAAAAAACCCCCCTATATCGCGTACGCTGCGAAAACTTGACAATATATGTACCAAAGTTACGTACTACAGTTTCATAGAATCATCATTATCTACAAAAAAGTCCGAGATACCAAAAGTCTAACTATTACATATTTAATAAAATAAATATGCATCCGTGGAAAGTATTTGTACATGTTTACTACGCCCAGTACATACATTTCAACGTTTTTTTATGTCCTTATATTGGGCAGACCTGTTCTCTGCTTTATTTGCAATCAAATATACTACATAATTACTATTAAAAAATATGTATTAATACTTAAATGTATGTTTATTTATTAAGTTAAAACTGGGTCCGTTAAATTTTTTAATAAATTGCATTTGTGTAGGAAGATTTCGATATGGAAGTGACATTATAAAAAGTGGATCACCTTAGAAAAGAAGGCCAAACTAGTTTTTGTTTGATGCTACTAATAGATTTCACTTAAAATTTTTGTATTGTATTAATTAAGCGTTTTTGTATTAATACAAAAAGTTGGCTACCTAGGCCTCGTACGTGCGGAAATGCAAATTACACCTGTTCTCTGCTTTTGGTGCTTTATGAGCTGAATTCCTCATGTCATTCACATGTGTGTATAGCGTCAGTCAGCTTAAACACATGCGAAAGCTTGGCGTTCGTATGGCGTATTGGGGCGAGTAGGCTCACCTGATAAACCATCCATGGGCACTCTTAATTCCAGAGGGCTCCCGAGTGCAATTTTGGCTCTTTTCTTGAAGCAATTTGCACCGCACACACACTTTAGTTTCATGACATTTGCCACAAGTGCTTGGAAGCCTACAGTTTTCTTACCCCAAAATTGTTTTCACTATTTGAATATTTATAAATAGATTTAAGAGATTGTTTGAGGTGGTCTTCTTTGAAACAAATCTACACTTATCGAATTAAAACGTGTTTCTTAATTGTTGTAGCATTATTATACAATCATACCGACGTTTCGCTTACAGGAAGTCGGTCAAGGGCGGAAATGTGTGGCACTCGTTAAAAAAACAAAAACAAAATTATTTTGTCTATTAATCTTTATGACCAAGAAGTAGCTCAGTTTCGGTAGTTGCGCAACACCCGCAAGTTGGAATACATTCCGAGCATATTATGATTACGGGTTTTTCGGCATCAAAAGCTCTCCAATTTTCCAATAGAAGCTAAAATCGGCCTATGCCATCGGCGGGATACGATTTTTAATTGGAAAGATTCGATAAATTTTGTTATATTAAATTGAGGACCACTTAGAAAAAGTATAAAATTTCTCTTGGTAATTCCAGATAATTAGAATTTCACAAACCATATAGGTATTATACTTATTACTACGAGTACCATACCTATATTGCTGTTTATACGCAAATAATATACATTATAGGCAAAACCGTGTCAACTTTGAGATGCTTTCGCAGTTTGACAATTTTATAGATTTCTAAAAATACTGCCAACATTTTACGTCTAGTAAACAACTATGAGAACGCCGTGGGGCCGTGACAAAATATTATTATTACCACGTTAATGTATGCGTGGAATTCTAATTAATTGGTTTGTTTAAAAAAACCTATGCCTAATTTATTTTATTGTATAAGACATTTTCAATATTAGTTTCCAGAAACATCTCGACATAATAATAAGTAATAGAGAGTAAGTTGAAATGTGAATGTCATATTTTGTGTATAAATTTAATTTAATAGGCTATTTTAGTGAGATTTAATAAAGTAATTGACATGAATATAAATTGATATTATTAATTGTAATTTGTAATGTCAATAATCATAGCTCATTACTGCTCGTCACAGTCTATTAACTATTTAGTTATCTGTTGTCATGTGTGTATAACATTTACATAATAATACAAATATTAAAACTATTCGAGAATCTTTTACCTGTAATTACTCTATTGATTTGCGGCATCAAAATGATGATAATGAATAAAAACAATGATTGCACAGAATGTTTGTCACTAACACAATATTATCACATTTAACTTATTAACAATTGTTTACGTCACATGAATTTTATTTATGTTTCGTATTACACGTCATACTAATACGCGCGCAAAAGATCGACTGATGACAGTTTACGTGTCACAGACTACGTTTGAACATTGCCAAGTGCCGACTGAGTTAGAATTGGCGGCAAAATGAGGGTGACCATTTTTAAACAATTTAACTGCAAAAGAATGATCTTTTATTATTATTTCAGAATAATGTGTTATATTTAATATATTTAGTTCAATCGGCACGCTTACTGTACGAGATTATAGTGATTGCGATTGTAACGCATATTTTATTGGGATTTATTCAAGTATCTGTAACAAGCTATCCTATATATTCCTATATGAGGATAATAAAAGGACTTACCTACATTGAAATTGAGCTTGATCTCTTATGACGATATGAATGACTAAAACATCTTCTAAAACAATAATAAGCCACAATTGGTCACACCGGGCAAAACTGCGAGGCAACGGCATTGAGTGACGTCTTGGCATACAATGTTAAAACAATACATTAATTATAAGTCGTGAATGTTAATTGTATCGCTTTGAGGCGCCTCTTAGGCCTCGCAATAGAGATTTTTAACGAAATGTGTTTTTTATTAACGTACACGGCTGTTTGTCAATTAATTTTATTGGTAGGGTGTTCCAAATTTAAAAATTTCTAGTAGTCTTTACTTTTTGGACTAAGTTACATCTTTGCGTAAATGCAAAAAAACTATTTAAACATCTGTATTGTTGCATTCATGATTCCATATATGTAACCAATCCGTCGTGATCTTGAAGCACCATGTATAGCGCTCGAAAATTAAATAATTGGAATGAATTTCCAAGTAATGGACTCTAAACGTGGCAGGTTTCATGTTATTGGTATGAGCTGCGGCTATAAATATAAATTATTATTATGTATGTCTCTGGCATAGTAATTTTTACAATTATAGTCCAATTTTAATGCTATTTTTGGTTATAAGCTGACATAATTGAAAGCGTTGTTAGCTTAGTTTTTTTAAATATAATACATATTGACCACAGAGCTATATTATTGAGGTTTTTTATTTTATACAGAACTTATTCGTCGTTTTTATTAAATAGCGTTTACAGCGTAAACATGTTTAATTTAAACACTGTAATTAGTTTATTTTTTTAAGTACGTACGTAAGTATAATGTAATTTATAAAAATATAATTTTTAACGAGAAAAACGATGTTATCTTCCTAATTACATTACAGTAAAAATATACAAAAATTAAATGTTTAAAATTTTAAAGACTGATTTGCGTAGCGAAGTAAATAATTATGAATTTAAATAATTTTAAATATGTATGTGATTATTCTTATCTTCAACTATTAATTTAACGGTTACCGATAAGTGATGAACTATGGTTTACGGCTTCACTAATGCTATATTTTACGGGACACAGGCCCATACTAAGCCTAGGCAATGGAAGGAATCTTATGAAGGAATATTATATAAACGTAATTTAAGCACTAATCTTATTTTCTTTTTCAAAGCTATAAAAAAGTAAATAAATAATTTGAACGACATACTGTTTTTGCAAAGGTAAATTGAATTAAACTTCAAATTCTAACACATAGTAAGCGCGAAAATAGTCGCTTTTTGAATGTAAAAAAAAGAGACAATGAAAAGCGAAATAGCTTATGTCATTGGTCCAGCGCAAGAACGTGTCAGTTGTCAATGATTTGACAAGTTATGTAGATCAATCACAAACGTACACATTCTTTTTCTTTTTGATCGGTAAGCTTCGGAGACAAAACTTAATGCTAATTCTCGACCACGGACGCACCCATTTTTTAATAATATAGTTAGATAGCTTTTGCTTGATATTTACAGATTCTACATAAAAACCAATCAACCATTTGACTACTCCAGTAAAATAAATAAGAAGTGTCTCCCCTGAGTATAGTCTATGGGAAATAATAGCAGCTGTTTTGAGTCACGTCAATTAACATCTTTTATAAAGTTAAAACTATTGCCATAAAAAATGCTTTACGCAGTTACAATGTAAGATTTTTTTTAACAATTTTATTTAACCTATTATACTAAAAGCCACTTAAGTTTATAAAGAATACAATTATGTTACAGTTACAATTGATAAGAATCGCAAAGGCAAACTAAAAAAACATATTCCTCATTACCATTTCGAGTGCGATGACATTTGAAACAGACATAACGATATTTTACGACGCAAATTACATAAGCCAAGGTGAGGGGAATGTAAGAGAAAAGTTTATGCGTTATTTAACAATATTTTGTAATAAAATTCGTATCTAACTTTTCGTATGTTGTTACATTAAAAAATCTTGCTTCATCACGACCCTGCTGCTGGCTGGCTGGTCGGCTGTAAGTCGTGTTAGTGGCACAGCATCCTCCACAAAAAGGCGACCGACAAAAAACACGCTTCGTCGCCTCTTCTCTCTTCTCTTCGGAGACACTCTCCTTAAAGACACAGAAATAGAATACTGGACGTTAACATATCGAATGACGTTCAGTTTCGCGGTCATTTGGAGGAGAAGGCTAAATTAGCCTCTAAAAAGCTTGGTGTGCTCAGCAAGGCGAGACGGCACTTCACTCCGGGCTTCTTGTTACCTTTGGTTGGCTCTCCAGTACCAGATTCTTCCACTTGACCATAATCGAAGTAGAGCGGTTCGAATCATCAACGACCAGTCACTTTCCAAACGGCGTGATCCCTTGGCGTTTCGTAGAGATGTGGGGTGAATCTTTGAATCTATGAATCTTCTTATATAAAAAAACTCAACCCTGACTTCGACAAGCCTCGGTAACCTTTCTGGGGCTTTACGCGAGTAGGGGATCGGCCTCGACTGGAAGTCTTGCTGACACGACATCAATTTGCGCTTGCCATCTTATAAAGGAGAAGAGCTCGCCCAAAAAAAAGGTAGCAAGAAACGAATGGAAAAAGAGAGCCATAGACAGGGTCAGTTGGAAAAAGCTGGAGGAGGCTTTTACCCGTGAAGCGGTTCCGATCGACGGTATTGAAGGAAGCGAGGATATAGGACAAGCAAAAGAAAAAAATGTAAATACCCTAAGCTGTATATTATAATTTGTTTTTGTCATGATTGGAAATTAAACTTGGGCTTTATTATTATTATCTCATAAAGTTTTATTACGTGGAAGGGAAAACAATCCCGCAGTGCTCCAGTGCCTAGCCTCAAGGTGCCTGATGATTACGTAGGAGACCACATCGACCTAACGACCTGACGAAAACTAACCTGGCACAATGTATAGAAATAATTAACGAACTGCGACGTTTTTACACGCTTTATATTAGCTTCACCTGTATGTATGTACGTATGTATGTATGTATGTATGTAACCGACTCCTTCGGACTCGATTTTGACCCACTTTTAACGGACAGATTTAATTCAAACTTTGCGCACCTGTCAAAGATCGATGACAATGCAATAGTCCGAAAAAAAAATGAAAAAAATAAACTAAAAAATACAAAATAAATAATAGTTAAAAAAAACTAAAAAACACGCTTTTAAAGCACATCAAACTAAAAAGTGAAAAATAATTCCTAATTAAGGCTGAAAATGGTAATGAACAAAAAATACTGGTATTATTGTGAAAAAGCGTGGGGCGCTCTGTGCCATATTTTTCGTCTATCGAGTTCGATCGAGTTTTAGCTTTTTTAAACTATTATTTATTAATTGTCCGTTGGGTGAACTAACTGAAGGTCTTCTTCATGTCAGTTCCTATACTGTAAGAAATAGTGGTTTGTAAATATTTTAATCTGTTACTGTAATGTTGTTTTTCTATGTAATGTTTCGTATGTGATATTTATGTAAACAGTTGCCGCGTTGGAGTAATCTGTCATTAGCTTATTTATTAAAAGTATAAACTAGGTTTTTGCTAGCTAGGTTTTCGCAATTAAAATACGTACAGGGCCGGATTTATGGGGCAACCGGGGCTGCAGCCCCGGGGCCTCCAAAAAAGAGGGGCCCCCACAATAGAGACTTCGGAAAAAATGTTTTAAATTCCGACTAGTAATCACTAGTAAACAAACTTTAGACATATTTTTATATGTTTGTTAAATACTAAAATAATCCACTTGGTTTCACAATAAATGCTTGACCGCTAAATTTTTTATTTGGAACATAATTTGTTATATAATAATTAGACCACTAAATCCTTCCCTGATTATGTAGAAAAAAAAATTTGTTTAGCTCGAACAAGTGACCTTAGGGTAGAGAACCAGTTTTTTTAGTTGAATGTTTATTAAAAAAAACAATTGAAGGTGCCACGCGATGCGTTTAATTTTTTGCAGGGCTTCAAGTGTTAATAAATAATGACGTTATGGAAGTTCATGGTCCGTTGGCATTTAACTTTAATAAACATGTTTACAGGAAACAGCTGGAATTTTTATAATCGGCATTTTTTGTAGGATTTCGTAATATGCTTAGTATTTATTAACAACCTTTACATATAAAAGTCGTATGTACACTTCCTTTTTCATATAGGCATAGTGTTTGTCCCATGCTCACTTATACAGAATGGCCAAAAAGTCGTGGATCAAACGCAAATAGGGAATAGATGAGGTCATCAGCTATGTTCTACGGGAGGTCCCTTAGCTCAATCCCTGCAGAGTTATAATTTATTTTGCGTTTTTATAAGAAAATTGACTTTTTTTTACTAATTATTATTAAAATTCGAAAAATCTACATCCTGTATCTTTTTCATAATATCAACTAGAATGGTACTGATCAGTCCTTGCGTTAGACATACTATTTATAGTGTTTTATTGAGTGTATTGAAGATAATATTAAGTTATATAGTCATAAATATTAAATAAATAATTGTAATTTTATATAAAGTTGATAAAAAATAAGAATGCTATGCAATAGCTTACCGCGGCATGCTCCGAGTGAGACACGTTTTTTATAAGTATTTGATTGTCCTCATTTTACTGTATGTTTGAGAGATAAAATAAAATATGTACTGTCAATGTTGGTTCAGCAGACCGATACGGCCACCAACGCCGGTGCACTTTATTCCATACATCTTGTAACCCGACAGGGCGGACGTGTGCGATGACCGGAGTATCGTGAGGTCAACGGCGCAGGAGCGGTAACTTCATATTGTCACTGAAACACGAGACATGTAACGCTATCTTAGGGCTAACATTACCATTACCAAAACACCGCAGATTGAATTGTTTTGAAGTTAGTTAAAATTGAGGCTAGCTAGGAAAGACACTTGAAAAATGTTCATAAAGTTGTATAAAGTTGCCTCATATAATAATACAAACGGTTATAGACACGCGTGAACTAAAATGAAACGTTTACAAAGTATACAAACGTAGTCGGAGACAAAAAAGTCACGCAATTTAAATATGGAATAATAATTCCATAAAATCCTAACTCCTTCGTATATTTTTATATTCCTAATGAGTATTTTCAATTAGCATAGTACATAATATTTCTAGAGAGACCATCACGTTACATGCGGTTAGTGTTAGTTGAAACCTCTTTCGTATTAATTATGTTTGTTGTACTGACCGTATATTTGTTGTACATTCAAACGAAACTGTTTTGTTGCTTTAAACGTTGCTTGAAAAATTCCGTAAAACTTGATTTAAGTACGAACCTTTTAAACTTTCGCGTATTATATGTGTTGAAGAAGAAAAGTTCATGTTACGATGTTTATCGTGTCTTGCAAACTTGAATCAATTGCATCTACCTTACCGCCGAAAGTTTAAAATAATATAAATTCCCGCGTGAATGTAAAAAAAAGAAATCTAACGTCACAGAGCACCGTAGTAGAGTAATATTGATCACAGATAAAAACAACTTTTAAAAATTTCTTTATCGGGTATAAAATGAGAATCTATTACATTATTTATGAGGTCAACGTTCGAGTACTGTTCATCAATAGTGGCCAGCGAGACTAAAATAGTCTAAAAACTGTCTTAAACACCGACTTTAATTCGTTATATATAAATTACCTTTGTGCAAATACATCATTTAACATTACGATCTAGCCTTATTTTAATACTGATAAGTAATTTAAAACGAACGTAATTTACTAAAAAGAACTTGAATGATTACATAATTTTTTTAAATATAATTTAAATAAAGTTTTTTTTTTTTTTAATTTTTTAACGGGCAGGAGGCTCACCTGATGTTAAGCGATACCGCCGCCCATGGACACTCACAATGCCAGAAGGCTCGCAAGTGCGTTGCCGGCCTTTCAAGGATTGGTACCTACTCGCTTTTCTTGAAGGACCCTAAGTCGAATTGGTTTGGAAATACTTCTGTGGGCAGCTTCCACATAGTGGTGGTGCGCGGCAAAAACTGCCTTAGACGGACGTCGAGGTGATAGGTACGGGTGGAATTTCGTATTCTGCCTCGACGTCCGATGATGAAACTCAGCTGCAGCCCTGCGATTCTGTAACTCACTTTTCGAACTCACACAGATTTGGCATTCTGATAAACAATAAACTACAAGCTACCACCTTTTGAGAATGCCAAATCATAAAATGACTGCTTCACGACTGATTTGAGAGCGACCGCCGATGCGAAAACCGCTGTGTGAGTTCGAAAAGTGAGTTACAGAATCGCCGGGCAGGTATTAGACCGAACAACAAAGTAGTAATTAATTCAAGTAGGTAATCTTGCTTTTAAGTATTTTAATGAATGTCGACGCTTCGGTGGACGAAGAAATTGTGGACAATTAATGCACCGTCACATACATTTCTATATTTTCTTTTTTAATAAATCAATTAAAAAAAAAATATTATTGTTTTTATTTCCCCTTAAAATTAACAAAATTAATCACATCCAATTTTCAATGAGAAGTCGTTGGTTTGAATCTAGGTTTAATGATTTTATTTCGTAATAGACTATTAATATATTGTTTGCCGATACATAGCAAGCGTTAAAATGTTCGTTAATTCGTAAGATTTTATGCGAAAATAACAAAAGACGTAACCCGTTAAGATTTTAAAATGCGCAACTAATTCAGCCTTGTACTCTATTTGTCTCTGCCCTCCCCTCCTCTATGAAGGTCTTTGCTCCGGTCATAGAGTTTATTGCGCAGAATATTTCGAGTTGCGTATTAGAAATAGTATCTATGGCATGCGATATACTTACGGTATTTATTAGCTTTTGAATATCTAAATTACATGTATTAAAACATTAATTTAAATTGCCATATCTTTCAACGTTTATATATAAAATATAAATATTAAAATGTTGTTGATTTATGTTTTAATTTACAAAATTTATTCATTTAATCTATTAGTCTAAAATACCAATAAAAGAAATCCGAAAATTTGCCTGCCCCTTGCCCCATGTTATATTATTAGGAATACAATAAACTGTTGAGGAATGTTTTTCTTCTAGTGACGATATGTATTGTTTTGATTAGAACCCACGATATATAAACAAACGTTATGACTAGAAAATTATTATACTATACTCAGAAAATTCCAGTTTCTTTTGGTCAAAACCTCCTTAGCATTATATTACGTATTCGTATGACCGATTGATAGACATTACTGCATGATCACCTATTCTAAAGTTAGTAAAATGATATAAACTATGCATATAATTATTAATATTCATATATTACATCCTGAAAAGTTATAGTTAATCTTTACATGATTAAAGTCAAAGACGGTTAGAAAATATGTCCAATATGAATATATGTGGTTTCTTCGTATCTTCTACTGCAGTTACCATGAAGAGCAGCTGATGATGAAACATTGGACGTCAAGGCAGATTGTCAAAATTCGACGTCGTTCCACATAATAGGTTACTAACTAATACGTTTTTTAGGGCTGTTTTTGCTGCAAACCACCACCACCATTTTCGGTGGTCAGGTTTGGTTTGAGTGTAATTAAGAATGAAACGGAAAGCGCCTACTTGCTGGGAGAGATCATGAGGCTATACGTCCCGGACAAATATTACCGCTGCCGGAAACATAACCTTTTCGCTGTGCGTTCGGCTCGCACTGTCCAGCGACAACAAGCGCCCATTCCCCGGTTACTTTCACTGCTTAATGGGTTTCTCGACTCTTCACCGGAGAGCGACCTGTTTGGGAAGCTTATGGGGGTGGTATACTGTGCTTTCAGAGTGTACCTGGAGGGGATAAGAGGGTAATGCTACCCTGTACTGTAAATTTTGTAATCTTAATTGTATTTTATTGTTTTTAGTCTAAGTTTGGCCATTGAGCTGTTAATAAATAAATAAATAAATAAATCCTGTCGCCTGAAGTATTTCCGAACCAATTCTTAAGCCATGGTCACCATGCCAGGATCGCGAAAACTATGATTAGATACTCCAATCGTCATGATTCATTTACAACTGAAATAAAATGCCAGACAGAAATAAAAACAAGGTAATATAATTATTTTTGTCGGTTAAATAAAATTGGCAACATTCATAGAACATGATAATCGTGTTTCTATATATCTGCAAATTTCTTTAACAATTGGAGACTGTTGTCACGTGAATCATTGTGAATAGTACTTAGGCATTATTTAATAACCACGCTTTTATTACATATCGTCGCATCGCACAACTTACAAGAAACAATAGCTCGTAAAATCACGAAATTTACAGATCTAAATGGAATTAAAAGTATGTGGATTAACTAAGTAATCTATATCCCTATCATTTCGTCCACCATGAGAATAATCCCAAAACAGTTACACGAATCTATCAAATTGTTATTCCCGAAATCCATTTAGTAAGTATATCAACAATTAAATACGGCAAGAATAAATCTCTACAAGATAACCGATAAAAACTGTGTTCATTTGGCTACAAACACTTCACACAGGTCTAACCGTTCGGCAGTGTACCAGGATCAGAAACAACTAATAATCCTGACTAAACAGTTATCATACATAATAATAAAGCCTTTTTTTTTTGACTGTAGAGAGGATACGGTGAGGCACACTGTTGAGGAGTGTCCGGCTTGGGACGGCTTTCGCTCGGTCCTTGCTGATAGCATTGTTGGCAATCTGTCGCTTTCCACTAATTATCCAAAGAATGGTGGAAGCTGACAATGACGGCCCATGGAATGCCTTCAAGGCTTTTTGTGAGGCCGTCATGACTGAGAAAGAGAATGCGGAGCGTCAGCGCGAAAACAATTCTGATGCTCCGCCGGTAAGAAAACGACGACTGGGGCAGCGACGCCGTGCTTTCGCACGTCTGCCCTAAGTTAAGATGCTGATGATTTGTTCGTGGGAGGAGTCACGTTGATATTGTGGCATTCGCGTTTGGCGGGGGTAAGGATAGGGCACAGCTGTTACCTGCCTCCGCCCTTTGGCGAGCCGAAGGCATCCGTCAGGTTTTAGTGGGTAGGTGTGTAAATATTATGTCTGAGTCCCACAGGGATATGCGTAAAAGCATTTCCTGACGTTAAAAAAAAAAAAAAAAAAAAAACACTAAGATACAATACCAAATAAATAGAAAAATGATCATAAAGTACAGTGTATGTGTGTGCGTTGATTATAGAAAAATGTCTCTGCGTAGACTGTCTCACATCAAACCACCTTTATTAGTAGATTTGGAGACACACACATTATTAACACTCCATGGAGAGTGTTCAGAGGAGTTGTTCATACCTGAGTTTAACTATCGGACGTCAAGGCAGAATACAAAATACCATCCGTATTACCTCAACCGTTCCACAACCGAGCGTTTCTTAAGTCAGCTTGTCAGCAACCAATATGTGGAACCTGCCCACTGAAGTATTTACGAACCAATTCGACTTAGGGTCCTTCAAGAAAAGAGCGTACCAATTCTTAAAAGGCTGACAACGAGCATTCTGGCAATTTTTGACGTAAAAAAATAACGCCAGATGGGAAAACACAATGACTCATATGAAGCCGTAAAGTACACGTTTACAAATTTTTATGTCCGACAAATATGGGTTGCGATGATAAGATAATATTGTGTTTACATAATTCGCCTACTTGTTAGTAAAAATCCCCGATGCTAAAACAAATAATGTAAAACATGTATAGGATATTAACACAGGAATAATATGACAGAAGTTATTGAAATATTTTGGACATTCACTCGAGAAAGGAAGGTCGTTGTGTTCTTTTCGTCATTTAATGATTAATTTAATATTATAATTTTATTTCGTCAGTTGCAAGGCCGAAGTTCATTTGTTTTAAAATGTAGTTTTAATTATGTTTTTGTTTGTGTTTCGAAGTTTTACGAATTGCATTAATAAATAAAAATAAATCAGTGGCGCTATAACCCTTTTTAGGTCTGGGCTTCAGATTTCTGTATCTGTTATCATGATCATTTGTAAATCTAATAGCAAGTAGGTGATCAGCCTCCCGATCGTGACACGCCGTCGACGTGGGTCTAAGCCCTAAGGCAAGCCGGTTCCCTCACGATGTTTTCCTTCACTGTTCGAGCGAATGTTAAATGCGCGCATAGAAAGAAAGTCCATTGGTGCAAAGCCGGAGCTCGAACCTACGACCTCAGGGATGAGAGTCGCACGCTGGAGCCACGAGGTCAACAAAAATTATTTCGTGAAAATTTAAATTTCGTGTACCTTCTGTCAGAAGAACGCGTTCTGTCCAAAACTCACCGATATCCAGATTGAGCATTTTGATAAATGAGATCGGTCTGGTTATCCATAGTTGCTTCGTTCACACTTTAAAATCAATTTTCCTTCAGTTTATATAATTTATGAATCTATGTATTTTTTTTCTCTTTGTGTGTTATGTTTGCCTATAAGTGCTTGTCACATTAAATCTTGTATTTAATTTTTCTAAAGTATCGATGTATCAGTGTGCGGAGCGTTTGCAAGCATTTGTAAGTAAAAATGAAAATCTTAAAATTATTAGTTTTGTTTCTACTTAAATTCATATTTTCGTAATTATAATGTCAATACATTATATATTACTAATAAGTTATAAAAAGCTACATACTAGCAATAAATCGGTTAATTTTGAATTATACGTTAAAAATGTAATAAATAACACAAAATTATGGTATTATATATAATTATCAACTAAGCTGGAAAATGGCATTGCAATATTTGTAATATTCCATATAACAACAACTAGCAGAATTGTTTACATTAATAATCATATCGTTGTAAATAAATGATTTGATCTCCCGATCAATGAGTTCTTAGAATTGAATTCCGTCATCAACGTGACAATAATTGTTAACAACGTTCTTTCTTTGTTGGGAACTAGTTCTATCTACGACATTTACAAGTCGAATAGAACAATTAACCGGACCACGGAATTTGACGTTCGGATGTTAATTTGCTGTGTAAAATTAAGGTATGTTGGTATAGGCACGTATTGTGGTACAATAAATGTATTATGTTATACTAGCTGATCCGGCAAACGTTTGTTTTGCCATGTATATTATTTCTAGGAATTATTTATTTAGTTCAAAAAAAAAACTAATTACAATAATTAATAATATAGGGGTTGATCGTAGAGGGGTGAAAATTAGGGGTTGTATGTATTTTTTGTACGCTGTATCATAATGAGAGAGTATCATAAGGAGATTATTGACCCACCCCCCATGTAACGCGCCGTAACGTTTTTCTGTACCCAAGTATAGTAAAACGTTTCGTGACCACCTAGTGACTCTTTATGCCTAATGCTAAGGTCACACGCGCGCCGTGCAGCCCGGCGGGCTGCCTGGCGGGCTGCGCGGCATGCAGCCCGTCCCGGGCCGGCGGACGTTCAAGCTGTTCACACGCACGCCGTCGTGTCAGTCAGTGCCAGAATGGCGAGCAGCGAGGATCTCGGTGTTGTTGCTGCCATATCCTTTGGCTTAACTTATTTTTATTGGAAAAAGAAACAAAATTATGAACTACGGAGAAAAAGAAAAATACTGTTAAGAAGGTGGTGGATGATACGTTGAATGAAGATCCATTCGTCGCGAAAGCGCGGGAGAAACTGACTGCCTGCGCGCGTGTAAACAGTCACCGGGCGCCCGCACATTCATCCTTTGTAGTCTAGTCGACAAGTTGAAAATGGAACAAAATAGAGATACTACTCTTAAAATTATGTGCGATAGCTCATTGGATCCGGAATGACGTCTAGAAAAATGTGCTAAAAGCGTGTATTAGCACATAAAAAATTGCAAAAGTTATAGACAATTAAAGATGAAAAAAAAATGGCATTTAGTATTTTGCCAATATTTAATAAACTATTAATATTTAAGAAATTTCAAATAAAGATTCTGAAAGAGGAGGAAATTTCCAATAAAAAACTCCTGACTCCCGGAACTCTATCTCCATTATTTATAATGTTAATTTAACGCTGAAAATAGGTCTGCGGGTGACATTTTTAGGATTCGCGCGTGGCGTCAAAAGCGACTACGGCACATTAATTAATTTATTTAAGGTATTGAATATTTTTTTTTAAATTTGAAAAAATTATGGTGTGTTCTGAACACTATAATTAATTTATTCCCGTTGAAAATTTTAGTTAAAGTTAATTTTTCAACAAGTTAAATAATTGTTAACTAACGAAATTTTCTCGAACGACCGTCTTAATTGTAAGTGAAAAAAAATGTTTTAATAATGGTCGTAAAAATATTTCGCTTCGTAGAGCCTTTCTTACATACATACTTAACAAGATCGTGCCATAAAAGTTAAAAAAATATTTATACTTTGTTTATAACAATTTTTTTACTTAAACAAAAACTTAAAAATCCATGTAATGTTGTTAAAAAAAAATTTTTTTTTCTAAATCATCATATAATCGTTTTTATATTAATACAAGATATTTATTGATTTGCAAAAAAAAAATTCCCGCCATTTGTTGATAAATTTTTTTTAAACAGATTGATTAAATCAATGTTTTTTAAAAAAAATTTAACACAACTTTATTACATTAAAAATTTTATGATTTAAAAAAAAAAAATTTTCCTTAATAACAATTTTCAATTGTTTATAATCGTTTTTTTTAATTTTCTATTGTTTAAATAATTAGTTAAGAAATTTTTTTTTTCTAAAAATCATAATTGATAGTCCTCTATAAAGTAACAGAAAAAAATTTTTTTTTAATCAACAATTCTATTGTTTATTAACTTACCAAGTTGTTATAAACAAATATTCAACTTTCTTTTATTTTTTTTCTAAAAATCTAAAATTAACAAAAACAACCATATATAACAAAGTATAGAAAAAAAAATTTAATTTTAAATAAAAGTAATATTCATGATAATCAAAAAAATTTCAAATTTTTTTTTATTCTATACTTTGTTATATATGGTTGTTTTTGTTAATTTTAGAAGTTTTAGAAAAAAAATAAAAGAAAGTTGAATATTTGTTTATAACAACTTGGTAAGTTAATAAACAATAGAATTGTTGATTAAAAAAAAAATTTTTTCTGTCACTTTATAGAGGACTATCAATTATGATTTTTAGAAAAAAAAATTTCTTAACTAATTATTTAAACAATAGAAAATTAAAAAAAACGATTATAAACAATTGAAAATTGTTATTAAGGAAAATTTTTTTTTTTTTAAATCATAAAATTTTTAATGTAATAAAGTTGTGTTAATTTTTTTTTAAAAAACATTGAATTAATCAATCTGTTTAAAAAAATTTATCAACAAATGGCGGGAATTTTTTTTTTTGCAAATCAATAAATATCTTGTATTAATAAAAAAACGATTATATGATGATTTAGAAAAAAAAAATTTTTTTTAACAACATTACATGGATTTTTAAGTTTTTGTTTAAGTAAAAAAATTGTTATAAACAAAGTATAAATATTTTTTTAACTTTTATGGCACGATCTTGTTAAGTATGTATGTAAGAAAGGCTCTACGAAGCGAAATATTTTTACGACCATTATTAAAACATTTTTTTTCACTTACAATTAAGACGGTCGTTCGAGAAAATTTCGTTAGTTAACAATTATTTAACTTGTTGAAAAATTAACTTTAAGTAAAATTTTCAACGGGAATAAATTAATTATAGTGTTCAGAACACACCATAATTTTTTCAAATTAAAAAAAAAATATTCAATACCTTAAATAAATTAATTAATGTGCCGTAGTCGCTTTTGACGCCACGCGCGAATCCTAAAAATGTCACCCGCAGACCTATTTTCAGCGTTAAATTAACATTATAAATAATGGAGATAGAGTTCCGGGAGTCAGGAGTTTTTTATTGGAAATTTCCTCCTCTTTCAGAATCTTTATTTGAAATTTCTTAAATATTAATAGTTTATTAAATATTGGCAAAATACTAAATGCCATTTTTTTTTCATCTTTAATTGTCTATAACTTTTGCAATTTTTTATGTGCTAATACACGCTTTTAGCACATTTTTCTAGACGTCATTCCGGATCCAATGAGCTATCGCACATAATTTTAAGAGTAGTATCTCTATTTTGTTCCATTTTCAACTTGTCGACTAGACTATTGAACTTTGCCAAAAAACCGACACTTGCCCGATTCGCGGCATTCACGTTCACAGGCGCGTTCACGGGCTCGGGCGTACCGTTTACACGCTTGTGAATGTGAATGTGCACGTTGAATGTAGAGTTGAACGCGCGCGTGTGAACTAAGCATAAAAGTTACCATTACGTGGTGTAAAGTACTGGAAAGTCGAAAATAATATTAACAATAACGCGTAATTCAATCCCCGCCCTTTTACAAAAGGCCACCCCCCCCCCCCCCCCCCCCTCCCACAAATTCGTTAAGTAATACTTGAACGCTCCCTAAGTCGAAAAAAATTGCCATTCCCTTCCGCTGAACCCCTAAATACGCGGTATCTCGAATTATTTAGACTGTAACTCGAAGAAAATGTTATTTCCCTACAAAGTATTGATATACATATTTATATTCTAAAACTCGAATTTCAAAAAGTCTTACAGAGACGTCTTAATTGGAATTCACCGAAATAATAGCAATAAATCCAATGATTGTCGGGTTCGGCTTCTAATCTATTGTTTTTATCTTATACACGTGCAATGAATGAATACATACATAAAACTTTCTATGTAACAGATAGTTTAAATCAAAAGAAGATTTCTTTAGTGAACAGTTTACTTCATAAATATGTAATTCGTTTTAATATGTAAAACTTATATGCTACAAAACTTTAGTAATCGTAATTCGACTCTACAAATCGAAAAAACACTTAGAAATCGCGCCACTGTAAGTCGAAATTTCAGTAGTCGAAAACTCGTTAACTCGATTTTTTTTGTATTACCCTTGAAATTCCAGTTATAGAGATTCCACAGTATATTTATTTTCCGCTTGCAACATGTATTTATGAATGAGGAAGTTGTGGGAACCTTATCTGATAATATAAGTGTGGGCAATTAATTTTTATCTTTTTGGGACTTCCCCATATTGTGTAGTAAGTGAAACTGTGTACTTTGTTGTACTTCACACTGCTTCACAAAAACATATATTTATTTTCCTTATTTGCAGTAACTTAATTCTAATACAATAGAAAGGTATTAATATAAAAATTAAACTTAACACAATATAAACAAAACTGGTAAAAACTTAAACCTAAACCTACCTTATAACTAATTATAAATAATGCAATTCTTGTGAATTCAGCCAGTACAGTGTGCAACTAAATATATACGTCTCACAATCAATGATATTTAGGGTGCGCAAGACATGCGTAAATGGGGCTTCTCTGAGTAAATTTGTACGCGCCCGAGGCACTGCCAGCAATTGCGACCGCTTACCACGCCGAGTGTGGTTATTTCGCACACGCAGTCTCTCCAACATTTCCGCATTATATATTTTACCTCTAAGGACCCTAAAATACGTGCTTAATGTGATAACGTTTTCAATTCAGTAAATAAATTTCTATATCTGTGATAGTCTTCTAAAGTCCAACAAATTATGTTCAAATAGAAAAACGTCTATTAACAGGCCAAATTTAGAGGCGAAGGAATGAAAAATTAAAAACTATTACACGTAACTCTTGTATTTCTAAATAGCAACTTGTAAGTAATATTGACAGACACGCTTTTACTGTATTTCAAAAGTAATGGATGCGCTGTCAATCTATTTTCATTTGCACTTAAATTTCCAGAAATAGTCTATTTATAAAATCCATTTATTGTCCCAGTGGGGCAGTGAGGATTCAGCGAAGAAAAACAGTCTGATCGCTCCTAGGCAGCTCTCTTAGTTTCAGCGTAATTCCAGCTTCCTTTGCCTCTGCAATGACGCTTCGTTGCCAGGTCTGTTTTGGGCAGTTTCCTTTTGCTTTGAGCATTCCAGTCAATGGCTTGCTTGGCAATGTGACTTGGATCCCTCCGGAGCGTATTGGTGAAATGAGTGGGTCATTTCAACTTTGCGCGTTTTATAGACTTGTCAATTGGCACCACATTTCATAGCTCCCATACTGACGGACTCATAAACTGCATCAAACTTCAGGATTTCTTTGAAATGATTTTTTTAATAAGTATGCAAACTTTTTAGATTAAATTATATAAATATGGAGAGACTGGCCCTTAATCTTAAAAAAAGCAATATTTAAAAATAGAATTGCAGTAAAACAAATGAATATAGCCGGGAAAAGAAAATTTACTCGTAGTATCAGATTTGCGTGTTTTTTAAAATTGATTCTTATTGATTTTTTATTCTTTTGACAACATTGGTGCGGGAGGGCTTGGATCAACGAACGATTGGTAGAAATTTAAACCAGTCTACGGTTTCTAGAATATACAGAAGGTTTGTGGAGACAGGTTCTTACAAAAGGAGACGTGGTGCAGGCAGAACTCGAGCAAACACCGGTCGTGATGACCGATTTATTGTTACCACTTAGTTAGTTAACATCAAAACAGAGTTTAATGAAGTGCGTGGAGTAAACGTTAGTGCACAAAAATAAGAAGAAGGTATCGTTATCGTTTGCCAAAAAAAAAGCTGATTTTACGGCGGTATGGCGGGCGGCCATTTGGAATCGTCCGAAAAGTATGCCATGGTGATTTGCGTAAATGTCTGCATGACGATGATTAACTGTGCAAAAATTAGCCTGGTTTGTACCAGTTGTGGTTGAATTTTTTTTAAATCAACGCATTCCCGTCGTTATGGTGGGCTGTAAGTTACACCGGAGAAGTATGGCGTGACACTGCCGCCTCTTATTTTTTATGGACTATCGGAAAATACTAGAATTTTTGTGGCACAAATCGTTTGAAAGTCGTAATTAATCCGACAAGTTCGACTAACGCCCACGCGCTTGGGCCGCCGGTACCAGCACTATGACCATCAAAATTCTTTTTTTCATTACGTAATAAGACCCCTGTAGAACCGCCATACTGGTACAAATGACCAACTATTTTGTGTCACTATCTCCCGGCCTATATGTACTTAAGTTAAGCATATTTTGTTTAGTTTAACTGTTTTATGTTTGTTCATACAAATAATGTTTGTTTGAATTTGTTAATTTTGTCACAGTCCAAATTGTTATAATTATGTATATAATATATGTAGTTCCAATTCTAGTTTATATTATTAATCTTACCCGACAGACGGCCTGTCTTAACTATGAATATTGAATTGGTATAATTAATAAAAATAAATATTATTCAAAAAGTGTTTATTATTGTTAGTAATCTGTGTTAAACAATATTTGCAGCGCGCTTTTTTGTGTCTAGGACAAAGCGCGAACACAAAAATAATTTAGCTAGACTAAACTACTTGTTACTACCTAGACACGACATTAGAATGAAATATCATAAGATCGGTCCATTAAATTTGATAGATACTGGTCGTAGTAAATTTGTATTTAGAAACATTGAATTGTTTTGTCTGCCAAGCGTGAATTTATGTGACTGTGTGAGGGTAGGCTAAACACTTTAGACTATACTGTCTATGTTATTTTATTCTAATGTCGTGTCTAGGTAGTAACTAAAGTAGTGTTAGTCTAGAAATTTCTTTGTGTATTCGCTGTTTGTCTTAGACTCAAAAATTAAATTGTATTAGGCACATAATAGATTAGATAACCAACCTAGATAGTAAAGAATGATCAGAGACAGTTGCAGAAATTCCCTAAGCTATTATGAGACTTCATACCAGGCATCTTATATATTCTATGTATAGAAGACCTCCTGCAAGAGGTAACTCTGTCTATATGACAGTGTTATTACAGTCAAATAAATAAGCTCAAATTGAATTTTGACAAATGTGCCACAACGATATTCAGTCGTATAAGATCTTCTCTTCAATCTCTGTATCTACTAGAAATCTACCATCTGCTAGAAATCTACTATCTACTAGAAATCTACCATCTACTAGAAATCTACTATCTACTAGAAATCTACTATCTACTAGAAACCTACTATCTACTAGAAATCTACTACTACAAATCTACTATCTAATAGAAACCTACTATCTACTAGAAATATACTATCTACTAGAAATCTACTATCTACTAGAAACCTACTATCTACTAGAAATCTACTATCTACTAGAAATATACCATCTACTAGAAACCTACTATCTACTAGAAATATACCTACTACTAGAAATATACTATCTACTAGAAATATACTATCTACTAGAAATCTACTATCTACTAGAAATATACCATCTACTAGAAACCTACTATCTACTAGAAATATACTATCTACTAGAAATTTACTATCTACTAGAAACCTACTATCTACTAGAAATATACTACTAGAAATCTACTATCTAATAGAAACCTACTATCTACTAGAAATATACTATCTACTAGAAATCTACTATCTACTAGAAATCTACTATCTACTAGAAACCTACTATCTACTAGAAATCTACTATCTACTAGAAATATACCATCTACTAGAAACCTACTATCTACTAGAAATATACTATCTACTAGAAATCTACTATCCACTAGAAAAATTGTATGACCCCTATCGGCGTTGTATCGCTCTCGAAACTATATTGCATAATCAAATTCTATAAAAATATGTTTTTTAGCCTACGAACTTTTCATCCCACATCAACAATCTATCTCCACGTATAGAGTTGTGTACCACACACATCGCAATGTTTATATTTTTTTGCAACCTGATTATTTACTAGTTTGAGATTCTAAAGCGCCACGTCTATCAAAGTATCAATCAAGCAACTGAGGATCAACATTTATACAAAACATAACGAACAGGTAAGATACTTGTTATCAAGGTTATTTTATAGTAGTATGTATGTAGTAGTAGTATGTTCAAGTTGGACTGGTGACTTGTAATAACAGGATTTCCCAACCTTTTTCAAGCACCAGTCTCTCAGTAAAATACATAGCTTTAAGCTTATTGTCAAGTTTATTATTATTATTATTAATTAAATTAAATTAAGTTAAAGTTAATTAAAGTAAGTTTAAGTTAAAGTAAGTTTATCATAAAGCAATGTATGTATAAGATAAATAAAATTCTCATTCTCATTCTCATAGACTCTCAACTATAGGTTACAGTTGAAACTTACGTAGAAGTTCGCGCTAAAACGGGGTAAGGATATAATTTAGAGTTATGACTGAGGGCGACCAATGACTCCTTGCAAATTCCATTATGTTGGCTCCGAATGGGCCCTTAAATTCTTGAATTACCTATAGGTATGAAGTTTTAAGATAGGCAAAAGCTTGCTTTAAATTAACATAATGCATGTCGGCCTTAAAACTCTTATTGTTAAGTCTTTATTGCTGACATCCAGTTACATAATATATATAACCATTTGTTTAAGTTACATAACCTAACTTAATCTAATACATCAGATGTGTGGATGTTTTGGTGAACAGTGTGTCCTGTGAGACATAGGCCTCTTCCAGCTGCTTCCATTCTTTTCTTATGTTAGCTCTTATACAAGTTGTGCCTCCTATTCTCTTTATATAGTCTGCCCATCTCTTGCTCTGTCTTCCTCTTTTCCTATTTCCATCTCATGAATGCCATTCTGTAATATGTTTGTCAATTTTAACGTGCTATCTCTCGTCATGTGCTCAGTCCAGCGCCATTTCAATTGCCTTATTTTATCTATAATGATTACATAAAAAAATAAATCAGTGGCGCTACAACCTCTTTAGGTCTGGGCCTCAGATTTCTGAATCTGTTTCATGATCATTTTTAAATAATGCAAGTACGTGATCGGCCTCCTGTGCCTGAGACACTCCGTCGACTTGTTTGGGTCTAAGGCAAGTCGATTTCTTCACGATGTTTTCCTTCACCGTTCGAGCGAATGTTAAATGCGCACATAGAAAGAAAGTCCATTGGTACACAGCCGGGTATCGAACCTACGATCTCAGGGATGAGAGTCGCACGCTGAAGCCACTAAACCAACACTGCTCTTAACAGTTACATAAACCTCCTTAATCATTTATAATAAATATATCAAACACAAATAATAATACAGAGCAGTGCTGCATAATCTCTCATTCCTAAGCTCGTAGTCTTTCTGTGCGCATCTGACGCTCATACAGTGAAGAAAAAGATCGTTACGCACTGGGCATATTGTCTTAAAGTTTAAACCCAAATATCGACGACGTGTGTATAGGCTTGTGGCACGACTGGATTATTGATTATATCGCGAGTATGTCATGTATTGAGTCATGTGCAATGATTTATTTATTTATAAAAGTTTGCCAACGCTTGGTACATTAATACATTGACAGAAGAAAAAATAAAATACAGTTTTCAATGTGTCAAACACTTACCGGCAAACATAGCATGCAAGAAGTAATAAAATTAATTAAACAAAACAATAATAAAATTTAAACAAACACTAAACGAAAATCGCTCTCAAAGTCTATGGATGTCCAGATCCAGCTCGTTTAATAGAATGCTCAATCTGGACATCGGTGAATTTCGGCCAAAACGCGTTCTCCGGAAAGGAGGGATAAATGGAAGGATGGGATGTCTGGGAGATCTATTGGGTACATGGAATTGAAATTTTGTTAACAAGTGGGGGCTATCTAGCTGATTGTTTAGTATCTTAAAGGCCGATCGTTGCGCAATGTTTCTTTGATAACGTTGTTTTGATTCGTTTAATCTGATATTAAAGATAAGTTATCATTGCGTACATACCACTTGACGCATGCGACACATGCGATACAAAGTCCCCAAGGGATTTGTGTTCTGCGATATTGCATACTATTCGATTGTGAGGAAGTTGCATGGATATAGTTAGCACTGCGCCTTCTAAAGTTTTCATGTCATTTTCACACATGTTTTCATAAGTGTTTAATTTTAATTGCCGTTGTTATATGTGTGATGTTTGAGTGGTAGATAAATAAATAAATACCAATTTTAAGGGATTACAGCTTAAATTATTAGATTAGAGGTGCTTTGAATGTTATTTTTTGTTATGAAAGTAATCGCAAATATTTATTGTATATTTATATTTATATTTATCAAGCATTTAATTTAGATAGATAAGACGAAATAAATTTCAAGTTGGAGTTTAATCACCATAATAAATAATTATTTATCTATTAGGTACGGGTCGTTTATTTGGTTTACGTAAGTCGGGCTATTATGTAGCTTAGATTAGACGATCTTATGAAAAAAAAATAAGAACCAAAGTACGTACTTTGCATGGGTCAAGGGGGTGCGTCTAATTATAGAGAAATATTATATTTATGCAAAGCATTAAGCAATAGATTTTAATCTAATAGAATAATTAAAAATAAACTTGAAAATGTATTTATTACAAGCGGACTGTCCAGACTACGTACATAATAATAAGCCTTTATATTCCGAAACTCTCTGAACTTTGATCTTTAATATATATTTACTACAGTATATCTCGGAGTTCGATGTGCCTCTTGGCAAAGGCATCCTCTAACCCTTTCCACTGTTCCCTATCCTTTGCGACACATCTCCAGTTGTAGCCTGCTGTTAATTTGAGTTCGTCCTTCCATCTTTTACGTTGCGCCCTCTTCTTCGTTTTCCGTCTCTGGTGTACCATTTCTTTAATATTTTGCTCCATTTTTCATGGGAGCTCCGTAGCATCGCCCGTCCATCTCCATTTCATTTGGTCTATCTTAGTGAGAATAACTGTCACACATAGTCTAGATCTTATGTCTGTGTTTATTTGTTTGTCACATTTTCCTACATATGTTTTAATATTTAGGTGAAATAGCATAATAGGATAATTTTTTGTAATGGTGAGAGGATTTGAAAAATCGGTCCGGTAGTTAGAGAGTGTTTTCTTTACATACGTAAAAAAAATAAAAAGTTCCACATTTATTAGTATAGATATATAATATATATAGTACAATGGTGGGTGCATAAAAAATCAGTGGCGCTACAACCTCTTTAGGTATGGGCCTCAGATTACTGAATCTGTTTCATGATCGTTTTTAAATCTAATAGGCAAGTAGGTGATCAGCCTCCTGTGCCTGACACACGCCGTCGACTTTTTAGTCGGTTTCCTCACGATGTTTTCCTTCACCGTTCGAGCTAATATTGAATGTGGACATAGAAAGTCCATTGGTGCACAACCAGGGATCGAACCTACGACCTCAGGTATGAGAGTCGCACGCTGAAGCCACTAAGCCAACACTGCTCATGGTGGGTGCAAGTAATTCCTTTTCAAACTGTTGCATAAATATATTATTACTCTGGGTTGATCCAAGATTGATTGGTTAGTCCTTGTTTCGTCGTTTATAATTGATTATTTAAACGATTCTTGATTCAAGATGAACGGAGACGTACCTGTCAAAAAGGTAAGGGATAATATCCCGTACAAAAAAATAAATTATCTTGTGATACAAGACCAATTACGTATTTAATACTTGTAAACAGCAATGAAATGGCGTATAATTAAGACAGCACTTTAATAAATTATTAACGAAATTGTTGAAGGACAATGTGTTGTTTTAATTTAAGGCGATTACCGCTTACGTGTATTAAAAACAGCTATTGCGCATTACTTTTTGTAGGATGTTTGTGTCGTCTGTGACGTGTCTTTAAATATTAATAATGTAATTTAATTTGCTTAGTTATTATGTATTAAAATATTTTATAGTGTTTATTCGATTTTTAAAATATATCACACGAACAAGGATATATTTGAAGACCACATTAACAGCCTGCGATTACCAAGAAAGTTGGCGTCTGTTCGCGTGCTCTATGACTGACAATAAATTATAGATTTGTGTGCTAGAGGGGAATCTGAATAACAATTCAACTTTAGTTTTGTATTAGAAATTTTTTTATGAATGTATTCATTCATTGCACGTGTACAAGACAAAAACAATATATTAGAAGCTTCGAACCCGAACATTCATTTTGGATTTTATTGCTATTATGTCGGGGTATTCCAAGTAAGACGTCATTATATTTTACTAACTACGACTTTTTGAAATTCGAGTTATAGTGTATAAATATGTATTATCGATACTTCGTAGGGAAATAACATGCTGTTCGAGGTACATAGTCTAAATAATTCGAGATACCGCGTATTTAGGGATTCAGCGGAAGGGAATAGCAACTTTTTTCGACTTACAGAGGATATCGACCTAACGACATTCGAGTTATCGAGATTCCACTGTACTACTTTTCACTAGAATTAAAATAATCCACGGTATTACGTAAAATCTTTCTAAACAATGTGATTTGGCAACCATCATGGTTTATTTTTAATTTCTAGTGACTGATATAAAAGATTCACAATTTTAAGTAATTTATATATAATTCAAGGCTGACAGATAGAAATCTCTATTTTGTACTATAAAAACATGTTGATTGTAGTTGGAAAACTGTAATGAAAATACTGATTTCATTTAGATTAGAATATAAAATTAAGATAATTTTATATTCTAATCGAATAATTATACGACTTTATACGCTGCTCACTTGCCTCCGTCAGTGTTCCAGCCATTTTGGAGCCAACAAGCATCGCAAGAGACGATGGCTAGCGGCCAGATGGGATGTCATTGATCCCTTGGAAGATGGGACGGGCAATATAAAACTTAAAGATGAACATTGATTTTATGATAATCATCTTTTCTGGCTTTTAGAAACGTACTTCAGAGTTAAACAAGTAAAGACAGAGGTCCGTCTATCCGTTTTACCAACTAAACTCATTATCATATCTTCACACACAGTTCTTACAGATTAAAACTGTTGAGTATTTACAGTCAAAATAAAAAAAGCTCTTTCTCTTCTTGTCATAGTATGTAGTCATCTCTTTGTATATTTTCTATCCGCGATGAACGGCTGGTGAATTCTAGGTATAGTTCTGATATAGGCACCAGCCTCTAACAAAGATGGTTAACGCCTGCATCATGTATACCCGTAAAATTCAATATTGTGAAGAAGCAAATAAACTTTATTATTATTAATAATTTATAAATACCTTAATGCGTATACGAACAGCTATCGTAATGGTATATGTATGGAAAACGTAAAAAGCGCTTCCTGGGCGTTTCAAGAACGAAACGGAAGTACGAATGTATGTACAATAGAATACGTGTAGGAAACATTTTTTTATAGAAACTGGGCAAATGGGCAGGAGGCTTGACTGATGTTAAGTATGCGCCCATGGACACTCAATGAAAGAGAACTCGCTAAATTATATGGAGAGTTGATACTTTCGAGTTTACTAAAACCATTATCGTAATAAACAAATTCTGAAGAATTGTAAAGTGGAAACCCTGTATTATCTAGTCGACAAACTTAATTTCGTGTATATAATTTAAAGTTTTCGTATCTGCGCAGTTTATAAACGTGATACACGTGCTCATTTTGTTAAATAGTTATTTTTTATCATAAAATTACTATGCAAATGATTAATTACAATACGTCACGGATACGAAATTAATTACAAATATATACAACTATTTAATTTTTCGCGTCACATTCATTAGAAATCTAGACATAGAATAAATTATGTATATGGTGAAATCTTGTATCATTATTGCTTCATTAATATATTGCATGTGAGACTTTGAGAGGTTGTAGCGACCATTTAGCTATGACCACGTAAAATCTAAGTCATTCATTTTAAAGCATACTTCAGCCCTGCGATTCTGTAACTCACTTTTCAAACTCACCCCTGCGATTCTGTAACTCACTTTTCAAATCATAAAATGACTGCTTCACGACTGATTTGAGAGCGACCGCCGATGCGAAATCCGCTGTGTGAGTTCGAAAAGTGAGTTACAGTATCGCAGGGCAGTACAAAATTCATGAGGCTAAGCGACTTTAGAAGTTACGCCGAGTTAGGGCGTAGCGACTGTCTCCTAAAAATCCCATGGCCCATGCAGATATTGCGACCGGAGTCAGCCGCTAAAGACACTAAAAATCTTTCACAAACACTTCTTATCTTTTGTTTACATTCACACAGTACAGCAACTGTGGGGACCTTTACCTTTTGTTTATTGATATCAGCTAAGTAGGTAGATAAGCGTTTACGTTTCGGAGTTAAATTTATGGGATATTCCAAGCGATATTCTGAGTTATTTATTAAATGTACCAGTGAATATGTGTGCAAATGTGTGTAATAAATTAATATAAACTATACACGTGTACGTGTCTTAATCTCGACTATTGCCTGTAACGAATTCCGGATATATCGACGAAATTAGAGTGGTTTTTCATCGTCGTTATACGCGAAATCCACTGTATTTAGTTAGATACTGGCTGGATATCATATCAAGGATTGCATAATTTATAATTTGTTAAAGGTTTAGGTTTTATGTTTCTAGTTTAGTATATGTAGTATTATGTTATTAGTTAAAATTTTGTTTTTATCAGTTTTCTATTGTATTAGTATTAAGTAAATGACGTGGAATAAGTGATACCTGTATCTGTACATTTCATAATAAATATATTTTATTTATTTAAATAATAGGCCCTGATGACTATCGCTGTCACTATATGAAATTAATTACCGACGTTCTAATCAGACCTAATAGAAAAGCTTCTAAGGACACAGAAATGTGTCCTATGCATATAAGTTTCCTACCTTTTGTGCATAGAGCTTAATACTTTGGATTTAAGATCTTTCGGTATCCACATATTTTTACTAAATTTAACACATTTGGATAAAATCTGACTTACATTACGATCAATTAAATTAAAATAATAATACAGCCGAAGCTAACAATGCTACTAAAAACTTAAATGAATAGTCATAGATTGAATTTATGTAAGTAAATAATTGTTTTATTTTTTGTGATATTAAGTTGTTTATAAATTAATATTTCATTTTATAAACACTAATGCGGATTAATTAAAACCAGGAACAGTTAAATGTGAACTTTTAAGTTCAGGTGAAAGCTTAATGTAGCCTTGTGTAAGAGGCAATGAACTCAATAAAATCTTTCATTTATTTAACCTTCATAGTTAAGTTATAAGATAAGATTGACATCAAATTGCAAGTTTAAAAAAACTGAGTTAAAGTATCATCGATAAAACAAATCAAATTAGAATAATATTGAATGCATTCAATAATATACTAATTTGATATATGTATGTATAAGTATGATAATACTCGAAACGGAACAAATCTACGACCAACCAGGCTCCAGAAGATAAACCACTTATACGGAAGTTGTATTCGTGTTTACAACAAACTCCCAAGCGAAATAATTAGAGAATTATCACTGAATAAATTCAAAACTCTCGTTAAACGTATATCAATCATTAATGCTTTTATAAATTTGACAATTATTTAAATTATCCTTATCCTTGGGATTGATTTGCTCTAGTTCAAATTTGAATGACTAAAACTTGGCGATTATAAAGAGTAGCGGAGTTTCTTGCCCGCTCTACGCCCTTGACTTGCGAACTGGTAGTAAATGTTAATTAAGAATCAATATATAAATAAAATATTTATATAAATAAGTAGATATAAATAAACAATTTATTTTCGTTCCCCAACCTTCATTTTCAATTCCATGCATTTTTTTTACATTTCGATAAGAACCGAAACGAAAGTTTCATAATCGTCAATCCCTCAATATTAGGGAAAACCTTTTGACAGCTGTCAAAATTAAACGTAATTTTCTTAATTATGACAGTTAACCGTTTTAAATACTTTCATAATTTTCATGCGCTTTAATCAGATGAGTTATTACTTTTTTTTTAAGGAGGCAAATGGGCAGAAGGATCACCTGATGTGTTGCCGACCATGGACACTCACATTGCCAGAAGGCTCGCCGTTGCGATGGCGGCCTTTTAAGACTTGGTACGCTCTTGAAAAAGCCTAATTCGGAAATACTTCAGTGGGCAGCTGGTATCACATAGTGGTGGTGCGCGGCAAATGAGAAACGCGTTATGTATTTCTTAACTTGTACAACAAGTTTTGTACAAGTGGTAGTTTTTTTATACAATTTCTGATTATTATTGACGTAAGCATAAATCATTTCGTACATACTATTATTTTACGGAGTCGCCCTACTGTTCGATCTGTTTTTTTTTATGTAATAGGAGGCAAACGGGCAGGACGCTCACCTGATGTTAAAAGATACCGCCGCCCATGGATACTCAAATTGAAAAATGGCTCGCAAGTGCGTTGCCGGCCTTTCAAGATGCTATGTATCTATGTATTTATGGATCTCTGTATTCTCCGACTATTTCCATTAAGAAATGATCTAAAGGAAAACTTCAAGGTTAATAAGCTTATCTTACCTCATCGTGTTTCTAAGAAATACACTGTCATGTTTTCCCATACACATAAGGAAAAATATTTTCCAGTGATTTTCTATTTTTGTAACGTATGTTACACGATAATGTAAGATTTAACGGCACCCAAAGGCTTCAACATTCAATACGATTTGACCCACTTAGAGTTTAAAATACTGGGCGAAACCTAATTTCACCTAGAATTGAATGTGTTGTGTGAAATAATAATTGTTTTAGGCACATTTGCAACGCATTTTATATGAAGAAGTTTGGTTATAAGTTATATTGATTTTTACCTATATTTAGTTTCCACTGTTTATAAATTTTAGTAAGAAGAGTAGAACTCTTGCAGTGTTGGCCTAGTGGCTTCAGCGTTCGACTTTTATCCCTGAGGTCATCGGTTCGATCCCTAGCTGTGCACTAATGGACTTTCTGTCAAAGTGCGCATTTAAAATTCACTCGATCGGTGAAGGAAACCATCAATGATCATGAAACAGATACAGAAATCTGAGGCCCAGACCTAACAAAGTTGTAGGGCCACTGTTTTTTTGAGATCTGGCAGTAAATGTTAAATTAGAAGCATTTCATATATATATTTTTTTGATGTTCATAAGTGTACATTGTGTTACCTATATGAGTAAATGATTTTGAATTTTAAATTAGTTTTAATACTTTATTGAGGCAAGTATCCATTTAAAAAAAAAATTAATCCCTGTCCGGTGCCTTACAGTTTCTGGATATAGTCCGATAGTGCGTATAAATTTATTTATATATCAGCTAAGTCTGACTATATTATGTTAAATTTATAAATTGAATACAATTTTCTTTTGACTCAAAACTAATGTAATTAGTAATAATATTGACGTTGTTTATAATCGTAGTTTATCGCTTGTTTCTCGTGCAGCACAATACGCAAACAATTGCATCACACTGCACATCACTCGGTGCAGACAGGGTAAAGGAATTTATGTATGAACAGTAAACATAAAATTTTATGACGCAATAATATTTAAGCCTTTTTTATTCCTTGACACATTTTTCTATCTATACAAATACACACTTAAAATGTTATATAGAAACTAGCTGACCCGGCTAACGTTGTTTTGCCATGTATATTATTTGTTGGAAACATTTTTTAGTTCAATAAAACTATCTACAATAATAAAAAATAGGGGTTGATCGTAGAGGGTAGATGAAAACTGAGGGTTGTATGTATTGTTGTATGCTGTATCATAAAAAAATAAAACTATTTTTTTGGGGTGGACACCTCTAATCACTTAAGGGTTTGAAAGATAGCTCGTAGCCGACTCTCAGACTAACTGAATATGCATAAAAATATTCATAAAAATCGGTCGAGCCGTTTAGGAGGAGTTTGGGAACGAACATTCTGACACGAGAAATTTATATATTAGATAATTATATTATTTTCCAAGTTCTCTGATAAAGTATAGGCCTCCACCAAATAGATTCATCTCTTTTTATCTTAAACATTTGTCTCCTAATCTTGATCTTGACCTGAGGGCGACCTATCTTTCTCGTTGAATAAATAACAATATAAATTTATTGTATGCATTTCTAACCAATAAGTCCTACAAATGATAATGCAAGTGATGCGTTATGAAATCTAAATTGAAATAAAAGACAAAATAAACTTTTGATAACTTTAGCCGGCTTTATCCCGGATGGAACCGAATACAGCCTTCAAATAATAATCATGTTATTATAGTATTTTTAAGTTTAGTTTGCGTCAGAGCCCTTTGTAATGGTGCAAGGGCTGCCCCTAAACTGATAACAGTAATTTATGGGTGATTGTTAAAAAAACAAACTGTTTATCGAGAATCGACAACAAAAAGATAATAAATTATCATAATATGTGCGCGCACATTGCTCGCGTGACGTCTATCTATGTTGCTCGCTTATCTATAGAAACAGTAATAGCGGGGTGAGAATGTAAAACGACAGACCAAAACCGAGCGTTCTATTGGACTTATTGACGTAGTATAGGTCTGTGTCCATGATTACGTGATCTATACCAACCAAGACAAACGATTTTTATTATACGCTTTATATTAGCTTCACCTGTATGTATGTATGTATGTAACCGACTCCTTCGGACTCGATTTTGACCCACTTTTAACGGACAGATTTAATTCAAACTTTGCGCACCTGTCAAAGATCGATGACAATGCAATAATCCGAAAAAAAAATAAAAAAAATGTAATTAAAAAATAAATAATAGTTAAAAAAAATAAAAAACACGCTTTTAAAGCACATCAAGCTAAAAAGTGAAAAATAATTCCTAATTTAGGCTGAAAATGGTAATGAACAAAAACACTTCTTCACTTTTTAGTTTGATGTGCTTTAAAAGCGTGTTTTTTAGTTTTTTTAACTATTATTTATTTAATTCACCTCCAGGGCTTTATGCGTTAGCGTGACTTAGTGTCAGTAAAAATATAATATTATTTTAAATCTCCCTAAAATTAAAATACGCGAATAATGGCAACACTGAAGACACGTCGCAATAGATAACAATGTATAGTAATAAATAATAGCCTTGCAGTGATAGGAATAGCAAATATTTCGTAGTAAATAATGCGTTGGCACGTGTAATGCGACTATTCGTGTTAAAACAATTAATATGTATTTAACGATAGTAATACATGATTATAAAGTTGTGAGAATTCTTTTAGATACGCGTGCACATCGTAAATACGCGCTTGACTAATTTATTGCGGACTTTTTTTAATAACGATATATTGTTTTAATTCAAATGATGTCAATGGTTATTTGGTTTAAAAATAATATTGTGCCGTCAAAATTCATTTCGAGAGAAAACCTCCATCAGGAGGATTAGTGCGTAACTAAATACGTTTTAAGGTACACAGCGAACACTAATTAATTTAACTTCTTTTCTGACGTTCATAAGTGTACTTGTTTACCTATATGAATAAAGTTATCTTGACATTACCTGACACTCTCGAGGAAGAAACTTTTCCGTTTATGGAAACGAAAGGAAATTTTTACAGTTACTATTCCTGTTTAGCTCCTATTGCAAGCAGCCTGATGTTACCTAGTAAAGTTTATTAGCGAAGCCTATATATGTAGCCGTTATCAAATTGACTATCAAGCACAATTATTTCATTTATATATTTTGAAGTTCGAAATTAGCGAAGCGAATTATTCAACGAAGAGCGGTTCGAATCGTCGACGACCACTCCCTCTCCGAGCGGCTTGATCCCTTGGCGTTGCGAAGAGAAGTGGGGTCACTCTGTATCTTCTACCGGATTTACCATGGAGAGTGTTCAGAGGAGTGGTTCGGATTAATACCTGCAGCTGCAGAATGCGAAATTCTAGCCGTATCACCTCGACGTCCGTCGTTCCACAACTGAGCGTTTTTTTTTTGACAGAGAGTTTTTGCCGCGCACCATCACTATGTGGAACCAGTTGCTGAAAAATTTCCAAACCAATTCGACTTAGGTCGAAATTTTGGAAATTGGTTCCTTCAAGAAAAGAGCGTACCAATTTTTTTTTTATAATAGGGCGAGGCAAACGAGCTAGCGGGTCGACCAAAAAGGGCAGTCTACGCAGCCCATAGACACCCATTTTTAGTGGGTGCGTTGCTGGCCTTTGAGGGAGGAGTAGACTCGCTTTTTGAACATTTGGAGGTCGTATCTCCGAGGGAAGACCCCCCCCCCCCGATTCCACAGATCGCTAGTTTGTTGAAAGGCCGGCAACACACTCGGGAGCCCTCTAGCATTGAGAGTGAACATGGGCGGCAGTATCACTTAACATCAGGTGAACCACCTGCCTGTTAACCCCTGTTCTATAAAAAGAAAACGACGGGTTGCACTCCGGGAGTGCCGGCAGAGGTGAAAACTTAAATAGTAACGTGGTGCATTTTTTATATTTTGGAATGGTTAGGGAATAATTTTGCACGAATTGCTTTAATTATCAGTATAAAAGTACTATAATTTATGTGGTAGGTTACAATATTTATTTATTGCACTATCGTACACAAACATGATAATTTATATAACATTAAATACGCCGCGCCAGCTGTCTACTCTCCATCCGTCTTACGAAACCTACACAAAATAATTAAATTAGTATTAAATAATTCAATTAGGAAAATTCACTATTTTTTAAGATGCCATTTTTTATTAGCGTCAGTGTGACCAAATCGTTAATAATAAAGCTTTAGACGTTTCGCAAATTTAAACCTTGATGTATTGACTTAAGGTCCAATTCCACATGCATCAATGTATCTGAGGAAAGAGACAAATGAATTAAAACCGTAACTATATATAACGAAGGTTCATATTCCTTTAAAAAACATCCATCTTACGAATTTTCGATCAGGACACGTGACCTGACGCGAGCTTAAATTTTTTTACCCTTCCAAAAAAAGTGTACAACGCCGCTAAGGAAGTTTTCACTTCAAACAGCACGAGCTACCAAAACCTTAAATATACTTAAGTCTGGTAATGTTTATAACGTACTTTACAATGCCCAAATAAAACAAAAACTGAAAACTAATAATTTAATCTCATTACACTAAAATCTGGATGCGAGGCCTCCACCACGACTATCAGCATGTGACAGAAGCTCATCGCTTCTTTGCTGTACTAAATTTAGTGCCGCAAGTGGAAGCGTGGCGTTAAGCGGTGGACCTTTTAACAGCGTTGCTAAAGCGGCTGGAGACAATATTCTGTCCGGCTCTAAAGCAAGGGATCCGCCAGCTTCCACAGCAACTCTAGCGCTTTCCACTGCTTCCACGATGTTCAAAGGCCCGTCCATAAGCGCTGTAGCCGCTCCTTGGGCTAATGCAGATAGAGATTCCGCTCCCATTATATAACGAGTTCCTGAAATAACAAAAAACGCTGAACATGGTGTTATTCAAACCAAATATTTTATATTAATACTAGCTGCCCCCGCGAACTTCGTTTCTCTTTAATGTGATTTTACTTAGCCTAGCTATTTTTCTATGCTACCCAGAGACTATTATGTTTTCCGGAATGAAAACTTTTAGGTTGTTCTGTGAATTTTTCTCTAATGAAGAATAGGGGTTGATCGTAGAGGGGTGAAAATGAAGGGTTATATGTATTTTTTAATGCCACATAATAAAAAAAATCCTTTCCAAAAAATAAAATATTTTTTTGGGGTGGACACCCCTTATCACTTAGGAGTTTTCTAAGCATGCTATCGAATGCCATATTTGTGTCAGGGTTAAATACTAGTAAAGAAAATGCTATTAGGGGAAATAAACAGTTTTCAGATTTAATAACTAAATTGTGTCTGGTATATAAAATATGGAAATTGGCCACGCCTTGATTTACCTAATTTTTAATTCCATTCAGTGAACGTTAAAAAACCATATAAAGGAAAGACACTTCTCAGAAATTCAAATAACAATTATCAAGGTTGGAAATATATACTAAAACTTTTAATTCGATTCCAGATTTGACAATTTCAGTGTTGCAACGTTATGACAAGTACTAAATAGTGACGTTGCGAAATTATTCGATACGGAATTGGAATATTTCCGGATCGATTCCTCTGTTTTATAGTAGTATATCTAAACAACTACTACTTTAATAGAAACTAAGTATATCAGGAAATTAAATATTTCTTAACGGATAATTTTGTTATAACGATTAATTTTACTAAGGATCTGAGAGTTTTCTTTAATAATTGTGTGTGAAATGAATAGAAAAGTTGATCATGAAGGAACATGAAAAATATTAAATTTTTATAAAATAAAGCAGCGGTTACTAATTAATAAATAACTATGTATTTATTTAAATAAAAATCAATAATTTAGTCTTTAATTGGCACACCAATATTATGATTACATAAACATAAATCGCGATTGTTTATAAATTTTTGGGTTCATCACTACGCTCATACGCTACGTTCATATCATTATTTTACAAAATGACAGTAGCTAATGTCAAATGTGGAATCGAAATAAAAGTCGTGGTATAATTAATTTATTCAGCAACTGAAATATCAGTTGCATGTTCATTTACAAAAATAACTCACCACAAACAAACTCGTCGACGAGAATAGCTGGCGCTAGATCAAGCGGAGCGGAAGGAATGTCTTGTTTCCATCCGGATAATGTGTCTTGGCCCGAACCAAAGGGGGCCGATAAACCACTGTAAGGTGTGCCAAATAAAACTGTGTATAATGGAGACACACAATTAATGTATAACTTGTGAAACATTACAAAATTGTATCGAGAGGAGACGGCATGGACAGAAGAATCAAGTTAAATTTCAAATATTTATTTTACAATATAAATGTATAAATTATATAGTTATAGTTTTTTTATAATTACATTAGACATAGAAATTTGTTGGTAGTTGTCCAACGGAACTCTCGTTCGAGGTACGTAATTAATGTAAATCTACGTCTTGGACCTAAATATTGATTACTTCCAGATGAGTAGACACGGCCGTGGGGTTCAAGTGCACACTGCACAGGCGCTAATTAAAGATTTAAGTTGGGGCCTGGTTGATACCAGATAGTACCGGTGACCCCAGAGCTGGTGCTTTTCTCGCTCAACGAATAAGTATCGCAATACAGCGAAGAAATATTGCCAGCGTCAAAGGTACACTGCCACAGGGACCAAACTTTATAAATTTGTTTTAATTTTCTTTGAATAATAATTTAATTTAATTTTTATAATTTAATTTTATTACAGAAGCTAATATAATATAATAATCAAGGAAATAACACATACATCTTAAGAACTTTAAGTGATGGTAGCAATATGTTATCTGTATAGGTGATACACAGGTTACCGGTACACGATGTATGTTGCCAAATTTGTAGCTTTTGCGTAATGCGCGTACGAATGCGACGCAAAGACGTAAACAATTAATACACTAGTTTTTTTCACTGGCAATAAATCATTTATATTTCTATATATGATACAGATAACGGCAAACATCTTGAACAAATGTCCTTGCCTGCGCAGAAGCGATTTTTAGGAATCACTGTCTATCGCGTGATTGCTAAATCAGTTGACGTTTGTGTTCCGCACTGCGCAAACTTTCCCCCACTCCCTTGTTTAATGTTCAAGATGTTTGCCGGTATCTATACAATATCTAGAGCGGCGTTTGAAGGTGCTTTAATAGCCTTATTAAAGCACCTTCAGACGCCATACAAGAAGCCTTTCTTGTATGTTAAGTGGGCTAATTAGTCTAGCGAATAATAAATAAACTTACGTGACTAGAGCAACATATGTATCTTGTGAATCCACTACAGCTAATCCAGATGCAACACCACTAGGCCATGAATCAGCTGCTGATATTGCTTGAGACTGCAGACTAGCTACTACCCTGCAAAATGACATACTTTAAAGTACGATGCCATCCACCCAATTAAATTTTTCTAGACCCAAAAATAATTTCTTTGATATTTGTCTCTAATTAAGAGAAAAGACCCACACAAAAAATATTTAGAAGTGGGCTATATTTATTTCCAAAATATAAAAAAAATGTCCATTATATGGATTATGTGCTATTAAAATCTAACTCTCTTCTTATATATTCTTAAAAGCCTTAAATTCACGGCGATGTATAGGTATAGGTACAAGTTTTCCGAACCAGTTCTTGGTTCAGACTGTTATATCAGCGATATTATAGACCAAGTGTGCATAGACACGAGTTCTCTTTTCCATAATAAACTTATTGGGCAGATCATAGTCAGTTAATATCCGTTGACACGCGACATGATAAGGTATGCACATCTCCTATGAAGCTGTCGAATATACCAAGACCAAACTATAAGGTAGAAAGTGTAAGGGAGTACCTATGATACGCCTCGAGAGAAGATAGCGGAGCAGGTTCGAAAGCTGTTGAGAGTGCAATAGCTGCCCTCGCACCCGCAGAACCAGCCCAAATTCGCCAGGTACCAGCTCGCACTGTGCCCACAGTACTTGATACAACGGAGCTCTCACAGAGCCACGATGCGCAGAGTTCTACAATATTCATTAAAATGTCTAAATATATAGTCAAGAATACAATAAATAAACCAGTGGCGCTAAAAACGTTTTAGGTCTGGGCCTCAGATTTCTGTATCTAATTCATGTTAATTAGTCAATTTAAGGCAAGTAGGTGATCAGCTTCCTGTGCTTTACACACGCTGACTTTTTGGGTCTTATGCAAGCCGGTTTCCTAACGATGTTTTCCTTCACCGTGAGAGCGAATGTTAAATGCGCATATAGACAGAAAGTCCATTGGTGCACAGCCGAGGATCAAACCTACGACCTCCAGATGATATAATTGCTATATGATCAAGTATATTATAGACAATACCTACACACACTATAGTTCTCCCACTTGTGTATTTTTAATATTATTATTTATTGACTTTAAATATTGCCACAATGAAGTCTTAATTAAATAAGAATGAATCGCAAAATGCCAAGCACAAAACTCGAAGTCGGCTGGACCAGTTCGAGTGATTTTTTATTTATTCCTTGAACTCCGAAGGTTTTTACGGACAGAAAAATTGGAAAAATAATTTTTAAATTTTGCATACTTAGTTCTAAGGTTTTTACGCCGGTAAAGCTAACAGCATAGCGTAGCATAGCACCATATGTTGGTATGAAGCTACTAAAAATACATATTTAGGCGAAACAAATTCAAGTTCGCATATCTCAATTTGAATATATTTCCTTATCACTAAGGCTACTTATAAATGAATGAAATTGAAAAACATCCTATTATTAGGCTACGTTAATGTTCTATGAGGTATAGCCCCAACAAAATGTGGAGTATAGGAGAAACGTACTTGTGTATATGTTTCATTGATAATATTTTGTTATAGAGGATCTTTCAACCCAAATTATTGTTTCAATGTATAACCCAGATATTTCGGTTTAAGCTGAGTTAGTATAGTTATAGGGATGTTCATGATACCATTAATTTAGAATAAATAAAAAGCTTTCGTCGTAATTTTAAGTTACCCGGACTATTTTATATTGGAGTAGCAGGAGTAACTCACCGGCACTACTATTCTGTTGTAATGTTTGCAAGTAATCTGCTAGAAGTGGTTCAGTATGCAATGTGCCTGCGACGTATCCGGGCGATAATTGCGAAGCACTGGCAATCGCGAGCCCCGCTGATATATTGAAGCCGTTTCTGGAAATTTAACATCAACATTAAGACCAATAAGTCTTTCCTCCAACTTCGATTTTGTTCCCTTCGGAGTTGAGATTCTTGTTTTCAAGTGCACAGGTGCTAATTAAAGATTTAAGATGGCGTCTGGTAGATAGAACCGGTGACCCCAGAGCTGGTGTTTTCCTCGCTCAACGAATAAGTATCGCAATACAGCGAGGAAATGCTGCCAGCGTTAAAGGTACACTTAAAGGTTTTAATATTAATTAAACATACTCTGGACTGAAATTTGCTAGGCAACCCATATGGATTATATTTATTGACATATTAAATTAAATATAAAATACGTTTCATTAAATAAGCATCTCGGTGAAGGTCGTTGTATATCGGGATCTTATACTATTATGTTCTAAGTTCAGGTTAAATGATTAATCCAGATTGAGCATTCTGATACAGACAACAATCAAATTGAGGCATGTAACCGCTTTTCACTTACACTTAATATAATATAAAATAAAGAAATTGAGAACCTTGCCAAATCAATAGCAGGTTGTAATAACTTCGGCCATGGCATTGTCCCGTACTTATCGTGTAATGCCGCCAGTCCTAACACCAATCTTGGTACAGGGTTCGGGTCTAGTGAGCTCCGAATACCGCCCCATTCCATTACAGCAGGCTGGAGATATGGCATACGCCGATATTCCCAGTATAGAAGTGATCCACTCCTGAAAAAATATTTATTAGTTGATAAACTCTGAAAAGATTAAATTGTCGTAGCATTAACGAAATTTTAAATTGTAATAGACCTGCAAACCCAAAAATGCAAGCAATGTTCGCGTTAAACTAAATCTAGAAGGATAAGTAAAATGTTTTCTCGAGACAAATTTTAAAAACACTGCATATTGTAAAACTTTAGATGTAGAGTATTAATTAACTATATCAATTATAATGAGTAAAATAACATTAACATTATAATTGAGTTATAAAAATCAAGCTCTTGTGCTTTAAAATGTGAAACAAAGTATGCCCTACCATCTATCTAAGCGGTACGGACTTACAATAACACTAGCTTCAAGAATTTGTATTAGTTCAACTATATTCTAACAGATGGCGCTCAAACCAATATTATTAAACCTAACATAATTTTGTAGGTATTATTACGGTTTATTTACAATAGATGGCACTTAAATCAAGTACTAAATGTCTTAGAAGCAATATTATTGATATTTGTTTGTGTATTATTGCAGCAACTGCAACTCCTGTGGGTTTATGTAATGGCTTGAAAACTACTAAAGATCTTTGCCGGCGTCGCAAGGCAAGACATTGACAAAAATTAAATTCTAGTGATAATTTGTAATGTGTAAAGGAAAAAAAATCTAATACTTTGTTTATTCGGAATGGAAAGTCTAAACGATAATTTCAATTTTTTAATTCCTTATTAAGTAACAAATAGCTGACATAGATTTTACACCCTAACAGTTGCAAGGCTTAAACATACTATAGCTGTTTTAATAAGCCGTTACTTACGCATCCAACGATGTCCTATGCGGCGCTACAACAGCCAGGCAAAATGAGCTCGCAATTGCAGCGTCTATAGCCCGGCCACCGGCTCTCATTATACTGGTTCCGATACTGCTGCATTCTGCTGCAGATGAGGAGACGGAGCCGTGAGGTACAACCTGAAATAGTATTGTTAGACTTATTATATAATATATATTATACTGTATACACACGTATTATATTATATATACGTATATTATATTAACGAATTTTTTACATATCAACTTTGACATTACAAAACAATTTTTTTTTAAAGACAATTCACACCAATAGACCTAGTCCCATGCTAAGCTGGTGAAGCTGTGTTATGGGTAGTAGGCAACGGATATACATACATATTATAGATAGATAGACATATAAATACATATTTAAACACCCAAGACCTAAGCACAACACCAAATGCTCATCACATCGATGTTCGTCTCAGCCGGGGATCGAACCCGGGACGCATGGATTCGTAGTCAGGGGTACTAACCACTAGACCAATGAGTCGTCGTTACAAAACAAATGTATTGGTTTACGCGAGTATTACAGAAGTAAAGTAAAAGATTTGATTAATTTAATATAGATATTGCTTGCGCTGGAAAATGTAAAAAAGACTTTAAGACATTGTTTTGTTTTAATTGCAAATATTAGATTGTTGATGTATATAATATGACGCTTCTTTCACTTTGATATTCTAATGGTAAGTGAATTATACGTTCGATATGTGTTTAGGGGAGGAAAACCGGGGCTACAGCCTCCTAAAAAGACCTTATTAATAATAAAATATTGTATTCTTGGTTTGACAATAAATTACTTATCAGAAAACTGAACTGATTTCTTTTTCCATTTTATATGGAAAATATTTTGGGGACAGGACATTCAACTAGATTTTTAATGTATTACCTATTGTTAGTTATATTTTTTTTAGTTTATTAAAGAAAAGCTGTGTAAAAAGGCTTACTTTAAAGTTAACGATTATCTAGTTGATAAAAGGGACTGGGACTAGTGCTAGACAGGTTACTTCTAATTAATTTGCGATAATTGTTTTAAAATATTGATGATTATTATTGTTTGATGATTTGCTATTTTAAAAGAGAACCGAGAGATTTTTACGCCGGCTTTATCTCGGCCTACCCTCTGTCTTCTTTGCCGATATAATACGTGATATCTTATATTCCATAATAAACATATTTTATTTTTTATAAAATAGTGCATAGTAAAAAGTGCATCTATGTACTTAAGTTACTTGGTAGTCTCCGTAATATATTTGAGTGATGAGGGCGATTGTTACAGCGACTGTTAGAGTGGCAAACGCTCCAATGATGATCCGGGGTCCACCAGCGCAGAGACCACCAGCTGTCGTATGGTACTGCTTTAGTGGGACATCTTCGCGAAGTTCTACCACACCTGCAAAATACAATTTTTTAATATAGGATAGGGTGAAAATGAACATATGGGCCGCTCATGGACACCGATTTTAGTGGGTGCGTTGCCGGCCTTTGCGGAGTATACTAATTTTATTAACAATTGGAGGTCGTATCTCCCAGGAGACCTGTTAAGTGGCTCGTGGACTTGTATTGTCAAACTTTTATCAGTAAAGAGAATATATTTTTTAATATGCATTTTAGAAGTTCTAATAAAATTTCCACGGATGTATGTATGTTTATGGGATTAAAGGCTGTAATTGATTTGTACATCACCCAGGTCCGGTGGAAGACGCAAAGCCCACCAGATCTAGCTTAAACAAATACAATCCCTTTTTAGGAAAGGGGAGAAAAGACACTCCCCTGCTGTATACTTTCTAGGCCACAGATCTGCCCAATCGCGTGCTAGGGTTATTAGTTGCTATTAGGGGTCTTATAAAAAGTGTAGGTAAAAACTTGTGAAGTATACACGAAGCTATTCATGCCGCATATATGCAAAGTACAAGAAAAGAAATGTAATCCTCAGTTGTTAATTACTTTCATGTAATTAGATTATTGTGCAACACTTTGCGTTTGTAATGTAATTAAAATGTAATATGTAATTAGTAATTAGCTATTTTCGCTTTCACATTTAATACGATTAGTCCTAGGTTCCAAATTTAAAAAGAAGAACTAGAAGAGATGTTTCGCTTAAATTCTCGGTAAATCAGTGAAGGTCAAGTTATAAGCGGATTTTGAGCTATTTTAGTTAAACATTTAGAGTGGCAACGTAAACTATTTAAATTCTAGAGACTATGTTAAGTATTAGATAGTACATTAGTATAAATAAAATAAAAAGTCTTTTTATTTCTTGCAAAAGAACAAAGTAAACTTAATTATATTTTGACACATATATTTTTAAAAAAGTTTTTTTTTTAAATATTTTTTTTTATATTTATAATAATAACTTCTTTATTTCCTATAATATCCTACACTATTTTGACAAGGCCTTAAATTAAAAAAAAATCTTATAATATATTAGATCATTCACAATCACATAAGAAATTGGTTTTTTGTGGGGCATTGAAAGGGGCCCTTTCAATGCTGTCTTATATATGTGTTTATTGGAATAAGATTTAAGTGGCAGCATCTTTTAAATGGTCATCGTATAATTTTCTGAAGTAACTTAGCTGCAGTCATATTATATTTTTTAAGGCAACTTTGTACAAGTCAACCTTCCCAAAATAATCATTTTATCGCCGATAATCCAATCCATCCCTTAAAAACCACAGCCAGTTTTAATCCCGTGAATACATGCAAAATATGAAGATAAATATTAAGAACATTTTGGATTCGGTTTAGAAATAAATTGATTATAACAGTATTCCAAAATTAGTATCAAAATCGAAATAAACTATTTAAGGTAGCCGTCTTATTACGGAAATGAAAGATTTTGCTCCGATAGCGGCATTGGACGACAAATAGATGTGATTTAACTGAAAGATTCTACAATCATACTGGTTGTATTATAAACTGCGTGTTAAATTAAATATATGTGTCATTCATAAAAAATATGGATGGTGGTGTTTTAACTCAAACTCAAAAGATCTTTATTCATATAGTTAAACAAGTACACTTATGAATGTCAAAAAAATAAGTTAAATTAATTGTAAATTTACATTTACTACCAGTTCTCAAGTCAAGGGCGTAGAGCGGGCAAGAAGAACTGGCAAGACTTTCCGCCACTCTTTTTAATCGCTCGCTTTGAGTCATATAAATTGTTTGAACTGAAGCAAATCAATCCCAAGGATTAGGATCATTTAAGTATTTGTTAAATTTATGAAAGCTTTATTGATTAATTCTCTAATTTCGCTTAGAAGAAACACGCACGCTAACTTTCAGAACCAAAACTACCTAAAAAACCTAGAGAGAGTCTAGTAAAAGACTATGGTTTCTAGATTGACATAGAAGGGTAACAAACAATCCAGTAAGTAAACATAAGTTACTAGGTAGATCGTAGATTTGAGGATTGATTGTATATGCAAACAAACATCAGAATATAGACAAAAATTTGGGCTGGTTGCATATAACACCATATCTGGACAACAAATGGATAATAAAACACAATGGAAAGAACCACCCGATTAAAGAAGTGCGCCAAAAAGAAGGTATGCTGATGACTTGATAGAAATAGCAGGAAAATACTGGCAGACTATTGCGTTGTGTAAAAAAAACATGGCGATTATAAAGAGTTTATTGCCAGTTCTTCTCTTCCGTTCTACGCCCTTGATTTGAGAACTGGCACTAAATGTAAAGTTAGAAGCATTTCATATACATTTCTTTTTTTGACGATCATAAGTGTACATTGTGTTACCTGTATATGATTTTTGAATTGGCAAAGAGAAAAGGTTTGGAAGAGGCCTTTACGCAAGAAGGGTCCATATCCACATATCCAGGTTTGAAATGGAAATATAATCAAGGCTTTATTATTTGTATTATAAACTAGGTGACCCGGCAAACGTAGTTTTGCCATGTATATTATATCTATGAAGCATTGTTTTAGTTCAACAAAAATAACTTGTATTTACAATCATAAAAAATAGGAATTGATCGTAGAGGGGTAAATTTAGGAGTTGAATGTATTTTTGTATGCTGTATCATAAAAAAATAAAAACAAAAAAAATTTGAGTGGATAGCCCTTATCGCTTAGGGGTTTGAAAGATAGATAGTAGCTGATTCTAAAACTTACTAAATATGCATAAATTTTGAAAACTATTCACCAATAAATTATTTTCTGATAGCAATAAGGTAAATGCGTTTCTAGTATAGTAATATGAGATGGTCATCAACGCAACAAAAGTATTTTAGTCTGAATAGTTAAAGTATTGTAGTCACAGTACTTCATAAACAAAACCGATGGCGTTCTTTATTCAAATTTTGAGTTTTGTTTGAAAGTTCTCATACAACAGTAAACAGTAGATATCTTCAAACAAACCTGGAGTAGAATTTGGTTCTGGACTCACAGACATTGCTACAATTTGTCAACTTTTAAGACACACACAACAACACAACACACAACATTTTCCGCACTCAAAGATTATATATTTTTGACATGTTATAACTATTATCTATTAGGTTTTAAATAATTTCACTTGTTCAACGTCTTGCGAGGCACAACTCGCGGGTAACTGTAAACGAGGCGCGGGAGTCGATGGTGACGTCAGCTTCGTTTTTACTTTGCATTCTTTGTGTACCGTCAGCAAAATTGATTAAACGAACTATAATTTCACTCATCTTGACCACGACTGTTGTTATGACGAAAGCTCGAGTTTCTATAATAATATTGTAAGCAAAGTAAACTGGTTAAAGACCCATTTAAAAATTTCGTCACTGTTAGATATACTTCTGAGTAACTATTAAATTAGCATAAATATTTTTTTTGCGTTCCACTAATTAAATTATTTATACATGTTATAAAATTCGTCTAATTGCACGTATAAATATCACAACACTCGCATTTCAGGAAACTCTGGTATACTGTATTCTGGTTACAAGTTCCTGTCACAATATTTTATCATTTCAATAGATCTTTGGAAGGGAATGCCTTAAGGATTTTTTGTCTCTTTCATAAAGAAAGTTACGTACGAAGAAGTGAGACAGACAATCGGTGAATGACCGCGAGAAGCGCCTGCGTTGGTTACCTAGCTGATCGTGAAGGACAAGTTCAATGATTTATCTATTGGGAATTAAATTCAATATTTAACTAAACTAAATATAGTATTAAAAACAAATGAAGATGCAATACTCGTAATAAAGACTCATCAAAAAAATTTAGTTTTTTGTGCAAATTTGGGTGTAAATTTAGTGCCTTTTTCATAATTTTCGGTTAATTGCACAAATACGAGAAGAAAATCTTTTAATATGTATATATATTGTTGGCAATGGTATTAAACAATCTAACTTAATATAACATATATTACTTGTCAGATACGTTGTTCTTCTATGGCCAAGTCAATTAAAAACATATAAGATTAATTGTAACTTGGTCACTATAAGATGTTGTTAGGTTAGCTAATTACGTTATAGTATAAGATCCCGATATACAACGACCTTCACCGAGATGCTTATTTAATGAAACGTATTTTATATTTAATTTAATATGTCAATAAATATAATCCATATCGGTTGCCTAGCAAATTTCAGTCCAGAGTATGTTTAATTAATATTTAAAAAAAATTTTTTGATTATAATTTGCATGTAGTAAATTTTTTAAATTTTTTTCAATAAATATTTTTAAGCAGGGTAGTATTATATATGTATCACTATAACTTTCTTTTTTACTAAAGATGTATATATACTTTAGTGTCACATAAATAATTAATTGATTAAAAACAACCTAACGTTTGCATATTCTTTGGGCTTCATACTTTCGATTGGTATAGAATTTATCTAATAATCATACCGGTGAAATGTTTAAAAAAATTTTTTTTTTAATATTAATTAAAAATACTCTGGACTGAAATTTGCTAGGCAACCCATATGGATTATATTTATTGACATATTAAATTAAATATAAAATACGTTTCATTAAATAAGCATCTCGGTGAAGGTCGTTGTATATCGGGATTTTAGACCATAATAACTTAAGACAGAAGATTCCCTAAGTAGGGACTGAACAAATTGACCGACCTGGTTTTACATGGATCTTACAGCGCCTCTTTTAAGCTAAAATAACTGCCAAAAAAAGTATAGTTTTTTACAAGTTATGTTTTTGATGGCATAGTTTTTGGTCAAAAGTTTCCTTGTGAGAGAGTTATAGTGAAATATATATTATAGTATACAAAAGCAAACTTTTTTATGCATTTTTTTCGTCTAATTGCGATCTACAATATCGAAATTTTATGCTTTAAAGTCAAATTTTGTGTTGGCGGCTATTATACTCACAGTATTCACAATGTTTTTACATTTCTCTTCTCAGCCCAAACATGCTGCAACAAACATTTTTTGTTATTATTGTATTGAACTAGATATGAATTTAAATTTGCAATCCGTCAAAGGGACTAGTTCCAAGATAAGGTGGAAAGGGTTTACGACTGCTTATTGAATGTGAGTTTACGATGTGTTTCCGGCCTTTCCATTGATGTTCTTGAATAAACTGTTTGCATCTTTTTGATGGCTTTTGACGTTTATGTGTTTTATATGAATATTTAAGTCATTTAACTTCCCCAATGGGGCATGGTAACGGTTGTAACTCTGTTTCATCTACATTTTTTATGTCATTTAATTTGTCTCTTACTCTTAAACACAAAGTTATGCGGTAATATAGCCTGACAATAGTTCAACCGCATTGGTCACTAAGAACCTTTTAAATCTTCAGTTACTCTTAAGTTTACTAAATTCCCAAGACAAGTAATGTGGACCGCTATCTATACATAAAGAATTACCGTTTATTAATGTTTAAGATGTATCATTCATTTTTGTCTCAAATCGCTTTGATAATCAGTTAGTCAAATTAAAATATGATTTATTGATGTAGGTAGTTAAAAAATAACCTACCTACATTAAAAAAAGTAATGGTTCTATATTTTAATTTACTGCCAGTTGTGAAACCTCCTTTTAATTCAAAAAGATGTTTTTTAAATATATGTGAGTATGAAAGTAACATGCAACCATTATAACATGCTTCTCATCGCATATTGAAGCATTTACTTAATGTAATTAAATATAAAATTATGAATAAATGGATGAGAAAATCGAATGTTTCACGTCTATCAGCAAGGCGCGGTGAAATAGGACTATGCACTTACTGTGGAAATAACACGCTAACATGTCTTGTTAAAGTCTTAACTAAGCGATAGTTTATCAAAAAGACTGTTACGATGTATCTCCTCCAAAACGCTTGTAGCATCATTTCTGTTTTACTTTACCGTCCAAACGAAAACAAATGTCTAAGAATGATTCCTAGAACTACACACATTGATGAGAGATAAGTGATGCCAACTTGGGGGTTCCCTCCAAAAATATGGGGAATCAAGATGTCTAAGTGTGCGAGGCGGTACATTTATTTAGGAGGTATATTATTTAAAAAAAATATTTTTTCATAAATATTTATTATGCCTCAACCCAACAAACTCAACCTAACTAAACGTTTTTAAACACCAAGATGAAAATAACAGCTATGCTATAGTACTTGTATATATTTTGGATGCATATTTGACAAAGCGATTGTACAAAATACTTTAGGAGTTTTTAAGGTATTAGGGGGTCCTAGGGGAACACTCTCTAGGTGTCGGCATCACTGCGTATTGTATGCGTATACGTTAATAATAATAGAAGCGTGTCATAACATAAGATTGTATAATTCGTGAGTAGGCTTTTAAAGCGATGTGAAGACATACTATAGACAAAAATCGGATTTAATATTGGTGGAGCCTTCAAATAAGGCTTCTTTACGCAAAATACTATGTAGGTAATATTTATTTATGTGCATAAAATCTAAACAACTATCTACTACCATCAAAACTTTGCCCTATCACTTGTGTCACTCTTCAAATATTACGTTACAAATGATTCTCTAATTTCGTAAGCTGTAGACCATTTTTTTACGAACTCGGTATTTTACAGTACCAGTAGTAAATTTATCCTTGAAGCAGTTATGACTGTAAAAAAGCATCCAAAATTATTCAAAACATTCAAAGAAACTAGCCTGTATATACTGAGGGATCCAACACGGCTGTGGGTACCTGCATGCTGCACCACGATGTATGGAAAAAATTGTTACGCTATGGCTATGAAACTATTTAATCTACCTAGAAGTTATAGATCACTGCTGCTTTCAAGGAGAAGGTGATTAAATTTTTAAAGGCAAGGTGCCTTTATAGCGTGGGTGAGTATTTAGACCATAAGTTTGACATCAATTCTAAATAATTTAACTTATTATTATGACATTATGTTAATGTTCTTATTATATGACATTATAAAAATCAATATGACACTTTCATGCCTATATATATATGGCTGATTGTGCGGATTTTTATAATTAATCTATCTAATTAAACCACTATACCAACCACTATAATAAATAATTAAGGATTATGGTTTAGCCGTAAATTACAAACCTTCTTTAATTTTATATGCAGTAGAAATGCTGTTTTGCATGATAAACTATAATATACGGCCAGTTGATCAGTTGATTAAAGTTAGTAGTTACTAATAATAATCCAGTGGCGGTTTCATACATAGGTATTCCTGACGACGACGATTTTAAGTTTATGACATTCATAGAAGTCATAGAAGCAATGTTATTGAGTACATAGCCAAAAAAATAAATATAAATAAAAAAAAATAGTTCGTGCCGTCATACAAACGCATGGTATCCAGGAGATTTTAGCTTAGAAGACCGGCAACGCACTTGCGAGCCTTCTGGCAATGTGAGTGTCCATGGGCGGCTTACCTTAAGACTAGCTATAATAAGTTGCCCCCTGTTATATAAAAAAAAGCTACTACGCCTTTAGATATATTTAAACTAGTAATAAAAAAGCTACTACATGTACCTATAGATAGCTTAAGACTAGCTATAATAAGAGCTATATTATATATGTTACATATAGTAAAACATACCTGCAAACAAAATCACCATTGCTCTTATTTTAGGATTTCGATTGAATTTTCCATTGAGCCAAAGCGAAATCTTTGAAATTCCCAAAGCAAGTGGGAGTTGTCCTTAACTGAGTAATAATACTAATATGATTATCGTAGCTTAGAAGCCTTATACATATATAATCCTCTATAAATATAAGGGAAATGAAATTCACGACGCATTTTACCTGGAGTCGTGAACAGATCGAGTTATCAAAATGGTATATAATTTCAAGGTTTATAAAAAGTGTTCTCCGAATGGAAAGATTACACTGTATATGCCGAAGCGTGACTTCGTGGATCACATTTCTTATGTTGAGCCCATAGGTGAGTATTTGTTTAGACTCTCCTGTATTATACGGAAAATCATTAAAAGTATTGAAATCATGAACATACTATCCTCTCTTAAAATAAATCAGTGGCGCTACAACCTTTAGGTCTTTAGGTGAATCTGTTTCATGATCATTTTTAAAATCTAATAGGCAAGTAGGTCAGCCTTCAGTGCCTGACACACGCCGTCGACCTTTTTGGGTCAAAGACATGTCGGTTTCCTCACGATGTTTTCCTTCAACGTTCGAGCAAATGTTAAATGCGCACATAGAAAGAAAGTCCATTGGTGCACAGACAGGGATCGAACCTACGACCTCAGGTATGAGAGTCGCACGCTGAACTAGGGCAACACTGCTCTATTCCATCCTCTCCTTATTTTTTATTTGTTAGTATTTTTGTCTTATTATTTGTGATCTCCTTAATATTATATTGTCTTACCGTTCTACTGTCGCTCGTATACAGTTCTTTCTCTGAACAACTGTTTTAAACCAGTTATTAGTTAATGGACATTTTTCGTACTTTACTTATAATTAGTTTATTTAATGTCATAATTAAAATTTAGAATTACTGTCATAGAGACGGACCCATATTATTTTGTAATAGTACAATTATTATAATGAATCATAGCAAACGTTAATTGAAGCACTAAGTATTTTTCCCCAAGAAATACGATACAGCACCAAACGATGTGGCCGAAGTCTGTAACAGCTGAAGTTATCCATCATAACGGCTGATGGGTTGTTCCTTGTTCTAACAGATATGACTTTAATAGCCTCCTTTACGATGTTTGTTCCTTAAAGTTTGTAGTTTCAAAGTACACATTTTATTTGAGGTTTTTTTCGTATATTTTCTACAGGAGAGCTTTAGAGTGCTTAATAGAAACTTTATAATTGATATAAATTTATTCAAATTCATTTAACAGTAGTTGTGACTGGCACCTCTCGCTAAATACGAAGTGTCAACTTAAGTAAATAACGTAAAATAAATTCTACTTTATACTTTAACAAGTTTTATTGAAGTTAATTATATTTTACAAGAAGTCTACATAAACGATACTCATTATACATATTGGGACTGTGAGTCTACTAACTAATATATAGTCACATAACTATTAACACACAAGTATCCCGGTAGAGGTTCAGGCTCGATTCCCGACAACAGAAGCATTAGGTAAGGGAAGAGAAGGTTGGCATCAGAAAATATGTCAATAACATAGATTTTAGAGAGGAATTAATGTCGGGTTTCTGTGTTAATGTTATTTGAAAATAGGTGGCCCGCAAAATTCGTTTCGCATTAATATGTTTAAAAAAAAGCAGAATGTAAGTGCCCGCTCCTATTTCATATTGCCTCCTGCTGATAGAGCACAAATCTTTGTTTTTAATTTATTTTACTATTATGAAACACGTTCACTGCGGCAAGTAAAATCATAATTTTTCATCAGGTGCGGCGGCGGGCCAAAATGCGCCCCCAATGATATTTCCGCCGGTGCGTGGCAGGTCTTTCTAGACCCAACAGTACTAGGATAGATTAAATTGCTCTAACTTTGTGGAAACATAATGTATTCGTTTTTTTTTTATATTGTTAGAATGACCTGCATCAATTTTTAAGTTTTTTTTAATAAACACAAAACTTCCTATGGTAATCAACATATGATTACCATTCGTTCAGAAAATACATAAAAAAATACAAATCCAAAAATAGTAAAATATATATGAATCGTTATAGTATAAGAATATTTTATTTAATGTTTTTTAAAAATTGGAAACCAGCAAAATTTTGCGCCTATTATTATATAATAGCAATGTGTTTAATAATATTCTGTTTTCTTTGTACGTAACAGCAACTGATTATTATTAAAATTTTTACGTTTACTCATGTTTTAATAATTGTATACTAAGTTTTTGTTCATTTATAAAAGGATGTCGTATCGACAAATCATTAACGTATACGTTAATAATATACATATTATTTTCATTCTTTATTACTCTCAGTATTGAGAATTATTTACTAAATTTAAAAGATATTACAATCTATATAAATATCGTTATATATACTATCGTTATCTTAAAACTAATTTAACTAAGCTTTTGAAGAAGAGCATAAACATGTATACTACTTTCCATATAAGTAGTTTTTAATTCATTAAAGTATTTTTTATTTAGATGGCATTGTCGTCGTTGATGAAGAATACGTGCGTGGGCGCAAGGTGTTCGCTCAGGTTGTATGTACCTTCCGGTATGGCCGAGAGGAGGATGAGGTCATGGGGGTCAACTTCTACAAGGAACTCTACCTTGCTTCGGAACAGATCTACCCAGCACCAGAAAAGCGAGCCTATGATTTGACACGTACTCAGGTATTAAGAACAAGACAACATACAAATTTCGTTGCGACCTTCAGATTTGATATTCTCGAATATTTCGTCTCCACAACCTATTTCTGTCATGAATAAAGTGTTTATTTCTTTATTATTTATGTTAGTTCTCACGATTCTGCCTTGCGATTCTGTAACTCATCTCCTTATCAGAATTCCAAATCATAAAATGACTGCTTCACGACTGATTTGAGCGCGACCGCCGCTGCGAAAACCGCCGTGAGAGTTCGAAAAGTGAGTTACAGAATCGCAAGGCTGTCCCTTTTATACGTCTATATTGCTAGCGTGTAATCTTATCTTCATCATAGCGCCACTGCAACCTAATTAGTGGCTATCATAAACATAATAATAGAAACAAAACATTTGTGCATGGGAATTTTTCATTAATTCGAAGTAAAACGACTACATGTTTGCGTTTAATAAAACTAGTATAAAATATTTTAAAGAATCACCAAGAAAAATGTTAAAAATGTTGCTTGAAGTACAATATAAGTCGTCAAAAAATCGTTTAATAACGTAATAGTTTAAAGTTTTTCCAAATCAATTAAACCTAAGCTGTAGGTTCTTTTAATTTGCGGGTACGAGAATACTACCCGCAAAAGAAAAAGTTAAATTTCCCGGCTTTCCCATGTAAGCGGTTTAACGAACGGACCTCTAAAACTAGTTTATCACAGCTTTATAATAATTTTACTTCATTGTCGCTTTTCGTGAACCAAGTGCTAATCCCCAAATAAATTTGATTTACGTGGCGAATGCGGCGTTCAGCCGAGCGCCATCTAATTATTACTGGCATAGCACATTCAACTATCAGTGGAAAAATTATATTAGCCATAACTTTTAGTGATTTATTTGTCATGTTTAAAGAAAACACTTTTTTACCGGATTGAAGTTATGTATTATTATTAAATAAAAATCTTTAAATGTGTAAAAGTTATGTTAATAAAAGACAATACTATTATTTGTCATGTCTTAGTAACTGCATCTAAACTATTGTGTTATATTTAATAGTTGCACACTAGCGTCATTCATGTGTGAGATACAGCATTCTAATAATATTGTGAAGACGAGACTGCAAAAATAACATTACATAGATACATAGACGTACTTATCGTAGCTGTGTTAATAAGATATATTCACTACCTAGGTTTCACTCGTAATTCTGTTGATAAGCGAAATCTGTAAAACAGCTCTGGCTTAATGTACACTCCATGGGTATATCACTTGCGGTCTCCGTTCTCTATTATAAAAAGGAATACAATTGTTACCCCATCATAGCTGCTTTTAATTACTAACCAACACTAACAAGGCCAAGACTGAAGCCAACGCATTTAACAAAATAAGGAAAAACTAATTTAATTTGATTATCAAAGATTAAGGGTCTGTTTCACAATGTACGGATAAGTTCTACATAAGTTCCAAATTAGCTATTTATTACTTATTGGTAGGATAAACACTATTGTTGCGTTTCACGACTGTCAGATAGCGCTATTCGTCACATAAAGTCCAGCATAAGCTATGAGTCCGATGAATGTCAAATAGCACAATTTATCTTACAAATAATTTATGTGTTGCATAGCTATTTGGTACTTTATCCATACATTGTGAAACAGACCCTAATAGAATCAAAAATGTAACTCTTAGATATAAAACTCCAAACTTTTCAACGATTTCAAACGATTTCCGGTTTGTTTTTATGAAATTTCCTGTTAGTAAACTGTGTTGCGAAGAAGAGTTAATAGGGATTTAATAACTGTGGTGTGTTTTATTCCTCTTTAGTATCGACGATAAAGTTGAAGAAATTGTTAAGTTGGTTATAGATATTTGTCGGTCGAACTTTAACAGGATATAATTTAAATTGCCTGGAGGGACACGTAAATACTATTCTTTCTATCGATTAGGTCAAATCATAAATATGGTCAATAGCCACAAAATAAACATAAACTTAAATAACTAATCTAAATAATAAGCAGTTTGCTTTAAGTTATAACTAAATCGCTAATTCAATATAGCTTAAGTTATTAGATTTTTGGTGATGACCGTTATCACTTGAATAAATTAAAATTTAAAAAAAAATTACTAAGCCGTATTGGCATAGTACGCAACTGACAGTTTGAAGTTTTCGTAGTGTTTTATTACAATGGATTAATCGCATTAGCGCCTTTAACACTTGCAAGAAGTTGAAGTTGAAACAAAAGTCTATGATATATGAAACATTGATTACCTTAGAATAAAGAAAATTATCAAAAGACCCCTCCCCTAGGCTTATACGTATAGTATTATTATTAACTCTTTTTATTCCTTCAGGAAAGGCTCCTGAAGAAATTGGGACAGTTTGCCCTGCCCTTCCGTCTATCAGTGCCAGCTGGCTCCCCTGGGTCGGTCACACTGCAGCCAGGGTTGGAAGACGAGGGCGAGCCGTGTGGTGTCCACTATTACATGAAGCTCTTTGTTGGAGATACTGAAATTGATAGATCTCACCGAAGGTAAGAATACATGTATTTTCAAAGTACGATTGTGTATAACTTTAGCTTGTTTCGATAAGAATAGATCTAACTAGATTAGTTTCTGGTCAACTATCGCTGGTCATAAATCTTTTAAAAATCTTCACACCAATTGACCTAGTCCCATGCTAAGCTGGTGAAGCTTGTGTTATGGGTACTAGGCAACGGATATACATACATAGATAGACCAAACACATATAAATACATATTTAAACACCCAAGACCTAAGCACAACACCAAATGCTCATCACATCGATGTTGTCTCAGCCGGGGATCGAACCCGGGACCCATGGATTCGCAGTCAGGGGTACTAACCACGAGACCAATGAGCCGTCAAATAGACATTGTTTACTCTTTCAGGAGCACAGTGGCTCTGGGTATCCGAAAGGTACAGTTCGCTCCTAACAAGCCAGGCCCACAGCCATGCACTTTGGTCAGGAAGGACTTTGTGCTGTCCCCTGGACAACTGGAGCTTGAACTCACCTTGGATAAGCAGGTATTAAACATATGCAATATAAATTATTGTTTTATTTTTCGGTTTGTGGTACAAGATTTACATATAATGTTAGGAGTCTCGACTGAAGAAAAAGAAAATATGAGCCGTCACGGGACGCCTGGCAGATGTGAAACATCGACATTATTTCGTAAAAGTAATATGCAGAAAAGAACAGATTGTGATAGGAACTAAATATGTCATAATGATAAATAAAATATTACGATTTTTTTCCAGATAACGATGACTATTTATTGAATAAACATTTATTTTCATTAAATACAAAAATTGACTTCGAAATACACACACCGTACACACAACTGCATATAGACTGTATATATACCATCATATAGCGTGGCGTCGCCACGGTATGCGTCGCCACGCCAGAAATCGGTTTTACGTGCGGCTATAGATGTTTCACATCAAAAAAACAACACTTGGAGGAGACTTAACTAGGCCTTGCTTTATAGAATTACTTATTAAGATGTAAGAATATATATATATTATACATGTATGAAATATAGGACATACAAAGGCTTTGTTATGATGATTGCTTTTTTACTTTAAAGAATAAACTTTGTGTTATGAAATTTAAATGAAATAATTGTGTAAAAAATATTTGCATCTAACAGTACAAACAAAGACAACATTTTAATATCCCAGTTCAGAAATTCATTATTCAGTATTATGTTTAATTAAAAAATTATTTTCCTATCGCAAATTAAAGTTTGTTTCAGATTATAAAAAAAGTCCATTCACAGGTCAGACTTAACACAGAGACTCGAAAATTCAAAGTATTCTAATAAATATAAAATTATTTTAAACCCTACAGTTGTATATTCATGGCGAGACCATCGCGATCAATATAAGCGTCCGTAACCATAGCAACAAGGTTGTTAAGAAAATCAAAGCCTGCATCTTGCAGTCTGTGGATGTGGTTCTCTTCCAGAATGGACAGTACCGCAATGTGGTATGCAGCATTGAGACTCAGTAAGTATATGTTATATGTTTCATGGAATCCAGGTTTATATATATATGAGAGTGATTCTCTCCATTTGTTTTGTTTCAATCGTATACGATTTATTTCAGATGTATTAATAACTGGCTTTTTTTCTTGCTTTACAGTGGTAATACTTATTTAATCAAATATGCCTCAACTAAACTATACACCATCTGTAATATTATACTATCTATCGATGGGAAAAAATAATTATGAGCTATCGATAAGCCTAACACTATGATAGTCATGATATAAAAACTCTGTTCATAAAGCTGAATTGATAAACAATATTTTTTCATATTTATTTGTTTAAGTTAACTTAACTGAAAACAATAGATTTCAGCAAAAAAAATATTGGTTGTTTGTAAAGTAGGTTTACGATCGAGATGTTTACGTGATAACGTCTTATTGGTGATATAAGTTTTTGGGAAGTAAGGAATTAATGAAGATAACAATTTTTTCAAATTTTAAATTACATCTATCGTTTTATTCACACTTTTGATGATAAATTTCGGGTGTAAAATGACAAGTTTACTTATTCGACTATGATATGTACATTTTTCTTCATACATTCACGGAATGACTGGCAGCGCTCGAGATGAGACGGGAGATCGGTCCGTCTCTCTCTCGTTATACCTGCGATCGCGCTCGTGAGGTTTTGGTGTGACACAAGTTTCTGAACATGTCACCCGACTAAAACGATTTTAAAGACGTTATCACGTCAAAAATAAGGAGAAAAGTCTTTAAAGAAACGAAACTATGGCACTCAGTAACCAGCACAGAGATATGCTAGCATACTGCCAAAGAGCCATGGATAGAAGGATGCTGAACATAAGAAAATTAGACAAACAAATAAACGCAGACAAGAGCTAGAATATTATTTTATAACTATACTTAAAGTAAACTTAACTTCTATTATTATTTGGGTGTAGTTCACCAGACATTAAATGTATTTATCATAAAGTAAATATTTACACGAAGATTTCAACACGACTTCTTCCTTCCGCCCATAACTATGAGGTGCAACATATGATATCGATGATGACGCAAAACGTCTTTTGTTTTTAATTCGTCAATTTACAAGTTATACATTATTACAGAGATGGGTGTCCACTGCAACCCGGCGCCTCTATGCAGAAGGTGGTACAACTTCGTCCGGAATTAACGCCATTGCGTGACCGTCGCGGCTTAGCTCTGGATGCCCAGCTGAAACGCCATGACAGCGCTTTGGCATCTACCACTTTGTAAGTAACTTAATATTGTGAATGAGGGTAATTCTTTCTGACGAAACGTCACTGTTTTTAAGTTTTTACGGCATGCGATATTTTTTACGTACAGCAATAACAATAGACGTCCATAACAATTTTTATTCGTTATTGCAATCGAATAGTAAAATGAATGCCCAGTAAAAGTAATTAAATAACAAACGGTATTTAAAAACTTTTTTTTAGAAATAACTTTTAATTTTACGCAAAAAAGTCAATAAAACAAAAATAGATTAAATTACTTTTTTTATATTTTTTATTTTTATTTTTTTTTGTTACTTGTGGCAAATTAAGTTTTTTACATGTGCCCATCTTTTATAATCGACTGTGTTAACGGTATGAAGAATAAGAGGGACATAAAAAGTAGTAGTAATGATTAATTAAATAGTATATTAAGTTGTGGAATACGATACCTGATTCCATACGATGCTACCTCCCTAACATCTTTTGAAATACTTCTACAAAAACATTTCTTAATCATCCTGCTCAAACATGACTTTTGTAATTCTTGTATTTCTTATTCTTTTGTATTGCATTGTAATTTATGAATTCGTGAAATTCGTTTTTAGGTTATTTTATTGTTATTTTTTTTGTATTATTTTAAAACTCGTTTGGTTGAATTCTATAATGTTTCGGTGTACTTTTAATTTTGATTTTGTTGTTGCACTTCTTTTACTCTTAATATTTATTTTAAGTTTATTGCTTACTAAGGTTGCCTGGAAGAGATTCGCTTGTTCGATAAGGCCGTTGTATCCCCTATAATTTTTTCTTATTTATAAAAAAAGACATATATGGATTAAAAAGTTTTTCAGCATGCCAAGCAAATTAATAGTCTTACTTCTATAGGCTTCTAGAACCAGAGCAGCGTGATGCCTTCGGTATCATTGTCAGCTACAGTGCTAAGGTGAAGCTGTATCTTGGCGCGTTGAATGGAGAGCTTAGCGCTGAGCTGCCGTTCATATTGATGCATCCAAAGGTAAATGTTTAATCTTTATATATATCATTCTTCTGTGAGTGTGTATGTCACTGAACTTCTCTCAAACGACTGGATCGATTTTGATGAAATTTTTTGTGTGTGTTCAAGGGGATCTGGGAATGGTTTAGATTCACAAATCAGACCGGCAGATGGCGCTGCAGTCGCTATCTAGGTTATTTATCTATACAGCAAATTAAAAGCTGGTATATATAGATATATAAATCTTCTGTGTATGTGTAATTTAACTCCTAAACAGCTGGATTTTGATGAAATTTTGTAACACACTACCTACTCGTAACTCCTTAATTATAGCTCTTGGAATGACAATTGTCAAATAACTCATAGTCGATAGTAGAACAAAAAATAAACGCGATTGTTAAATTGTTATCTTATAGATCAGTAGAGATTTTCTAAAAATTATAAATAAACATGTTCACTTGTGTGAAATATCATCTAAAAAATTTATTCTAATCACCAAGCTTTGGTTGTAATACTTTTAAAATATGTTTTTTTGTTTCTCAGAAGAAACAAAAATACTGAGATTCTTATTGCATACATATTTGAGCGCATAAATCTTCTGTTGGTACATCATAAATAGAATATTACCATCTCGCAATTTTCTTTGTTTTATTATTACATTGTTACTGACCCGGCCAACTAATATAGCTATTAAAAAATGGGGTTGGTACTAGAAGGGACTAAAAGGGAAATTTAAGGATTATTTTGTTTTTAAATGTCAAATCATAACAAAAAAAAAATGAGATTGGCTACCCGCTTTATTATACATCGCTTTGAAGTATAAAAAATAGTTTACCTACGGAACACAACATCCGTTTCAGAGGAGGTTAGTTAAACAGTGTGACACGAGACTTTAAATAAATAGTTTGTTCGTGCTAAGCATTCAGATAGCCTTGACTATTCCACGTATCCAATCACTTAAGGTTTCCTAAAATAGCTGTAATCAGTCGATCTAAAGTTCGCAACTTAGATACAACAAACAAAGTTACGTTCTAAGTTACAAATAGAATCGAGTTAGTTGTTTCTTCTAATAGATTTCTACTAGCTAATTTAAAAGTCTAGTCTTACGTTCAGACATAATAGCTTTAAGCTGTTTTTATCATAATCTACCGATGCTCTGCTCTGCGCTGCTGCTCTATGGACAACTGAGACCTGTTTTAGATCAACGATTACTTTTTATTTATCAAGAAAGACAATTGAATTTTTGCACAAGAATAAGACACGCTTCAGTCGCTATGAATACTCAAACACAATAACATTAGCATAGCAGATACAACATGATAAACATTAGCAGATTTACTATTATTAATACTAATTAATAATAGTAAATCTGCTAAATTTAAATAATAGTAAATAATAACTATATTATATTTATACGAAAAAAATTAAATATCCAATTGAACAGTATTTATAATTTATAGTTTCCAACTGTACATTTTAATGACATTTATTAATTACATACGTTTTTATCACGCATTAAACAATTGATTTTGAGGTAAACCCAAAAGTGCCTAATGCGTGAAAATATATATTTTTAGAACCTATCACAGAGCTTACATACTATAATTAGAAAAAAAACTTGTACGTCTCGTAATGTCGTATTGATTGCTTTTTAATACACCTAATGTTTGATGAAAATAGAAAATTAATATATTAATCTTACGTATATTTGTAATCTAAATAAAACACTACAATACGCGAACAGAAATTTAAAATGAGAATGACAATATTAATAACATTTTAATGTCGTGACATTGCGACATTCCGCCGACATCTGACGCCTGTTTGTGGCATACATTTTGTGATTCCAATTTAATAATTCGCATGCCTTTGATAATTACGACAACCCTTAAGCCTCTTGTGGGTGACATTTTTCAATAATATTACAAAAAATAATATAAATATATAGTCTGGCTAATGAATGAAGATAATTGAATTATTTGAAAACTTTCGGATGGCAACACACAATTTCATTGAATTTCTTAGATTAGTATGATTTATTGTCTTGATACTTCATGCAATTACTCATTTATATTTCCATTATATATTTTTTCCGAATAGTTAACAGGTATAGCCTAAACATTTAAAAAGTTTCATAATCAATGTGAGAGACAGTAATAACAGCAATCTCTGATGAATGTATGCATATTGATTTTTTGGATTCTGTTTTTGATTATTCCGAATAAAATTGTATTTTATAATGAATATAGTTTTAGTTTTCCATGCAATGCTAGTCATTTTAAGTATCAATAGTAAAATACTAAATACGTTACTATCAATGTAAAAAATTATAAAATCAAGTATCAAGTAAGTTTAATCCACAAAATATATCAAAATTTAAGGGCTACCATACTAAATTTTTTTGAATTTGCCGCGCTTTTTCGTTATCTTCTTTCATTAGCCAGACTCTAGTAAAGTCAGCCTTTCCCATTAGTTAAATAAATGTTCAATTCTATAAGGTTATATATCTTACGTAATATAATTTTAATATATGCCAGGGATGGTGATTAACCCCGCCCATATGTCCATATTGCTGCTGCATACATTTAGAATTATACTATATTATGTAACCTGTTATATAAGTTTTATTTACTAAGATCTAGTATGTACTTTAATGACAAGATACCTAAACAACCTTTTTCTGTATAATTTAAAACTGTCTAGAAATTCACAACAGATTTTTAATATCATAAGGATTTTATTTATTACAACAAACAGATATATTTAAAAAAGAGTATACTCATCCCTTAAAGGCCGGTAACGCACCCAAAACGTCCATGGGCTTCGGTGACCGCCCTATTTGGGCATCCCATAGGCACGTTTGCCCCTCTATAACAATAATAATCAGTCGCGCTACAACCTCTTTATAGGTCTGGGCCTCAGAATTCTGAATCTGTTTCATGATCATTTTTCAATTTAATACGCAAGTAGGTGATCAGCCTCCAGTGCCTGACACACGCCTTCGACTTTTTAGGTCTATGACATGTCGGTTTCCTCACGATGTTTTCCTTTGCCGTTCGAGCGAATGTTAAATGGGCTCATAGAAAGGAAGTCCATTGGTGCACAGCCGGGGATCGAACCTACGACCCCAGGTATGAGAGTCGCACGCTGAAGCCACTAGGCCAACACTGCTCACTGCCCCCCTATACTATACAAAAAATTATTATCTGAACTAACGACCACTATTATTCACCTTTATCTCCACTGTAATGATTTATGCTCTCCGCGAATTCAGCCATAATTTAAAACAAGGAAGGACTTGATATTATGTTCCTATTCTCAGGAGGGCCGTGCTAAGCTGGTGCAAGCAGACAGTCAGGTGGATGTAGAAATGTTCCGGCAGGATACTGTGATCCACCAGGAGAGCATTGACGTTTACTGATCAACCTTTGCAACGAAAGAGATGTGGAGTTGGGGATGTGCTTTGCCAAGACGTAATCGCTTACGAATTACAACCATAATACCGAATACATATTAAGCCCGAAATTTAAACCCAATTATTTCTATATAAAGTATATTATTACCCGACAGATATTATATTAATGTATTATATTTGTTTAGAAAATCTCATTAAATTTATACTTTTCCGCAGATTTGAAGGAAAGAGGTCGTTAATATGCAATGGTATATTAATAATAATTGTCGTCCATAAACAGTTTTAAGGGTACCTGTTATGTATCAACATATTGCGTTGTAACAAATGCCGTTCAGTTTTAAAGGCCGTTTTTTGGCCTTGTGGCCTCTCCGTAGATTCGTTTGCCCTATCATATACAAAAGTAAGTCTCCGTGTGAATAAATAAATTTAATTGTATTATTACAAAATATTTGGTGTTGGTAATTGCAAATTTGTCCTGGCGGACAAAAGAACTATTTTTAGTTATCACCAACTATAAACTGTTCCTAATATTCAAAAAATACATGAACGTCAATATGTTTTGGTTAAAACATAAGGTTAAAAACAAATCTTTTAATTGTATTACTAAAAGTTATAAGTGGGTAGGTATATAAGTGACAGAAATTAATTTATTTCCTAAGTTAATTTCTGACACTTATTGATTGTTAAAACTATTAAACATTCAATTATTAATTATATACTCCTAGTGAATATAATTTATTGTTAAAAGAGTTACTAATAATTTCTTTCTTCCAATCCACGCTTGTAACAATAATTCACTATTATTATTATTTATTAAAGAAGTTATTGAAATAAATAGATAACTTCGCCTTTAACTTTTAGACGTATTCTAAACGTGACCATTGAAGAGACCGACAAGGATAATTATTAGCAGAATTATTATTATTTATTGATTGTTACGAAAAAAATAATTAAAATCAATTAAACACTTCTTATTATTGAATTATAGTTTCCATATAATTACATTATGAATATTGTTTATAAGACAATTATTTATTATTTTGATTGAGTTAATTTGGTAATAAATAGACAATTGTGCCTTCAACGTATTTTATTCTAGTAAATAGGAACATTCGAGGAATATATAAGTACTCTGACTTAAATATTCTAAACGTATGTTTAATACCTAATTTAATTTATATTCTAGTTTTAAGACAGTTAATAACATTACAGTAGAACCTCGATAACGTAAACCTCGGTAACATAAAAACCTCTGTTACTTCAAAAAATTCTATGTTCCCTTCCCATCAGAGCCCAAAACCTCTATAACTTAAAATACGCAACCTCTATAACGTAAATAAATTATCTCTGTATAGGCCCTCAGTAACTAAAAGAAATGTTTCCACAACCTCTATAACATAAAATTATTGTTTGTGAATGAGTAATTTTATAAGAGTGTCAAAACAAATGGTTTCGGTATTTATTGCTTGCACGTGTTTACTAATGTATTGTTAACGTAAACAATACATTACCTATTGTTTGCTTTATCTAAATTCTTCAAAGCTTTGCGGCGGTTAGCTTTGTGACAACGACTTACTTGCATCATAAGTTAATGTGTTAATGTATTCTCCTCTCTATTTGTCATTGAAAATCAAATCGATTTAGAAACAGTGAATTTTTTAAAACAAAAGAAAATCACAGATTTTTTTAAGTAGACTAAACCTTTAGTTGTTGTTTTATTTTTATGTAATGTAAGTAATGTGAATAAATATGATTACATATTTAATTTTCCATCCTTCTGATGCATTCAAGTAAAAATGGGAGGAAGGGTACATAGAAACATGTACATACCTCTATATTAGCCTTTACCTGACATAGAACCTTGATAACTTAAAACCTCTATAACATAAAATATTTTGTGTTTCCCTTGGACTTTATCTTATCGAGGTTCTACTGTATTATAAAAATGTAATCGCTTTCTGAAATAAAATATATTTTCACGTTTGTGTTATTATTAAAATCGTTAAATTCTCCGAGGTCATAACTTAAATTCTTGATAGAGAACTACAGAGAAATTAATGTTTCAAATTTATTGAAGTGAAACTTCTTTATCGGGGTTGGAAAAAAAATTAGTGTAACATTTTTTCGTTACGCGTCACATTTTTCCGTTACGCGCCATATTTTGAAGTGAAACTTCTTTATCGACGTATGGGAGAAATTTTGTAGCAGGTTACGCGCCATGTTGCTTTTGGAAGTCAAACTTCTTTATCGGCGTTGGATAAAAATTTACACACATTTGTCACATTTTTCGGTTACGCACCATCTTTTTCTTGTCCTACCACGGTTGATCCGAAGAGATTCGAAGCCATTAGTAACAAAAATATATAATAACGATAACAATGATAGTAATACTAATAATTCTATTACAATTAATGAAATTCTGTAATAATCTTAGTACTACATAGTAGTACAGTAATAAGTTAAAATGAAATAATTGTATTTGTATTCATGTCTATGATAATAAAAGCCTTTTGTTAAACTTTATCTAATTTAACTTTATTTAACCAATTTCTGTAAAGTTGCATATAGTAGAACATTTTTCGAAAAATAGGGTCATAAAGAAGTTTCACTTCTTACGTGTGTACACACGCATACATTTTTTATATTACTATTACATTTATTACACATACTATTCTTGGGCATCAATTAGCTAAGGTGATACGTTGGTACATTTTATGTCTCTTTAGTCGGTAGGTCAGGGTTGTGCGTCGTGGACAGCAAGGAAACATCTGGAGCGGAAAATCTTTTTCCACCGGTTTCTGTCCAGCGTTTTATCAAGAGAGGCAGCTTATGTAAACTTGGTATATTGTAGATGGACTTTGAAGAACTAATAACGTACGACGGCGTGATATTTACCATTAATATTGTTTTTTTTCTCATGAGATTTAAATCTCCGTTTTGCAATGAGTGAATATCTTATTTTTTTTGTTTTTTTTTAAATTAATAATACTCTACTTCCCTACCATTGTGTCCAGAGACTTTTTCTATCTCTAAATTTTTTACAAAAAACATGATTATATTAATAACAATAAACTACTTCACAAATGGTGTGTTACGCGTCGGCTACATCGGTAATATTTACAATATTCATGGGATGAGCTATATATATTCTCAAATTCTTCCCAAAACCACCACCGCAAAATACCTGCGCAATAAATTTTGCATCTTGCAATTATCTTTAAGTGCCGAAATTACAGAGCTCCAAGTGTAACTTATATCTTTAACACAACAAAAAGGCATCCATTCAAATGACACTTAGCGCGAGTGTGCCGAAACGACAGTAAAAGCCTTTACGAGCCTTGACGCTATTATGATTCATTTGCCTCATATACCCTAACGACTCTGCTAAAGGTGTAGCTATACTGTCAACAGGATACGGAAACTGTTTGGACCGTGAAGCGACTTCCGGGCAATTTACAATTCGAAAGTGGTTCAAATAAAGTTCCTAGTTTTATTCAATTGCTTTAAACCACTTTTGTTTTATAGTTTTCAGATGTGTCTATTAAAACCAGAACGGAAATTTACTAGCTCAATAAAGATTTTAGGTGCTTCTTGATGTACTCAATGTAACTTTATCTATATAGGTAAACAAGTACACTTATGAACGTCAACAGAAAAGATGTTAAATTAATTCTAAATTTACATTTACCAGTTCGCAAGTCAAGGGCGGAGAGCGGGCAAGAACAACTGGCAAAAAATAGGCTGTATATCATAAGCTTGGCGATTTAATAAATCCCGTTTTGGGCAAGATAACGTATCATTACTTCTCTAAGTCGTATATAGGACTAGAATAATTTGAAATTAACAGGATTATTTTAAAATTGTCCACTCGTGTGCAATAGATAAGTGCTTTTCAGCAATCAAGGTCTACTAAATTCGCTTTTATATCAGATAAAGATGTTTTTACTTTAATTATATTGTAAGCTTAATGTATAATTCAAGTGTGGCTATTCAAATAGTATGTAAGAGCTATTTAAATTTTTTTTTTAAAGACAATTCACACCAATTGACCTAGTCCCACGCTAAGCTGGTGAAGCTTGTGTTATGGGTACTAGGCAACGGATATACATACATATTATAGATAGATAGACATATAAATTTATATTTAAACACCCAAGACCTAAGCACAACACCAAATGCTCATCACATCGATGTTCGTCTCAGCCGGGGATCGAACCCGGGACCCATGGATTCGTAGTCATAGGTACTAACCACTAGACCAATGAGTCGGTAAATATGTCCTAGGATCGGTAAGCGACTTCCATGGTTCCTACAATGTGGCGGTATGGGTTATACCTGAAGTGGTTTAGTGCGTATTGTTCAACCGCTTTGGAGTAGCAATCTGAAGGGTTGAACCTTACATCGCAGTATGGTATGGTAATGGGAATAATTTCCTATTTGGTTCTTTACATTTCTTTTTCATGCGGCTGAATTGCTATTTAATACAATTGTTTTCCAGCCATCCATATTCACTATAATGATAGTGTGCATAAAATGATACATAAAAAAACCAAATATGTCTGATGATTATCCTACCTGTGTGTTTGTATTGTTGTAAGCATTTGAATTATTGTAATAAAAGGTTCTTAAGGTGCTATTAGGGATAGTATGTAAGAGGTCTTATAATGTAAAAGGTAGGAGTGAAATAAAACAATGTATACTTCAAGACAACCTTTAATCCGTCCAAAATAAACAACAATAGGGCGAACTCTTTGAGTTTTAAACTTTATATTAACAAATCACTTAAGACTAGCTAAATTATTCTAAGGAGAGTTCTTGTTCGATGATAGAATAAAATTTAACAGATATGTAAATGATATGTAGAATATGTTTCGAAATTCAAAAAGGTTTTGACGAAAAAGGTTTTTCTAAAAATACATAGAGGACAGTGATTTAGAAATAAAATACGATATGTCACTAGAGTTCCAATTTTAAATATTATTTTACCATCGAAGCATTTGAAATTCGAATCTATACAAGATACATACATCATGCGTCCATAACGCTAGTTTACTCTGCCGATAGTAATACTTTATCCTCATTATTTACAATCCCACAAGAATTATCTAGTTATTACACTAGAGACACGTAAAAAAGTGGCAAAGATTCAGTCACTTACATCCTAATATTTACATAATAAAATCCTAACCATTCGATGAAATATCGACGACTGAGGATTTCTATTTGAGTACGCTACGATTGTAAAAGAGAGTAATTTCAAGAAACTATACTCAAAAAATAATTATATATTTAAAATGTATTCAAACCGTCACCTTTGGCTTAGAGAAGCAAAGGGAATATTTACTTATTTATTTGGGAAACAAAACAGATACATCTCTAAACAATAAAAAAAGTTAAAAAATAAAACATAAAATAAAGACATTGGATGTATCCACAAAAAGTTTCACTAATATAAATATGATACAGAGCAAGAAAGCTGAGAAAATATGAATTACAATTTCAGGGTTTTGACGTGAATCGTTGTGATATTAAGGGTCTGTTTCACAATGTATGGATAAAGTACCAAATAGCTATGCAACACATAAATTATTTGGAAGATAAATTGTGCTATTTGACATTCATCGGACTCATAACTTATGATGGACATTATGTGACGAATAGCGGTATCTGACAGTCGTGAAACGCAACAATTGTGTTTATCCTACCAATAAGTAATAAATAGCTAATTTGGAACTTATGTAGAACTTATCCGTACATTGTGAAACAGACCCTAAATGTTGAGTTATATAATATAAAAAATAAATCAGTGGCACTACAACCTTATTAGGTCTGGGCCTCAGATTTCTGTATCTGTTTCACTATAATTTGCCAATCTTATAGGTAAGGAGGTGATCACCCTTCTGTGCAACACACGCCGTCGACTCTTTGGGTCTAAGGCAAGCCGGTTTCCTCGTGATGTTTTCCTTCACCGTTCAAACGAATGTTAAATGCGCACATAGAAAGAAAGTCCATTGGTGCACAGCCCGGATCGAACCTACGACCTCAGGGATAAGAGTCGCACGCTGAAGGTAAACAATGCTCTCTGATTTGTAAAATTATATTGATTTACTCGTGCTAATTGCGAGATATTTTGGTAGAATCCTCAGTCGACGATCAGCCATCGAAAAACGAACGAAATAGAAAGAGTTAAAGAAACATCCGATTTCGAAATTTCGAAAATGAAAAGTTTAAATGCACTCGACAAATGAAACGTAAAATCGGTCTTCGGTTTAACGTAATTAAAGCTGTTTGAAAGTTTCTGTTGCACTTCAGATTCGTTTGTGTTATATGAAATGTCAATAGGGAACTTTGGAAATCGGATATTTCAACGAAAATTTTGCAAATATCATTTTCGACTGCGGGCGCTCGGTTCATGTTTGGATGCCCGGAGTAAACTAAAATTTCTATCAAAATGAAAAATTACCACTTACATAACATGATAGAGTTAGGCCTGTACATACCACCGCATTGTCCGCACTGCGCTCTGGGTACTGACTGTATATCGTGTTAAGGACGTGTTCACACAATTTGATTTAACATCCCATAAAAGTCAATTCTTCAACGAAATCATACTCAAAACAAATCTTAAATATAAAAAATATCAAAGTTATTGTTGGCTAATAAAATCTGTCCCAAAAATTATACTAATGCAGTTAAATTGCGATAACCTTATATTAATCAAAATTGATTATGTATAGGTTGATATAGTAAGATGTTAAGGAATATATCATATCATTTTCTATTCCTATGTCTTAAAGGAATTGAACATCGGTTTAGCTACTTGTTTCTTTCTTTCTAGTTATGTTTACGCTGTGATGAAAAGAGACAAATCTAGTCAACTCAATACTTCGACTGAATCAGTTATAACCGCAATGGTGATGATAAAAAGTATTTATTTGTATTAAATGAAGATTTATTATTGCGTGCGTAACCCCGTTGTATATATTATTTTATTGATTAAAAACGTGTCTAATTACACCGTATTAAAGCACCTATCTCTTTTCATCCCAGCTTGAACACAGTAAGAAAGAAAGAGACAAAAAAGTACTTTTAGACAGATTTGTTTTTAGAACAAAGGTCTTTTAAATATAATTTAATTTAACATTATAGTTATGTGGTAAGTTAAATATAACGTTATTGAGACATAAAATAAAGTAGTATTAAATTTAATTTGCATATAAATAAAATCGTATTATCCGATATGTTTCTAGTTAGGTGTGTTCTGATTTCAAAATAAATTCACGGTCCAAAACATCATCACCACAGATGGCTAAATTGGGAATAAATGGCGAAATAGTGCCAGACAGTAAATCAGTATTATAGAGCGCTGTAACTTGTCTTTGTATTTGCGTTAGAGAGACACGCTTAGGCCGTTTCTCCACTGCTCCGGTCCGGCAAACGTTAATTACCGATCCGATTTAGAAACTCACAACAGTACTTACGTACTTCTCCACTACTCCGGCATCCGGTTTTTTAACGATCCGATAACTTGCTAGATCTGAACGCGGTGTTTTATCGGACCAAGAGGTTATAAATTATTATTCACAGGTTTATTTATAGTTTCTTTAATTTGAAAGAATCTGGATAACCTGGACCAAACCAAATTATGTTGCTATTTATTTACATTTTTATACCATAGTATTAGTGAATTATTAATTAAGTAGATTATAATATTTTAAGATAGACAATATAAAAAAGTAATAATCTTGCCAGGGCAATAAAATATTCAGAATTTAGAACGTTTTATTAATGAAATAAAGTATGTGGGTTTTAGTTAATATAAGTGTTGCATGATAAATATACAAGTATCGATTATTGTCGGATCGGATATGGTGGAGAAGCGCAATCCGGCCTTCCGATATTTTTCTCATGACTCATTCCGGTATCCGACGCCGGACCGGAGCAGTGGAGAAAGGGCCTCAGTGCCATTGAGTCGTAAACACCTACGGAAAGTATTTATATGAAACGTCTTAAAACGAGAGTTTAATATTTTTCACACAAATATTATACGCAGCACGGCTACAGAGCCAGGTAAACTTTCAAATAAATACCTTCTTAGAACAATTTCGCTAATTTATACACACGACTCCGGTATACGATTGTCTAGTAGTTTCTCCTTGATAGCGTCGACGTTGAGATCCGTGGCAGGCATGTGTGAGGACCTGAGGGAGGCTGAAGCACTTCTGCCGAGGGAGACAGCAGGGATTGCTGTTCTGGCACCCCAGGTCCAGGATGCACCCGGCCCGTTACACGCCTGAAATTGTTATTTTTTTATGGTTAATGTACTACCTATAATAAGTTAGGTATTGTCTTTGATTGACATAACCTTTACACATTTAAAGAAAAAACTTTTTAACCGGATTAAAGTTATGTATTATTATAAATTTACAATTATTTAACATAATTTTAAATTTTTCCGACGTTTCACGTGCTTTACAGCGTGGTCAGGGTGACTGAAGACAAAAGGTGTTGAATGTCAAAAAGTATCACAGCTGTAGAGAAAGTTGCATTATCTGTATTTATTTCCCCGGAGTTGCTATCGACTAAAAGATGGAGGGTTTTGGCAGAAATGGCTCTGCCAAATGACGCTGTCCTCTATTTTCGCGGATTGCTTTTCTTGAGATTTTATAATAATACATAACTTTAATCCGTTTAAAATTTTTTTCTTTAAGTTAGGTAATGTTTTGCCAATAATTCTAATATCGATGTAGAAACTACTACATCCATATGTACTAAAAAAGCAATAATAAAACTATGTACTGTTCAAACTGTCACACATAGTAAGACGAAATATTAATAAGAAATTTCTGTATATTTGTACCAATAAATATAAAACTACCTGATCGATTTCAATTATCACCATTATAATGTAATAAACATTGAGTAAAATAACTGTTTAGCAAAATATTTTAAATAAATCTCCAGAGCTGCAAGTCGGGACAGTTGAAATATAATAATAACAATTCATGATCATTTGTCAATCCGTGAAAATTAATAGGGGCAAACGGGCAGAAGGTTAAGTGAGCCATGGACACTCTCAATGCCAGAGGGCTCGCGAGTGCATTGCCGGCCTTTTAACAATTGGCACGCTCTTTTCTTGAATTACCCTAAGTCAAATTGGTTCGAAAATACTTCAGTGGGCAGCTGGTTTCACGTAGTGTTGGTGCCCGGTAAAAACTGCCTTGTATATTGTTAATCAATTTCGTATCTACACAAATACACTATTTAGATTTAATTCTTTTATAATTCTCTTTAAGATTCTCAATTAGCCAGGATTAATTAAATGAATAAAGGGGTGTGTTACTTGTTACGCAATTATAAATCTTAAATTCATATAAATAAAAGCTTTTCTCTATCACGTATCTACCTCCTGAAAATATTCATGGAGAACTAATTAAGCCTAAGTTTTGTATTGATTTGATTTGCCGCTTTTATTATGACAGTTAATTAAAAGAGCGTTTTATTTTGCGTATGTTCGTCTTCATATTTCACATAAAAACTTCAAGATTTCTTTAGCTAGATTTAAAAGCTTATACAAAAAATAATTAACGAGGAACATTTAAGCAATTAATCAGTGACAAATGAAAATACAAGAGCGGATTGCAAGGGAACATTGTTTTCTGTAACATATACTCGGTTAATTTTTCACCTTAAGTATCATTAGTCAACCGCATTGGGGCAAGTAAACGAGCGTTTTACAGCTAAAGTTTAAATCTTAGTTTATTCAACGACAACAAAGGTTTTATAAAGGTACTTCGAGTTAGAGGGTTCAAAAAACTCTTCTAGGGCCAAAAAGAAATGATCCATAAATCCAGGAACCTTGAAACAATATATGCCCGTGCTGAGTTACGGAGTGCCGAACTTTCCCATGATTTCTCAATCATAATAATCAAAAGCTGTAATGCTTAATTTAAAAAAAATTGCCTAGTTGACTTAATATTGACAAATTCTTTATTTAAACAAGTTATATGAAGTGAAGTTCCAGTATTTTAAAGCAGATACTTTTATTACAAGAACCTTTCTTCCCACATAAAAAAATATCAATAATTTACACTGTAAATCACACATATTAAACCTATATTAAAATAGTAAGGAGTTTCTTGCCCATTCTTCTCCACACGAAACTACCTTTTGGAAGGGGCAACTAGAATCATATTTATATTTTATTTGACGTTCAAAAGTGCCATTTTAGGTGGTCTAATTGAAATCAATGATTTGACTTGACTAAACTTATGAGAGATTGAATTTCACGTTCTCCTGGCCTACACACTAGTCCACCTCAAGGGGTGTGGACAAAAGAACATCGTGATAAAACTATAGCCTTAATTAAAAAGCGCCCTCGGCCGTCTCGGCGACACGGTTAATCAACGAACAGGTGAATTTATCGCTTCGAAAATCACGCTTAATTTTCCATTTAAGACTTTTATATAAGACTAGCAGGCCTGGCGAACATCGTACCGCCTAACAGTCTATTCTTTATTTGTTTAAAATACTTATTCTGCTATTCGGGACACCGGTCTACCTAGTAAGATAAAAAAAGAAAGTTGATCTGACAACAAATACATTATGTCAAAAATAAAAATTTAGCTTCCCGGAACCCCTCCACTAACACTTGAACTCTATGATATGGTATTAAAGTTCAAATTAACTTTTAAGTATTATTACGAATATTTTGTATGGGAATATAGAAAAGTTGTTTTTAGACTTTTTCACTCATTTTTTTTAATTTTTCTCTCCGTATGAACCATCCTCATACTTCAAGGAATATTATAAAAAAAAATCAGACAAATCGGTCAAGCCGTTTTCATGTTATGTCGTGACAACGGAAAACGGGTTTCATTTTTATATATAAGATTTGCTTGAGAGAATATGAAAAAGACTATCATTACCAATTAATAATATCATGTAATAGCAATCAATCGTATTGTTTTCGTCAAGAGTCTAAAGTATCAATTTTAAAATTGTCACACGCGTCTTTATATCTATATTAGAAACTTATCATAGGTCTCATAGGTTTTGGATCTTTTTAATTTTCTCATATCTATTAATATTTTTTATTACCAATATCTATTTATATATACGTAGATAAAGTGCTCATTCATCTCGTACTGTCAAATTGTGTTCTTACTGTGATGAAAAAAGACAGATCGGTGCCATTAATAATTCAATTTTTATATGAGAAATAAATACCTTATATATTTCGATCAAGTCAAGTATAAAGTCAAGCAGTGCAAGCTATAGGTCGCACATTTAGCATTCGCTCGAACGGTGAAGGAAAACACCGTGAGGAAACCGGCTAGCCATTTATCTGTTAATTTTATTTATTTACTATTCTTATATTGTGAGCAGTGTTGGCCTAGTGGCTTCAGCGTGCGGCTCACATGCCTGAGGTCGTAGGGTCGATCCCCGGCTGTGCACCAATGGACTTTCTTTCTATGTGCGCATTTAACATTTACTCGAACGGTGAAGGAAAACATCGTGAGGAAACCGACATGTCTTAGACCCAAAAAATCGACGGCGTGTGTCAGGCACAGCAGGCTGATCACCTAGTTGCCTATAAGATTGACTAATGATCATGAAACAGATAGTATAGAAATCTGAGGCTCAAACCTAAAAAGGTTGTAGCGCCACTGATTATGTTCACAGGTAGAAGTCTGATGACCTAACATTACCTATTAAGAAAAAGAGTTCTGAGGCATACATTTTTAAATGTAACTTCTATATTTCCCGTCAGAAAATTATACTTACAATATATGAATAATTCAAAGCTTTTATAAGCTGTTTAATGCTAATAATGATTATCGTTTAAACAGGGATTAAGTTTTGTGGCGACGACCGTAAACATTTTCGTGTTACCGTCTACCGATGTCTAGACTTGTTTACTGATTAAGATATTCAGGTAAATACTTATTATGTTTATTATTATATTGAGATATTTTCTCATATGAATTCCAAAGGTACTTTAATTTAGATTACACATGTCTGTTTAACAACGTAAGGACTGAATTTAGAATTGTCTAATTCATAGTTATTTAACTAAGATCGCATGTTGACGGATTGTTAGCTTAGATTTCCATCCCACCATGTTATAAAGGTATAAATAAGTCCAAGTTAACAAAAATCTCATTTGATCAGCTTCATTTTATATTGCGATAAATGTATTCAAATGTATTTAAACAATTTTTGAGTTGATTATACTTAAGTTGTGCTGATTTTAAGCAGTTTTTTTACGTCGTACGAGGTGTTTTTGTATTCTATTGTCGACTCAATTTCTGCACTTATACACTCATTAGGTAAGCAAGTTGTTTAAGACTTCAGACTTGATATATGCCCCTTTGTTTGGTCTAACCAACATCAAAATTCAATTTTATTTCCGATACACCCCATTTTGTTACCCATAAGTCCACATTTCCTAGACCCTGTCTTCTTAATATGTTTCAAATTAACGACTCTATAGTTCCATGGATGCAAAGCCGGTAGTTTCTTAGAAAATAATAATAAATCAATATATAATAATAATAAATATATAATATACCCGACTTTAATTATCTTCAGAGGTTAGGAACACCTCTCAGGTGCCAAAATTCGACCAATGACTTTAATAAATTGACAAAATTTTATGTAATTTAATTTGTGAAGCACAGTCAAAAGTTATTATATGAAAATTAAATTACAAAACTTTTTAATTTAAAAATGAAAAGCTCTTGTGAGCAAATATTTTAACAGTAATTACCACAAGTTCTGTAATCATTACATTAACATAAACTCTATCTTTACTGCCCGAAGAGTACTCGCGAATTTAAGATGTTATATCGTGAATGGGTCGTAAAAAAGTTATTGGGCATCATAAAGATACCACTGGCCACTACGTACTGACTGACTCAATCGAACTCGTAAAATTGAGGATCTCGAATGACTGACTGAGCTTATTTTAAAGGCCCACTCAGCTGTAAAGTTTGGGAATGAATTCAGTCTGAGAAGTTTAAGATATAGGCTAAGTTATTGGACTGGATTTAGTCATGTTTTATATAGATTGCTCCGTAAAAATTTAAAAATATCTAATCTTTATTATAACGGTAGTATCATCATCAATTTACGGATTCTGATTTTAAGATGAATCGATCCCAGGAGCTCGAGATACAATTTACGTAAGCTGTGAAGCTAGGAATATGGACCATTTGTTGGGCTTAGACAGGAGAAATTGTTTAAAAATAATTGCATAACATTTGTTGAAAATCTTTAAAAAAAGCTTTATTCTCATTAATAATATTTTTGTTTTCATGAGAAATTTATTATGTATTTGCAATGGTACGAATGTTAAAATTTTGCATTTTCCATCTTCTAGATTATGATATTTTAATGCCCTCTCATTACACAATATTGCGAATGTTTGACGGTAATAAATTAAACAATTGCAAACACTCATAGCTTTATAGATTTCTTTAAATAATTTGTACGCGGCTTTGGTACGAATTGCAATTGTAAAAATATATTATCCAATCGAATTTAAACCAATCAAACAGTTAACAATCCTTCAAATCCGAACGTGGAAGAGCATAAAGCAGGAGAGTCTGAGCATTTTCGCTGAGAATTAAGCCACATTCCACTAAAATATTCAGCGCTAACTTCCCAAGAATTAAGTCGTATGTAAAACCTTAAATTTATTCGTTTCAATATTAAAGTAAGTAAAATCCAAGAAAAGCGAGATGTCCAATTGATTTGTGTCTTTAATTTCCCAAGTTTGGCGAGAACTATTTTATATCAGCGGATCACGCACTAAAACACTCAAATGCATCTGCTACGCCAATATCGCATCCATTATTACAAATTTCCGCCATACATTAACGTTACTATTGTAATTTTAAAGCGTGATATCTGTATTACATGCTGAAGGGTAAAACATATTTCAAAGTATACGACCACAATATAAAATAAATCTGTTTGTGTGTTTTGTCTTGTAGGCAAGTAGGTGATCTCCTGTTCCTGGTACACGCCATTGACTTTTTGGTTCTTCTGTTCTATATGTTCTATCCAAAAGGTGAATAGAACATATAGAAGAAACGCTCAGTTGTGGAACATTTGTAAAGATTGGAAATAAACGGGCTTTATTATTATTATTTGAACACTGAGGTGTCTCAAAAAACTGGTCTCGTTGGAGACTCTCATATAGATATAAAGAGAGTGTATTTATACGCACACTCTTGTAACAATATTCGTCAACACGGCCAGTCTCAATAGAGCCTTGGTCAAGTGTGTTTATTAACACACGTAACAAAGAAAGTTGTTAATAATAATCGAACGAACAACTACACTAATTCATTTGGCACGCAGTCATCTTGCTCTCGGAAATCTCTGTCGTTTAAAGGTGATTCACGCTTGCTTTAGACTTCACCAAAATTACTGAACGATAGAGAATGAGTGGAATTTTAATAACTCGTCAAAAGCGTAATCAGTGACGGTTAATGAGTGTGTACGTAATTAAAAACCGCTTATTTATTTGAAGCTAAATTTCGAAATTGGAACAGCGTTTGTGCAGTCGAAAATTCTTTGTTTATTAACATTAATGATTATTTATTTAAATATAAAGGAATTAAAGCGAGAAACTCAAATAGTGGTGAGCTTTTGAGGCATGTATAACTCAAAAACGGATTTAATTATACAGTTATATATTTTTTTATATAACTGTAGATAAAGAATATACATTTATCGCTATTATTAATTTTTAAGTTTTAATTCTTTTGGCGCGTTAGGGATGATTAAATGATGAGGGTAAATTTTTACGATGCACGCGCACACCGTCACAAAAAACCGACACCCTGAAGTTAGCTATACATTTGATTTTTTTCTATTGTTACTGTAGTTTTTTCTACAAACGTAAAATAAATTTTTTGAAAAGATTTTTATCTTGTTACGCCAAAGAAGTATAACTTCTAACGCGTGTACATAAGTACACACGTTTTTTTAATCAGGCATTTTTTATATCATTTAAATTAATTTAATGCCGGTTTAATCTTAATTATTCGCGTCAACTTAATGCTATAAGTAACATTCATACATAGTTTGACTTATCATATATATTTACTATTCCCTCAAATTATAAAAACGTTATCTCCTATTTTGCATGTGGTTACAGTTTGCTAATTTTAAAACATGCGATCAAGTATTACAGCTGGAATGCGCTTGATTGGTGCGTGATTAAATTAAGAAAAAACGCTCTACACAAAATTTCCGGTCGCTACCCTATTTTTTCTTAAAGAGCCTATTGTACAACAAAGGCAGCCTTTGTTTTGTAACCCGAGTAACAAGCACTTATACTTAATTTTGGGTCACTTTTACGAATTTCCTTTAAGATATTACGAAAAATGAAAGCCAGTGATAAAAACGTACTGTGATCCCATAATCCTTTTGATCCTGCGAATCCTCTTACGTTTTAATATCACACTTTATTTTACTTTTTCTTGACCGATTTGTGGATTGTCTCATTTGATTACAATTTTATGTGTTCGATGTTAAATTGGAGCGGTTTTCTAACAAGATTTGTTTACGAGATATTCTTGCGTTACGAATTTAGACTTCTTAAGACGCTGCACTTTTAATTTTAGTAGAAGATAGTTATTATTTCTGTATTCCATAACTAAATAATACTAATAACTATTAAAAAAAATCGATAATTTTTGTATTTAGTTTAACTCTTCTTAAAAAACTGAAATAATAAAATAAAAATGTGTTTATTACTTACAAACAATGCACTATAGTGCTTAAGATTAGGGAACCTTTTTATGTAAAAAAATACCTGTGTATGTCCCAGCTCTTCCATAAAAAACTTAATAGTTAATTCCAAAAATAAATATTTTTTAAATTACAATTTGTTATTTTAATCTGTTAACAACATTTTCTTCTCTTATATTTTTAACAGAAAGCATTACGTGTCGCGTAACACGCGTGATTGCATAAGTGACTGTGTGGGTGTATGTGAGTGAATGAGTGAGTGTGTGGGTGCATGTGAGCGAATGAATGAGTGTAATGTAACTACGCTATCTAAATCTCTCTACACAAATAAAAAACCAAATGTATGGTTATAAATGATAAACGACTGCTCAAAATTAGATAATTGTTTTGTTTGTCGAAAACAAACCGGACATGGTTTGTATGAATAAAAATTATAACCAAAAGAAATGAGACAACAGACAGGTCTATTGACAAGATACTGAGATTTTTTGAGAAAGCCTAGGCTATTTATTTATTTTTATTTATTTATTTATATATACGACGGAATTAAGACAGGTTAAATAAAAAATATGTTAATTTAGGTCTAAATTTCAGTTCACTTACAGGTGTAGACAATGGTGCAGGTGCCGTCCGATTAGGAGAAGATACCGCTAGACATGGAGCACTGGACGTCTCACCTGAAAATAAAGATATAATTTAATCTCGAATATTGTCTCGCCCAAACAACCCTCAAACAAAATTATCGTTCCTTCGCTCAGTTGTACAATTTAAATTAGAATACGAAAAATTCCATTCAATTAAGAAATATAAGTCCAGTCTCAACTGGATGGCTTTATTAAGAAAATAAATTAATAAAGCTCTATTAAGTTTACAAATTAGTTGGTTCTAATTTATTGGTTCAAATTAAACAATAAGATTTATTTATAGAACGGGGTCAAATGGGCACGAGGTTCACCTGATGTTAAGTATAACCATAGACACCCAAATTTCCAAAGGGCTCGCAAGTGCCTTGCAGGCCTAAGAATTGGTACGCCCTTTTCTTGAAGGACCCTAAGTCGAATTGGTTCGAAAATTCAATGAGCAGCTGGTTCCACATAGTGGTAGTTCACAGCAGAAACTGCCTTAAAAACACTCCGTTGTGGAATGAGGAACGTGATTAATGAAGGAAACTGATTTGTGTTATCGTCGTTACTTGAGTAGTCCATCAGGGAAATACTATCTCTATATATAAAATTCTCGTGTCGCAATGTCCCGTCCCAAAATTTTTTTATTTTTATTTATTATATATTTTTTTTACAGCATACAAAATTACACACAACCCCTAATTTTTACCCCTCTACGATCAACCCCTATTTTTTATTATTGATAGATATTTCTATTGAACTAAAAAATATTTCCTAGAAATAATATACATGGCAAAACAAACGTTTGCTGGGTCAGCTAGTACAATATAATAATATTAATAGGCTGTAACAATTCTTCACGGCCTATCAAACTTTGAATGGGTTACGGCGTGGCACGACTCGTTAATAATATTATTAATAAAATACGCTCTTTAATAAAAAAATACATTTTTATAAAATATTAATAATAATATTCATTGGCGCTACAACCACTTTTAGGTCTTGGCCTCAGATTTTTGAATCTGTTTCATGATCATTTTTCAATCCAACAGACAAGTAGGTGATCAGCCTCCAGTGCCTTACAAACGCCGTCGACTATTTGGGTCTAAGACATGTCGGTTTCCTCACGATTTTTTCCTTCACCGTTGATGCAAATGTTAAATGCGCACATATAAAGAAAATCCATTGGTGCACAGCCGGGGATCGAACCTACGACCTCAGGGATGAGAGTCGCACGCTGAAGCCACTAGGCCAACACTGCTCTAACTAAAACATTAGGCGCCTTAAAATCAAATTGTCTTCAGTTAAAACAGATTCGCGGTCAACAATTAACCATCAAATTTATTACTGTTTGCCGCCGGAATGGGCTGCATAAATCTTGTACGGTTTTCTTGCAGCGGGCTTTTCCGGAGAAAAAAGATTGATTAATGAACGTGTAAGGCCAAAGCGACAGATTAAGCCTTGGGTTGGGATGTACGTAATTGTAGATTTTGATGTGGGCACCCGGTCATAAATATAACGCTTCATTTGGGAACTTCTAGTGTTTCCAATTTCGGATGCGGCTTTGTACGGTTATAGCACCTACGCTTGATTTTCGTGTAGCATAAATTTAACGAACTTGGCCACTTGGTCTGTATTAATCATTTCTTTACTAGACCAATTTTTATTGAAATAAAATCTTAGGTACAAACTTTGCTAGCATTATTACTTAGCTTTGTAAAGATTTGTATGTGTCAAGAAATATTGGTTCAACAATTAAACATAATAAGGAAAACAACCAACAAAAAACCATAAGTGTCTCTATCTCAATATAAGTTTAATACAACCTTAAACTTATATACAGTACTAAATACTAATGCAATAGTTTCATTTTACTCACATTGAGTATAATACCAGCAAAAATTGTAACAAATTATGAAAACAACCCTTGTAAATTCAATCAGTTGCTTATTCTAGTTCTGCATTATTTTTAATTGTCATAATAAACTCTTAAATGTTTGTGCATACTGTGCCTTATTCACACACGTTTAAAATTACTATAGTGCTCATACAAAATGTTTATATTATAGTACGGTTATTAATGTACCTACACAAACAGAATAAAATAATGTAAATACGTATTTCCTTATGACTTTACGATATCTCACTAAGTCTTAAATAGCTGTTTAATATTTATTTGAAAATAAATAAGACAGCGGTTAAATAATTATTTTATTATTTAAAAGTGTATTTAAAGGCAAAAGTGTATTAGAGGACTGTTGGCCTAGTGGCTTAAGCGTGCGAGTCTCATCTCTGAGGTCGTAGGTTCGATCCCCGGCTGTGCACCGATGGACTTTCTTTTTATGTGCGCATTTAACATTCGCTCGAACGGTGAAAAATCGTGAGGAAACCGGCTTGCCATAGACAGAAAACGTGTTGCCTATTAGATTAACAAATGATCATACATCAGATACAGAAATCTGAGGCCCAGACCTAAAAAGGTTCTAGCGGCAGTGATTTAAATTATTTTTATTTTTATTATTAAAAAGTAACGATTTAGAAAATTATCAAACACAAAGATATTATTATAATTACCATTTGTTACTCAAATATTTCTCAACGATCCGAAATACAAAGTTATTCAGTTGTAATTTACTAACTAACTGCTACATTCACAATTAACATGATTAGATATATCTGACACGTCCTCAACTTTAATTAGGAAACTCTGAAAATACGCTGTCAAAATAACAAGATTCGTAAACCTTGATTGATCAGGAGCGTGTGACAAATAATTAATTGGAGTCTCTTGCAGCGTCACGCCTTCATTAGACGCCTCCGAATATTGGATAAAACCGTGAGAGCCTTTTTGCAATCAGACCTATCGAGCCAACCTATGACTTATCCATGATTCATCCTTACTGTAGATGGAAAAATCTTTTCATTAAATTCTTTGTTAAAAATAATATTGGTTGTTTGTAAAGTAGGTTTACGATCGAGATGTTTACGTGATAACGTCTTATTGGTGATATAAGTTTTTGGGAAGTAAGGAATTAATGAAGATAACAATTTTTTCAAATTTTAAATTACATCTATCGTTTTATTCACACTTTTGATGATAAATTTCGGGTGTAAAATGACAAGTTTACTTATTCGACTATGATATACATTTTTCTTCATACATTCAGGGAACGACTGGCAGCGCTCGAGATGAGACGGGAGATCGGTCCGTCTCTCTCTCGTTATACCTGCGATCGCGCTCGTGAGGTTTTGGTGTGACACAAGTTTCTGAACATGTCACCCGACTAAAACGATTTTAAAGACGTTATCACGTCAAAATAATGAGTCTCACTGAAAAGTCTTTACTCGATATAGGCATGAAAATCAGTGCTGTTGGTGACAACAACTAATATTTTTAAACTTAAAACTAATGTGTTTTTTGTCTTTCTTTAAAACAAATATTTATTTCCTATTTTTACAGTAACTTAATAGTAATACAATAACTAACTAAAATAAATAACTTTCGTACTAACTACTAACTGACGTGAGACTGATCTTAAATTGAAGTGTCAGGATTCATGTGCACTTTTTACTTTTTATTTTTCATGTATATTTTTATTTTTGAAGTTGTACTTCTTTAGGCGCGTTATGAAAAATTGATGAGAGTGAAATTTTACGATTGCGCGCGCACCTATGACACAAAATTGGCAGTGTGATATAGCGTGCGCGAGCGAGATGGGAATAAGACAAACTACAAGTAAAAAGAAATAGAATATGTGTGAAGCTAACTTCACGCATATTCTAGCTTAGCAGCTTAACAAGAATTTTGAATGACCATGACAATTGACATCTGACAATGACATTTACCTTTTAAACAAATATAGGAGTTTTAATTATTGTTTAAAATTAATAATTATATACCTAGTTATTTTCATTATACAAAATATTTGTGAAATAATATAAAATATTTGTGAAAAAACTGTGCTAACCTTCCTGAGTGCTTCAATACAATTGAGGTTAACTATCCGTATGTATTATCGAGTATTATTGTTGATTAAAACTGAAACATGAACCATTATTCATTGCTTTTGTTTATTGCGTTTGTTACAGCAACTTTTTAGAAATATTCTACGACCCTATATATCAATAATTGAGAACAAAGATTTAAGCACGAATACTAATAAGGAGAAAATGAAGGCTTGGAGCGATATAACAGAGAAGTAAACATTTTAATAAGTACCTGCATCTCAAAAAAATGACCACATTATTTAATCAAAACATCAGATTTAATCTAGCAAATATAAGGACAAGAGACAAAAAACAATTGATGAATCAGTGGAAGTGCACTAAATTGAATACAAAAAAAGAGTTGTCATCTTATCGCCGTGAAACATCAAAAACTGGAGGTGGAACAAAGCCACCATCACCTTCTCGAGACACAATGGTTTGAAGTAGATTTCAATGAATTTGATTGTGATGGTGTCGAGGTAGGAATGTTAATTATAAATATGATGTATGGTGATGTTCAAGGTTCAACCTTTCAAGCATAGGCTTTTGCTTACAACATTACTTTATTCCCCTACAGGGTAGTTAGAGATATTGTAATACCTCAAAACATCCATGTTGCACTTGTAGTACCGAAACTCTGTCCTGCCAGAAGTGAGCCCATTCCCACTTATAATGGACAGTGGGTATAATACACCTTAATACCTGAGTGCGAACCACTCACCATGATACTTAAATTAATAGATGTTATTTATATATTTCAGGTTATTACAAATAAAATCATTTTGGAAACAATTGATATCCCAAAAGCAAATAAAGCCAACAATGACAAGGTAATAAATCAGTTTTGACATAACTTGAATACTAAAAAAGCCAAACAAAGGTGTGCACAACAGTGACAACATAACTTAACAATTTCATTATTTTGTAGGATTAAAGAAAGGTTAAAGAAAATCATGTCGAACTGAACAACAAGAATCCCCAAACAACTCCAAAGAAACCTACAAGGAAGACACCGGTATTATATTTAAATTATCTCTATCTCTAAATAGAATAAAAGAAAGTTGCTATCCAGGTCTGTAGCATGTGCTACAAATTATATTATTAACACATTTATATAATTATATTAATATAAATGTGTTAAAAAATTTATAATATGAATTATAAAAAATTTTAAGTTTTGCATGGACAGAGCTTAAATTAATATTCTCTTATTTGTTGCAGAAAGCAAGTAGTTTTGGAGAAGCCTCGTAGATGCACAACCAAGTAATGATTAATTTAAAATTACAAACCGAAATTCTGATGAAGACATTAGAGTCACTTAAAAATAAATAGTATAATGAAATAAAAATGTTTTAAAGATAAATAGTGTTTTATTTGTTTAATGTAAGAGAATAATAATAAATATTTATTTAATTAATTTTTCAAATGTAAACTGAACTTTATTGACTTTAATGACTCCTTTTCCAGTCTTTGATTATTTAATTGTAATTAATTATTTGCATGCAATCAAAAACTATTTTTAATAATGCCAAAGAAGTATAACTTCTTACGCGCGTACATAAGTACACGCACCCTTTTTTTTTATGTTTTCTTTCTTAATAACTTTATGTAATATGTGTTATGAATCCTCACTATTCGACTATTTATATTATACAAATACTTCTCCTTATTGTCATAGATTGGTTTGTTGGCATCAGCCATTTAATATCGACATTCAGAGTCTACTGTTTAAAAGGTTTCTGCTTAGTTAGACCGCTCAATCGAACTGAGGGCCACACCAACCAGTTCCTGTATTTAAGCAACCAGCATTTGTAATTCCAGTTTCGTTACCTTTCGTGTACTCGTTCCACGACCGAACCCGAATCGACCACAGAGTCGAACGGCAGTCATAGGAACGAGTGTCAAAGATTACTTTAATATTTATAGTCATTGATTTAATATTTAAAATTATGATAAATAACGTTTAATAATAATAATGACTATGGAGTCATTATTATTATCGACCATTGAATAGTCATTTCGAAATTAACCATTCCTATTAACGGTTTTACACTAATTTGACTTGACGTTATTCATTTAATATAATGACAATGGCATTAATTAAAAATAAACGTGATTTGAATAATAAATTTGTAAAATAATAATAAGTAATCACAAATTCATTACATTCGGCCGTCCGACTACGTGCGATCTCCCGACGCACGGTATTTAATCACGGAAAGGTTTTATAAATTCAAATAAGTACACTAACAAAATATTTTAGTTTCATGTGAACTAATTGTAACGTATCTATACATTTGGTTTTAATCAATTATTCATTACATTCGGCTATTATTTGGATTCAGATTGATTTTGTGATAGTTCGTTGTCACTTTTGTTACTTTCGCTATCAGACGTACTACTGCTGCTAGCTACTGCTTCTAAATTATCATTATGTTCGGACACATTTATATTGATCCACGGCGAATCCTGTCTACAAACTCGGTGCAATCCGTTACTACTTTCCACTATTTGAGATGCCTCTTCTAACCTTTGTACCTACTGCAGAACGCGGCTTTTTATGTAAAATTCTAGTCCTCTTTGTCTGATTTTTTGGAGTTTCTATTAGATTAGAATTATGAGTTGTAATAGAATTATTAAATCAAACGTCAATCAAACACGTCGGGTTGCCAGGGTAACAATAAATAAGGGTCGTTTTGTTATTTAACCAATACACATCGATTATTGGTCAAAGAGGTGTTTATGCCCTGTACAAGCTCTATTCACTGAATTACTATCACCTTGTTATAACGCATGTATAGTGATTTTTTATTAGTAAGACCGGATATTTATACGAACTTCTTGCCTCACTTCTGTACAGTTTGGATTAGACTCATTATTTATATCTAACATATTACTTAGGCTATCTTCCAATCTGGTTCCAAATAATGCTTCCGTAGCTGTCTTTTGAGTGGTGGAGTTAGTTGCATTATTAATTACTCACTGAATTTTTCCTACACACACATGTCGCAGTTCCGTTCGTCCTCACCGTCAGAAAACTTTACAAGTGAGCTTAAGATCGTTTAATTATATCTTCCGGCTTGGCCGTTGGCTCTGAGACACACAACAGCATTCAAAACATGTTTAATACCATGAGTATCGCAAAAAGATTTAAAAGCTGCTGAAGTGAAAGAGGTACCTCGATCTGATATAATTCGAGATGGTAAACCGAAGTCATAAAAATATTTAGCAATACCTTAACAGTTGTTTAAGTCTTTGTATCCTTAGCAGCTCTTACAAACAAATACTTGGTAAATCCGTCCACTATGGTGAGAATGTAAATATTGCCGTTCTTGCTTTTGACAAATAGACCCAAGTGGTCAATGTGAATGGTGTGGACCGGAATGCTTACCCTCTCTATCGGATACAACTGACCATTCATATGTCGAGACGCGTTATCCTTATGCCTTTTGCGTGCCTATAGGCACACTTAATGCAAGACTTATCATACTTTTTAACAATTCTACGTAACTTAGGAAACTAGAAAACAGATTGAATCTTCTCGGTAGTCTTTGATATTCCTAGATGACCTGCGTCATCGTGGTTAGATTTACACATTTGCCATCGAGCACTGCGAGGAATTACTAAACAGATCTTATCATCAACTCTCCTATACACTCTAACTAAATAGTTCTTAACTAAATAGTTTCTCCTAATATCTTTAGCTTCTCTATCAGACTAAGGCTTAAGAATTTTATATATTCGGGATATCTCAGGATCTGACATTTGTAAAGTCAAGAGCCAATTATCAGTGTCGATACTATAGACTGTAACTGTAGAATTATCGATAACCTCGGGTGTTAATTTCGTGTTACGGCTCAGTGCGTCCACATAAGCCATGCGGATGCCTGGCCGGTACTCTATACTAAAATTGAATTCACTTGTTAAAAGCCACCACCTAGCTATTCAGGGTATTAAGTCGCGTTTCGTTAATGTAGTTCGAATAGCGTTACAGTCTGTTACAGTTTTGAACTCAATCCCCAAAAAATATACCCTAAATTTCTTTAACGAACATACAATTGCAAGGGTCTCGAGTTCATAAGAGTGCAAGTGACGCTCCTCCGGGGCGGTTTACTGGCTAAAGTAAGCTATTGGCTTAAGAGCACGCGACTCCGGCCGCTATAGCATCAATATCCCACCCACGCCTAAAGAACTTGCATCCGTATGCAACTCAGTTTCAAAATTAGGATTGTATATAGCTAAAATTGGTCGGCCAATTAATTTATCCTCTAAGGTAGTAAACGAACGAAATTCTTTATCTGTCCATTTAAAACATTTCCCTTCTTGAGAAAGTTGGTTAGAGGCCTAGCTGTTTCACCTAAACTTTTGATAAATTTTCTAAAATAGCCTGCTAGTCCCAAAAACTGACGGACTTCATGTACGTTCTGAGGAATAGGAAACTCTTTTACAGCTAGAATCTTACTTTCGTTAGGACGTATGCCTTCTGCAGAAATCTCATAGCCTAGATAGTCAAGGGTATTACTGAAGAATCGGCATTTAGATAATTTTAAAGTGAGCCCATTTTGCCGTAACAACTTCAAAGCATTCTCTAACCTCTCAAATCCCTCCTCCAGGGTAACCGATGGCACAAGAATGTCATCCAAATAAGCCAATGCTAACTCATCAAGTTTATTACCCAGAAATCAGATCTAAAGATGTAAAGAATCTATTGCCACTAAGGTTAGTTAATTGATCATTAATTAAGTGATCATCGATTATCGGCAACGGAAAACAATCCTTCCTCGTTTTGTTATTGAGAGCCCTATAATCAACGGATAAGCGCTGTTCTCCTGTTTTCTTCCTTACCAATAAAATAGGACTGGCATAATTCCTGAATTGGACTCTTGTATAATGTCATTTTGCAACAAGTAATTTATTATCTCCTTAACCCGACCTCTTTCCGAAAAGGATAATCTATATGGTCGGTAAACTACTGGTTTCTCATCCAATAAGTCTATTCTCATTTTAGTTGAGTTGTTACAACAATTTTCTCCTAGATTAAATGCAAAGCAGATAATTGAGTAAAAGTGAATGATCTACCTAATGCCTCTTTGTCAATTTGGGGACCAACATTTATGTCAGATATTAGTAGGGGCTCATATTCCGAATTATTTTTGGTTACTTTATTTACATAGGTACTATCTTTTTCAACAAAACAAGTTCCTTCAGCAATAGGGCATTTCTTGGATAATGTAAGATTTTGACAAGATAAATTTGTCATGGGCAAATAGCACTTTCCATCAACAACACTATAAACTCCCTGGTGCAAATAATGCACTTTCCTAGGCTCCATGAGGATAAAAATTACATTAAATAAGGTAAGTGCAAGAAGTGCAAAACTACATAAAATATACAATTACTTAGGCAAAGAATGGAACAAAACTAAGCAATCAAAACATTTTGTAGACAATGAAAGGGACAATAACATAAAGAAAAGTGCTGAATCAAAGCTCAAAATATTGTTCAAGTACATAAGAAAAATATAATATTTGACAGTATAAACTGTGTTCAGATAATTTAATATGCCCCGTAGACTTAACCATGTTATTTCTAGCTTGTAAGTTGCACCATACCTGAGATGAACTTGATAAATGTCAATGTCTAGTCTACCTAGTCCTGCTTCGTTTCTAGGGTTCCTTTATTCTGTTCAAATTAAATTGTTAAAGATGACTCTGGCCTGGACCAACTGCAAACATCTTAATAACACACTGCACAAGATATTTTATATCAGTCTGTGACATATCTGCATTTGATTTTATTATTATTCTTGACCACAAGTACTTCAACAAGAAACAAAGTTAATTCATAAAATTATGTTATATGTATTATAATTACTTTAAAAATAAAGCTTTTGTATTTTATAAGCTTTATTTAAGTTCATGATGTCAAAAATAACCAACAGAATAAAATCTATCTTAATAAGCACATTCCTATTAAATGAGTGATTTCCTTAAAGTTCACCCAATTCTGAGAAAACATGGACACCAAAAACATTCTGATATCCACATTTAGAATCTACAATACAAGCTTTATTTATGCTAAATTCTGTTGGCATTAAGGACATCAATAAATTCAAATTTTTAATTTACCTTTACACTGCTACAATAATTTGTCTTATGGTAGATAGGAGTTTAAAATTGCATAGTTTGTAACTTACTGCACAGGTAAACCCCAATGGTTATAATTGACTTCTCATGATACTTACTTGATGGAAATATATAATTTTAAAGTCTTCCTTAAAAAAAGGCTTACTGGTAAAAGCTACTTACTTGTGTCTGTAAATTACTCTTTACAAATTATGTAATATACATTTTCCTTGTACCTGTATTACTAAAGAATTTTCATATTAACACAATATTGTTCAATAAAATGCTCACAAGTGAGTGATAGAATTAAACCAAATTTAGGAAATAACAAAATCTAAAATATTATAATGTTACTAAATTTTCCTATTTTTATTATAAATAAATCCATGAATATCCATTTATGATTATATGAATATTACAATGATTTACTTTAATAACAAAAAATGAGTAACTCTTAATGTTCTTTTCTTTTTTTTTTCTTTTTTTTTTTCTAGGTACACAATACCTCTAGGATACTCACATGACTCATGATAGGCATACATAGCCTCTGGTAGCTGAAGCACAATTGGCTTCCTATTGTGGGCACACATAACCCTCTAACGACCAAGCACACATGGCTCGGTAGGCATACATAGCCTCTAGTAACTGAAGCACACTTGGCTTCCTATTGTGGGCACACATAACCCTCTAACGACCAAGCACACATGGCTCGGTAGGCATACATAGCCTCTAGTAACTGAAGCACACTTGGCATCCTATTGTGGGCACACATAACCCTCTAACGACCAAGCACACATGGCTCAGTAGGCATACATAGCCTCTAGTAGCTGAAGCACACTTGGCTTCCTATTGTGGGCACACATAACCCTCTAACGACCAAGCACACATGGCTCGGTAGGCATACATAGCCTCTAGTAACTGAAGCACACTTGGCTTCCTATTGTGGGCACACATAACCCTCTAACGACCAAGCACACATGGCTCAGTAGGCATACATAGCCTCTAGTAGCTGAAGCACACTTGGCTTCCTATTGTGGGTACACATAACCCCCTATCGACCAAGCACACATGGCTCGGCAGGCATACATAGCCTCTAGTAGCTGAAGCACACTTGGCTTCCCATCGTAGGCACACATAACCCACCAAGCACACATGGCCAATAGGCACACATCACCCATTAAGCACACATGGCTCGATAGGCATACATAGCCTACTATAGTCGTATTCTCAACTAAACGAAGCCAACTGACAGTAGCTAATGTCACTTTGTAAAATAATGTTGCCATATTTAAAGTAATAGTGATGCGTTCAGTTCTTGTTCAATCAGATGAATGAACAATGAGTGTGAATAGTCAATCATTTCAAACAATAAAAGAATATTATTTCTATTTCAAAATTGTATAAAAGTGCTCTGATATAAGTTAGGTACTAGTACTATGTAACTACAATCAGTTTTTTGACGTCTTATTACAAAGCGCGGCGCGGCGACTAGTGCCATCACCGATCATTAATTCAGGGGTTTTTACTTTGTCACAACACTATTTTTATTTCATTAAAAACTGACAACACCGTAAACGCCAGCTGATATCGTCCAATCAAAAACTCGACCATAAGCAATAACATTAATAATCGTATAAAACACTTGTACGCACCTTAGATTGGGTCCTTATCCCACTTCTGAATTGTTATGAATCCTCACTATTCGACTATTTATATTATACAAATACTTCTCCTTATTGTCATAGATTGGTTTGTTGGCATCAGCCATTTAATATCGACATTCAGAGTCTACTGTTTAAAAGGTTTCTGCTTAGTTAGACCGCTCAATCGAACTGAGGGCCACACCAACCAGTTCCTGTATTTAAGCAACCAGCATTTGTAATTCCAGTTTCGTTACCTTTCGTGTACTCGTTCCACGACCGAACCCGAATCGACCACAGAGTCGAACGGCAGTCATAGGAACGAGTGTCAAAGATTACTTTAATATTTATAGTCATTGATTTAATATTTAAAATTATGATAAATAACGTTTAATAATAATAATGACTATGGAGTCATTATTATTATCGACCATTGAATAGTCATTTCGAAATTAACCATTCCTATTAACGGTTTTACACTAATTTGACTTGACGTTATTCATTTAATATAATGACAATGGCATTAATTAAAAATAAACGTGATTTGAATAATAAATTTGTAAAATAATAATAAGTAATCACAAATTCATTACATATGTATTTTTACACTCCTTGCCTACCTTATTTAATTTAATAAATGTTTTTTCAGGCACACGCAGTCTCAGTCTTAAAAAAAAGGTAATGTGATAGTAAGGTTGAATGCACGAGATGCCCCACAGAACCGTAATTAATATATCAAAGCAACATATAGGTAATGTATAGGCTCAACAAACTTATGTTTGAATTTATTACCGGAACTTGTTTGTTGCATTTACTATTATCATATAAAAGTGTAAGACGTGAGCTTTTATTCGCTCACAACTTTTACTTTGCATATACGAGGACTTAACATGAGTAACTTTATTTTTAACTTACTTTGTAAAGAAAATTAAACAAAATCATTACCTTACATTTATTTATTTTCTTGTCTTGGTTTGATACAATTTTATAATTCACAAAAACAAAGAATCAGAGTGAAGTAAAAATACGGAGTCTAGAAGAAATAATTAATAGACTCCGTGCTGCAATAATGTGCCCAAGTTTATACAAATTGTTTTCCTTAATAGCACTACTTATTTATTTTAAATTGTTTATTTTATTGCGCTAAGTAATATTTACTTTAAATTTGCAAATAAAAACGTAGTTATTAACAACAGTATCACCAATATAATTTCACAACCCTTTTAAATATATACTAGAGAGACTTAATGTAAAAAGCACTTACGAGTTAAAATTTAAAATAAGTCAAAGAAAATCATGTATTCTATTAAATTTGCTTTGTTTTCTAAACAAACGTATTTTGCTTACATCATCAAACTTTTTGTGGAAGTCATTGCTAACCCGAGTCAATTATGGCTTGGTAAATGAAATCCAAACTTCTGAATATTACTGACTTACTTAGATTTTATTTTGGCCAAAATAAAAGAAATTGTAAAATTTTAAAACGATATAATGTAAGGTTTTACGACATCACAGCTGTTGTATTCTGGGCTGTAAATAACAGCCCATTTACCGATACCAGGATCACACCAATATCGTATTTTGGGCTTACTATCTACAAGATACGTGGTCGTATGATAACGAAATATTGTGACATTGTAGCAGTAATTCTAAACGCCGGAAGCAGTTTTATGTTTTAAACTTAAACTGTGAATTTAATTAATTGTCTATGGTGATTTTGAAACTTAATTTGAATTAAGAATAAATATCGCGTACAGTGTGTGGTATATACACTTTTTGTTCCGTCTTAAACCACAGATAATTTTAATACTTTATATTTTGTTTTTGGAATTTTATTACGCGTATAGATTTAAAAAAGAACATGAATTGATAAATATGATTTTATAATAATATAATGCCGCGTTCAAGAACTTGTATTGTTATGTTTGTTTCATATGAATTTATCACAGACTCAAGATACAACTACTAAATTTCTATAAGTATTACATACCATAGAGTGATATAACTGGAGGATCTTCGATAATACATTTAAAAAATTCCCCAGTGTAATAATATAGTTACAAAAATCCAATTGCCTTTGATGCTTGTAATACATTTTTGCAAGAAGTCAAAATTAAAAATGCCTCAATCGCATCAGGCGTTGACTTTTAAATGCTCATTTCGTATTCGGATTTTGGTGTGCAGCGTTGCGGACAGCGACAATGGAGGCCCCCGGCATGTTTTCAATTGCTAGTGTCGCCCCTGAATATTCAGGACGTCGTCAATATTCATGAAGCGGGTGCTTTATCAAAATATTTTTCAATAAACTCCTTCAACGCCTGTCGTTGGACAGGTCTTATCGAAGGTGGTTGAATCTTACCATAGAACTGTGCCAACATATTCTATATTACGTATATAAAAAGATTTATAGATATCTCTATTGCCTCTTTCTGTCAAATGTTAATGCTGTGTTGAAACGAGACAGATTACTTTAATAAAATATTGCAGTTAATTATTTTCTGAATATGAGGGTAGTTCTTAGAATGTTCGCCAAATACCCTCAGTATTTAGTTAAATTATATAACTTTTATTTCGTAAAGGTATTCAGTCAAACAAACCCTTGTAAAAACGAATAGGTTTTCTTACTTGAATATTCAAGCAAGATTGGTTAATTAGGTTTTGAGATTGACCTTTGATCTTTATATTTAATTTTTGACATGCGTAATGCGAGTAGCGTAGGTAGAAGGGAAACATAGTATCTTCACAATGAAATAAATTGCAGATAAGGTAAAGGAACAACAGTTTTCTTGTTTAAAATTGAAATCAAGTGAATTTGTATCGCGTGACGGCAACGCGGGCGTTCCGCAAACCGCGAATTTCACGTCATTCGCACGGCCAGCATTAAAATTTTCACAGGAGGCGATGCGGTCTTCGCTCTCCACATAAATCCTATGATACAGTACAATAACGCTCAGTGGAGAAATTGTATAGTATTATATGACGAAATTTGGCGGGTCTCAGAAGTACGGAATAAGTTTAAGGAATTATATCTGGTCAATATAATATTCTTGAAGCCTTGTTGTATGTACAAAGAAAATATAAACAATTTTAAAACAATGGTGACTCACCAGTATTATACTCGAAACAGAACAAATCTAGGCGTATGACCAACCAAGCTCCTAAAATTCAAAGCTATCGTTTAACGTAAATTAATCAATAAAACGGTAATAAATCGGTGGTGCGTGGCGGCGGGAGAGTGACGTGTCGATCGCGTGATTGGTACATCAGTTGACGTTTGTGTCCCGCAATGCGCAAACTTTCCCCCACTCCCTTGTTTAATGATCAAGAAAATTGCCGGTATCTGTACCTATATATGAATAAAGTTATTTTGAGTTAAAGTTACTCTTTCGTCTTAATGATCACTAATTTTATTTCGTTTATTTATTTTATACATAATATGCCCAGGAATAAATACACTTATTTAAAGGATTTATAATATAAGCGAATTTATTATATAAACTGGCTTAAAATGCTTAATGCATTGAATGCATTAACTACCTTATTAAGTTAACGTTCAACTTAACAAAATAGACTTAAGTGGTAACACCGAATCTTATATGTATATAATTCTACAGTACGTGTGTATGTCACTGAAACTTAAACGGCTGGACCGATTTGAATGAATTTTTTTGTATACGTTTGACAGGCGCCCTGGGTGGTTCAAATTCATAAATCAGACCGGCAGATGGCGCTGCAGTCGGTAGTTTCATACTTTGTTTAATATCCTAATCTTAAAATCCTACTTGAAATATATCATAGAACAACGTCTATCGGGTTGGCTTGTATATTTATATTTTTTGTCAATAATATAACACTATGGATTTACTATTATAAATCACTTCAATACAACTGAATCGTTTCACCACTGTGCGGTACCCATTTAGCATGGGAGTTTTTATTGGGGCGGGAACATTCATTACTGAACAATTTATGGGACGGCCTGGCGTTATGAATATGAGATGACCTTTTATTTGATCGGTTGTTAAGTTTGAATACCGTACATTTTGTTATAGATTGTTATGCGTGAATTTATTTTTACCTTTTTGGTTATATGGTATTGGTTTTTAAGGGTTTTACATGTTTATAGAAAATTTAGAACAAATTAATAATTTTATTTGCTAAAACTAAATAACCAGTGGCACTACAATCTTTTTAGGCAAGTAGGTGATCAGCATCCTGTGCCTGACACACGCCGTCGACTTTTTTGGGTCTACGACAAGCCAGTTTCCTTACGATGTTTTCCTTCACCGTTCCAGCAAATGTTAATTGCGCACATAGAAAGAAAGTCCATTGGTGCACAGCTGGGGATCGAACCTACAACCTCAGGTATGAGAGTCGCACGCTGGAGTCACTACGCCAACACTGCTCAATACACCAAAGAACTTGTATAAAAATCGCTCAAAAATATTAAATATAAAAACATCACAATCGTAGACTGTAAAAACAAATTCTTCTTATTTATTTTGTTCACACACGTAATATTTGAGTTATAAGCCATAATTGTATTCCATATTATATTCCAGTAATGGAATGACTATTTGGTTCTGCGAAAAATGAGCATTTACGGAATTATATTAATACTAAGAATTTTTGTTTGCTCCAATCTTAGTATATATTTTAATGAGATTTTTGGTATGAACAATTTGCTTTATATATTATGCGTAAGAAATAAGTATTATATAGAGTATTTAGCATTGTGCATATTTAGTAAATTACAACAATAGCATCTGCTTCATGCTCCAATATTAAAAAAGGACTTGCGATTCTGTAACTCACTATTCGAACTCTCAAAGCGGTTCTCACAGCGTCGCGCTCAAATCAGTCGCAAAGCAGTAATTTTACGATTTGGCATTCTGATAAACAATAAACTACTAAAACCGCTGTGAGAGTTCGAAAAGTGGGTTACAGAATCGCAAGGCAACTTATAATAATTTCCTCTGTACGGCTTAACTCGTGTATATTTTTTATTAATTATAAAATTACTTCAACGCGCGACCTAATCTCTTTTAGGCTTCCATGCCGCTAAAGGAGATTAAAAGTCACTACGAAATATAATTAAAAAAACCACAATCCTGTCCTAACACGTCACCCTAAAGAATGCATAATTAATAAAAAAATCACACACGAAAAAAAAAACAAACATAAGAAATTAATTAGGAAAATAAACTTAATTACATGATAAAGAAATAACTTACTAATAGCACTAACTTAATGTTTGGCCCTTTCTGTTTTCAAACGTGAATTTTTCATTAAAAAAGTCTATATAACATAATTTCCGCTATGCCAGGTGTATGAAAATGACTTCACTTAGTATACTTATATCGATCAGTGCGGTTAGTTGGCAGCGAGCACGGAGATGCACATTAACGTTTAATTATCGCGTATCGTTAGTGCTTTTTGTGCCTATGAAGAACGCGATTTTATATTTTTTAATAAAAAGATAATTCTGTGCGAAATTCTATAATTACTGTGCAAGAAATGTTTAATTACGAACGTCGTTTAGTACGTAAGCTGAATCTAGCTGTATATAGCGAAATCAACGCTGAGTTTTGGAAAGCACGATGCCGAAGTTCCATTATCGCTTTTGGCAGTGACTAGAGCTTGTATTATATTAGGTTAGATTAGTGTTTCACAATCGTTTTGGTACTATGCCCTACCTTAGCCTTTCTAAAATTCTGCCCCTATGTAATATATTGTATATAATATATTATATATTTAATTTATATAAAATGATAAGTTTTAGGAAATATTACCACGAAGTTAACGGAACACAATAAGTAAATTTTAAAAATATATAAGTAAAAAGTGTAATCAAAAATCCAAATAATTGTTTGAACAATCCAAATGCCCCCTTGCGGGGACCAGCGTTGGGTAACACTGGGTTAGATCTTAAATTAAATTAGATGCTAAAAAATAGTCGTTTAATATATTTGACAACTGTATTTAAAGACATGATCGACAATCAAAAGAATGTGCATAAATTAATATATAAACATGTACGGGATGTGTTTAAATTTGTAACATCCGTGTCGCCAGTTGGTCAATGTTCAAATGTCGTATTTTAGCTGCTGTCATATTGTCATTGTCATACTGTCAAAAATAATTTCTGTACTTTAATGCTTTAATTTTTCATATATTTGAGTATTTTTGATTAAATAAATACTGAAGCCTAAAAGTCCACACACCTTAATGTTGATTATAAGAGTATTCTAAAAAAGGTACCTTCATTAGTAGACCCCAACACAGATGCGACTCGGGTTAAGGTAAATTATGTATGAAAATAACAAAAACCTATGTACTTCCTATATTGACGTAACACCTTCCTTTTACATATAACCGTTATTTTCTATGTTTATATCTTCGTAACACATTGTATATTTATTATAATTTATATTATCTATAGAGATAATATAAATTATTATAAATAAAGTGCGAAACATTGCACAAGTGTGTGCGCAGACATAATATGTTAACGAGTAACTATTCCCTTGCTAAAATGAGGGATTTCAATGGTATGTGGAACCAGCTACCCACTGAAGTATTTCCGAACCAATTTGTCTTAGGGTCCTGCATGGAAAGAGCTTATCAATTATTTAAAGGCTGGCAACGCACTCGCGAGCCCTCTGGCAATGTGAGTGTCCATGGGCGATGGTATTACTTAACACTTAACAGACTTATTACTTAAGATGTCACGTGGAACATGGTGTAATGGTTGCAGCTCCTTACAAACATTGTGTAAAACAAAAAACTTGGCGATTAAAAAGAGTGGCGGAGAGTTTATTGCCAGTTCTTCTCTTCCGTTCTACGCCCTTGATTTGAGAACTGGCAGTAAATGTAAAATTAGAAGCATTCAATGTGTATTTCTTTTTTGACGTTCATAAGTGTACATTGTGTTACCTTCACGAATAAATGATTTTTGACTTTGACTTTGACAGTTTGCCTCCTATTACATAAAAAAAGGTTATAAAGGAAATCTGCACATTGGTAAAAATCGTAAGACACCATTAAAAAGATAATACTTACGCAAAATAATAAGGCACTCCCCACATTTTATCTTACATTTTCCTTATTCTTACCCATTTTAATATTTTTAAATCCTTTATAGCTTAATCCTGAAAATTACTTGTAAGCATAATGCAAACCCATTCTGGTTACTAGAAATGCCAAAAAGTTTTATTAAACATTAATCGAGATATTAAGAACCTGTTTTAATAGATGTTTTAAAAACAATATATAATCATTTTCTATTGTAGAAGTCTTCTGTTTGTCTATTAGTGTGATTATACATGAGATTGATAGTTTGGGTTGAGGGTAAAAAGTATTTTTGTCCTTACTTAACCACTCTATTTTCAGAAATACACTTAGTTTGTTTGTTCGCCATTAGATGGCGCTAGTTGTGTTTTATTAAAGGTGTATATTTTTGTATATACGTATATCACTGCTCTTAACGAGCTTACATAATTTTTCACACATATTTTAAGCTTGAATTCGGTAAGCTGAAAAATCGCTTTTGTCGCAGCTTAAGCCTTTGCGTGCTGCACGGCACACGCTTTTCACTTAAAGCTCGCGTGATTCCGCGGCGAGACGCAGCGGTGATTGACAAATTATTGTGTGACGTCACCTAATTTCAATTAGCACTATTCAGTGTTTATGTTAATTGCTCGCAGGGATTTACAATGATGCGTTGTTTTTCACTAAAGAATTATTATTGACATCAAAAAGTAGCGTTTTTCATGTGACGTCATGGAGATTAAACGAAAGTAGTTTAAATCTATTGCAGAAGCACTATACTATAAGGCATGAACTATTAAAACACACAAGAAGGCGCCTCGAAGTATTTGAGATATCTGTCGCATACTTCGCGCCCAAAGAGTGACGTGAGAAAGAGTCCTTCAACGATTCGAGACGAAAGTTTATGCAGACTGTTAAAATACGGAAAGTCGCATATCTCGGGCGCCTTTTGCGTCATCATCGATACGTGTTGCAGATTATAATGATGGACAAAATTAATAGCATGAGACGGGCTAGTAGAAGGAAAAATCGTGGTTGCGGAACGTATTTGAGACCGCCGAGGAGCTGTTTGGACTAGCGCAAGATACCCGGCAATTCAAGATGTTAATAGCCAACCTTTAGCAATAGAACCACTTGAAGAAGAAGAATAATAGATAATATTTGGATGCATTCAACACATAAAGAAAGAGATACAGAAATCTGAAGACAAAGCGATAGCGTCAATCTTTTGTTTCATTAACATGTACGATTGGTTTCTGATAATTTCACTATTAAAGATTCGCCTCAAAACACCTTGTATTATTCAGTTGCTTTTCTTTATTGTGAGGCATTCTTGGACATTATAATCTAGTCTCATTTCAGACTAATAAGTAATTAAAGTCTAGTTTCTTTAAAATATTTAACATAAGAAAGTGTTACCTTCATTACGGGAAGACACTCGGGTCTCTTCATTCTCTTTCTCTTGTTATATTCGTTCCACATATGACCACATAAAACCACTGTGCACTAACATTTTTTCCTTAGTGTTTAGTAATAGTGTCAAGTGAAGTCGGTTAAAAATAACTGACACTGAATGGTTTTATCTTATAAACAGTAAATATATAAAGCTCAATTAAAGTTAGCTTAATGGGTTAAACCGCCTAATGACCGCCATTTTCCCGGCATTTTCTTAACCACAGTTCACCGTTGCGGTTCAAATAAGAATAGGTTTCACATAAACGGGTCTGGAAGTTACTTTAAATAGAATATTCGTTCTTTTTATTTTTAGAAACTTTTATAGATTAAAATTCATATTAACAACATTTAATAGTCTCCAATTATTTAAATAATTACAAGATCCGCGATGTTATTTTAATGGCAGTTTTTACCGCGCCCAGTGAAGTATTTCCGAACCAATTCTACTTAGCGTCCTTCAAGAAAAGAGCGTACCAATTTTTTAAAAGGCCGGCAACGCAATTGCAAGCCCTCTGGAATTGAGAGTATCCATGGGCGGTTTCACCTAACATCAGGTGACCATACTGGCCGTTTGACCCTGTTCTATAAAAAAGAGCAAGATTTATTTCTGTGGTCATAGATCAGACAATGATAAGATGCTTCATATTTTAATAGTGCCTTCAAGATTTAATAATAATTTTATTGCTTGTCCTGTAGAATAATGAAATTGCATTTATCACATTTTGACCTATAGCCACAGATTTACAAATTACATACATGGTGATACAGACTACGATTAAAAAATCGCGTGTATCAGTCACAGACAGCTGATCACCTAGTTGTCTATTAAAAAAAAGGTGACCTAGGTACAGATACATAAATCTGTCTATCTCGAGGTTGTAACGCCATAGGTTGTCGTAAAAATATTTTTAAGTTAATACAATTTACTTTAATTATAATTATATGAGTCTTAGAAAGTGGGGACACCGTATCTTGTTTGTCTGTATTACACGGTAACAATTTTTTTTAAATTACTGAATTTTAATGGGACAGGAAATAAACGAGTAGACGGGTCACTGCCCATGGGCACATGCAACAAAAGGAATTGCGTTACTGGCCTTAAGGCACGCTCGTCTCTGGAAGGTCCGAAGTCTTAACGGTTCCATACCACTCACACACACACAAGCACTCTGTCGTGAAACGCCAGACGTGAAGGTGAGACGGGTTACAATTCTTAAAATAGCTACTGAATATTTTCTTTCTATGTTTTTATACTTAAAAAGAAAGAAATAGTAACTAACTTTATGTTACCCTTATTATTATTTCTCTTGTTTTTAATATATTCCATTCACTTTAATTAAAAAAGGAAGAATCCGAAAGCTTTCTTGGTACCGCCGAAGTTTAAAAAAAGAAGCTCGACCATAAAGCGGGTTCCACACTTTTTCGATAAGTTCCTCGTTAAAGCAACACGCAGTAGAATTAAAACAGTTGACATCAAGTGTAGAAACGCTTGAGATTTATTACTTTTTACCTTTACAGCGAATTAAAAATCTATATCAAAATCACAATATTTAAGACAAGATGACAAGAGAAGTGACAGGATACCGATGCCTACTGGCAGACCCAAGTTCTTTACCTCTACTGTCCGTACATTTTTATATACCAGGGGGCACACGGGCAGGAGGCTCACCTGAGGTTAAGTGATACCGCCGCCCGTAGACACTCACATTGCCAGAGGGCTCGCAAGTGCGTTGCCGGCCTTATATATATGTGTAAAATTATGTAAAACTGCAGGACTTGCCATTGATACCAAGACGATGACTCTCATACAAAGTGAAGATTTAAATTTTTAATGGTAAATTTAAAAAGTCAATCTTGCAGACTGTTCACGTGCGTTTTAGAAGGACCAACTGTACTTTGTATAATCTGTGGCCGGCCTCAGTGGATTAAAACTTGAATGCGCTGAACGTTATTAGTTATTATCTTAATTCTGTTTTAGTTTACAAAGTGGAATTTATCGGTTTAAGCAGACTCAATTAAAAATTTATTCCCTGAGCTCCAAGTTTAGATAATAACGATTTTTCTTTATTAATATTAAATTAAAATATCGTGTGATATCGTCGTGAAACGTTTATAATGGGTTTGTAAAATGTAAAATTTTAAATAAATTAACAAAATGTTCTTTAATAAAGTAGCGATTAGTGCTTGGAATAATTTTTGAAGTATTTTTATAACTCTCTGTATATTCAGATCTTTATACATATAATTATAAAATTCAAAAATCATTTATTCACGTAGGTAACACAATGTACACTTGTGATTCGTCATTAAAGAAATAAATATTAATGCTTCTAATTTTACATTTACTGCCAGTTCTCAAATCAAGGGCGTAGAACGGAAGAGAAGAACTGGCAATAAACTCTCCGCCACTCTTTTTAATCGCCATGTTTTTTTTTTTTGTTTTTGTTTTTTTTGTTTTTTGTTTTTTGTTTTTGTATATATACTGTACGTGTGTATGTCACTGAACTCCACCTAAACGGCTGGACCGATTGGAATTAGTTTTTTGTATGCGTTTAGGCGGCGCCCTGGATGGTTTAGATTCACAAATCAGCCCGGCAGATAGCGCTGCAGTCGCTATCTAGGTTATTTATCTATACAAGCTGGTATATAAATATTCTGTACATGTGTTCGTAATTCAACTCCTGAACGGCTGGACAGATTTTGATGAATATTTTTGTGTGTCCAAATGGAGTCGAGAATTATTTACATTCTTTGATTTTTTTTGTATGTAAGACGTGTATACAGGACGTCTGTCGCATCCGCTAGTTAGGTATAAAGAGCCATACAAAACATTAGCAGGATTTCGTAAATTGGAAAATGTTGGAGGATGATATATATATATATATATATATATCATCATGATATATATATCATCTGATATACATATATATATATATACTATCTGACCCGGCACACGTTGTTTGGCCATGTATATTATATCTAGGAAACATTTTTTTTAGTTAAAAAGAAATAACTATCTACTATAATAAAAAATAGGGGTTGATCGTAGAGGGCTGAAAATTAAGGGTTATATGTATTTTATATGCTGTATCATAAACCTACAAAAAAAGAATATATTTGTTAAAAAAATATTAAAAAAAAAATACGGGTTACCCTTAACATTTATGGGGATGAAAAATGGATGCCTGATTCATAAAATGATAATTACACAAAATTTCACGAAAATCGGTGGAGCCATTTCAGATGAGTTTAATTACAAACACCGTGACACGAGAATTTTATACGTATATTAGATATAAGTAAGCAATTAATAAACAAACCATAAATATTTATCTCTAACAATAATATTCATAAAAATTTTAATCACCGAGGCTTTCAAAGATGCCATCATAAATAATTAAATTGAAGTAAAGGAAAACATATTTTCATGAAAACGCTCGAGGTGTTTGTTTTCAATCCCACAAATAATCCCTGAAAAAGTTACGAGCTTTTTCAACGAGTATAATACATGAATATTTGAAAGCGGTTGGATTGCCAGTGTCTAAAATTTTATTTTTATATAAAAGGCATTCCGTGGAGCCCCTATCCGTCGAGTCAATACGAAAATAAAACGAACTATTATCTGATACAAAATAGTTGAATATTTAAAACCGTTTTACATTTGGTTGTAGAACTGGGTTTATGTGTAAAGAGCAGCTTTCAAACTCAAAATATCTTTATTCATATAGGTAAACAAGTACACTTATGAACGTCAAAAAGAAGTTAAATCAATTGTAAATTTACATTTACTACCAGTTCGCAAGTCAAGGGCGTAGAGCGGGTAAGAAGAACTGGCAAGAAACTTTCCGCCATTCTTTTTAATCGCCAATTATTGAGTCATACAAATTGTTTGAATTGGAGCAACTGCTTTAATATTAAAAATAATAACATTGATCTTGGCCATCACATCGAAGTTCTACCTTCACTTTTAGTTTAGTAGGTATAGAAAAACAATAGTGCTAAAAAATTGGTTTAATTACATGGAAGTCAAAATTAACTCAATCTAATTCAATAATTCTTACAAATCGCCTCAGTGGTTTTGGCTTAGTGTAGAGGTTAGCGAAGGTCTTGGATAAGTTTTTTGACGAAACAATAACTATTTCGCGCAGGCACAGGAGGCTTGTATAAAATAGACATATAGTTACAGAGGCAAATTGACAATTTAAAAAAAAAACATTTTCATTCATTGTTTCTTGTATTTTAAAGTATTTTCAATATTAGTAGAAATAATAAAATAATTGATAAATATAAAACTAAAATATAAAGTTATTTTAGCCAAAACATATAATAGTTAGTTGACATTATTATTAACGTTTTTCGTTATTCGTTGTTTGAAAATGCAATTGATTAAAAAATCTTACTAAAATTGTATATAACAAATTGTTATTTCAGACCTTCAGGTAAGATTTAAAAAGAATGAATGCGAAATGAAGCTTCAGTCTCATCTAAAATAAAATTAGTCAACTCATATGTAAAGTATTATCTTTGAACATCTAATAAAACATAACCAAACACCTTTTAAGTTTAGCATTTTACTTTTAAAAACAGTTCGAAAACAATTATATACAATTGTATAGTCTCACATTTATTATATTTGATAGACGCATATCCCATACGCTTCAACTAGTAAACTGAAACCACTTTAGGTTTACAAAATAAATAAAAATGTATCATACTCTTACTTCAAAAATTCAAAATTCAAAATTCAAAAATCATTTATTCACGTAGGTAACACAATGTACACTTGTGATTCGTCATTAAAGAAATATATATTAATGCTTCTAATTTTACATTTACTGCCAGTTCTCAAATCAATACTTTGACACAAAATTAAACAATATTTGTACAAGCAGCTGTATATTATGCATTTTAGTTAAAAATAAATTTCACTTCAATCCCACACGTAGCCGGTACAACACTAATACTATAGGTACATCTACCTAGAATTCGAACTGAATAAGGTCGCAAAAATATAACCTATTTCGGTGCGAATCTTTACAACAGCTTCCTGAGATACGGGAAATAGTAGCAGTGGACCAGTTTCGAATTCGCATACGAAGTTTTTTTGGTAGACTCTAATGCATTAATTGCGTACGACGGTGGTGTGATATATTTAACTTTTTATGTTTTCAATATTATTATTTTTTTCTCACGTAAATGACAAGTATGTTTTTGTTTTTAATGTGAATAAATTTCTTTAAAATTAACCGCTGTTACAGCCCGACTTTAAAGTATAAAGCGACGCTGCTAATAGTAAATACCATTACATTGTATAATATAGTGTATTGAAATAGATGCGTCTAGTAAATCAAACATATAAAATTCAATACACCGTGTTTTACATTAGAAATTAAAGAAAGTTGTGGAAGGGACAGAATTCGTAACACGCACAAATGTTCTGCCAAAAAGGTCTACCTTTCCTTAATAGAATATTTAACAAGTTTTGTTTACACGCACTCTGGATATTTTATTTACTCGTATGGAGCTTTATATCAATGTATGTGGAATCCATTAGGGTCTTGGTTATTTGATAATCAACAATTAATATAACAATATAATATCATGTATGTATTTAATATCATGATTTTTTTTAATTTTAAAGGTCCCTTTCTCATGAACCATTATAAATACTAACGAAAATGGCAATAATGTTTTTCTCCAACGTATTGTGCAAATCCCACTACCGCAAAAAATCGTTTGTCTGTAAAGTCGGTTTACTGACGATAGTTGAACGTGACAACGTCACGAATCGCTCACTCAAGTAGGAGAGAGACGGATGTCGAACGCTGAAGAGCGCGGAGTCCGATTGTGCCTCTCTGTCGCTTCGCGCTCTCGCTTGCACTTCAAGCCTTAAATGGAACGCCTCAGAGCGAGGTAACGCCGCATGAGTCATATTTTTTCGTGAGTGCAGCCGGCTCCATAAAATTATAAGACGTTGTCACGTCAAAAAACATCTTTTAGTTTTTGCGTTATAACCTATGAACCTAACAAATAATTTGACTTTTTATAGGTGAAACAATTTTCGAAATCGGTTCAGTGTTTAAAAGATTATCCCATATAAATTCACAAACTTTACTTCTTTATAATGTTATCATACATGAATAAGGAATCTGAGTTATATTTAATAGCTCATTAGTTCGGAGTCATTTGTCATAAATTGGTAGTAATTATTAATTTTCAAATCTTAACGTTTGAAAAGTATTCTTAGAAAGACCCTGTTTATCAGACTATTTTTTTGTGAGTGAAAGCTATTTGGTCTCGTGGTAAACATGGTATTAGGTTATTTTTGGAAAACTACTAATATCATTTATCCGACTTAAATCTTACCTATTAATGTATATATAACAAAATGAGGTGAAGTGTTATATGACAACCCGTATTATTCTTAAGTAAATAAAACCTTATTAGCATCATGCCAGTTATAAATAACCGATTGTCCGTAGCTACGTAGCGCTACGACGTAGCAAATACTAACTATTGCCACGGCCTATTTTACGAGCAAGTTAATTAACACAAATAGATTTTTGTTTTCGTACTGAGATAAATAAATCATCGTGTTACCAATTAGTACTGGGTTGTCTGAAATGTTTGTTTAACATGTAACATTTTTACGAAATAACAAAGTACAAAACTGTAAATTTAATGTTTGTGAAGTATTTATAACATTTAAATACACGGGAACCTAACAACTTTGCTTTTTAATTAAAATTTACATAAATTAAATATAACATTTTTACACTGGGACTCAAACCTCCTCAGTCATATATGCCAAATAACCACTAAACGAGAGAAGAAATAAATTTTGAAATCAAATCTTTCATTATTGGATTGGGTTGCTTTTGAGAACAGAGCTGCGTAGATATTAAAATAATGGGAATAGTCAAAATATCTTTCTTACAAAACCAGAAACAACCAATATGTCAAAGTAGCTACCAGTTACATCTGAACCGATTCCACCAAAACCACGGCGTTGCAGATTCAGCGGTGGTGAATACAATCTCTCTACAATCTACTTTATTAACACCTCTAACAATATTATCACAAAATAGAAGACAAAGAACCCAAACGTTTATATTATAAACAAAAAATATAATATGTTTTTTAAATACTATACAGTTACTTTAAGTTCTTCCACAAAATTGAAGTAAAACTGCAAAGTAATATCTTTTCATTAATATTATTTTTGTACGATTATGTCACCGTTATAACTGAACTAATTTTAATCTAGTTCATGTCACTAAAGCCCTGTTCCATTTCGTTACTTATTTTAACTTGAACGGAACATCTCGTAGCATTAAGGTGTATTTAGGTCAACTATAATCCGATTTAACTCCAACCAATTTAACATTGTCTGCAGTTAGTTACAAGACAGAGGTCAAATTACAATTCTTTAGAAACTTTACAAGTGTTCGTTGCGTACCAAAAATACAAGTTGCTCTACATTACTGATGTAGAGCAGATACCGTACCATTGGGTAGTCTTAGCTCCCTAATCACGAGCGTTAGAATCACTGAGCACTAATAAAAATAACATTACTTTAAATGATACTACGTTACTAGAATTGTGACATGAATGGACTTTACTTTCTATTTGCGGAATTAACACTAGCTCGCGAAACCATAGTGAGGAAACCGGAATGCCTACGAGCAGAATAATCTTCGGCGTGTGTAAGGAAAAAAAAATCGAAGCAGACAGAAATCTAAGACCATGAACAGGAGGATTTTTATTATTAGTTTGAACACACAAAAAGAAGTCAGATATCGAATTCAAATATTGAAAAGTAGGCACTTGGTTGTACAACGAAAATGAAAGCACCATATTATACTATAAGACGCTATCAAAAAGACTTAGATGTTAACCTCAGAAAAGGAGGAAACGTTGAAGAAAACTTAAGAAATATGGAGAGGTTCATGAACTGAATAAAGGTCTCCAAAGATCGTAGCAACTAAAGTATAAAGATAATACATAAATAAATACTTGTAGCACCGTCGTATATCTGTTTGTTAGTTAATAAAATGTTTTGACAAATCTATCTATAATAAAATATAACTGACTCATACAAGTTATTCAATTAAGGCTTTCATTTAACAAATCTTTGAAAATAAACAAAATATACATTCATTGCTGTATTTGTTTTAGAAAATACGGAAGAGAATTTTAGCATGCAACGAAAAGGAAAAGGAAAAGATAAATGTGAATGTATCTGGTTAAAACAAAAATTTTATTTCAAAACATTTATATTCGAATTTTCGGTGTCGATAGCTTTACTTTCAAAAAAGGTTCTAAACGTAAAATAACAGTTGTACGTGTGATATCGCTTTTAAAATTTAGTATCCACTTTATTCTTTTCTGATATTCAGGTGCTATAAAGTGACAGAGTTATTAAAACTCAAAAACTATTATATTTGAACGATAGCTGAAGTGTAAGTCCCGTTTTAAAAAATAAAGAATGGTACAGATTTTATTTATACGTTATGATCTCTATATCTCATAAAATAGGCAAGAAATCTCTGTCAACATGCTGGTTTCTTCACGATGTTTATACACCGAAGTGTCAGTCTTTGACATCGAAAGAGTCACACTTTGAGCTCATACATTAAGGGTTGAGGGTAAAATTTACAGTGAAGAATTAGCGCTAAGTAAATTAGTTTATATAGTCTAGTCGACAAGTTGAAAATGGAACAAAATAGAGATACTACTCTTAAAATTATGTGCGATAGCTCATTGGATCCGGAATGACGTCTAGAAAAATGTGCTAAAAGCGTGTATTAGCACATAAAAAATTGCAAAAGTTATAGACCATTAAAGATGAAAAAATAATGGCATTTAGTTTTTTGCCAATATTTAATAAACTATTAATATTTAAGAAATTTCAAATAAAGATTCTGAAAGAGGAGGAAATTTCTAATAAAAAACTCCTGACTCCCAGAACTCTATCTCCATTATTTATAATGTTAATTTAACGCTGAAAATAGGTCTGCGGTTGACATTTTTAGGATTCGCGCGTGGCGTCAAAAGCGACTACGGCACATTAATTAATTTATTTAAGGTATTGAATATTTTTTTTTAAATTTGAAAAAATTATGGTGTGTTCTGAACACTATAATTAATTTATTCCCGTTGAAAATTTTACTTAAAGTTAATTTTTCAACAAGTTAAATAATTGTTAACTAACGAAATTTTCTCGAACGACCGTCTTAATTGTAAGTGAAAAAAAATGTTTAAATAATGGTCGTAAAAATATTTCGCTTCGTAGAGCCTTTCTTACATACATACTTAACAAGATCGTGCCATAAAAGTTAAAAAAATATTTATACTTTGTTTATAACAATTTTTTTACTTAAACAAAAACTTAAAAATCCATGTAATGATGTTAAAAAAAATTTTTTTTTTCTAAATCATCATATAATCGTTTTTTTATTAATACAAGATATTTATTGATTTGCAAAAAAAAAAAATCCCGCCATTTGTTGATAAATTTTTTTTAAACAAATTGATTAAATCAATATTTTTTAAAAAAAATTTAACACAACTTTATTACATTAAAAATTTTATGATTTTTAAAAAAAAAAATTTTCCTTAATAACAATTTTTAATTGTTTATAATCGTTTTTTTTAATTTTCTATTGTTTAAATAATTAGTTAAGAATTTTTTTTTTCCTAAAAATCATAATTGACAGTCTTCTATAAAGTAACAGAAATTTTTTTTTTGTAATCAACAATTCTATTGTTTATTAACTTACCAATTTGTTATAAACAAATATTCAACCTTTGTTTATTTTTTTTCTAAAACTTCTAAAATTAACAAAAACAAACATATATAACAAAGTATAGAAAATTTTTTTTTTAATTTTAAATAAAAGTAATATTCATGATAATCAAAAAATTTACAAAAAAAATTTTTCTATACTTTGTTATATATGGTTGTTTTTGTTAATTTTAGAAGTTTTAGAAAAAAAATAAACAAAGGTTGAATATTTGTTTTTAACAAATTGGTAAGTTAATAAACAATAGAATAGTTGATTAAAAAAAAATTTTTTTCTGTTACTTTATAGAAGACTGTCAATTATGATTTTTAGGAAAAAAAAATTTCTTAACTAATTATTTAAACAATAGAAAATTAAAAAAAAACGATTATAAACAATTAAAAATTGTTATTAAGGAAAAAATTTTTTTTTTAAAATCATAAAATTTTTAATGTAATAAAGTTGTGTTAATTTTTTAAAAAAAAATATTGATTTAATCAATTTGTTTAAAAAAAAATTATCAACAAATGGCGGGAATTTTTTTTTTTGCAAATCAATAAATATCTTGTATTAATAAAAAAACGATTATATGATGATTTAGAAAAAAAAATTTTTTTTTAATATCATTACATGGATTTTTAAGTTTTTGTTTAAGTAAAAAAATTGTTATAAACAAAGTATAAATATTTTTTTAACTTTTATGGCACGATCTTGTTAAGTATGTATGTAAGAAAGGCTCTACGAAGCGAAATATTTTTACGACCATTATTTAAACATTTTTTTTCACTTACAATTAAGACGGTCGTTCGAGAAAATTTCGTTAGTTAACAATTATTTAACTTGTTGAAAAATTAACTTTAAGTAAAATTTTCAACGGGAATAAATTAATTATAGTGTTCAGAACACACCATAATTTTTTCAAATTTAAAAAAAAAAATTCAATACCTTAAATAAATTAATTAATGTGCCGTAGTCGCTTTTGACGCCACGCGCGAATCCTAAAAATGTCACCCGCAGACCTATTTTCAGCGTTAAATTAACATTATAAATAATGGAGATAGAGTTCTGGGAGTCAGGAGTTTTTTATTAGAAATTTCCTCTTCTTTCAGAATCTTTATTTGAAATTTCTTAAATATTAATAGTTTATTAAATATTGGCAAAAAACTAAATGCCATTATTTTTTCATCTTTAATGGTCTATAACTTTTGCAATTTTTTATGTGCTAATACACGCTTTTAGCACATTTTTCTAGACGTCATTCCGGATCCAATGAGCTATCGCACATAATTTTAAGAGTAGTATCTCTATTTTGTTCCATTTTCAACTTGTCGACTAGACTAATATAAGACCAAAGATTTTGTAAAATTTGACTTTGTTTAGCACCTAACAATTTAGTTTTTTCTGTGATATATTAAGTACTAGCTGACTCGACTAACTTCGTTCCGCCTAACAGTCAAATTATATCGTGTTAACTTTAGTTAAACTTAATTTAGGTAATATTAATAACAATAATAATACAACTTTTTTGCAAATACAGAAATGTTTTATTGCTTGCCATCGCGAAAGAATTGTTTGCATTGGTAAAATTAATTAATTAATTTATTGTTATTTGATAACTTTTCCGATATTTTATTACTTATTCTGCTATTCGGAGCGGAGAAGAATCCACCAAAAAAGAGATAACTAACATCGGTCCAGCCGATCTTGAGTTATAAGTGGTGTAATTAACACGACTTTGTTTTATATATTTAGATTAATTGTCGTTTGTTTTAGGTTAAATTTCAGTTTCCTTTAATTTTTTTTACCTTTTGTCTATTAATATACTTACTAATTTTTTCTGTTGCATATATATTGCTTATCAATGTAATCTGTTTAGGCTTTGTATACTGTCTAAGTGTTTTGTTTTATAATATGTATGTTAGCTGTAAGATTGTCTATGTTTTGATAATATTTTGTCAATCTAATAGGTGACTTGACACCGGCGTCGACGTTATGGGTCTTAGGCAAGGCCGTTACCTCACGATGTTTTCCTTCACCATTCTAGCGAATGTTTAATGCGCACATAGAAATAATGTCCATTGATGAGTAGCCAGTGATCAAACCTAAGACACCAGGAATTAGAGTCGCACGCTGAAGCCACTAGACCAACACTGCTAAATACACCAAAGAACTTGTATAAAATCGAATCTATCTTCCTAATAACATAAATAACATGAAGAGTTTAAACTTTACCTTCATTGACAGATAAAAGGTAGATGAGCGCCAAGCTATAAGTATCATTATCCCCTGGCACACGCCGTGTCATAATTTATTACTTTATAATAAAAGTAGCTTATTACAGAACGGATATTGAAAGGAAATGCTTCTAATTAAGTTTATTAAAACCAGAATGGTAATTTTAAAAATGTAAAGAAAGTCTACGAACTTGGAACGTCGAATAGCGATGTCTCGGAAAACGAATAACAATAATAAGTTTCTTTAACTAGTCCTAAGAAACCTTATATGGAAATTGTAATCGTTTTTACAACAAACTCCCAAGCGAAATTAGAGAATTATCACTGAATAAATTCAATTCATGAAACCTAAATTTATCAATAAAGCTTTTTATAAACTTGACGATTATTTAAATGATCGTAATCCTTGGGATTGATTTGCTCCAGTTCAAACAATTTGTATGACTCAAAACTTGGCGATTAAAACGAGCGGCGGAGAGTTTCTTGCTAGTTCTTCTTGCCCACTCCTCGCCCTTGACTTGCGAACTGGTAATAAATCAATTGAAGATCTTTTTTGTTGACGTTCATAAGTGTACTTGGTTATATGTAAAAAAACTATTTTGAGTTTGAGTCTTAGAGGTCAGCCCTAAGGTCCCAGTTACTAAGGTCAGTAGTTTGTATTATAGCTTAGCGGTCAGAAACACACACACACACAAAGTTTATTACATGAGTATCTAGAAAACGTTAACCTCCTTCTGAAAATCTCCTTTGAAATAATATCTGAATATAAATTAATAAGTTACTTACAGTAATTATTGGGTATAAGGTCCGGCTCGGCATCGTCATGATCTGTTGGTTTATCGAGCTGAGAAGACGGGGGTGCTTTTCTTGGAGCACGCCTTCGTCTTGCTGCTCGCCATGCTGCTACGGCCAAGGCTAAAGCAGCACCAGCGCCGATGACGGTAGCCCCTGCTGCACCCGCGGCTCCGGCACCCAAAGTTGTTTCTGATGCTGAAATAGGGTATCAAGTATTAGGTTGAGTATTTTACAACTATTAGACATTGGTAATGTTTTCAAGTTCCGCTGAATAAATGAATGCGTAATGCTAATTTTTTACGGTAGTTAGATAATTTTTTTAGTGTACTGTTTAGTTTGTTATTAAATATTTCGATTATTTCGACTATGTGTTTGCGTGTTGTTCCCACGAGAATGTAAGTGCGTGCTCCTATTTCACCATGCCTCCTGCTGATAGAGGACAAATCTTTATTTTTAATTTATGTTATTATTATTAATTACTTAAAATGTCACATGGGACATGGTGTAATGGTTGCAGATCCTTACAAACATTTTGTAAAACAAAAAAATGGCGATTAAAAACAGTGGCGGAGAGTTTATTGCCAGTTCTTCTCTTCCGTTCTACGCCCTTGATTTGAGAACTGGCAGTAAATGTAAAATTAGAAGCATTAATATGTATTTCTTTACTGACATGTCATAAGTGTACCTATGTGATTAATGATTTTTTTACTTTTACTTTTTAATACTTACAATTTATATCACATAAATTAATGCATTTAACCAATACAAAATTTGAAATTTCATTAAACTCATCGCTACTCCGGTTTCGCACGGGAAACCATGACCCGTAAAACCTTCGATTTTTTTCTTGTTTATATTTAACCTATCACACTCACAAATAACTGGCTGTGTAGGCAGGCGGTAGGTAGATAGATTTTCTATAGAATTTCAAATTAATGAATTCAATTATGAAGTTATAAATACAGGAAATAAAATTAAGATAAAATCAAATTCATTAAGCATATTTTTTGAAGAAATATTCTTATTCAAGAACGTACTATATTATATATTAAGTGCTCGTAGAATAAAGAATAAATAGTTGTAAAAAAACTAATTTAGCTACTTAAGTTTATGTAATAGATCATTTTACACTCGAGAACGTCTAGGTTAAGAAATTTACATTGATTTTATTGCTGAAACTAGTTAGTTTTAATTCAACCTTTAATAAAACAAACATAAACCATAAAAGCTTACACCTTACGTGTTAATCAAGTTTTGATTAATCGAAATAAAATCTAAATCGTTGGCGTTAATAACGCACACTAGAGTCGTAAAAATATTAAACGATATTCCATAAATTATGTACATGCGCTGCCACAATCGTAATTTAAAAATCCATAAAAGGCGAATAAATTTGAATAACCGTTGTTTATTTATTATTTAAATTTTTTTTAAACCTGTAACGTTTTTATCTGTTATGTTGCGTAAAACAAAAAACTTGGCGATTAAAAAGAGTGGCAGAGAGTTTGCCAGTTCTTCTCTTCCGTTCTACGCCCTTGATTTGAGAACTAGCAGTAAATGTAAAATTAGAAGCATTTAATGTATATTTCTTTTTTGACTTTCATAAGTGTACATTGTGTTACCTATATGAATAAATGATTGAAGGTCGAAGTGCCACCGATTCGTAAGCAAGATCCGCATTTACCACGGAGAGCGTTCAGGCGAGTTGTTTGGATTAATACCTGCAGCTGAGTTTCATAATCGTACGTCGAGGGGGATACTATATTCCACCCGTAAGATCTCGACGTCCGTAGTTCGACAACTGGGATTTTAAGGCAGTTTTTGCCACGCACTACCACGATGTGGAAGCAGCTGCCCACTGAAGTATTACCGAATCAATTTGAATAGGCTCCTCTAAAAAATGAGCGTACCAATTTTAAAAGGCCGGCAACGAACTTACGAGCCCTCTGGCAGTGTAAGTGTCTATGGGCGGTATCACTTAATATCAGATGAGCCTCATGCTGTTATATAAAAATAACTTTCTTGCCTGATACACGACTAGATTTGAGGCATAAAATTATTCTTAAGATACTAAAAAAAGTAAAAAGTATTGGCGGACAATCGGGGTTCAAACGGGTCCTGATAAATACTGTGTCCATTTTTGAGCAAAAAAATATTTCGCTTTATACTAACTGGCCGGTACTGAGTACAGAAATTTTCGATTATGTTACGTAACGTTTACGTCAGGTTAATTGTACTGGTGATAAATTAGTATTTAATACGAACGTATACATGCTCATGTTTACGTCATAATAAATCGTAGTTATGAGCCAGGAAACGCGCTTAAATGGTGTATTTGCATTTAAAGTAATTAATCGATCTTGACTCCACAAAAAATAACAGATTTAAGAAAGTGTATACTAATAATGATTTAATTATTTCACATACATTTAAATACATTTATATTTATATCATCACATTATTATACATCTGCGTGCTCTTTTATGGCATGGGCCTCCTCTAAATCCCGTAATTTCTGTCTGTACTGTCTGCCACTCTCTGCCATGTACCATCTGCTGTTCCTTAATCTGGTATGTCCACCTTCTATATTGTCTTCCTCTTTTGCGTTCATTGTACCTTGGTCACCAGTTGTTGTTCCAATTTTCTGTTCCTCTTGACATGTCCACTTAAAGCTATTGATTTTCATTAGTGTGTACAAATCTCATATTATTTTGAAATTGGATTACAGATATTATATAAACCGTACTGAATTTGAAAGGAAAGGCAGACAATGTCTCAGGTGATGTAATAGCGGAGAACAGATTATCTCTGAAGACTTATAATAGACAGGAGTGGAATCTCTGGGGAAAGTCTATGCGGTATAACCCAGACAAATTATTAACTTAATGCAATATGTACAATGTACATATTGTTAGCAAATAATTTTTACTTTATATAGCTTATTATCAAATAATTACATAACACGATGTACATAACTAACCTACTCTAAAATTTCTCACTAAGTGAATGTAATTATTTTAGAAATAAAGTATCTTTGAACCGAACTTATTTTTAAAGCAATGAAACCGAACTTTAAAAGTCATTTAAACATCCAACGATTTGAAAGCTTAGACAGTCGTAATAGTGAGTATTACATTACGCAGAACCCAAAACGAGTAAAATTGTATAAAGCTCATTTGGCTTAATGTTTTATCAGATCCAGTATATAAACGCCAGATGGCAGATCGTTAAATAAACAGAAGTATGAGTGCAGTGAGGCGTGAAGTTTACCCGGGCATTCGGGGACCGGCTAACTTTTGGGAAGTTATGAAATTGCCCGAAATACCCCGGGAACTCGGCACTCGCTTAAATTTCGGTTGCACGACATTCTTCGAGTGTTTAAATATTAATTAGCTCAGCCCTAATGGGGTCTCGAATAGTCGAAGATATTTGGATATTGTTCGCTATGGGTTTGGTATGCTGTAATTAGGACAGCTGATTATAATTGTCATTCAGGTAAATTAGACGAGAAACATAATAATAGACACACAAAGTCCTCTGCGGCGTCTGTATTAACAATAATATTAAAAACGCTTTAAATTCGGTTTTCACCTATAGATAATAATAGCCTTTATTGCTACAAAATACATATTTTAGTACATAAAAATGTGAAGTAGTAATAAATTAACATGAAGAATATAAAATATAGACTAATCATTAATCAGCAATTGTTAAGACATATTTGCACGCCAGTTTAGATTGTACCACTATAATATTCCTTGCAAATAAATTATTATTATTCACAACAATTTTAGCTTCATAATTTGTCGGGATACTATGTTGGTTGGAAAATAACAATAATTGTTGGAAGTATTGAAAAAAGTCATATTATAGTCTAGTGCGAACCGGTGCTGGGTGTCGCTAACCAGTTATATGATATAGTTAATATATATTTTGAGTATACTATGGTGTCTTAAATACAAATTAAATATTTCACCTGAGACTATATATAATAATTATAGTACTATCAAAATGCATATTCATAATAAAATTAGGTGGTAAGTGCGTACAACGTTTTATTTTAGTGATTTGAAATGCAATTTAGGGTTAACCTACCTCCTGGTAGGTTAAATTGCATTAAGGTAATACATTAGCACGTCACATACCCTTAGTGCCAAAAAAAGGGTTGTTATGAACACATCTTTAATACAATTCATCGTCTAAAACAGTTTAAATAAATTAAAATAATTCGACTGTCGATTCAATTCCAGCCAACAATTTAAAGCGTTGTGGCAATTGAACGTGATCATATTGACCACTTTTCCGAATGAATATATTGTGCATTTCATCTCGAAATGTATGTATGTGACCACGGCGGACTGGTTGCGGCGTCGCGATGTTTCAATGAATTAGAATATTGAATAGTAAAGTAATTAAATTTTGAGTAATGGGTTTTTGTAACACGTACTACAAATTGTTAAGATATTATACCGATAATTATACTGATTAAATTGCTAATGAATAAGTAGGTAAAGCTTTTTATTTTGTGTGTGTCATCAAGTGCCATAATTGATTTACTTCAAAAGGTATTAGAGCTTTTTAAGCTTTTATTTGTTTGGACGTGTACTAAGTTCTACAAACTGGATTCAAAATTACGTCTTATTCATTGATATAAGAAACGTTAATTAAAAAAACACATTTATTCTACTACTACGTAGAATATTTTATTATTTATTTGATTATTATTATTATTTTTATAATTTTTAGGGTCCTTCAAGAAAAGAGCGTACCAATTCATAAAAGGCCGGCAACGCACTCGCGAGCCCTCTGGCATTGAGAGTGTCCATGGGCGGCAGTATCGCTTACCATCCGGTGAGCCTCCTGCCCGTTCGCCCCGTTCTATAAAAAAAACCTATGTGATTTCTTCAATCTTTCCATTATTTTTCAAAGATACACGGCCTTTGATACCACACAGATATTTCAAAAATCCATCCGATTTTGAAAAATTTTAGGTGTACAAAGAAGGTTCCTACATATATATTCATAATCATATCAATGTGAAAATCAAAATCCAAATTGAAAGAGATATTCACAGGTGTCTCATAGCACTCCCTCAAAATTGGTACTTCAATAATTAATCAGGCCGGCGAGCAGGTGCGTACAGTTTCAGCCTATGCAAATTTCATTGCCCGGAGGCGTGATGTCTTTGCTATCCTCATTTAAATTATTTCATACTTGCTGAATCAAGAGATAACTTTACGGCTTAACTTGTGAGGGGAAATTAGGAAATTTTCACGTAAAGTTTAACAAAAATGTGAGCGCAAAATTGATGGTTATGTACAATATGCCTTACAAATAATTATTAATTGTTTACATCATTTTTATTTAGTACCCGCCATCTATGAAGATACTATTATGATTTTAATGGATTAAACACAGTTTATCCGGAGCTGGATATATTCGGTAGTGGGCTGATCGGTTTTAGAGAAAGCACAATTCTCGAACCTAATTTCGCTGTTCTGCTGATGATTTTTCTTTTTTTCTGCTTTAAATGCCAACAAATTTCTATAATTTTATTTTATTGTTTGTTTGTATTATCTTGTATATATTTTAATTGTATTTTTTTTGTGAAACTTATGTTTACTTTAATTGTCATACATTTTAGATGTAAGATTTGTAAAATAATTAGTAGATTTAGTACTGTGTGTGATGACGTAAGTAATAAATAAATAAACTAATGTATGAAATGACGTCATCAGCAATATGACAAGTGTGAACCACGAATTCCAAAGAAAGTTACATTAAAAGAGGCATTTCAGGCTTGGAAATCCAGAAGCAAATGAAACCACGATATCAGATAGTTGGTGGATGCTGGTAAATTAAGAAACCCATGGTTATGTTTTGTTACATATATATGACAAAAACGGGTCGTATTTATGCTCTGGAATGAAAAGGAATGAGACTTCATATATTATGTGATATATCTACGATAATAATATACTATAAAAACTATATGTAAGGCAGTTTATATTTAACGGTTAATTATTTTATATTTCATAGTCGATATTCGTGACTCACGGTCTAAACACTTTTATTTTAATAGTGAAAATAATATATTTCATAAAATGCAGGAGCATAACCTTTAAACAAGTGACTTGTACAAATGTATCCCGGTATAGGCAATTTAAAGAAGGCTGATAACATATTTCCATTGAATGGATTTCTTAAAGTACTTTAAAAGATTTAATCAATTACCCTGAATAAAGCTGAGAAAATCCAAGTTCTCGTTAAAGTTTTTTCCTCGTTAATAAAACAGCCTAGATCAGAGGCTAGTGAAGAGGGAGTTTCTCAAAAAGGCTGCGCATTCTGATAAGAAACTAATTACTGCAGGTAAGGCGGCCTATTTATATGCCTTTTACAGTCCTTTAATAACATCTGCAGGATTCAAATAAAAAGTACCGTTATTACACGCTTTATATTAGCTTCACCTGTATGTATGTATGTATGTATGTATGTATGTATGTATGTATGTATGTATGTATGTAGGTATGTATGTATGTATGTATGTATGTATGTATTTTGACCCACTTTAAACGGACAGATTTTATTCAAATTTTTTGCACCTGTCAAAGATCGATGACAATGCATCCGAAAAAAAAATTAAAAAAATTTAACTAAAAAATAAAAAAAGAAATAAAAGTTAAAAAAAACTAAAAAACACGCTTTTAAAGCACATCAAACTAAAAAGTGAAAAATAATTCCTAATTTAGGCTGAAAATGGTATTGAACAAAAAATACTGGTATTATTGTGAAAAAGCGTGGGGCGCTCTGTGCCATATTTTTCGTCTATCGAGCAACCCGGAATTATTTTTCACTTTTCAGTTTGATGTGCTTTAAAAGCGTGTTTTTTAGTTTTTTTAGACTTTTATTTATTTTATTGACTATACAGTAGTAGTAGTAGTAGACGGTACAGTAAAAACAATTGAAAATAAAGAGGGCAACGGGCCATCTTTCATTTTTAATTATACATATCATTTGTTCACTGGCTTAAATATCTTTCTAGAGCCATATTGGCCTAGTAGCTTCAGCGTGCGACTCTCATGTCTGAGGTCGTAGGTTTGACTACTGTGGAATTTCTGCGTATGTGCGAATTTAACACTCGTCAACGGCAACCTGCATAACCCTGGCCCAAATACAAAAACTCGACTTGTCTCTTAGAAAAGAGCAATAACATGGAAACAGATACATAAATCTGCTGTCCTGACCTAAACGTTTGTAGCGCCACTAGTTTTTTATTGTTAGACGTGAACCAAGACAAGTCTGCCTAATTTCCTTAAAAGAAATCTAATATAACAGATATGTTTGTCACTATTGAAGAAAATATTATAACATACGTAAAATACGATGGTAAACAATTTTAATTACATGACATAATATATCCTTGTGCATTTTATACAAATAATTGTTTCAAAACTATTTATCTATCACTTATGGATATCCCACAATAACATTTTTTGTCATTCACTTTTTACAACTAAGTACAGCATTAATCCTTATCCAATTAAATTGACGTATTTTTTTTATAAAAAATTAGGTAGCATTGTTAGCTTTTCCTTTCTTAAATAGATACTACTTTTATATCTAATTACTTCGATACCATGTGCCTAAAACATTTGCTTATCTGCAATTAACGCTTGCCCATACGATAAAGGAAAATATCGTGAGGAAAACGTAACATCTCAAACTCAATCAATGACGTGTCAGGCACAGAAGGCTGATAACTTGTCTATATGAATGAACAACTTGTAGGTTTCATAGCGTTGAATATATAACCGAATTGTATGTATTAGTAACCGCACAAGACTGATGAAAAGGTAGTTTGATATTATAAAATTTAGTATCAGCCCTGGGATTCTGTAACTCACTTTTCGAACTCACACAGCGGTTTTCGCATCAGCGGTCGCTCTCGAAAAGGTGGGAGCTTGTAGTTTATTGTTTATCAGAATGTCAAATCATAAAATGACTGCTCCACGACTGATTTCAGAGCGACCGTCGATACGAAAACCGCTGTGTGAGTTCGAAAAGTGAGTTACAGAATCGCAGGGCAGCTTCGCACGGGTGCAATGTTGATACTAAATTCAAAGTGCTATAGGAAGAACCGTGGCCTCCGAGCGTTATTAACAGGCACGCTCCCGCAAGTTTTAAATATGTAATATCTTCGAAAATATTCATTTAAATCATAATATGCTGTAAAGGGCCATATAGATCTACATTAAATCAACAATGTATTTAAGGTATTTAATTGGATAAGGATTAATGCTGTCCTTAGTCGTAAAAAGTGAATGACAAAAAATGTTATTGTGGGATATCTATAAGAGATAGATATATACCATCGGGGAGTTTTCTGTAGACCTTTTCAATGTGTACAATACTTAGTAAATTATTTTGATAAATCTCGTAGGGTTCAGCCTGCGTTTGCAATGTAAGAGGAAAAAATTTAATTATTTACGACATCACATTAGAAACCTCAAAAATAACAGTATTTCTTCACTATTTAATGGATGTTATTATACATATAAACCTTCCTCTTCAATCACTCAAGCTATTAAAAAAACCGCATCAAAATCCATTGCGTAGTTTTAAAGATTTAAGAATACATAGGGATATAGGGACAGAGAAAGCGACTTTGTTTTATACTATGCAGTGATGTAAAGAAAGCTTTTGCACAATATGATTTGGCAATGGAAAACAAACATTTGGAACGGAGAAAGTATTATGCAAGGCGTATTTTCAGGAAGTCAGTATTCCATTTTCTTTAGTAATCTTTTCAACACACCGAAGCTCCCCGGAAAGCTCTGACAAAAATTGCTTTCAAAAACCATGATTCAAGTATGATTTAATTATAAAATATTTATACTGCGGCCCTTTTCCTGTTTCAACAGAGGGTCAGTAATTTTTCTGTGATTACGTTATACTTTGGATGTTTTTAATTTTTTCTCCTTTTAACGGAGTTATCAATTAACTCCTTGATATTAAATTGGGACTTCGTAAATTCTTTAAATTTCCTGAGAAGTTACGTAAGAAATTCGCGTTTTAATCAATAAATTACAAATATAAATTAAATACAAACCTGTATAAAAAGGAGGCAAACGGCCTGGAGGCTCACCTGATGTTACGTGATACCGCCCCGCCACCCATGGACACCCATTGCCAGAAGGCACGCAAGTGTGTTGCCGGCCTTTTAAGAATTGGTACGCTCTTGAAGGACCTTAAGTCGAATTGGTTTGGAAATACTTCAGCGGGCAGCTGGTTCGACATAGTGTTAAAGCGCGGCAAAAACTGCCTTAAAACTACATAGTAAATAAACGGAAAATGGTTTATATGATGAATCGGCTAGTCTGTCTCCAACTCTGAGATGGGTACACATAACAATTATTACAATATTAGGCAATATTTTGAAAAAATGTGCAAAAAAAATAATTATAAGTAGATGGTGTTTCCTACCAACTAAACCTTTCTACGTTTACAACCATCAAGGAGATTAAACTTGTATCTAATTACAATAACAATTAATTTGCTATCACAAAGAAATCAAATGTTTAACGTCGTCAATCTTCGTCAAGTATTGTGAGTGAGTAGCTCGCAAATTGCTATAATTCAGCGTTGAACCGGCAGTTTGCATGAAATTATTATAAATATTAATCAAGGCCGCGTATTAATGATTAAAGTTGCTTCCGAACACGCTCAAAGCAACTTTGCGCCCACGAAACGGTGGAAGTTGGAATAGATAATAGTTTAGCATTGTAGATCAAGTTTTAACTAGCTACGGCAGGTTTGCATATAATATTATGATTTTTACCTAATACAATGACTATCGAAACTATAATTCTATGGAGCTGAAAGCGCCATGATTTTGTGAATAAAGAAAAGAAACTGATTACTGTATTATCACCTTTCTGGCGTAATTATCCTTGGTTGGTAACACTCACGTTGTTAGTATATTTACTTCGTAAGCGTACAACTAACAAAATTGCATATAAGAAAAATATACCAAATATGGAATACATAAAATCGTCATTGTAGAATGATAACCTCGTATGTCAAAAAACCATTTCTTTTTTATTCTAGACTCTTATGTCATTTAACTAGTATACTCTAATTAAGTTAGGACTTATTTATGTTATTAATAAATTAATTCTTTTTTCTATCCAAAACTATGGACATAAGCAAATAATAATATTTTAACGAACATTGACGAAATGAATTTTTTTTCTCGTTTCCTGAATTGTTTGGTTCTCTGGAAGGTTATCATTCTACAGCGAGACGACAAAAAGGTTCAAACATTTACGAAAGGAAATAAAAAATATTAAATACATTTAACTAATACCAAATTCGGCAGTGTTGTGTGAAGGTGTCTATGTATAGTGTGCTCATGATGCATAATAGCGCTATGGATATTCATAATAGTCCTTTTATTGATTAAACAAGTCGCGGCTTAAATAGTGGTTGTATGTCCGGGCTCAGCGGTACAAAACTGAGTTTATTAGTAGTAGTTCCTGAATTCCCGTAGTCTCCCTGATAGACCCAATGAAACAGTAACTGTTTGTTTGGCAAAGATTGCATGGCACCTTGCATATAAAACGATACATGATCTACTCAGAATCGTATTCACTACTTGTCTCATAGTATTGTCTTCTATTGACATAACTTTCACACATTTGATAATAAAACAATTTTTACCGGATTGAAGTTATGTATTAACAATTATTTTTCATAATTTTAAATTTAACCAACGTTTCGCGTGCTTTACAGCGTGCGTGGTCACGGTGACTGAAGACAAAAGGTGTTGGATGTCAAAAAGTATCACAGCTGTAGAGAAAGTTGCATTATCTGTATTTATTTCCCCGGACTTGTTATCGACTAAAAGATGGAGGGTTTTGGCAGAAATGGCTCACGGTGTCCTCTATTGTAAATACATAACTTAAATCCGGTAAAAAATTGTTTTATTATCAAATACTTGTCTCATTCTAAAAAACCTAATTTATTTATTTTAATAATTCAGCATAAAGTTAAAAGAAATACTTCATATCTAACAAAAATAATTTAAATAAAGATATTTGAAGATTATTAAGATCAAACATTAATTAGAATTATTACAATTTGTTTTGAGTAAATAACTAAGGGGTTCAGATTCGTGGTCGGGATACTCTTTGAAGCTTCTAAAAGTCATAAAACAAAGTTATATAGCCTCAATCAATATTAATAAAGAATAATTGGACTTGCAATTAGCGGTAGCGAGATTAATGAATAAGTGATTAGACAACAAATTGATCTTGTTAGGGTACGTTCTATGATTAAAGGGACCGCGTGAAGAATATTTGAATATATCATCAAAGTGGTATAAACAACATCAATTTGTATGATGATTTGCTTAGTTTGAAGATTGCGCATTTGGTAAACGAATATTTCCGTATATTAGGTTAGAATTATTTTAATTAATATTATTTATGGCCATATTTATTCAGTCTACTAAAGTCGGCTTAACTTCTAGACTACTATTCTATAAAAGTATACATTGTGACTCTCATAAGGTCGCCGGTTCGATCCTGGGCTGTGCACCATTGGATTTTCTTTCTATGTGCGCATTTAACATTCGCTAGAATGGTGAAGGAAAACAACGTGAGGAAACCGGCTTGCCTCATACCCAAAAAGTCGAAGGTACAGGATGCTGATCACCTACTTGCCTATTAGATTGATAAATGATCATGAAACAGATACAGAAATCTGACAAATCCCAGACCTAAAAAGGTTGTAGCGCCACTAGTTTTCATTTAAAGCATTAATTTAATTGAAAGTAATTTAACACTAGACTTATTAGACTTTATACTACAGATAGTAAATTTATTAAAGTAGCAAAATTAACCCAACCACCGCAGTCGGCTAGACATCGACATGATCGGTGCAGTTTAAAAAGCGATTGAAACCCGATGAATATTCCATCAATATCCCGTCATACGACCATAAAGCATCCGAATTATAAATGCAATATTTTCGTGGATCTGTCGGATTAATTACTGCGCGGAAATACAATGGCCCAAAATAAATCACCGGCATGGCTCAATATGGCGTGAATGTTTTTTTTTGTATAATTTAGATTACCGATAAACGATAAAGTCCGAGCGGCTTGATACCAGAGATGTGTGGTCGGTCATCTTCCTTTCATCAGTGGACGTGGAATCAGAATACGAAATTCCACCCGTATCACCTCGACGTCCGTCATAACTGAGCGTTTTTAAAGACAATTTTTGCCGTGCCACCACTTTGTCGAACCGCCCACTGATTATTTCCGAATCAATTCGACTTAGAGTCTTTTAAGAAAAGAGCGTACCAGTTTTAAGAACTGGCAATGCGAGCCCTCCGGCAATGTGAGTCTACGAGCGGCGGTATCACTTAACATCAGGTGAGCCTTCTGCCCATTTGCCCCCATTTGTATATAAACCCTCCTATGAGTGGCATGGACTCACCAATGCTTTAAGATAATATGCGTGTTCATAATTGTGTGTGTATACATATGTGTGATAGCATTAAAACCGCACTGCAGAAACCTGGCAAGCCTAATAGCAACCTCAACGCGTTGTTAAACTAAATACGGAGCGTTTTCAACATCTTCCGGGTAAAACGAGCCCATGGGCTGCTTCGGTTAAATCACTGACAATACGCCTTAAACAGAATAACTTTGGCTTCTGGTGAGGTACCCTTACGGCTAACGCTCTACATTCTCCCTCCAGACCCGATCAAATAAATTCTCTGCAACCCAATGACCCAAATACTTATATTCTATTCTACAAATACTATATGACTATTTTGAGTGACTATATGAAACATGACAGAGTTTTTGAGGTGTGATCTAGGGCTAGATAAATCTTGGGAATTGAGCTTAAATAAGCTCAAAATTGATCAAGTGACTCATACAAATTCCTTTCTAGTTTTCTGTAAGTGTTTATAACTATTTCAGCTAAAATTAATTTAAATCTCCTCTGATTTTCCGTCGATATTAAATTTGTCTCTGTTTTAATAATAAAAAGGTGTACGGTCACGATGTAAATGTATAACTCCATTAATACACCTTGCCGAAAATTTTTAGCTAAAATTTAGTTCCCGGAAGCGGGTTTTAGTTCTTTATTATAAGTAAGCACTATAAGTCATAATAAAACGGGCTGCGTTATTATGATATTTCATATTTAGCTATGCACTTAACTCGAGCGCTTGTTAAGGCTTCTTCAAACATAATAATAATAGCCTTTATTGCTGTACTTGTCCTAGTATATAAAAGTGTGAAGTACTATAAACACTAATAATTAATCGGCAAGTTAATTTCTATTTTACAGCTTGTCCTTGAACATAGGCCTCGTCTAAGAGCTTCCACTCTTCTCGGTGTCTAGCTTTACGTAGCCACATAGCGCCAGCTGCTCTACTTATATTATCTTCTCACCTTTTTTTTTATCTTCTTAGGCTTTTTTTTGTCATAGCGAGGAATCCATTCCGTCGTTTTTTTCTTTTGTCTTCAAACAAAGTGTTTTGTAAATATAAAAAATTGTTTAAAAAAAGGCAATTATGAATACCGTAAGTACAAATGAATATTATTCAGATTTTCAGATTATTCATATAGAAAAGGAAAAGGAAAAAAACTAATAATTTTAAACATAAAGTAGAATACAAATACCTTACAGAATACTCTACTACGACTAGTCTATAGTGACTATCGTCAAGAATAGAATTTGAGTCTAGATTACTGTAATTCGTGTGTTAGAATGGAGTGTGAAGATGGCTTAACAAGAAACACTCTTCATTTGGTGCTAATGTAGTGCACCGGTTGTTTATTAGCGAACATTAGCGTGGGATGTTTTCTGTTTTCAAGAATTAGCTGTACGCTTTAATATTTCAGGTTTAGTGTAATATAAAACTAATTTGTTTAAAGATGTCATGTGCATATTCATTATGACAATGCATTATAATGTGAAAGATTTGGGAAACCTTTTAAGTAAAAAATACCTATCTCATCCCGGCTCTTAACAAAGTGAATAATTGATTCCATAACATTTTTTTTTGTGTTTTCAATTACATTTTTTATACTGTTGAAAATATCGTCTGTGGTGATACCACTGTAATTTATTTTCATTTATATAGGTTTTTATCCTACTAATATTATAAACACGAAAGTTTGTAAGTATGGATGGATGTTTGTTACTCTTTTACGTAAAGACTACTGAATCAATTTTAATGACATTTTACAATTATAAAGACTAATCAGAATAACACATAGGCTACACTTAAACGATATTGTGTGAATTGTCAAAATATCAAGTATGTAGGAACAAAACTTCCAACTGCGAGCTACTCTAGCGTGCGCTTTCAAAACCTCTAGAGTTATACATATGAAATGTATGATGGAAATGTTTATCTTAAATAGTCCTACAAAAAAAACATAGTATATATCTATATCTTATGTGTTCGCCATTATAGCCAAAATAGTGAACCATAACTACAATAAAAATTGATAATTTATTTCAAATGCATATTTGGTAGTAATAAATTGATTCCTAAATGAAAATATATACTTTTGACACTTCTGGTATTTAAAATAGACAAAATATGTCTTTCACGCTATTGATTTGTTTTCTAAATACCTTTCTGATCTAATCTTAATATATATAAATTACGTGTCACATTGTTTGTCCGCGATGGACTCCTAAACTAACGAACCGATATCAATCAAATTTGCACACCGTGTGTTGTTTGATCCAACTTAAAAGATAGGATAGCTTACTTCTTAATTTATACCCGCAATATTATTTTATTGCAAAATATTTGTTTATTATTTGATAGTCACAATTCTAACAGATGGCGCTGTGTTGAAAGTACCAACGTTTCACATAAGCTACAATTTAATGGCATAACCAACAAAAAAGCATGGTGGTCCCCATGGCTGGTGTTGTCCTACCGTTTCCCTTGAATATTTTGCTACTATGTAATATAACAAAAACCTTAGCCACTTGGCGGGTCTGCTAGTATATATATAATATAATATAAGAATATAATAATTTTATTTATTTTACCTGTGTACATTTTCATGTATTGTATTACTTTTAGCTTAATAACATTCTCTATAGTTTTTATAACAACCAGTCCCCACATCCTTTCTCATTAATTCTAATGTAAACATGGTATTATTAGACGCGTTAACTCGACAACAGAACTTTGCACTATCATGTCTCCTTCATTACCCCAGCTTACTATTTTCAGTGAAGAAGTTACTATTTGTTGAGCATGTTTGTGTGGATAAGGAAAAGCACCAAATACACATAAAACTTTTTACCTACCTATGTTACCTATTGTTGTAAAACTATTAAATTTTTTAAAGTATTTATACCTATTTAAACATACTATCTATCTCTTGAATATATATCATGACAGTTGATATATTAATATTGAAGTATAAGCCGTTTGAAGAATGTATGTTATTCTATGTATTACTATCTTCACTAACAATATAAAGAGAAATGATTTGTTTGTTGCATTGATTAAAAGAATATCATTTTCACCATTAGATTTCTACATTATCTCCAAAAATGAAAGCTTCGATAATGTAACCCACGGTAAGAAAAATATTGAAATAAACTGCATATATTGCTTAATATTTCACAGGGCAAAGAGATGTATAATTATATAGAACACATCATAATTTAAAAAAGGCAATATCATACATATATTTTAATAAAAATAATTATCCAGCCGTGCATAGCTGGGACTGAACGCTAATAATAACCTTAAAAGAGCTACAACTATATTTAAGTTAAATTTAATTTAAGTTAATAGACAACTGTCAAGTCAACGAATATTTGTCATTGTTATGACAGATTTCCTGCCACCATTTTGCTATGAAAGCTTTCCTAACTACACTTCTGTACACTGTCTCACCGCATATCACTTAGCATTTGCATAAATTTCCAAACGAAACAGTGTACTAGTGGTAGCGAAACTTATTATTGTCTACAAAAGCACTTAGAGTTTCAAAGCAGTTGATATTAGTCCAGTATCCATTTCAAAAGCTTCCCCGCATTAAAATTGTTACCAAAAGCTCGTACGAACTTTGCAGTTGCTAATGTATGAAGACAACTTGGCTTATAGTACGCAGATCATTAAATGCAGGAGTTTTAACTATCTATCACAAAGCTTTAGTAAGATTCAACGAATAATTAAATTTCTTTGGCTATATAAGAATAATAATATAACAAACGTGAAAAATTTAATATATTTGAGCTGTGTGATCCTTGATATTGTAGAATTATTTATTTGACTTTGTAGGAACGAAGAAAAACTAATAGTGTGGTCTAGTGGATTGATCGTGCGGCTCCCATCGCTGATGTCGTAGGTTCGAAGCTCAGCTTTCCACCAATAGATTTATTTTTCTATATGCGTATTCAATACTCGGTCGTACGGTGAAGGATTGACATTGGGAGGAAACCAGCTTGGCTTAGACTCAAAGAGTCGGCGGCCTATGTTGGGCACAGAAGACTGATCACTTACTTGTTAAAAATTATCACGAAACAGACGCAGAAATCTAAGACCATGTCCAAGGGTTGTAGCGCCAGTCTTTTTTTGTAATATATTTTTGGCTTAAGTAAACGTAAATGTCAATCAGTATGTATATTCACAGAGCACAAAGACCAAAAACCAAAAAGTCAGTAGCAATTGACATCAATTTGTCCTGTACAATTTTTTTTTTTTAAACAAAATATTGTAAACCTATTTTAAAAGAGTAAGTGTGGAGTTTCTTGCCCATTCTTCTCCACACGAAACTACCTTTTGGTAGGGGCAACTAGAATCTTCTTTATATTTTTTTTTGACGTTCAAAGGTGCCATTTTAGATGGTCTAATTGAAATAAATGATTCGACTTTGACTTGACTTTGACTTTGAAAAAATAGAAAAACACTTTTTACAATTTAAGGCTTACTATTTAACGCCTCCAGGAAAGTTTCAAATAGAATGTGACCGCGTCCCTTTGATTCCGTATCGTGGGCTGCGGTGTACCGGAGGTGTAAAGTACAAGTAGAGCCTGGATTTATTACTTCCGTAACGTCGCTTTTGTGAACTTAATAGTTCACTGAGATACTCCTGTGTAGATTACGAAATGTTTAAAGAAGAGTTACAGATGGTGTAATACATTAATCAAGAAACATTATATGCAAAAAAACTTGACTTAGGAAAGAGCGTGTCAATTCAAAGGCCGGCAACGCACTCGCAAACCCTTTGACATTGAGTGTCGATGGGCGGGTTATCACTAATATCAGATGAGCCTTTTGCCCGTTAGCCCTCTGTTTTATAAGACAAGATTACTTTTTAATATGTATATGAAACATAAGTTTCAAAACCATTTGAGCTGCGATCATCTAATATATAAAATTCTCGTGTCGCGGCGTTTGTAGTTAAACTCCTCCGAAACGGCTTGACAATGATTCTCATGAAATTTTGTGTGCGTATTGGGTATGTCTGAGAATCGGACAACATCTATTTTTCATCCCCCTAAATGTTAAGGGTAGTCCACCCTTAAATTATTATTTTTTAATTTTTAGATACACGATACAGCATTAAAAAATACATACAACCCCTCTACGATCAACCCCTATTTTTCATTATAAATGATATACATGGCAAAACGACGTTTGCCAAGTCAGCTAGTATATTCATAAAGTTTAAGCTAATCAAATAATTTTATATTAAGGAGAGTAGTTTTGAACGTAATTTTCCCAAGATCAAAATTAAAACTCGAAAGAAATTTAAATAAATTTCAATTACAATGTTTATCGACTCTGCAGGCATTTATCGCTCAAACGAATCTCCTCCATCTACCAAAGTGTATTCTGAGCTCTCAAATACCTGGATCGAACTGTTTGTTTTCAATTTCCTTCAAAAATTATTGCCGTCTGTTTATTTGTGCGCTGTGAAACGTTATGACCTCGCAAGTTGTGGGTGGCGACGTTCATAACTAAAATATGTGAATATTTGACTTTATAAGAATATGTGTCATCCTTGATGCATCCTGTTCGGCATAATATTAATATTAGAATTCGCCCCCGCAAACTTCGTTTCGCCTTAATTTTTTTTACTTAGCCTACCTTTTTAGTAGCTATTTACCAACATATGGAACATTTTCTGTGCTGAGAGACTAAATAATAAATCGCTTTTCTGGCCTAAAAACCCAAACACTAAATAAATCTTCATATTTTTTTTAAATGACTTGAATTTATCCAGGCGCCTTTTCATTTAGTTATCTACATATTGTTTTGCACAACAAGTTTTGCGTTTCATTTTTATTTAAATAGTTTAAAATTAGTAGATTTATTATGGTTAGTTTAAGTACCTTGTAACATCCCCAATTTGTCCAACAAAAAAAAAGGTGGATAGAAGAAATAGAAGCGGAAGCGGGAAACGAATGGAGAAAGAGAGCCATAGACCTGTTGGAAAAAGCTGGAGGAGGCCTTTACCCGTGAAGGGGTTCCGATCGACGCTACTGAAGTAAGCTAGAATATAGATTAACAAGCAAAAAAAAAATGAAGAAAAATGTAAAATAATCTAAGCTGTGTATTATAATTTGATTTTGTTGGAAATAAAACGGGCTTTATTATTATTATTAACATTCCCAATGCATCATTAACCTAGTCTTATGTAGCCTATCTCTAATGGTGTCCTCAATGTGTTGAAAAATAAAATACACCCACATCATAAGGCAATCTTACACCCGCTGTGATCCCCGGTAGCCACTTTTGTTTACGAACTTAGCACTTAGTCCAGATTGTTATTCAGTCATTTAATATATTTTCTGAAAGTAAATGATTATTATTTATATAAGTAAGACAACCTTTTTCGACAGGGAGTCGTGGTCGTACCTTCTGGAGTTTATATCTAACAACCAGTAGAAAATAAGCAAGCAATGGTTGGCTTGATACATATCCATTGTGCTCTCTTTGCCCCTCTGACGCAACACCATTATAAAAGAAAGCGGTCTACAAACATCGATAGCTCTGATCGGATACCTCATCGGACCGGTGAAATGCTCAAATTACTATTAAGTCTACAATATAGATTATAGATAGCACCTAATATCGGCCGATTCAAATGTCATGTTAAGGGTCCGTTTCACAATGTATGGATAAAGTACCAAATAGCTATGCAACACATAAATTATTTGGAAGATAAATTGTGCTATTTGACATTCATCGGACTCATAACTTTTTATGGACTTTATGTGACGATTAGCGCTATCTGACAGTCGTGAAGCGCAACAATAGTGTTTATTCTACCAATAAGTAATAAATAGCTAATTTGGAACTTATGTAGAACTTATCCGTACATTGTGAAACAGACCCTTAATGACGTTCAATTCTTGTAATAGTTTAATGGTTTTTATCGGGATTCACCGCTGGCCGTCACTTAATTGGCTGAACAATGTTTATGAGGAAACATAAAATGTCGCTATATGCTCTAAAAATGAGGGCTTTAAAGAAAGTTCGTGGTAATTTTTGGATAACATTGGGATTATGAACAAGTTTAACTATCGCTATCGCTTGTGAACGAAAGATCAATCTGGAGTAGATAGGTGGAGAATGGCTCGAACAATCTAATCCTTTGGGTACTTTTATAAATTGATTTTAACGAAATTGGACGAAAGTCACGGAGTAAGGGTTCATTTATATTTCATGCTTACATTTAGCGATGTACTTTACGATTGATTGCTTGGGGTACCAAATTGTTTGGAATGATTTTAAGGATAAACTTATTTATTATCATTTTAACATTTGTTTTTTGGTATAAATAAAAGGTTTTTCGGTTGATTTAAGTTCTTATAAGTTCCTCTACTATTTTATAGTGATCTTTACTTAATTATATTAAAACAATTAGTAATCATAATACATGCCGGAGCAATGGCGGTACTGTCAGCTGTCATTGTCATTATATGTCACAAACCTTATAATTATCAACGTCAAAGTCAAATCAGTAATTACTAGTAGTTTATTTGATAATGACACGCTATTTCCATTACCATAAAATAGTCGTTAATTTATAGGTCCATTCAATTAAACGATTTTGAACAGATTCGAGTTTGACATTAACAAATATTTTCTAAGCTAAACTAAATAATAAATCATATTTATTTTTTAAACTTCCACTAAAATTCTCTTAATTGAGAACACGATAAACACTTGAAAACATTCCCACAAATACGAGGAAATTCGAAGGAAATCAATCACCTTTATTTACAGCTGTGTACAAGCCGATAGGCGCACATCCAAAATCCATGAGCCGAATAAACGAGATCAAACGTTATCAAAATCTCGCTCAAACCTTCATATAACCTTCTGAAGGTTTCTGGTGGCTCTCACGCGAGAAATTAAAGGTCTAATATCGACCCTGTAACTGATAGGCCCTTTTTTAACGCCACTTATCTAGTACCGCTTCAATGGATACCAAACTATCCTATAAGCGTTTCAGAAGGTATTGGTTGAAATCGTGGACTAAAAGTTAAAAATAATTCACTTACGCATCACGTTGGAATGAATCGGTGATGAGAAAAATTGCTTGGCCGTTGCAGTGTAATTATTATTCACGTATCTTGTGATGACTTTATGTACTATAGAAATATACATAGACATAATATTTATTACTTAAGAAACATACACGCAGAAACACTCAAAATAATAATAGCAAAAAAAATGGAATGAAAAAAAAAAGGAATAAGGTACATTTTAAGTGTGTAATGTGTGTGCGTTGTGGTTGTAACTGGCTCTGGCTCAGCATTATGCTGTGGAGCAGACGTGTTCCACAGAGCTGGTCATTCTTCCAGACACGACAACAGTTAGTTTGAGTGTCAGACGCATAAAGAACGTAATAATAAAAATGGTAGAAAAAAAAAATAGTAAAAATTAACAGTGTAAGTAAAGAAGTCTTGGAAGATTTGTGTGTATTAATATTAGTGCAGTAAATAAAAAAATAAGAATAATTGTTACTAAAACTACTGAAATAGATAAATCAATATTTTTGGGTGGATTAAAAACTAGATTTCGTTGGATTTTTATTGAGTAAGATGTACTTTGTAATTGTGACGAAAATTTGATTTTAGTTAATAAATATTGGTATAATATCAAGAATTACTTGATATTTTAATTTTTATACATCGCGTGTATTGCATGTATGCAAAACGTCAAGTCGAATAATGTTACAATAATTAATAATACAGTAATTACACGCTCTCTTATCTGATGGGAGCGGTGTATTATTGTACCATTAAACTTAGTTCGGTGTATTAGCCCGGTCATTTTAGACATAAAAATAGTGATCAAATAAAGAAAATTCCGACAAAGCCAAATTTTCGTAGAGACCTTAGGTTTACCACAAGGAATAAAGTGTCAAAAGTCCCCATCAGTCCCATGTGAGCTTAGCGACTTATTCGGGGTCAAAGGTCAAAATTTTAGGTTTTTTGGATTTTTCTCGAAAACGGTAAGTTTTATCGAAAAGTACCTCAGAGCACAGTTGTAGATCTTAAAATTCTCTAAAAAAATGGTCCCTATGATTTTTTCTCTAAGACTCACTATTTCCCAGATATTGCGCTTGTAAGAATCATATTCCACATATGCCACGTATATACATATTTAGGTACTCAAGAAAGCAAAAATGCCTACTCGTGTCTCTTTTATGTATACATTATTAGTATAACCTGGGAAGGCGCAGCAACGGACAGAAATATATTCTTCTAAAAGTTTATCAGCTTATCCAAAATGCCAAAACTTTATTTTATTTTTACATGCGATGACCGGATGCGATACTACGTCTGCAATGTTTAGAAGGGGCAAAAATTCAGTATTAAAATTATTTGAAAAAAATGATTTGATTGACTGCGCAAAAGTATTTACAGAAATTAATTCTTCACCTCAAATACTAGTTACTAAAAAAATTCGGTTTCTTCTTGCGGTTTATGGAGCTCCAAAAAAAATTGATTGCATAGATACGTACAGATATTAAACATTTGTAAAAAATACACGAAACAAAAAGCAAGTACAGCTATCTTGTCTTCCTCCAACATCGGCATCTGCTAGTCAACATTTGTTTCGAGTATACTATCAAGTTCAGACATGGCAAGGCAATGAACTGAACCCTGAAGACTGGGGTTGGAAATTGATAAATAATACTTTGGAACTGATTCGAACTTTACTGCCCCCTGCTCCAGAAAAACTTCTTAACACTATTTTTTGCAATTGCAAGAAAGGTTGTAGTGCCAAATGTGGCTGTAAAAAAGTAGGCTTGCAGTGTTCTCCAGCGTGTACCAATTGCCAAGGTGTCTCTTGCTCAAATGTTCAATTAAATACAAGAGAGGAATATTCATGTGATTTTGATGAAGAGACAACTGATTCATCTTCATTTGAACAATTTCTAAGCGCTTATCAACAGGAAAGAGAAGAACAAGAACAAGAAGAAATTGAAGAAAACATGATTGTTGAAGTTGAATATGAAGAGTATGAGTCAGATTAAAGTAATAAAAAAAAGTTTGAACGACAGTTAAACTCAATAACCCATATCAATAATCTTCATACTATTAAATAATTATTGTTCCTGAAAATATCGTCAGAAAGGTTCGTGAAATAGGCCTACCGGGGATACCACGTTAAAAAAAACGCGCCGAGTACACTACCTCACAGGTGGTGAGGAAATGTGTGCATATTATGTAGAACGTGATTCTTACAAGCGCAATATCTGGGAAATAGTGGGTCTTAGAGAAAAAATCATGGGGACCATTTTTATAGAGAATTTTAAGATCTACAACTGTGCTCTGAGGTACTTTTCGATAAAACTTACCGTTTTCGAGAAAAATCCAAAAAACCTAAAATTTTGACCTTGGACCCCGAATAAGTCGCTAAGCTCACATGGGACTGATGGGGACTTTTGACACTTTATTCCTTGTGGTAAACCTAAGGTCTCTACGAAAATTTGGCTTTGTCGGAATTTTCTTTATTTCAATTGTCTAAAATGACCGGGCTATATGTAAGGTTTTAGGTTTATAGATTACAAACACATTAAGATAAAACACCTCGTAAAATATAGTTTTAGTTTTTACGTTATAATTTTGTAGAAGATTTTGGCAAAAAGACTTGTATCCAGGCCGTGTAAATAAAAAAAATCCGTGTAACAATGTGTTTTCAATAAGTCGTAAACAATATATTTATTACGTAGCTTTGTAATATTATTAAATAAAATAAGTACTTTGTTAGTGCAAGCATTGGAGTAGTTTTATAGTCGATAAGTTATATTAAATTAATTAAATAAATGTTAATTACAAATACGAGGTGTATTAAAAAAGTAACGAGAATTTTTAAATTTCGCGGGTTTGGAGAGTCCGCCTGTATAATTTTTTTTATTATGTTGGTACACATGCCCCTGAAGTACGATAAAATTTTCAGCAATATTCATCGTACGTAAATACGCAAAATTTTAATGTAAACATTTCCTTTTTAAAACTAAAAAAGTTCCTATTAAAAATTATAAAAGCAAGCGTTCATTCAAATTACTTTCTACAATGTAAGACCGTATTTTACAATTTTAATAAGCTTTTAAAAGCGAATTGGCATTGTAAGCATGTTTGGCAATATCTGTTGTTACCAATTTGGCTTAAGCTAAGGTCAGATTCGGTGAGCAAACAAGACTCAGTCGAGGCATCCTGAGAGGCTCTTGATTAATCTCGGCTAGATGGGTGGAGTTTAATTAAAATGGGATTATGTGAGGCTGCATTCAGCCTACATGAAGCTAAGATCGCCGGAAGAATTAATCTGGAAGAAGACGTAATCGGCCAATTAAATTGATACGAAGTAGTAGATGTGTTCGATATCTACCAAATTGAGTAAAAAGCAAATAAAATGATCTTAGTATGAAATTCATTGTTTTATGTATGGTTTGGCTTTACGAAGAGAATTAAATGTTTATTTATTCATTAATAGCATAGTTCCATATCCTTATTTCAACTGCTCCTTTTCATTCCAAAATCCAAATTCATTTTCATAAAAATTGGTTAACATACAAACATTTTATCAACATTTCTAAAGATAGAATAGATAGAAAGATAGAGCAATGTTGGCCTGGTGCCTTCAGCGTGCGATCTCATGCCTGAGGTCGTAGGTTCGATCCCCGGATTAATGGACTTTCTTTCTATGTGCGCATTTAACATTCGCTCGAACGGTGAAGGAAAACATCGCGAGGAAACCGACATGTCATAGACCCAAAAAGTCGACGGCGTGTGTCAGGCACAGGAGGCTGCACACCTACTTGCTTATATGCCCTCATGAAACAGATACAGAAATCTGAGGCTCAGACCTAAAAAGGTTGTGTCACTGATTTATTTATTTAAAGATAAATGTATGGCGAAAACCAAGATGTAATTGTATTGTTGATGAGATTATGTTATATATTATATAACTAATATATAGAGATGTAATGTTATCCCTAACTTGGGATCTTAACGATGTGACCGAAAACCGCAAGATCAAAACACGAAGCTATAACATAGCATCAACCATCAAAACATTTATAAAATCTCTAAACCGACATTCAAACTGAGTTAAAACAAATTCCAAATAAAGAATTACCGTTGCTGTTTCATTACATCGTTTGCATAATCAACAAGGCAAGTTTTAATCGAGTTACTTCGTACAGATCCGGAATTACTCAGTTAATTCGGTCTATCCGTTGGCCTGTTTTATTCCCATACAATGTTTGCAGGGCATAAAGAAAATCACGGCTACGCAATCTCTGTACTGTAGCCACTTTTCCTCGTCAGTTATATCGTCGTTCTTTGGGCTAATAATTTGAAGGATAAGAGGCTAAGCTCCCCGACTCACTTAGTTCGGCCCTCGTGGGACGGTCTTTACCCTACAAATTGAGTTTTGCGAATTGATTCAAAAAGCATTTACGGCAGAGACGTGTTTTGCAAGTATTATTTTGAGATTACAATCACAACGGCACAGGACGGGTTATCTATAGTAGCATTTACATGGCTGTTAACAAAAAACTCTTACGGAGCTTATCATGTATAATAATATTATATTATAATAACGATATAGATAGATATAGACTGATTTTCATGGTATTTTATTGTTGTGTTTAAATCTCTGTACGAATAATTATTAAAAATATTGGAAAAAGAATCCGTTACACAATGGTCATGGGTTTTATAACTGTCAAACATTCAATGTTCATCTCGTTGATACGGTAAATTCTTCGTGGTTTCGAATAGATAAGATATACGCACAATATTCGAATTTGCGCATTTTAGATTTATAAATGTAAATTGACAGTAATTTAAAAGTCAATATTGGTTGTCAAATATTTATGCTTGCGTTCGGACATTTATTTTGTAATTATTAAGTACTTAAATGTACAACAAATCAATGAACATTGTAACGTGGAGTACAATTTGGTGATAGTAGTGAACTAAATATTTATTTTGCATTAATTGTACTTTTATAAAACCATCAATTAATAAAAACTAATTTGTAACACAACTGTGAGGCGGTACAAAGTTCGCCAGCTAGTAATATTATAAAGAGAAAGATTTCCTTTTTTTGTAACGAAGGAATTCAAAAATTGAGGATCGATTTAAAAAAGTCTTTCACCATTAGTATACTACAATATCCCGGATAACAGAGACAATATGCCGTTTATAGCAATCGTAAAGAACTTATACAAAAGACACTTATCAGACATCTCCAGTATAAAGCTAAGATCTTCCTGACTACTTAACAAGATGTAACCATTTCAACATTCTTTCTTTCTCAGTAAGGCTTGAGGTAAGAATTTAGGTTCAGGTAAAGTTGACTGTCCTGAGTTACTAAATATAGTGTGTTTCCGTGTGTATAAAAAAAATATGCCCCTATTGTATACACCTAAAGTCAACACCAATTACAGAGGGAACAGCTTGGATATGGCGGCTGGTAAGTTTCACAATTTAACTGTTTGCCTCAAGTGTGGTGTCAGCAAGGAGAGCTCTGACATCTAAGTTCCTCAGTTGCATAAATAGTGTATCATTAGTTTTTATAAGTGTATATGTCACCGTTAAATTGTAAAAACCGTTAGATTGTAATCTATCTCGCGAGATTGTAAACTGTCGAAAGATTGTGAACCTCAACGAACTGCTTACAAATTAACGTATTATTATTCGGTAGTTATATGAAATTGTTGGGAAGTAAAATTAATCTGTAATTGACCAAAGAAGTTTGAATGATAACTAAGTAAGTGTAGTACAATCTACCGAATAATAATACGTTACATTGTAAGCAGTACGCTGAGGTTCACAATCTTTCGACAGTTTATAATCTCGCGAGATAGATTACAATCTAACGGTGTTTACAATTTTACGTTAACATATACACTACCGTAAGTGTTTCTCAACTAATTTTAGTTACTGACTTTCTTAGATAGATGTAGATGGTTGGATTAAATGATTTTATACCAATCCATTTAATTATTAAGTACTCAATTATATGTAAAGATTTGTTTAATGGCGTAAAAAGAACTTTATATTTAGTAAGTTATAAGCTGTAAAACTTGCTCAGTAAATAAAATAAAAATATTTCCAATATAAAACAAATGTTCAGCCTTGCGAAGCAGAGACGGGCTACGAAGTATAATATCACGTACTCTAATTTGAGGAAACCATTGTTATTATGTTTGATTGGTTGTAACATGACAATTTATCAAAATTGGACTATTTACGTATATTTGTATTGTTATTGATAATACTTCATGAATTTCCACACTAACAGGTGTACATGAGCGATCCGAAGCCCTGCGGAAGAAGTGGAGGACACAAACCAGAAATGAAGAGCGCGACTGAAGGAAAAAAAAACGACGGCTTGCACTCCGGGAGTGCTGGCAGAAGTGAAAACTTGAATATTAACGATGTGCATTTTTGATATTTTGGAATGGTTAGGGAATAATTTTGCACGAATTGCTTTAATTATCAGTATAAAACTACTATCATTTATGTGGTAGAATACAATATTTATTTATTGCGCTATCGTATACAAACATGACAATTTATATTACATTAAATACGCCGCGCCAGCTATCTACTCTCCACCCGTCTTACGAATTTTCGATCAGGTCACGTGTCCTGACGCGAGTTTAACATTTTTTACGCATTCCATAAAAAGTGTACAACGCCGCTAAAGAAGTTTTCACTTGTTTTGCAACTTAAACAAGTACATACCCGTTCTCTTCTCAGGGTCTCGGAACAGTACATCTTCGAGGGGCGTGGGCGGGGACCGACCCTTGCTATTGACAGCTGCTGCTACGAGACGAAAACGAACGTCCCACTCGAGACTCCGTACCGTCCACATTGGCTCGTCAGATGTCAGATTTATTCTGAAAAAAATAAGAAATTTTGGTATAGGACTAGTTAAAAAGTAATTAATTCAAAATAAGAGCTTTATCTTTAAAGAGAGATAAACACTAAAACTGGTATTTTTGTTATTTCATATGAATAAAAGAAATTTAAAAGTAATCAAAACATATTTTTTTATAGTTTTCCTTTTAGGATTATGTTTTGTTTTTGACGATTGACCTTCTCCTGTACTCAAGTCTTAAATTGAAATAATCATAAAAATAATCTAGTTGTACACATTCTCGAATCCACTCGACCACACAAGTTAATTGTGTTCAACATTACAAATTTCATCAAATTCAGTCCAGACGTACAGGGGGATGTTAATTGTAAAAACACGCACAGAAAATTCATATCTTAATATATATAAATTACGTGTCATGTTGTTTGTCCGCTATGGACTCCTAAACTACTGAACCGATTTCAATCAAATTTGCACACCGTGTGCGGTTTGATCTAACTTAAAAGATAGGATAGTTTACATATATATATAATTCTACTGTACATGTGTATGTCACTGAACTCCTCTTAAACGGCTGGACCGATTTGAATGATATTTTTGTATGCGTTTGGGTGACGCCGTTGATGGCTTAGATTCATAAATCATCCCGGCAGATGGCGCTGCAGTCGGTACTTTCATACTTTGTTTAATATCCTAATCGCTTGAAATATATCACAGTTGTAAATCTAAACCATTCTCGAATCGACTTGAACACACAACAAAGTTTGCGAGTAGTTAATTTACGTTTAACAAACGCACAGAAGTTTTATATAATCATGTGAAACAAAATAATTCACTGTCATATCAAACGAGAAATTCACTTAACGTCAGCTCTGTGTTAAGGTAATTAATGAAAACCTTATCCTTGTCCTGAAAATATATGCCGAGGGTACATTTTAATTATGTTATTTTTGTTAATAGGAAATTAAATAATGTAAGTAGCAATACTTATTTTTTTTTTTTGATTGGACAATTCACACCAATTGACCTAGTCCCATGCTAAGCTGGTGAAGCTTGTGTTATGGGTACTAGGCAACGGATATACATACATATTATAGATAGATAGACATATAAATACATATTTAAACACCCAAGACCTAAGCACAACACCAAATGCTCATCACATCGAAGTTGGTCTCAGCCGGGGATCGAACCCGGGACCCATGGATTCTCAGTCAGGGGTACTAACGACTAGACCAATGAGCCGTCAAACTACGGTATACGGGATAATTCTGGTCGTTTTTTTATCGATTAAAAAACTGCCCTTTTAATATTTTGGTTAGTGTTGGTTAGTGTCTTCATTTAATCATGTGTGATGTTTTCAGACCAAAAAATAAAAGAAATAGTGGATTTTATTTATTTCATAGTTAGAAATAGCAGCTTAGTTATCTTCTATCATTAACACAATCATCGTGTAGGATCTAAGTATTAAATTCCCTTTCTTAACTCCCACAAATATAAAATACATATAACTGATGACTATCGTGTATTGCAGTAAATGTTATTACACATATATCTCTTCAATAGGCAATTTCACTCCATTACAGTTTTTATGAGCTCGAAAAGTCCTCGTCTTTTATATAATGTTTTATTATGACTATGAAAACCATACGAAATTATTGTACAGTTATATCTTCTGTTTTAGTCTTCATTGCTGAAGGTCGCGTCCTGTTAGGTGTCTGCTGCCCTGCTAGTTATATATGTAGTCAAAATTTTTTTTTTAAGACAATTCACACCAATTGACCTAGTCCCATGCTAAGCTGGTGAAGCTTGTGTTATGCGTACTAGGCAACGGATATACATACATATTACAGATAGATAGACATATAAAGACATATTTAAACACCCAAGACCTAAGCACAACACCAAATGCTCTTCACATCGATGTCCGTCTCAGCCGGGGATCGAACCCGGGACACATGGATTCGCAGTCAGGGGTACTAACCACTAGACCAATGAGTCGTCTAATGGATGAATATGAATATCGCATGATAATAATTTGACTAAATTACAGTAATTATAAGAACATTCTATAAACCGGCCTGAAGTGATGCATTATGTTGTTGTACTAGCGTAGTCTGCGGTGAGTTAGAATTCCGGAGCCGATTCTTTTCCTCTCCTTCCTTCCTCTCTTCTATCCTATCCTTTACCCTACAATCCTGTACTACCCTACATTTGTATCCCTTTCCCATCCTTCCTTAGTTATAAATATGAAGGTGAAAACTAAAGTTATTTTGATATTTTGGAATGGTTAGGGAATAATTTTTTAAGTATATTGTGTGTTGTGTCTTGTCACTCGTACTGTTTACTCGTATACAAACCGTCTATATAGATCCAAGATTTTAATAAGACACAAAAGGTGTCCGAAAATAGAGATATGTGTACTCGTTAGCGATTGTCCAAGCCCCCGTCATTGTTCCCTGTACGCGAACCCTTTTTTGGGTCATTACTTTCCGGAGTGATTTTAAGGTTTTTTGTATCTTAATGACGCAACATGATGCTTTATAACATCGTTTATGAGCCTTATCTCTGGGTTTTTCCATAAGGAACAGGGTCCTTTCATACATCACACTAAAGTCTAGTATAAAGCTTTAAGCATTTCCTTCCTTAAAAAAAGCTCGCGTAACGTGCAATATATAACGTACAATATTCACTTGATGGTCACTTTTTTTTATACATGGCAAGCGGGCAAGAGCTCGCTTAGAATAAAACCACCTCTCATGGACGCTTTATATCTGTGTTTTTTCGCAAGGAACAGGATCCGCTCAAGCTTTAAGCATTTCCTTTCCATATAGATTGACTATGCTTTGAGTCGTCCTAGAAAAAAGCTCGCGTAACGTGCAATAATGCACTTGATGGTCACATATATAAGTGGCAAGTGCAAACCACCCCCCCTGGACGCCTCTAATGGACAGGCTTTCGTTTGTGTTGCCAGGCTATATTGAAGGCTACAGGCAGCTGGTTAAATGCTGAGTAAGGACAGTAAATAATTTATTATTTGAATCCTTAAATTACATATAGGTGAAGACCCATCGACTGTGTTGGCTGGGGCACTTTAAGAACATGGGCCAAGGTCAGATGATGAAGGAGGCCTTCATGAATCGGCCTAGGTACCGCTCCAATTACATACACTCTTTGGGTCGTAGCCATACACTCTTTGGCTCGCAGAGTACGAGTGAGTGAGTAAATTACATCACAAAACTATCTTGCTACAAAAAAAAAACGTAAACCATAAAGCGTCCCCTTATCCAATATTAACACTCGGTTGGGTTACCTATAGCACCATTTATCCCGGAATTTTCCATACATTGTTTAACATTTAGCCGCATTGCTGACTTGTCTGTTATTACGTTATTCGGTCGGTTTTAATGCATAATTAACGGTAGGTGAAATGAGCCAGGCTTGTTTACACCTCATATCACTTTGGTATAGGATAGCTGGTTTCGCGTTATCTATTTAGTATTACGCATATATGGTGCAATTAATTTTTTCAGCTGTTATTACGATCAAATGATAATTCCTTCTTAGGCAATTCGTTTAGTATATAATAATAATAGGCTGCCAGACTCCATACGATTGGCTACCTCCATAACATCTTTTAAAACTCTTTTACATAAACATATCCTATCCTGCTCAATTGCGACTTTTCTAACTCCAATATTCTGTTTATTTTGTATTGCATATTAATTCATAAATCCGTGAGATTAGCTTTTTAGTTTTAAGTTTATTTTATTTTAAAAAATGTTTGTATTATGTTTTTATAAGATTTGGTTATGCACTTCTTGCACACCATCATCATCACCACCATATCCCCCATGATATTTCTTTTTTAGTTTGTTTCCTTACTAGGGTTGCCCGGAAGAGATCGCTTGTTACCGATAAGGCCGCGCGTTGCATCCCTTATAATTTTTATGTGTTTTGTTATTTTCTATTAATATAACGAAGTATTAATATATAAATAAATGGTCATTTATTTTATACTTGGTTATTACTGTAGAACATGTATTTGGTTATTTAAACTCCACCATTGCCATTGATTTTCCGTAGCTCCTAAGCAAATGGATGCACAATTTTTTAGTGAAGTGATGGAGGTGGGCCTTAACTACAATGTATAAAGACCTGTGCAGCTCTTCCTTTAAGGACTCTTTTGTTATCTGGTCTGTATAATAATGCAAAAATTGATTAAATTAATATTTTATTGAGAGGTGTTGGTCTAATACGAAAAATGGAAAAAAACATTAATAATATCCAAATGTCCATATTCACAAATAGATTTACGTAAAACCATTTCCGTTTGACGTTAAAAGGTAAGTCCCTTGAAGTAAACCTAAATAATCATATTACCGTTCGGTGAAAACATATTTCTTATACCCAAACTGAAGGATAGAAGGATAAATCGTTTAAAAGATTTTACATAACGTCCGATGCTACTTCATAATCTTCAAAAGCATTTCCTCTATGGTATTTCCCCTATGATTTCACTCAACACGTTTTTATTAAATATTCACGTTCCATATTTAAATGATCAACTTTGATCGTAGCGTGACGTACGGCCTGTCATAGCGGGCATAGCAGCTGTCAAACTATTCTGTATGAAGTTTGACATATAAGTCAGAAGCCGAGATAGTGACTTGCGGTACAATTTAGGATATTGGTCATAGACTATCCAATATAGTGCAGAATTTAACCAGAGAAAACCTAAAATTTAAAAAAAAACACATTTATCGCGCCTCAAATTATTAAGGTAATGGATTTCATAACTTAGTTTTGAAGTTTAATCATTAAAAAAATATCTGATTCTAATTTTAATAGACCTTACTTAGAGGTTACTTACTTACGTATTATTATTCGGTAGATACCGAGTAATAATACGTTAAGTTGTAAGCAGTACGCTGATGTTCACAATCTTTCGACAGTTTATAATCTCGCGAGATAGATTACAATCTAACGGTATTTACAATTTTACGTTAACATATACATACTCCTCCGAAACGGTTTGACCGATTTTTATCAAATTTTATATGCATAATCAGTAGATCTGAGAATCGGCTACTATCTATTTTTCATACCCTTTGTTTTAAGTGAGGGTTGTCCACCCCTAACATTTTTGGACGAAATTTTAATTTTTAATTATTTTACAGTGTACCATACAAAAATACATACAACCCTTAATTTTCACCCCTCTACAATCAACCCATATTTTTTATTATAGTAGATAGTTATTTTTATTGAACTTATAATATGTTTCCTAGAAATAATATACCTACATGGCAAAACAACGTTTGCCGGGTCAGCTAGTTTCTTTATATAAAAATGAAAAGTATTTAGTCTTGTAGGTAGATGTCTACGATTTTTATGAACCTATAACTCAATAGAACAATTGTGGCAACAAAAAGGTTTAAAATGGTCCAAAAATGTAAATAATACGAAAGATCATGGAAAAATGTCGGACGTCAGTGTCACAAAGTCGAGGCACGCAGACTCGAGCACGAAGAGCAGATTGCCTCTGCAATATTAAAAACAATGTCTCCCCACGGCCACAGAATTAATTTATACAGTTGGACGCCCTACTGACAGCCAATACAGCACGAGTTTTTTTACGGGCACGTGATTACTAGAATTTATAGTTACTACAAACAAATTATACGCTCAATGATTGAAATGCCCGTGATAAAATCGTTATGTACATGCATTTAAATCCAATAAAATGACAAACCTCAGAAATAAAATCCTATCCTGTATCCGCAAATATTTAGTTGAAACAAAATATCTAAGATTCCCTTTTCAGTTTATGAAAAAATAAAAATAAGTAATATATAGGTAAACTTATATAGATTTAACTAACGCATTAAAATCCTGAAAATCTGAAGTATTTCCGAACCAATTCGACTTAGGGTCCTTCAAGAAAAGAGCGTACCAATTCTGAAAGGCCCACAACGCACTTGCGAGCTTTCTGGAAATGTAAGTGTCCATGGGTGGTGGTATCACTTAACATCTGGTGACCCTCCTGCCCATAAATCTCCTATTACATAAAAAAATAGTACTACCCACTGTTAAAAATACTCTGTGTACAGGCCCTTCCCCCTCGTTGGCAAACGGTGCCGCTTATTAGTAAAATGTTGCTTTTTATTGCGAGGGTAGCTCAAGAGGTATGATTAGAGAGGTCTTCATTAGCTCAGTTTGAGTCTGCCCGTGTAATTAAGTGGACGTAATGTCTATTTAACGTGGCTCTTATTTATTTTTATCATTAAATTTATATGGCCTCTTTCCGCTACCGACTCATTTAACGTTGTCTTGGAAAATGCTGTATTTATGCAGCAACTAACATAATTTAAACGGGAACAAAATTTTTATAATGACTACCCAACGAGGTTACTCGCAAATGTTCCGGAACTATGGAGCTATGAGATTCAAAAATCAAACTAAAAAAACGCGAATCTAAATATAAATATAATTTTTATGAATTCAAATTCAAAATCATTTATTCATTTATTTAACACAATGTACACTTATGAACGTAAATAAAGAAATATACATTAAATGCTTCTAATTTTACATTTACTGCCAGTTCTCAAATCAAGGGCGTAGAACGGATTTTTTTTTGATCGCCAAGTTTTTTGTTTTACTAAGTGTTTGTAAAGAGCTGCAACCATTATACCATGTTCTACGTGACATCTTTTAGTAATTAACTATAGTAATTAAAATATATATATATATATATATATATATATATATTTATCTTATTCTTGGTGATAGAAGACTTACTTAACAACACGCAGATACATAATCGAAATAACTAACATCACCGCATACACGAATTCAAGTCCGACCAGTCACCACTAGTAGCACCCGTTCACGAGTATGACAGTTCAATCAAGGTAGACAATAATAAAACATATACAGTAGAACCTCGATAACGTAAACCTCGGTAACATAAAAACCTCTGTTACTTCAAAAAATACTTTGTTCCCTTCCCATCAGAGCCCAAAACCTCTATAACTTAAATAAATAATCTCTGTATAGGCCCTCAGTAACTAAAACAAATGTTTCCACAACCTCTATAACATAAAATTGTTTGTGAATGAGTCATTTTGAAAGAGTGTCAAAACAAATGGTTTCGGTATTTATTGCTTGCACGTGTTTACTAATGTATTGTTAACGTAAACAATACATTACCTATTGTTTGCTTTATCTAAATTCTTCAAAGCTTTGCGGCGGTTAGCTTTGTGACAACGACTTACTTGCATAATAAGTTAATGTGTTAATGTATTCTCCTCTCTATTTGTCATTGAAAATCAAATCGATTTAGAAACAGTGAATTTTTTAAAACAAAAGAAAATCACAGATTTTTTAAAGTAGACTAAACCTTTAGTTGTTGTTTTATTTTTATGTAATGTAAGTAATGTGAATAAATATGATTACATATTTAATTTTCCATCCTTCTGATGCATTCAAGTAAAAATGGGAGCAAGGGTACATAGAAACATGTACATACCTCTATATTAACCTTTACCTAACATAGAACCTTGATAACTTAAAACCTCTATAACATAAAATATTTTGTGTTTCCCTTGGACTTTATCTTATCGAGGTTCTACTGTATATTATATACACCTATCCAAGTCCGATTAGTTACAAGTAGAACCCATTCACGAGTACCACGCATCGCCAGCCGACAAAACAATCATACTTCATCTAATATATAAAATTCTCGTGTCACAATGTTCGTTCCCATACTCCTCCGAAACGGCTCGACCGATTCCTATGAATTTTTTTATGCATATTCAGTAAGTCTGAGAATCGGCTACTATCTATCTTTCAAACTACTTAGTGATAAGGGGCCCAAAAATTTATTTTTTATTTTTTTGTTTTTATTTTTTTACAAAAGCATACAAAAATACATACAACCCCTAATTTTCATCCCTAAGAGTAACCCCTATTTTTTTTATTATTGTAGATAGTCATTTTTATTTAACTATATTTCACCAAAATTGTTTCCTAGAAATAATAATATATACGGCAAATCAACGTTTGCCGGGTCAGCTAGTAGTTATATAAAAAGTTATTCACAAATATTAGCCTTTGTACGTGTTTCTACGTAATAAGACCACTATTTTATAGAACAAAACGAATTTTGAATATGGGCCGATTATCCCCTAAACTTATTTGAAAAGGCCTAAAAGCCTACATTAGTTACCCAAAGGGTTCGGAATTAACTTTCTAATATACATAACAATGATCGTAATAATTATTTAACGTACGTAAAATTATTAATTTATAATTTACTAGCGACCCGCCCTGGCTTCGCACGGGTATAAAATATTAAATTTACACTGAAAAAGTGATTAAAATCAATCCAGTAGTTTTGATTTATTCATTACTGCCCGTGACCCGCACGCGTTAAATTTGGATATTGGAGGAAAAAATGTAATTATATATGACATCAGATTAAAAACCTCAAAAATAACAGTATATTTCCACAATTTAATGGATGTCATTATACATATAAACCTTCCTCTTCAATCACTCTATCTATTAAAAAAAACCGCATCAAAATCCGTTGCGTAGTTAGGGATATAGGGACAGAGGAAGCGACTTTGTTTTATACTATGTAGTGATTTTGCACTCTTTGGAGTTGGGACTTTTGGGCGTTGCACAGGCGATAGTTAAATATTGACGGTGGCGCCTGGTAGACAGTACCGGTGACCTCAGATCTTTCATTGCTCATCGAATAAGTATCGTAATACATCGAGGAAATACCATCATCATTAAAAATTAAAAGGTAATTTATATTTACAACCAGTTCCTAAATGGGCAACAAGCGGGCGAGACGAGCTACGAAATACTCTCCACTCTTTTAATCGCCAAGCTTTGATGTACAAGGTAGTTGGAACTACCGTTTTTTTATTTATGTTCACAATAGATAGCCTGTCTCCTGGCCTAAGGTTGGGATATTCTAAAGCACCAATACTTGTTGATGCTGCAGGATATACGGAAAGCCGTCCGGACCAGTTCTTAAAATTACATACACGAATTCAAGTACGACTAGTAGTAGCAGCACCCGTTCACGAGCATGACGCATGGCCAGCCATCGGCCCCTTGCCATATTTTAGGTAGATTGCGATAAGTAATTAGTGAATCAACTAGGGTAAGTTGAATAAACAGTAGGTAGTAGAATGTACCTGGGTGTCCCCTCGTTTCCTGAATAGACTTCGAGTAGAAAATGCTGCGGCAGGCCCCCATCAAAGCCAGCCACACAGGAAACTTCAACAGAATCTGATGTTTGATTCCACAATGTACAATTCCTCGGTGCATGTGGCTTGCCTGGAAATATTAATATTAAATTAAATCTGAAAACGTGATTTTATTATTCCTAAACCTCGCACTTATTGAATGCTGTCTCCAACACTATCAACATATAGGTATATATTTTCACAAAGAGAGTTAGCGATATTATGTATCTTTTGATTATTTACATATATATAATTTTTTTTTAGATTCAGGGATCCCATTTCGTAAAAGAAACCTGTGTTCCCAGTTTACCGTAGCAGACTAAACACTAATACTCTTACTGTACTTACAATAATGATAATTCAACAATTAAAAATTTAACTTATTGAGTATATAAAGTATTAAATGATATGATTGGTTAGTCTGAACTGCTGAGATATTAATACCATCAGCCGAACGTAGTTGTAATATCATATCAATAGAAAACAAAAAAAATTATATTTTTCACATTGTATTACTCTGGATTAGCTTTTGTTAGTGTCCATATATAAGATTATTAAAAACGAACTATGTATGATGAAATTTATTCTATCACTGGTCTACGCTGCTGTAGGCTTTATATTCATTTTACTATTATTTTAATTGTGATTCACAATAACCGTACGGGAACTAGCATGTCTAAGATCCAAAAACAATTTACTGCTTTTTCTCAAAATTTATCGATGACATTATTAAGGGTTGTATATGTAAACTCAGTTCCACCAAAATTAAAGGAAATTCGTATACAATTATTCAACCTAGATCACGGCTTAATCCCAAAGTAAAGGAATATCGAAATACTGAAAGGCTTGGCCTCGTTTGGACAAAAGGTCAAGGTAAGGTCACGCACTTAGTATATTAAATGCATGGATTCTCTGATAACAATCAAAAAATAGATTACATTATAAAGAAAATTACTTAGTAGGTGCAATGTGACCTCGTCCGAAGCTAGGCTTACGAATTTTTGATGTGACTTAATTTCCATAAAACGTACTCTCATACTTATAATACGTTAATGGCTCAAAATCACCAGTATAAGCTCTGCTAGCAATTTTGACAACAAATTGAGAAAAGAAAAGTAATAAAATACTCTAACTAACCTGTTTTGTGTGTACATGGAACAATACAATTTAAAAAACTGGTGAATTTTAAATTAAATCGATATAAATATGGGAAAAGTCATTCCGGGAACACGTTTACGATCGTCAACAACAAGTCATGTATCTGTCATTACTTAATGTACAGTTTTTCTTATACGAAATCTTATTTGAGAAGGATACTAAAAGAATATCCATTTTTTAGTTGCAAAAGTGCAAAAAATGTTTGTCCGAGAGCGCATAAGTCATGGAAAACAATATTGATAGTAAAAGGTGAATTTCTAAGAAAAAGGTCTTACCCGCTGCAACCATTTGGAAAACGCAAGGCGTCAGCTGGTTACCCACTTCATTGGACGCTGAACATGATAACGTGCCATAGTCAAGGTCTGCTACTGGTGTGTATCTAGAATAAAAGCAATATTAACAACGGTATTTATTAAAAAGGTTTCTTAATAATAATTAAAACCAACGGCGCTACAATTTTCGGCTTCATATTACGAAACTAGAACTGACTACTAATTTTTTACTTATAATATTATTGTTTATATGCTGAAACTGGTATTATTTTGACCTCTTACCGATTAAGAATTTTTTTTATGAAAAAACGGAATGTCCAAAAAGGGTCATTTATCATCAAGTCATCGCTGCCCGTTTAAGTGGGTGCGTTAGCGGCCTTTAATTTAACATTAAATAATCCAACCTAGCTATAGGACAGTTCAAATGAAAGGAAGCTTTTTCCAAATAAAGTCTTTATAAGAAGTCTCAATAAAATCCCTTTAAGTGTATTTAACTCGTAATTTTTCAGAAAAGCATAAAAATAAAACCTACTTGAGACTAGACGCGCTCCCGTTTGATGTATATCGGTCCGCAGCAACATCTATCGTTTCACCAGAGTTATTGAACTTCCATTTGAACACTGCAGCCGGTGGATCCGCGTCCACCTCACATACGATTACTACTGACTCTCCTCTTGCAGCCCCTACCACTGATACACCAGTAGTACTACCAGTACGGCATGAAGGAGCGTCTGAAAAAAGTTAATTCATAAGTGGAGGCGTAGAATATGATTTTCTTTGATAAGAAAAGAAAAAAAACAGACTAAGTAATATTAACAATGGCTTGGAAGTCTTCTTTGGCAAAGGAAAAGCTTTAAAGCTAACTTCACAGGGCACGGCTCCCAATGAAGGTCCTCTACAACCTCCATTTTATATTAAAGGTATTTAAGAAAACGATACGGTATCTGCTTTTTTATGGATGTCCTAAAAAACTTGGAAGTACGTCTTAAGCTTTGGCGACACGTAAATTTAGGTATTGAAGCTTACTAATAAAATCTACAATATTGTTACTTAAAAGGAGAATTTAAATATGTACTAAAGTGTAAATATTATAACAGTCTTGATAGAAATATATGAATAAATACGACGTGGAAATGTTGCATTACGCTAAAAAGCGGTTTGATAATAAAAAGCTATAAAGGGATTATCTGAATTATATAGTTTTTCATACACATACATATTGAAAAATCATTTATTCATATATAGGTAACAAAATATTGTACTCTTATGATCGTCAAAAAATAAATATTTATGAAATGATTCTAATTTTTCATTTACGGTTCTCAAACAAGGGCGCAGAACGGAAGAGAAAAACTGATAATGAACACGTTATACGACATACGTGTATTAGTAGTATTGATAATCATATGATGCAGAAGCATTTATGTATTTGTATGTCCATTTGGACAGTAGTAGTAGTTTTATAAGCCTCCAAAAATTATATACAGATTAAGTCTTGAACAATACTGTTGAATTGCGTAGTACAAGTAATATAATAAAAAAAGCCTTTTTATTTCTTGCAAAAGAACAAAGTAAACTTAATTCTTATATATATTTTTAATTAAATAAATAATACTATTTTATTCATATTTTCATATGTATTTCCTAATAATTTTGCAAGAACTCTTCCGCAGGTGAAGGCCAAAGATCTCGGTGAGTTGCATCCAGCTCTAGCCAGCCGTTTTAGTAATGTCATCCGCCCGCCCATCTTGGTAGCGGTCTTCCTCTGTTTTGTTTTCCAATAGGGCCTCCCCACCGGGTCCCCTTTATAGTCAGACAGTCTTGCTACATGTCCTGCCCATCTCCATTTAAGCTTTAAAGCATAGTTTACGGCATCAGTAGCTTTAGTAACGCTTTTTATCTTCGAGTATTTTAATTAATTTTTCTAATGTTGATGCTCCATTCTAGGCCCCTTTGGTAAGTTATGATTTTTTTTATCTCCTCTGTATATTTCCAAGTCTGGCAAATAATATACAAGTAAATAACTTGACACTAGTCGCAATATCGTTTTCAATATACCGTGTAAATGAGAAATCATTATCGTATTCCAATCTCGCAATAGAACTATCTCTGTAATAGTTCGCTTTCCGAAGATTGAAACGGAGACATCACGATTGAGGTGGGCCAGATAGTATCTAAAACTCGACTGTCACAATACATGCAAGCTGCTTTGGCCGTTATATCTATAGCCGCAAGGGTTAATTTAGCGTGTCTATAACAAATATAAGTAAGGTATTTCGGTGTGTTGTAGAGCAATTTGATAGAAATGAGCGGTAAGGTTGGAGTGGAATCGAAGGTGAAATGCATTAAGTGGAGCCGTCCCTTGTAACACGCAAACGGTCAGTGGTCGGTTATGTATGGGACTTATATGAGATAAATGGGACACATTCCAGCTTTGAAATTCTATACGGTTCAAGTAGCTCTTGCTACGAGTTATTTACTTCGATTACAACACTTTGTTAAACATTATAGAATTTTCCCTCTCTCAAAGGAATTTATGTTTGATTAATATTAATTAAAATAAACGCTAAACTGCCCCCTAAAGTATTTCCAAACCAGTTTAACTTAAGGTCCTTTAAGAAAAAAGCGTTCCAATTCTTAAAAGGCCGGCAACGCACTTGCAAGCCCTCTGGCATTGAGTGGCGGTATCTCTTGACAAGTGAGCCTCCTGCAAGTTTGCCCCCTGTTCTTTATATGAAAAAAGTCTAATCTATGTCACTCAGAAAAAAATGAATTCACTATATTCGAATTTAATCTTTTAATAATATTAGTATTGATTAATATGTACTGTTAATTAGCCTAAGGAAGCTAATACACAGTTCAATTCAAAAAGGTGTAATAACAAATTTGGTATTATTATTAGATAAATAAGAATGAAAACAAATAAATATCGCATTACAGCAAACAAATGCTGTCAGTACTCTGCCACGGGGACCAACCTGCCAAGTTTTTTATTTATCATTTTTTAAGTATTATTATTAATAATACGGGCGTCGGATCGATCGTTGAGTTCAATTGCTCTCTGCTCGGCGCCTGCGATTGATGTGCCTTGACCTTGTTTTTAAAAATTAAATCAAAATGTCGGGCGCTAATAGTTATAACTAATTGGCAAATATTAATCGCTTCGAACCTGCGACATATCTGGATTTCTATTCTTTTGTTTTACTTAGGATATATTATTTTACTTTTAAATACGGTTTCCTTACGATGTTTTTCTTCACCAAATGACGTTCACAGCTGCGATTCGAACGCAGGGCCTCAGTCACGGTCGGCTTAAGTCACTAAGTCAGCATTGTTAGTGGTTCAGTTAACGACTCATTGGTCTAGTGGTTAGTACCCCTGACTGCGAATCCATGGGTCCTGGGTTCGATCCCCGGCTTAGACGAACATCGATGTGATGAGCATTTGGTATTGGTCTTGGGTGTTTAAATATGTATTTATATGTCTATCTATCTATAATATGTATGTATATCCGTTGCCTAGTACCCATAACACAAGCTTCACCAGCTTAGCATGGGTCAATTGGTGTGAATTGTCTTAAAAAAAAAAATTGTATATTGTGTATTGACAAAAATTATTAATAATATTAATTAAAAGCTATAAAATCTTTTCCAATTTAATGCAAAATGTTATGCGGTTAATGGGTAAAATTTGCGATAGATTAAAACAAATATCAATGATTCGTAAAATTATATTTTATAGAGCTTTTGAATAATAACTGATGCTTGAATTAATCACGTATGTTCTCGGAAAAGGTGAATGCTTTTCAAATGAGAGGAATTCTTTAATAAAATTGTTCTGTTTTCACTTTTCTTTGTTTTAGCGATGAACAAGAAAATGCACTTACTTGATTGCGTTCACACGTATTTGTTTCGTTGAAACTTACGATTATTAGAAATGGTGCGCGAATTTATATATTTTTGTTATTATAAATCACTAGCTGCCCTCGAATTTCGTTTCGCCTTATACGATTTTATATACTTAGCCTCCCTTTGTTGTAGCTACATACCAACATATGGAACAATTTGCTATGCTACCCCATAGTGACTACTAGTTTATTCAGACTAAAAAAAATGTCTCATTGCGAGATTTGCGCTTAGAAATATATATTTCGAAACATTTTTTTTATATACATTACCTCGATAAGATGTGGGAAGCCATAAATATAAATATTTTGTTAAACAAAATGATTAAAAAAAGAGTAGACTGCAGGCAGTAAATGTAAATTTTGACACATTTTAATATTTCTTTATTTTTTTTTTAATATTGGATTTTTTTTTTGTTAATGTTTGTATGTTAATAAAGTGTTTATTATTATATCTAAAGTGAGTGCCCACGGGTGGTTCATCAGCCATCATCTAGTCTCCGTTTTCTTCTATTTATTTACACCCAATACAGCGATAGTCTTACAGTGATAATTGGTTAAAAAAAGGGCGATGTCACATCGCGGAAACTTCATTCCAAAACAATTTTCTCGTGTTGGTAGAATTTATTGCAACATTTCCCGGCATGGGCCCATTAAAAATTCCCATCTTGTTTCGTCCCATTCACGATTGGGGGTATAAGAAATTCACCCGTTACGACACGATATTGTATTTATAATTTGTTTCTTAGTTGTTACAGAAGAAGTATATATGTATACAATTGAATCTTCTAAATAAAGGAGAATTTATGTTTATTAGTTTTACATAAAACGAAATTTCTCTAGCGTGTCTCGCTAAACACAATTGATATAAAGGACAAAACATTTCATGTTCATTCGCGTTTATATCTATTTAAGAAGGAGGCGAGTGTGCTTTAAAAAAAGGTGGATAGAAGATATAGAAGCTTTAGCACGAAGCGAATGGAAAAAGAAAGAATGTATAGAGAAATTTTGAAAAGGCTGGAGGAGGCCTTTACCGGTGAAGGGGTTAAGATGGGAAATACATAATAAACCAGCTTTGTTATTATTAATTATATTTATTTAAATATATATTTCTTACTAGTAGTTTCTGATTAGTATATACAACCAAACAAACTTTAGCTTTATTATATTAAGTACCTATAGTAAGTCTGCTGTAGGTAATGTAATCTGTTTAAATATTTGACAGTGTAAAGTAAATTCGTTGAGCGAGGAAAGCACCAGCCAGCTCTGGGGTCACCAGTACTATCTACCAGGTGCCAACATAAATCTTTAATTGGCGCCTGTGCACTTGAATCCTACGGCCCAAGAGTCTCTACTTTAAAAGGAACAAAATTGAAGTTATAAGTATCTATATAATATAAGTATCTATCATCAAGAACCCAATAATCATCTAATGTATCAATATTAATTTAAAAAATGTCGTATACTAAGTCGTACAATGTAAAAATCCATCCAACTACAACAGATACTGTAACGTAACGATCGCAGTCACCTGAGCCTCTTATTTCTACCGGTTGTAAAATCAAAATTGAACAGGGCTGTTTCTATAACGATTTAATAAATTTACATCACAAAAGGTACCTTTTAACCGTAAAAATTAAATGAACAAGAACAAATGAAGAGAAGTATTAGTGGCTTCAGCGTGCGACTTTCATGATGGTCGTAGGTTCGAACCCCTACTGTGCACTTAGGGATAATGTGCGCATTTTAAATATGTAAATTTTTTTGCGCAAGAATTTAAAAATAATTGCACCCTTTGCACTCGAGGCCTTCTTTCCTTGGACGAACCGCCAACACGAGACGATTTTGGCCAAATTAGGTAAACATCTTACAGGTTCTTTATTATATTAGGCGTAATACTTGTGAATGGGTGCTACTTGTGGTGACTGGTCGGACTTGAATTCGTGTATGCAGTGATGTTAGTTATTTCTACTATATATTTGCGTGTTGTTCCCACGAGAATGTAAGTGCGTGCTCCTATTTCACCATGCCTCCTGCTGATAGAGGGAAAATCTTTGTTTTAATTTATTTTATTATGATTAATTAGCTATTGATTACATAAGATGTCATGTGGGACATGGTGTAATGATTGCAGCACCTTACAAACATTGTGTACAACAAAAAACTTGGCGATTAAAAAGAGTGGCGGAGAGTTTATTGCCAGTTCTTCTCTTCGTTCTACGCCCTTGAACTGGCAGTAAATGTAAAATTAGAAGCATTTAATATGTATCTCTTTTTTGACGTTCGTAAGTACATTGATCTATATGAATGAATTATTTTTGACTTTATCTTTAAAAGCAAAGTAAATGGTTACGCCTTCCACAGATTCACCTTCTTCCTTCCTTCTATACGGCTCAAACACTTTTTCGTTATTATACGACAATTGTTTTAAAATACGCTCGACGTGTCACACTAGAAATCCAGTTGGTCGTCGTATCGGAGTCGCTTCAAATATGCCGGCGCGGGCGCCGCTAGTACGGCATGCAAAGGGTTATTGAACAATAAACACTTAAAAATTTGGGCTCCGAGTATTTCATCTAATTACAAAAGCCTAAATCTATTGCATCGCTGTTGTATCTTCTTAATATAATTATTCATTTCGTTCTACTTTTGGGTGGGGTGTTAACACATTCTCACTCGTTAAGCAATAAAGCAACGATTGCTATTTCAAAGATCGTGTGGGCGTTTCATCAGCCTAATTAGTGAGGAGAATCACAACTTGAAATTCCAATCAACGCAATACTCCACGATTCAATTAAGTTAATATCAAATTTCTCGGTTCAAACTCTGTCTTCAGTGCTCTTTACTACATAGTAAGATTTACATCTGTAGTTTTAAAGTGGCCATTAAATCAGTGGCATTTTAATCGATACATTATTGATATGAGTGGTCAGTTCTGTGTCTGACTTAATGAATTTTTGGGTAAGATAAACGAAACTTTTAGTCCAACTTCCGTGCGTCAATAAATGATAAATAAATCAGTGTCTAGTATTGTCTTTGATTTACATAACCTTTACACATTTAAAGAAAAAACTTTTTAACCGGATTGAAGGTTTGTGTTGTCAAACACCTGGGATCCAATAATATCCAAATTAAAATCTCAAGAAAAACAATCCGCGAAAATACAGGACACCGTGAGCCATTTTTGCCAAAACCCTCCATCTTTTAGTCGATACCAACTCCGGGGAAATAAATACAGATAAAGCAACTTTCTCTACAGCTGTGATACTTTTTGACATCCATCATCTTTTGTCTTCAGTCACCGTGACCACGCACGCTGTAAAGCACGCGAAATGTCGGATAAATTTAAAATTATGTTAAATAGTTGTAAATTTATAATAATAGGTACATAACTTCAATCCGGTTAAAAAGTTTTTTCTATAAATCAGTGTCGCTACAACCTCTTTAGGTGTCGGCCTCAGATTCCTGAATCTGTTTCATGATCATTGTTAAATCTAATAGGCAAGTAGGTGATCAGCCTCCAGTGCCTGACATACACCGTCTACTTTTTAGGTCTAAGACAAGTCGGGTCCCTCACGATGTTTTCTTTCACCGTTCGAGTCTTTCACATAGAAATATAGTCCATTGGTGCACAGCCGGGGCTCGAACCTACGACCTCAGGTATGTGAGTCGCACTCTGAAGCCACTAGGCCAACACACTCCGTGCGTCAATAATTTATTGAATTTTGACATGATTAGTCGTCTTTCTCAGGCCGTATATTTCACTGTATGAGGATAGATTAAATGTACACGATATTTACATATTTTTTTAACTCGATAGAGGACAATTAATAGGTGCAAGTCCGGATTCAAACACACGGCTACAGCGTTAATAGCACGCACACTTTGCTAACATTTCACATAATATACGCAGTATAGAAATCACTATGAAAGTACTATTGATACCAATACTTCAGTAATCTAATAATTTTGAATATAGAACATCACAGTCTCCACGCAATCATTCCTCCAGTTCTTAATTTCAGCAGAGTGGCCATTATTAATTAATTTTCGAGGCGCGAAAGCATTGTTCGTTCGCACTGATTGTTTCGAATGAGCTCTTAGATTGAAATGAACCGGGCTTTTTCTATTCAAAACAGACCTTGGGAATGAAATTCTGCGATTGTACGCGAGCGGAACGTATTCGTGTAATTTACGGAATTTCACTTCAAAGCTGCATCGAATAATATGAACTAGTTTTGGTGAAAGTATAGTAGTTGCGCGTATTAGTAGTACATTCAGCTAAAAACATTTTCCTAGGTTATTGCTCAATGTTAAGGATTTATATAATTTATTCACTTTTAAAACAGAAAATTGACTAAATATACTACTTTTGAAAAAAAATTGTATCAAAGATGCCGACCAGCCTTGCGATTCTGTAACTCACTTTTCGAACTCACACAGCGGTTTTCACAGCGGCGGTCGTGCTCAAATCAGTCGTGAAGCAGTCATTTTACGATTTGGCGTTCTGAAGGAGGGAGCTTGTAGTTTATTGTTTATCAGAATGCTATGCTGAATGAGAGTTTAAAAAGTGAGTTACAGAATCGCAAGGCTGTAGTAGTATTCATCTAACTCTTTTTATAATAGCGTAAATAAAATTTAACAGAAAGAGACAAAAAATCACATTCCCTTTACAAAATTTTCACTCAACTTCTTTAAAATAATATATTTAACAGAACATACATTTTACTCTAAAGTGCAGCTCATTGGAGACAGTCTCCCCTTCAGCATTGAGTGCAGAGCAGGCGTATCTTCCACTGCTGTATCTCGTCACCTTCTGCAGCACGAGACTCTGGTTACTATGAAACACGCGTGCGGTTGCATTGTGTGCAAGGGGTCGATCCTGAAAAGAAAAACACTTCTTAATATATTGAATTATTAAATGTGGGATAGAATATATTAGTATCTATTGATTTTATATTCTCTTATGGACATATCACTCCAAACGTCATTATGTATATAATGTAAAGGCAACATTATAAATATTTCAATTAACAAATACATAATGAATGCTTCTAAAATATAATCTCTAACAATAAATTGACCTAAAATAATAGGTATATCGCTACAACAAAATATCATCACGACAATTTGGTAGTGTCTTGCTTTCACAACTTAAATTAACAGTCAATATAATAAAAATCACAATTAATTGTAATAATTGATTGATTAACATCAAGAGTTAAATCAATTGTTTTCAAAACGCATAACATACATTAGTTTCTTATAATACGTGTTCATAAGTAGTTAATCATTTTCAAATTAGTTTGGTCCCTGTGTGCCTTGCTGGCAGCATTTTCTCTTTGTAGTGGTTATTTGTGTTGTAAGAAATATGTATAAGATATAAAAAAGTATATATATATTATATATAGGTAATAATAATTGTGAAGTATTTACAATATTATTAACCTACATAGTACAACAATAATCAAAATATATAATTATTTATAATATTTTCTTTTATTGTGTGCCAAATTTCTTACCCTAACAAAGATAGTAAATCCTTTTTACGAAACAAAATGGCGGCAGTTAAGGGGAATATGATTATGCACACAAAGGATTCTGTTACCTGGGCCTCTACAATGAAATGAAGGGTGCTGGAAACTCCTGATTATTTTTAACAAAAGACTTCTAATTATTAGAAGATAAGAGATGCGATTTGGAGGGGTAGATTTACCCTTTTAGATGTATTGTGTTAATATAGCAACGTAGAAATATGCGTAATTAAATAAATAGTATGTTTCCTATTTTTCCAGTAGTTAAAGGAAGTTTATTTAAGATGTATTCAACTTGTGAATAAATTAATTTAAATATTTTTAATTATTATGTGTGATTTTGTTTCTTATAATACCTAATTAATTAATTCACATATAAAAAGTAACTTGCCCACGGAAGATGATACGGCATTGGACATAATTTAAAAACAACATTCGAATAATAATAGAATTGATGTTACACTTAATGTAAGAGAATAATATTAAATATTTATTTATTTACTTTTTCAAATGTAAACTGAACTTTATTGACTATAGTGACTCCTTTTCCAGTCTTTGATTATTTAATTGTAATTAAATATTTGAAATCAAAAACTTTTTAATAAAGCCAAAGAAGTATAACTTCTTACGCACGTACATAAGTACACCCACCCTTTTTTTTTACTTATCCTACCTTTTAGCAGTCACATACCAGCAAATGGAACATTTTGCTATGCTACTCCATAGAGACCTTAATGCAAATCATAAAAACCTTCATGCTAAATGAATTAAATTTTTATTTTTTTAAATATTATATTTACAATTATATTGAATAAATAATAAAAATACTCGAATTGGGCCCACAGTGTTCGAGTTATGCGCTTAGCAAAATATTTTGCTATTCATTTGGTTATATAGAAAATTAACTAAATAACCGAACATCTGTCAATGTCAACCTGTCAACAATGTTATAAGGACGATTCAATAATAAACACGTAAAATCCCTAAATACTGATGTAACAAAGTTAAAAACACCTTTTAGCAATTGGTCAAAAGCACAAAGAGCTTTTATAAAACATTGTAACTGAAAAAGACATTTACGACTTGAAAGTAGCTGTGTGAATTGAAAATAGAAATTTCACCGTAACAATTGTCAGGGAATCGCTTTGTCAGTTTTTAAAAACAGTTACATTATGCCCCGTTTATTGAATCGTTCGGTAAAGTTTCAGACATTTTACAAGGCTGCCATCATATAACTTGCGAATGTTTGGTTTTGAACATGTAAAGTTCAAGCGAGTTTCGGAAACATTGTGAATACTTAACATTTTTTTTACGTATTTAACATTTTTTTTTAGATTATGGAACATAAGATACAGGTATCACTTATTCCACGTCATTAAATTATCATGCCCGGCCCAATTGTCAACCTCACCTGCACGCGCGACACTACGGCGATACCTTGTATCGTGGTGCTCCCTATAACCTATATACGTATACCTGATCCGACAACGGATTAGTAGAGGCTACAGCGATTGGGAGGAAAAAATCCCTTAAAAGTCTGAGGCAGAGGCAACGAGAAACCACTGCTCAATATTTTTCCCTAGTAGTTAGTAATCATAAAAATGACACGCTTCAAGATACTGATGGCCAACCTCCAGTAATGGAGAGGCACTAAAAGAAGAAGAAGGCATCCCTACTCATCGACAAAGAAGACAGAGGGTGTAGGCCGAGAGAAATAGCCGGCGTAAAAAACTCTCGGTACTCTTTTAAAATAGCAAATATACTATTATTCAATTCCTTGGTTTTTTGAGAACGGGCAGTGAATTGATCTGCTCCTAACATTATCGAGAAAAGGCTTGCGTATTCAAATCTAAACCTTATTATAAGCTTTCGGCAAAAGAGGTTGAGTCATTGACGTGAAGCACTGAGTTTTTTTTAAATTTAGTAACTGAAAATTTTACTATACTTAAAACATAATGGGTGATAATAAGATGGTAAATTTGCGTTTAAGATTATTATACCAATTTATGTATATTCTACGAGCTTAGATGGCATGTAATTTGGCGCACAGTAGCAGACGACCTTGATAAGTTTCCAGACAGAAAACTTTTAGGCACCTGGTTTAATTTACTCAATGTCAATAGGTGTTATGTGTATACAATTGTATACACATAACAATATTTAATTTAATTTGATATAAATTTTATAATATCTACGGTAAAAAGTAAAATTCTTATCAAATTATTATAATTAATAACAAAAAACTTATTCAGGAATATAAGGGTACGGGTAAGGGTAGATTAATAATAATATTTACAGAATTATGAATGTTTTTTAATAGTATAATATTGAACTAGGATCGTATCGCCAAAAACCTAGAAGGTTAATCACGTGGCACGCTCTATAATTTACTGTCTATGGTTCTATTTATTTCAATCCTTATCTAACGTACGTTGATAAATAATATCCCAAGAAAAGATACATTTAAATAACACCTCTTTGACGCATATGATTTTGAATGAAGTAATATATATAGGTAGCATTAACACTTGCATCCTTCCTTGCATAACATACGGAAGCGAAACATGGTATCTAACAGATAACCACTGACTAAAACTAGCAAATTGCCAAAAGGGCATGGAAAGAAGCATGACGGGATTCAGGTTAAGTGATAAAATCAGAAGTACGAAGATAAGACAGAAAACCAAAGTCAAGGATATACTAACGCATATAGATCACTTAAAATGGAGCTGGACAGGACATATGCTAAGATGCAAAGCAAACAAGTGACTCTATGGTACCCAAGCGACGGGACTAGACGTCAGGGTCGCCCGAAAACACGCTGGAAAGACGACATCAGCCTGACATTGGACCATACTGGACCAAAGTCGCAGAGGATAGAACACAATGGAGAGAGCTGTAGGAGGCCTATGCCAAAAGGCACGCCGAATTGCGAGACATAATATAAAATGACACTACATACTCGTACCTAATTGTTTATCTTAATCAAGTATATTATGTATCACTTTTCTGGAAATAAAAGGCTTTATTATCTATATATAAAAATGAAACCCGTTTTCCGTTGTCACGACATAACATGAAAACGGCTTGACCGATTTGTCTGATTTTTTTTATACAATATTCCTTGAAGTACGAGGATGGTTCTTACGGAGAGAAAAATTTAAAAAAAAAAAGTGAAAAAGTCTAAAAACAAATTTCCAATTTTCCCATACAAAATATTCGTAATAATACTAAAAAGTCAATTTAAACTTTAATACCATATCATAGAGTTCAAGTGTTAGTGGAGTGGTTCCGGGAAGGTAAATTTTTATTTTTGACATAATGTATTTGTTGTCTTATCAATCCGAATAGCAGAATAAGTATTTAAAAAAAAAGGATAGACTGTTAGGCGGTACGATGTTCGCCAGGCAAGCTAGTTATAATATATATATATGAAGGGGTCAGGGGAAAAACAACTTATGTCCCATTTTTTATTTTTTCAACTGACAATGCAGTCTGAATGGTAATGTGTCGCTAAGTTCTGTCAAAAACAACAGGGCAATAACATCTATAGTCTCTGCGCTTTCAAACTTTTAAAATATCGTTACAGGGAAAAAACACCCAATGTCAGAACCGTGCAGGAAAAAAACAACCGATATCCATAAGACTTTTAGGCAAAACAGTTTTTTTCAAACCTTAAGTACAATAATTAGATTTGATTAGTCCCTATACCTACCCCTACCCCTAACCTGCCCTCCCCCTTATACCATTATAACTATTGCAGTTGAAGTGCCTTGGTGACATCAATCGTTTTTCCCCTGATGTTGGTGGACATAGGATGATTTTAACGAGAATATTTTGACTCAGTCACAATTTATTATTATAACTCTTAGCTGATGTAAAGTCAAAATGAAAAAAAATATAATTATGTTAACAATAAACATCCTTTCAATAAAAAAAGCTATTCTTATTTGTTTAGGTATAAATGACACTATTTTACTTAGGTCTTGTCTTTTAATTAGTAATATCTCAGTTTGCTTCTTCTTCTTCTTAAAGTGCCTCTCCACTACTGGAGGTTGGCGGTCAGCTCGTCAAACTCCTTCTTATTTTTCGCCAAGCGCATCAGCTGTTCTACGCTGGCCACTCCCGTCCATTCTCTAATATTGCGGAGCCACGACTTCCTCCTTCTGCCAGCGCGTCTTTTCCCCTCGACCTTGCCCATCATGATTACTTGAAGAAGTCGGTACCTTTCGTGTCGAAACACATGTCCCAAGTAACTTATCTTCTTCTTTTTAATGTTCAACGTGAGTTCTCGGGATCGTTTGACGCGCCGTAGAACTTTTTCGTTCGTGACTCTATGGACCCAGCTTATCCTCAGCATTCTTCGGTAACACCACATTTCAAAGGCGTCAAGTTTCTTAATGGTTGCCTCCTTCAAGGTCCAAGCCTCGCAACCATACATTACAACTGGCAGTTTGCTTATTATGTGACAAAAGGTATTTTTCCCCTGACCCCTTCATATATATATACGTTTCGATTGCTTTTGAGCAATAGTCAATAAACCAAAGATAATACTTAAATCAATATAATAAAATTACTTAGCAATCAATTCCTTAAAGGTTTTACTTGAAGCGTCGTCGTTTAATTTCAAAAGAGCATTACTTCATCAAGCGACCTCTATCGGTGAATCAATTCACCGTGAAAGGAGTGTAAATTGGATCGTGAGTGTCCATTATGACGTACCGGAGATCATTGAAACCACGGGGTTTCCGGTGCAAAAGCGTTCAGGAATTACCTGCTGGGATTTTGTTATTAATCGGAGCACGGATTTAAAATTATATACAATTTGAAGATGTGAAATTGTTTCTACGTAGGAATTGTTACATTTGATTGCTTGGATTGCAATTCTATTCGAATAAAATAGTTTCCTTTGCTTGTCTTAGTGGTTCATGGATGCGTATAGTTTCAGGTAGATGCAAACATTGAGATATTATCGTTTATATAAATGTGTCTACCAATGGGTTACATTTATTACAGAAAGCCCATAACTGGTGCAAGAATAATGAACGATAATAGCCTAATTTTTAATTGGAACATTGCAAAAAAGTCAAAGTCAAATTTATTTCAATTAGACCACCTAAAATGACACTTTTGAACGTCATATAAAATATAAAGAAGATTATAGTTGCCCAATGCCCCTTCCAAAAGGTAATTTAGGTTTCGTGTGGAGAAGAATGGGCAAGAAACTCCACACTTACTCTTTTAAAATAGTGTCTAAATTAATTATTTGTTTAAGTAATAGATGGCGTTAGGCGTGTGTTAAAACGCGATGGCGTAACAACGTCTTGGTATTATATAGGATTTAAGGTTTATTTATTATAATGAAGTTTTTGAAGTTTCTTTATAGTATAAATTAAGTGTCCCTCTCTTTAAGTAATAAATAATTAGTGAAATTGTGTTGTGTGTGTCATTCCGTGATAGGTTTTTGTTCATGGTGCCGAAACCAGGGATGGACTTTGGACTCGTGAGTTAATGCAAAAGACTTAGAATATTTATTCATTAGTGACAACTGGACTTGTAAAATTTTATAGTAATTAGTATGGACTTAGAATAATTTCAACAAATCTTGAACTAATTTAAAAAAAAAGTGTTGTAAATTAAAATAATTAAAACATTAGTGATTTGAAATAATAGACTTTACGTAATTTTAAATTGAAATAATGGCTTTTAACATAATAAAAAATCAAGAGGATTTACATTCAAGGCTACAAAAGGCGCATTCAAATTATAAGAAAAGTCCAAGAGTGAGAATAACAAAAGCATATGTCCAAACACGTATAAATACTTTAGATGAGTTGCTGAAGGAATTTATGGATAATCATAAGCATTTAATACAAATAGTTGTTCCAGAACAAATAAAGTCGTTTCCGTATTTTGAAGAAGACATTTGTGATTCGTTCCAAGAAATATATACTGAATATATGACAGATTTAAAAGAAAAGTTAGAACAGTTTGAGAGTTCAACATGTAGGGCAAATCAAGCAAAGGCTCATTCTGTAGATGTTATAAAATTACCACGGATACAACTACCCTCATTTTCTGGAAAATATAGTGACTGGCAGACATTTTATGATTTGTTCTGTTCTGTTATTCATAATAATGAAATGTTATCGCCTGCGCAGAAATTGCATTATTTAAAAAGTAGTATAGTAGGAGAACCCTTAAACTTAATAGGAAATTATTCGACTACAGATCTCAACTATGAAGAAGCGTGGAATCAATTAGTAAAAAGATATAACAACAAAAGATATAATAGTAATGCAATTCTTAAGACTTTATTTTCACAGAAATCAATTAGTGAATCATCATCAGCAATTAAACAATTATTAGATACAACAACTTCTTGTTTAAAGGCGTTGGATAATATGGGCATATCTACGGCTTCTTGGGATTCTATTGTAATTTATTTGACAGTCTCGAAAATAGACTTAGAAACACATAAACAGTGGGAAAATCACATAAATAATTTGTCAGATGATTTGCCAACATGGTCGCAATTTGTTGAGTTTCTTGAGGGAAGATTTAGGAGTCTAGAGATGGTTGAGACTTTAAAACAATTACCTAAACCTAGTTTTCAAGTGAAAAAACATGTTCCTAAAACGTTTCACGCGGCAGTTCAAGAGAATAATAAAAAAACGGAATTTAGATGTCCTTTATGCGGAGAAAATCATTATATTAATTTATGTAAGCAATTTAGACTTCATACTGTTCAACAAAGAAGAGATTTTGCTCTGTCGAAAGGACTTTGTTACAATTGCTTACAAACGACTCACGTAGTAAATAAATGTCGACAATCGACATGTTGTAAGAAATGTGGCAGAAGACATAATACTTTGCTGCATATTGAGAGGGAAGGAAGTGACACACACATTAATAATGTATTGGAGGAAGTTCAAAACGGAGAAGAGAATCCGGTGCCAAGTACATCGATTGTAGCAAATTTTGCAAAACGTCAAGGGCACAATCAACAAGTGCTTCTGGCGACAGCTGTCGTCAAGGCGAGGTCCAGGAGTGGAAATAGGAGTATATTGCGGGTTTTGTTAGATCAAGGCTCGCAAGCTTCGTTTATCACAGAAGCGGCTGCTCAATTATTAAATTTAAAAAAATTATCTGTTAATAGTAATGTTTCAGGTCTGGGAGATGGTCAAATGCATGTAAAATATTTAGTTATATTGTATTTAGAATCTCGCCATAATCCAGAATGTTTAATTCGAGTTAATGCTTACGTGTTACGGTCACTCACTGATATGCTGCCTTGTGACAGAATTGATTTACCTGATTGGAAGGAACTTTCTACGTTAGAATTAGCTGATCCAGGTTATACTATACCAGGTAAAATAGATTTATTGGTAGGAGCTGAGGTATACTCAGATATATTGTTAGATGGCCTAGTAAAACAACCCAAAGGAAAACTTATCGCACAAAATACGGCCTTTGGTTGGGTTTTATCGGGAAAAATGTCTGATACTTATTCCACAGCTAACATTACGAGTTTACATTTGCAAGTCGAACAGGAAGATGATTATCTAAAACGTTTTTGGGAGATAGAGGCTGAACCAGATAGGATTCAGAAGAGACTTTCTGTTGAAGAGCAAATGTGTGAAACACTTTATGAGGCTACGACTACTAGAAATGAGAATGGAAGGTTCATTGTTACATTACCATTTAAAAATAAGGATCCAGAATGTCAGTATGGACAATCTATGGATATTGCAATGAAAAGATTGGTGTCGTTAGAAAGAAGATTATCTAATAATTTTTGGTTACGTGAAGAGTATACAAAAGTGATTGAAGAATATTTGACACTTGGCCACATGTCTCGAGTTGCAGAAGATGATGTGGATAACAGTACTGCAGTGTATCTTCCTCACCATGCAGTGGTGAGAGAAGATAAGGAAACCACTAAAGTGCGCGTGGTTTTCAATGCATCTAGTAAGGGTATGAATGATGTTTCGCTAAATGACGATCTTATGGTTGGACCGAAAATCCAGCAAGATTTAAGACATATTTTAATGAGGTGGCGAACTCATCGAATTAGTATTGTTGCTGATTTAGTTAAGATGTATAGACAAGTATTAATTGATTCTGCGCAAACTAATTTTCAGCGGATTTTATGGAGGCCACATCCAGACATGCCTGTGGAACATTATAAGTTACTTACGCTAACTTTTGGAACAGCTTGTGCTCCGTACCTAGCTGTAAAGACTTTACAACGATTGGCAGATGAAGAGAAGAGGAAGTTTCCAGTGGCAGCGTCTATTACAAATACTGATTTTTACGTTGATGATTTGATGACAGGAACTGAGACTATTGATGAAGCTAAAGAAGTATACGATGAAATGAATGCTTTAATGACATCTGGTGGCTTTCAATTGCAAAAATGGACAAGCAATAGTAAGGAGTTATTGCATTACATTGGAAAGCAAAACAATAAAGAGGAGACATCTTTGCCAATTAAAACAGATAATATGATAAAGGTCCTTGGCGTCCAATGGAATAGAGAAACTGATAGTTTTGAATACGTTGTTGCATTACCAGAAATAACATATCCTGTTACCAAAAGACAAGTTTTATCTAATATTGCCCGTTTGTATGACCCTCTAGGTTGGATTTCACCAGTCGTAGTATTAGCAAAGCTTTTGATCCAGCAGATTTGGAAAGCACATCTTGATTGGGACGATCCTTTGTCAAGTGAATTTTGTGAATTGTGGTTTAATTTTAGAAATGATCTTATTCATATTCAGCAATTACAAATTCCCAGATGGTTAGGTTACACCCGCAAAAGTCGAGTTGAATTACATGCATTTTCAGATGCATCTTGTTCAGCTTACTCAGCCGCAGTATACATTCGTGTAATTAGTTCAGATGATAAAATAGAAGTTCGATTAGTATCCGCAAAAACAAAGGTAGCTCCAATTGAGAGGAAAATTTCTATTCCTCGACTAGAACTGTGCGGTGCTGTACTAGCATCAAAATTAATTAACGAAATATCTCAAATTATGAAAATACCTAAAAATGATCTGTTTGGATGGACGGATTCAACAATAGTTTTGGCATGGCTTAAAGGTGGACCAAGTAAATGGATGACTTTCGTTAGTAATCGTGTCTCAGAAATACTTTCTATTATGGAATACTCTCAGTGGGGTCATGTTTCATCTGAAGCAAACCCAGCTGATTGCGCGTCAAGAGGTCTGAGTCCGCTTGAATTACTGTCTCACACTCTATGGTGGGAAGGTCCACAATGGTTAAGAAACACGAATATTCAAATTGAAGATTTAGAAATCGGTGATACAAATGAAGAAGAAAAAATAGTTTCAATGAATATCATAGAAAGGAATGAAAATTTTGAATGGATTAAATTTTCTAATTTAGTAAAAATGTTGAGAGTAATATCATATTGTCGAAGATTTGTAATGAGAAAAGAAGATCGAAAAACCTTACCTAAATTTATAACAGTCACAGAAATCAATAAAACACTAGAAGTCTGCATAAAGCAAGTGCAACAATTTGCATTTGGCGAAGAAATAACAGTTATAGCAAATGGAAAAGAAGTACCTAAAAAGAGCGTGTTACGCACTCTTTGTCCCATTTTAGACAAAAATGGGATTTTAAGGGTAGGCGGTCGAATAAGCATGGCCAACGAAAGCTATGATGCAAGACATCCCATTATTATACCTGCTAAGTCTCACCTTACTAATTTATTAATTTCAGATGCACACGAAAAGACTTTGCATGGCGGTCCTCAAATAATGCTAAACTTTCTTCGTTCAAAGTATTGGATTGTACGAGTTCGAGATCAGGTCAAGAAGTACTATCGGAAATGTATTACCTGTTTAAGATATTCTAAAGCAGCAAGAGTACAGCTTATGGGCCAACTTCCTGATGCACGACTTAAGCCGAGTAAACCATTTTTAGCAACCGGCGTTGATTATGCAGGTCCATATCATATAAAATTTTCTCCAGGACGAGGAGCTAAGACCTACAAGAGTTATATTTGTCTCTTCGTATGTATGGTAACACGAGCTATACATATTGAATTAGTCACCGATTTGACTTCTAAGGCTTTTATTGCAGCTTTTCGAAGATTTATCGCTAGGCGTGGTTATTGTCGAGATCTGTATAGCGACAATGGCACAAATTTTGTTGGTGCCAATAAACAATTGAGAGACATGTTTGATCGGTCTAAATCAAACATACCTGATGAGATTGCAAAATTACTCACATCTGAATTAACAACGTGGCATTTTATTCCACCTCAAGCACCAAATTTTGGAGGCATTTGGGAAGCCGGAGTGCGATCTGTTAAAACACATTTGAACAAGGCAATAGGTGATAATTTAATGACATATGAAGAACTGGTTACTGTTCTATCACAGGTTGAGGCTTGCTTAAATTCAAGACCGATTTCATTGCTTAGTGACGTAGCAGATGACCCTCTCCCATTAACCCCAGGTCATTTTTTGATTGGTGAACCTCTTGTAAATATTGTTGATGACACATCAGTTATTAATTTTAATGAAAATCCTAAAGAAAGATGGAATGTCATGCAGAAAATTGTTGTAAAATTTTGGAAAAAATGGTCTAAAGAATATTTGTTAACTTTAAGTCAAAGATATAAGTGGAATTCGAACCTTGAAGACCCTTGTATAAATGATATTTGTATTGTTAGGGAAGAAAACTTGCCACCGTGTAAATGGTTATTAGGTAAAATTGTAGAAAAACATACTGGTCCTGATAATATCACTAGAGTGATAACCATAAAATGTAAGAATGGCCTTATAAAGAGACCTTTAAGTAAAATAAGTATACTTCAGAAATAGATTTTAGTTTTTTTTTTTGTTACATCATGGTGGGCGGCAAGTTTGATTCAATTACGAATGTTATAATAATTCTTTCTTTTCATTGTTGTAGATTTTAGATTTATTATTAACGTATTTACCTAGTATAATATTCGAATTCTTTAACTTGTTTTTTCTTGATGAACTTTATGTTATGTTTAACTGAACATGTTATTTTTTTTGTTTGTTATGAAAGTAATTCTATCAAAATTTTGTGCAACTCTAATGTTGAAAGGACTCGTCCTTGGTGGGCGGAATGTCTAAATTAATTATTTGTTTAAGTAATAGATGGCGTTAGGCGTGTGTTAAAACGCGATGGCGTAACAACGTCTTGGTATTATATAGGATTTAAGGTTTATTTATTATAATGAAGTTTTTGAAGTTTCTTTATAGTATAAATTAAGTGTCCCTCTCTTTAAGTAATAAATAATTAGTGAAATTGTGTTGTGTGTGTCATTCCGTGATAGGTTTTTGTTCAAATAGGTTTACAATATTTTGTTTACATTAGTTAAATAATTATGTGTTTAAAAATTTCATATATTTCAAATATTTTAATTAATATTGCATGAACGGGTAACACATTCAGAACCAATTCAAACAGTGGCTTTTAAAGTACGTATATATTAAAATACTTGAGATACTTAAACTATACTCGTAAATTTTTGGGATTCAATCCGTAGATTGGGAATGTTTTAAAATAAAATTAAAAATATTTATATATTTTTGTAATTGTACGAGAATATTAATTAATACCAGAGTTACTTTTTTCCTTTGTCACTAAAACACGGTAAATACATTATTGTCATATAACATAATTGGGTTATATAATCTCGTCAGAATTCTACAGACGTCGAGAAAGTGACATGAAACCTTATAAATAATGTTACTTGAGTAATATTACATCTAATTTTATTATTCCCTTCTGACCAAAGGGCCGAGTAATGTAAGTGACTGACATGTACTTGAATATATATTTATTTGTTGGTCCAGCTTACGGGAGTTACTTATATACATACCTAAACTAAACTATTTTTTGTTCCTGTTTAGTTTTTTTTTCTTAATAACTGTATGTAATATGTATTTTTGCACTTGCACTACATTTTTTCTTTTCTCACAGTGGTTGCCTGGAAGAGATCGCTCGAAAGCGATAAGGCCGCCAGTTACCTTTTCATTCAATTATGTTCAATTTTTATATTGTAATGCAACGAAGTGTTAATAAATAAAATATTCCTTACAATAGCGTAAAATTATATAAAGATACACATGTATTATAAAAAATAAATTCTGTCTAACTTAAAAAGAAACGGGATCAAAAATAATATTATATTATAAGCAAGCTAACACAGACACAGCGCACGCTTATAACAACTCTCAGCCACACCCAATTGCATACTAACACTTAAGGTCTTATACGAATTTTGTTTGATTATATGTAACACTAAAACTACTTTTTCTTGCAACATGTACCATATGATAATTGTATTCTAGTTGCCCTTTTGTCACCACTACACATATCCACAACTCTGAAATGAATAATGTTGTATTATTTAATTTATTTTATTGTTTAAATTATAATCTCATGAACGAATGCTACACATAATATATTATGACTTAAGAAGTCAAGAACGCAAAAAATATTTTACGTTTAATCAGATTTTTAAGTCCTGTTAGACCGTTTCATATACAAAGATAGTAAAGTTAATATTTTGTCACAGATATAGGCAGACAAGATGTAACTAGACGGTATCTAGAGTAGAGTCATAAAGTTCCCAGTGTAATTAGGGTCGGCTCTGGCCTGAATACCAAAGTATTCATATGAAAACTTTGTCATTTTTGTGTATGGAAAACGTAATAAACGTTTGTTCATAAACAAAAATCATAAATTAGCACTATTCTCGTTACTTCATAAATTTTTGTACCTTACGCCGTGTTAATTACATAATAATATTAGTTTTAGGAACTAGCTTATAAGACAGAATTTATATTACACTAGAGCTAGCTGATCCGGCAAACGTCGTTTTGTCATGTATATCATTTATAATAAAAAATAGGGGTTGATCGTAGAGGGGTGAAAATTAGGAGTTGTATGTATTTTTGAATGCTGTATCATAAAAAAAATTAAATTAAAAATTTAATGTAAAAATTAAAAAAAAATTGGGGTGGACTACCCTTAACATCTAGGGGGATGAAAAATAGATGTTGTCCGATTCTCAGTTATACCCAGTATGCACACAAAATTTCATGAGAATCGGTCAAGCCGTTTCGGAGGAGTTCAACCACAAACACCGCGACACGAGAATTTTATATATTAGATTGATGATTTTTTAAGGAGGTGATCAATATCTTGTGTCGAGCTTTTTTGTTACGAACTCTAAGATATCCGATCTATAATGAGGGTTAAAAAGGAGTGTTACGTATTTGTAAAAAATCAGTTATTCCTAAACTATTCTTACGCCTCAGTTCTGAAATGGTTTCATTCAATCGTAGCTCCTTTGGCAAAGAAAATATACTCTTACTAGATGACCCCGCAATCGTTGTTTTGCTAAGTATATTATTTATAGGAAACATTATTTTAGTTCAATAAAAATAACTATCTACTATACTAAAAAATAGGGGTTGATCGTAGAGGGGTAAAAATTTAGGCTTGTAATAATATAATGTCACGTAATAAATTTTTTTTTAGGTGTGGACACCCCTTATCACTTAGGGGTTTGAAAGATAGATAGTGGCCGATTCTCAGACTTACTGAATATGCAAATAACACATAAGAATCGGTCAAGCCGTTTCGGAGGAGTATCGGAACGAACAGTGTGACACGAGAATTTTATATATTAGATTAGGCCAACACTACACCAGCCTATATAACAGAATCTAAAAGGCGTTTTAAATTATTTTTATCGGCATTTAAATATATATTTTTTCAAAATGGCGGCTTTATTTGTAATCTCTCTCTTCAGTGTTCGCTAAAATTAATGTCTCGCCTTATTATTTTGACGTCTCGTGCATAGTTAATACTGTGGGCTGATGTTTTGGTCGTCTTTAGAGCTTAATTGATGGCAGTAATTTGAGACTGAGATTGAAGAGCGAACGACAAAAGGAGCTTTTGGGGCGACTTGGATGACAGAACCGCAAAATACAAAGATATTGTGTGTAGAATTTCATTTTACAGTAGTGGTATTTAATGACGATATTATGTTTTTCGTGTTTGCAGAGTGATAAGTTTTATTAGAGAAACTGTCACCCACGGACTCGGGTTAGAAGACGAGTACCTAAATAGTCAGCCGTTTCAGAATTCCTACTCACTTTGTTAATAATATTATAATTATAGCTTTGAATAAATTAAATTCATTAGTCAAACGTCAAAAATCATTTATTCGTGTAGGTAACACAATGTACACTTATGAACGTCAAAAAAAGAAATATACCTTAAATGCTTCTAATTTTACATTTACTTTACTCAAATGAAGGGGGTATAACGGAAGAGAAGAACTGGTAATAAACTCTCCGCCACTCAATATTATAAAACACTAAAATAAATTGATAATTAGAATCATAAACAAAGCTGTAGGTAATAATAATTAAATAAATAAAACACTAAAATAAATTTAATGCTGGAATGCTTCCTCGCTGTATTGCGATACTTATTTGTTGAGCTCGGAAAATAACAGTCATAATGTTACTGTTTTGAAAGAAACGTCTTCATATTTACGGGTAGACTGAATTTGAGGAGTCCAATATATTGGCCATATAGGCTTTGAAATCACTTTGATCACCTTATAAATAGGCAACGCCGGAGGCTTTTAAACAAATAAGCTTTTTTCTTTAGCTATTCAAGTCATATATGTTTAAGTTTTCAAACTGTTATTTATATCAACTAGTGTTTATAGAAAGATACAGTGGGGTGATTTTTTGTTAGATTTAATTATATTTATACTAGCAGAGCCGGCTAAGTGTTGCTGTGGCTAAGGCTTTTGTTATATAACATAGTAGTAAACGATTAAAGGGAAACGGTGCCACCATGCTTTTTTGGTGGTTATGCCATTAAATTGTAGCTTATGTGAAAGGTTGGTACATTCAACACAGCGCCATCTGTTAGAATTGTGACTGTTAAATAATAAACAAATAATATGCAATAAAATAATATTGCTGGTATAAATTAAGATGTAAGTCCTATCCTATCTTTTAAGTTGGATCAAACTACACACGGTGTGCAAATTTGATTGATATCGGTTCGGTAGTTTAGGAGTCCATAGCGGACAAACAACGTGACATGTAATTTATATATATTATAAGATTAAATAATCAATTGCTTGGATATAAATAAGATGACATACAAATCCTGTATGATAATAGATAAATTTAATAGATTATGCTGACTTTATTCACCAAATAAAAAATTATCTTGATAATAAAATGTTTTGCATTTGTATACAAAACCAACCGTTAACATTCGAGTCCGTGATTTAAATTAAAATATTATTTATTTCCCAAACAGCTCGGAAAATTTAAGACAAAAGCCTTAGATCGTGAAATACGTGAGTGCCTCAAAGGTACCCTGTACTTACATAAGCCGACGGTGTCAGGAATTTTAATAAAATGCCCGGGCGAGGCGAAACCTCCTCTTTGCATTTAATATTTCCTTGATTGACGACTTGGTATATACAGAATGTCTTTGTATTTTTCGAATTATTCTGACACCGGAAGCAGTGAAGACCATGACTCGTTTTAACTTATTACTTTATATTTAATGTGTCACAAGATACCTGAGGTCGGTAGGTTTGATCCCGGGAGCGAACTTTGTCTACTACTTTTGTCAAATAAAGTTTACCGAAAAACGGTCTGAGCCTAAGTGTGGCGCTATTGAGTCATGATCAGAACTTGTAGTTATGTGGTTTGTTTTAGAGAAAGCGTATTTTATAGTTGATAATATATTGGAATTCATTCAACATTATATTGTGCTCAACATACCCTACGATGTGCGAACTTCAGGATGGCGGATTTCCTATTTGAAAAGCTAGGTTCAAAACTCAGGTCTAGAAAAATAATCACAATACGACAAAGGTGAAAATTCCTTGTTGCAAATAATTTATGGAAATTATGTCGAAACTATATCTTTCATTAACTTAATTCTAACTCAGTCAATATACACTCTATTAACAAAGGAACTCCCTTCTCTCTTCAAGTTGTAACAATTAAGTACTTTTATTAATTCGACGTAATTTCACATTTGTTTCTAAAAAGGGACTCCTTAATATTTCCATAAAGTCAAGAATTCATCTCCATATTTTCTAAATTCAAACTTCAAATTATTGGTAAAACATCCCGCTGAGTTTCGTTAGGAATTGCGCCAAAATTATACGGAGACATCAAAGAGGATTATTCAAAGTCTGACAACGATAATCCTTTGAAAACACTGCTTCTTTCCCTCTCATTCAATTTCCATGTTTTTCACTTCATCGCCTTCAGAGAACATGTTAGCTCGGTTGGTAATTAGAATTAACGCTTTGGAGTTTGTTTTTGCTTATAATTAATTTGATAGGATTCTGCGATACAATTTGTCGCGCTATGATCTGTAAACATCATAACTAGTATTGTCATGACGCATGAAAAAAAATTAAATTTATAAAAAAAAATATTAATATACTAACCTAACCTAACCGAACAATATTATAATAGTTTTTTGGATAGCTCCGGCGCTGCCGCAGGTCCTCCGCCCTTGCGCACAGGCCTTTTATTCAAGCCTAATGCAGGGGCTGTTCTTCCTCCGCGCCTCCGATTTTTTATATACATTCTAGGGGTAAGGCAGACAAGACCACGTGGATAGTGGGGTGCTCTGATTCGGTTTTGGGTATGTTTTGAATTTTTTTTGTCAAAAAAGGTCATGCGCCATCATAACAACACTAGTTATGGTGCTGAGAACTCATGACAAAGTCATAAAAGAAAATCAGCCTCAAAATCGCTGGTGCCGCGATACGGAATATTTACCCAATTTTTTATTGAATACTCTGCGAAGATCCATAGATAAGCACTACTACTTGATAATGTTAGTCGATTTTTTAATTATTAATGATTAGTATGAAATCAAATGTCAAAACTAAAATACAATTTAAATTTAACATTCGCAAATTTAATGATTTTACTTGCTAAGTTGCATACGTTTCCCTTCTGAATTTTTCTGTTAACTTAGTATATAACATAAATAAATTTTCATGAAAATATTATTTTATGTTTAAAACCAAACGGACTGTTCTAGCTGTTGTTTATAATGTTTAGTGCCAGTGTTAAGTGGGCACTAAGACATATTGTCCATGGGTGCACAAGGTTCTACCCTACCTAACCTACGACCTTAGGGATTAGAGTCACACTGAAGCTACTAGGCCAATACGGCTGATATTAAGCCTGTGAATAAATATAAATTAAGAATTAGGTATAAACTCGACTTATGGTCCTTCAAGAAAAGAGCGGGATTCTTAAAAGGCCGGGAACGCACTCGCGAGTCCTCAGGCATTGAGAGTGGGCGGCGGTATCACTTAACATTAGATGAGCCTCATGCCCGTTTGCCCCTGTTCTTTAAGAACATATTAAAAATTTAATATGTTACTTGAAATCGATAAGGCCGCCTGGTTTGTGTTACAAACATAATAGGTTGGGGAAAAAGTTTCTTCGCATTTTTTAAGAAAATTCAAAACATTTTTTAAAATAGTTTATTTACATTTAACTAAAGTATGTAGGTACCATTTTGTTCGATATTTTTTTGCCATCATTTAGGTAGGGACATGATCCCATTGCTACAGAAATTTTGGGACTTCTGATCAAAATACCGCGACAATTGGTTTTGGCAGTCCTCTCGTGATGTTAACCTGAAACTGCCTAAAGAATTCTGAAGAGACTGAAACAGGTGGAAATCTGAAGGTGCAAGGTCAGGACTATACGTCGGATGCATTATCACCTCCTAGCCAAGCTCTCTTAGTTTTTGCTGAGAGGCTAAAGATGTGTGAGGTCTAGCGTTATCATGATGAAAAACCACACCCCTTCTGGTGATTAATTCCGGCCGCTTTCTCTCAACTTCTTGCTTTAATCTCATCAGTTGTTCGCAGTAGAGTTCAAAATCGATGGTACTGTCTGGTGGTAACAGCTCATAATGAATAATGCCCTTCCAATCCCACCACACACACAGCATCACCCTGTTGCGAGTTATCCCGGGTTTCGCCACAGTCTGGGAAGCCTGACCGACCTTTGACCACGACCTTTTTCGCACGTTCTTGTCATACGTGATCCACTTTTCATCATCAGTTATCAGCTTCTTCAAAAATGGTTCGGTTCCATTAAGTCGTAATAAAGAATCAAAAATGAGTACACGGTTCATTAGGTTTCTTACAGTGAGCTCGTGAGGTACCCAAATATTGAGCTTTTTTGTGTACCCAGTTTTTTCCAAATGCACCAAAACTTTTTTGTGGTCAATTCCCCGTTCTTCAGCTACGTCTTAACTACTGATATGCCGATCTTGCTCCACTTTTTCAAACATGGCATCCATTTTATCCGTTACAGGGCGACCAGAGCGACTTGGATCTTTGACATCAAAATTTCCGGATTGAAAACGCTTAAACCAAATTTGTGCTACTGTCACAGACACTGTGCTAGGGCCATATTAACATCACAAATTTCTTTCGCGGCTTGTGTTGTATTTCGACCTTTTTTGGAGGAAAATTATAAATGTATCGAATTTTTTCATTCGGTTCACTCATCTTGACGGTACGAAAAATAAATAAAAAACAAACATTATCCTAATTTGATTTTGGAATTATCTTCTTTAATATCTCAACATTCCTTGATAACAAAACCAGCCAGATCCATATAGTATAGCCAAAGAGATTTTATTACAAGTTCATACATACTATAATGCGAAAAGACTTTTTCCCCAACCCAATATTAAAATACAAATCTTTTAACTTTATAATATAAGGTATAAGTAGGTAGTTTAGTGTAGTCCTTGATTGCACTAAACTACCTACTTATTTCAGTGATTTATATCGCATGATAAACACTCTTGTAACCGTAATCTGCTTAACACAATATCGGGCTTTGATCAAATATTTATTATTTATTGAGTACAATCGATTTGAAATTTCCTAAATTGCAACTTGCACTGTTCTAACCAGAACGCAATTAGAAGGTGCTATTGAAGCTATTTGAAGTATTCGAGGACTAGGAATTAGGCTGGTGTAACGTTCCTCATCGATAATTGCAAAATTCAGAACTAGAGACGCAACACAATATATTGACTAAGTAATTATGTGGACTTTAAAGATAACTGTATGAAAAGGACCAATTGAAAGAAAGAGAATAGGGCGCCCCAAAAAAAGGTGGATAGAAGAAATAAAAGCGGTAGCAGGAAGAGAATGGAGGAAGAAAGCCATAGACAGAGTCGGTGAAATAGTTACGATCGACGATACTGAAGGTAGCTAGGATATAGGATATATAGGATGACAAGATAAAAATAATGTAAAAAAATCTAATCTGTATATTTTTTTCCATGATTGGTAATTAAACGGGCTTTATTATTATTATTATAATTATTCATAGTACATAAGCACTCTTTATCACAATATAATTCTCATGCACCGACTATTATAAGAGCAGGAGGGCAACTTCAAGTGCTGTGGTATCGGAATTATGGAATAGATTAAAAACAATTGAAGGGGCACCAGCACTTGTTTCACTAAACTAGTAAAACTAGAAACTAAAAAAACTAGATTTTTCACATTAATGAAATTAAGGAAAACCAAAGCTACAACACTGGTACATAATCGTCAAATGGCCTTCGTGGCAAATGGCAAAAATTCATCTAACTATCCCGTATCTGTTCATATGTGCTTTTCATAGTAAAATAACAACAGTCAATGAAAATATCAGTCGAGCTGAAACTAACATGTTGTACATGTAACATGTAATGTTAAGAAATAAGTTCATGTAAGAAAACAGAAGCAACTTATACTAAAGTACTTGCAACACACAAATATTCCATGACATTGGTTGCCTTAGCAAAGAGGCACAAAATTTGCATGGTCACAGATAATTGTTACCCAGTTTTAATTTAGGGAAATTCTTAATCGAGTTGGAATGTCGAAAAACTCACGACAATAGGGTTGCGAATTGCACACTTTTAAATAACACTGCGTAACAAATATGCATTTAAAGTAATTAAGAGATTAATTTCTTAGTCTAAGAGAATCCTTGTTCCCTTTATTTGGGTTCAAATCTCGCGATCATTAACAGCGTGAGTAGTAATAAACAAATAATACGCGCACACGAGATATAATTCATTATATAATAACGATAGACTAAGAGCCAGATACAAATATTTTTAACATTTCATATTGTTTTTTTAGACTTTTTGATTATTGTTTCATAAAAATAGAACTGCATATAAAATCAGTTTATATTAAAGTTATATATACCAGATGCAACTTGATTAAAATCTGTGATTTCAAAACACAAATCAGATTTTTCAGTCAAAGTCAATAAAATGTTAAAAATATACACACTTTAATCAGTCATTAACGACGTCAAGATGGGTCAGATGATGATTGAAAGGTATTTATTGTCAATTCACGTTTCACTTCTTCTAATTCTAACTTCTAATTAATTTGCGATATTAGTTTGAAAATAAGTGTTGTTTGATGATTTTCTATTTTAAAAGAGTACCGAGAGATTTTTACGCCGGCTTTATCTCTCCTACACCTTCTGTCTTTTTTGCCGATGAGGGATGCCTACAGATTCAAATTTAATGACGTAGAATAAGTGATGCCCGTATCTTATATTCCATAATAAACATATTTTTTTATTTTAACAGCAAAAATGATATCAGAATCTTGGAAACGTTACTGCTTCTGTAGTAGTATATTAAGTGTGTGCTACTTATTCCACTGATGTAAGAAGCGGAATGATGCCTTCACTATCATTGTAAATGCTTTTAAAATGCAATTTAATACAAAGAGAATTTGGTCAAATTTTTTATTTGTAACAATTTTGACAGGCGACGTGCTAATCAACTAAGAAAAGCATTCTTAGTAACGTACATTACCTATTAATCATTAATAATATCTTTAAACAAATGGCCAGTTTCACCTTCATAAACTTCGAAGCATATGCTTATAAAAATATTTTGAGGAAACGTGACGTCTAAAACCCGTTCCCCACGTGACCAATAACTACAATAACGAGGTACAAAACCAGCAGCTCTTAGGCTAGAACGTGTTTTGCGGGTCGCCTCTCAAGGGAGTCGTCGAGCAAAAAGCATTATGTGTGAAGGGGTTAGTTGTTGAAACAAGCCTTATTATGAGATAAGAGCTAATATTGAATGAGAAATGCTCTATAATGTTTCAATTAAGCGAGGGTTGTGGTTGATTTTATTACGTAAAATGTATGAATTAATGTTAAGACTTGATACTATACTATCTCCAATGTCTCTGATGTATTTAAAATTTGGGTGAGGACAAAAATAAGACATTAATATTTTTTCTAAGGTTTTCAGAGCATCTGGTAAGAACAAAAAGCTGCCATCGTGATACTACTATATTATGGCGGCGTCCATGCGTCGGGTTGTCTCTCTCCCTAAAATACGGCGAGGGGGCCGATGGCTGGCCATGCGTCATACTCGTGTATGTGGTGATGTTAGTTGTCACGCAAATACATATTACATAGTCGAACTATGTAATATGTATTTGCGTGTTGTTCCCACGAGAATGTAAGTGCGTGCTTCTATTTCACCATCCCTCCTGCTGATAGAGGATAAATCTTTGTGTTTAATTTATTTTATTATTATTTATTACTTAAGTGGAACATGGTGTAATGGTTGCACCTCCTTATAAACGTAGTATAAAACAAAAAACTTGGCGATTAAAAAGTGGCGGAGAGTTTATTGCCAGTTCTTCTCTTCCGTTCTATGCCCTTGATTTGAGAACTGGCAGTAAATGTAAAATTAGAAGCATTTGGTGTATATTTTTTGAAGTTTGACGTTCAATGTACACTACATTGTGTTACCTACATGAATAAATGATTTTTGACTTTTGACTACGATCATATTGGACGCATGTACTATCGCAGTATAGTCTGTAATAAAGAGTGGACTTGTGTCTCTGCGCACTCATTTGTTGTCATCTACTATGTCATAGCCAGTCTAAAGCTTAGCCGTCGCAGCCGAATCGGCCTGAAGAATATTACAATGTAACGTAAGTGTATGTAACTGGTGAACTTATATTTAGATCAATAAGATTTCTCAAATTTAATGCCTGTTGAACAATCATGTTTGACACAAACTTAAGTTTTCTTTAAATGTCAATTGACATTTCAGCACTTCATAGCCATTAATTGACATACAACTCATGCCAAGATGTATGTTGAATTGTTAAAGCAATTTATGTAACAGAGCACTCCAGTGATCCATGAAAGTGGGTAGTCTAGGGAAATCTAGACGCACCGCCTCGGGTGACTTCAGACAAACAGATATACATATGTAATAGCTTCAATACGTAGTACGGTAAAAACGGTATTGAATGTTTAATATTACAATTATTAAACCTTCCAAATTATTTATTTAAATTAGAAAAGGAGCTGCTATGCAGATGAAGAAATACGTGTACAGATTAACATTACTGTTACAGGCATTATTCACAATTAATGTTAAATATCAAAATCGAATGATGTTTACTGATGATATCAATTCAACACAAAAATATTCTTGCATTAAGAATTTTTGATTTATCTCAGTTTATTGATGTCTTTTGTCTTTTTAGAAATAAAAAATTGTTACTTGTTAGTCATATAGATTAATTTAGAAATGTATGTATCATAGCAGACTGTAGTATGAGTGGCTGGACCCGTTTCGATAATTATGTATTAAGGTATCACAAATAAGTGATGATCAAGATAATTTTCTTTCTAGGCACTGCTCCGGTTTCCTCAAAAAGTTTTACTTCTTCGTATGTGTATCTCAATGTGAGATGAGATAAAATTTATCCATAGCCGAGCTTTAGTCTTTAACTACTGCTTTAGTAATTCGTAATGGTTAGACAGATTTGCCTGTTTATGATCTTGAAATATTTTTGTGGAAGTTTAGGGAAGGATTAAACGGAAACATAAATAATAAGTAAAGGAAATTATTAAAAAAAAACAATTGAATTTTTCAATAAAAACTTAGCGGGGAAATATTTGTCTTTTTAGAAATAAGAAATTGTCATTTGGTTGTCATATATTTATAGAATTATATATATAGCCTTCGGAAACTTCATACTTCAGTGTTTCATATCTGTATTATGAGGCCTGACCAAAGAGCTGTTTTAACAATTTTATATAAGATTTTTACACAAATATACGAAGTTCACCGGGTCATCTATATTATTTTTTTTTTTTCTGCGGTTATTTGCAATCAGCCCCAAGGCTATGAGCAATGGGTCATCTATATAAATATATAAATAAAATTAAATACAATTTATTGCCACATGAAACGTAAGAAGCTGAATACACTGCGTGACAAAATAATAACACTATAATTTTATAAATAAATAATGTAAAAACTTCTTTAAAACATATCAAATGTGAGAGTTATAAATACCTGACTACTTTAAATACACAGTATAACGTTTTCTCAAATGAAAAATGTCCCGACAAACTTGTGTATGAATAAGTGTCGCTCCACGCTGCACTTATAAGCAACTTGTTCGCACATTCCCAACATGTCGCACGTTTCTTCAGTATTACTTGAAAACATTTTTCATTAACTTGTCATATTTTATCACGACAGGAATTTCTTGTATATATTATTACTAAATAGTTGTAAAAACTTAGATAAGGTGTGTTAAATGCTAGCGTATCATGTTAATTGCTAAGTTTTGTAAATAATCACATTATGCTTTTCATGATAAACTCAACAAAATCAGTTTATTGACGTTTGTATAAAATGCAGAACTGGTTAAATTTTCCGAATTATAATTAATATTATGAAAGTCTAAGACTTAATATTCAACTGAAGCACTACTTCAAGAAAAGAGCGTACCAATTTAAAAAGCCAACAATGCACTCGCGAACCTTTAGCACACTCGGTGAGCTTATTGCCTGTTTGTGACAAAAAACTACAGTCATTATTTTCTACAATTAATTTAATAAATATAGCATAAAGAAACGCTTTATTTAATTTTCCAACATTTTCAAATAAGTAAGCTACAACTTGACCCTAAGACCATAACTACATGACTTTTGTACACCGTTCTCATTTAGATTAATATCTGACCTCAGACAAGCAGACAGTGCCTAAATTTAATTTTAATTTAAAAAAAATACCAATAATAAGGAAACCGATTTTATCTAAAATTGCAAATTATTTACTAATGTAAAGATTTATTTCGAGCGGTGTTGGCCTAGTGGCTTCAGCGTGCGACTCTCATACCTGAGGTCGTAGGTTCAATCCCCGGCTGTGGACTAATGACTTTCTTTCTATGTGCGAATTTAACATTTGCTCGAACGGTGAAGGAAAACATCGTGAGGAAACCGACATGTCTTAGAGCCAAAAAATCGACGGCGTGTGTCAGACACTGGAGGCTGATCACCTACTTGCCTATTAGATTCAAAATTACCATGAAACAGATTCAGAAATCTAAGGCCAAGACCTAAAGAGGTTGTAGCGCCACTGATTTTATTTTTTTAAAGATTTATTTCAGTATTAAAACTACGCATTCCCCGTCTAGTAATAAAATATGCAGTGTTTTTCCATGATTGCCACATATAAATATACGGCAGGAAACGTCCGCTTGAATATCACGATTTATGGCTAAAACTCTATTTCGCGTAAAACGCGTCACGAATTCACATCATTTGCAGTCAGGTCGCGTACGTACTTACTAATGTTGGCTTTTTCGTAAGTAACGGTTGCATTTATAAATATTTATAAGCAATACGTTAGTGTTGAACAGTATAGGCCTACAACCCTTGCTTGCAAACCCTTAAATTTCCATATAAAATCAATGGTGCTACAACCTTTTAAGGTCTGGGCCTCAGATTTCTGTATCTGTTTCATGATCGTTAGTTAATCTAATAGGCAAGTAGGTGATCAGCCGTCGACTTTTTGGGTCCGAGGCAAGCCGGTTTCATCACGATGTTTTCCTTCACTGTTCGAGCGAATGTAAATGCGCACATAGAAAGAAAGTCCATTGGTACACAGCCGGGTATCGAACCTACAACCTCAGAGATGAGAGTCGCACGCTGAAGCCACTAGGCCAACACTGCTCATTTCCTTACATTACCTTTCCATATATGTTTCGTTATATTTTTCTGATAGGCAAATATGTGATCAGCCTTCTTCGACATACACCGTCGATTTATTGGGTCTTGCACGATGTTTTTCGTACGAGCGAGTGTTTAATGAGCACATACACAGAAAGGCTATTGTTGGTCTGCTGTTCAAACCTACGACCTCAGGGAGATGATACTCGCACGCAGTCTGTAAGGGAGCTATTATATATTATTCCTGCTCTATAATACAACGTAATTTTTGGAAGGAGCATGTACATCTTGAGTCAGGGTAAGAATTATTATAGTCGAGATTTGGTACAACATATGATTCCCGAATGTCTAAATTGAATATGCTTTTTAAATACGGGAGTCAAAACTCAAAACTTAAAGCTTTCAGATTACGCGCTGAGATCCCGGCAGCAGCGTGACTTTAAAACCAGACACAAAATTTGATGTGTCGGACGTGAGTATTGTAATTATAAAGAAAATTTCGTATGTTATGTTTTCATTTCAAAAAGGTCTTTCGAAGTATAAAATAATATTAGCGTTAATAACGAAAAATATGGGTCCGTTGGGGCGGAGGGGCGAAACGGCGCCGAGAAAGCTTTTAAGTGACCCTCGCGAGATGACCGCCTCCATTACCGACTATAATTACTACGCCATTAAGTGACGACCTCCTAAATTATTGGGTTCTTATAAATGTTTATAACCAATTTATTTTAGATACGCGTTTAAAAATGATATTGCTTCAAATTCTAATTAAAACATTATAAAACCGATAGTTTATTTATAGAACAGGGGGCAAACGGGCATGCTCACCTGATGTTAATTGATACCACCGCCCATGGACACTCAATGCCAGAGGGCTCGCGAGTGTGTTGCCGGCCTTTTAAGAAAAGAGCGTTTCATTTTATAACTCTAAATAATCCGTTCAATTACTAAACCAATAAAGGAAAACTTATTTCGGATTTCAATAAAAAACTGTATTTGAAACATATTAGAAAGTACCTCAAGCCTCTTTAAATTTACTTGTATGTTAATTTGTAGACATTCGAAATACATAAACGGAACAACCGCGTACAAACCGTAATCGTTATTTAAATATAATAAAAACAACGTACACTACAATGGTACAGCAGTACAAGTGTCAACACACAGACCTTTCCAGTGAACAAACAAACGCGGACATTGGTATTTGTTGTCTGTAAAAATCCAGCGGGCGATGTTTTGCAAACGAGAGCAGTAAATTCAGTGCTTTAATTCGAGCGAATCGCAGGGGACGAGGCCATTTTTCAAAAACAATCACATATAAAACAATGAGGCGTGTCGACGCAAGCCGGACAAATGGATGCTTAAACGACAAAAATGCAGAACGATTTCCAATGCAATGTACTAATCTAATATATAAAATTCTCGTGTCGCGGTGTTTGTGGTTAAACTCCTCCGAAACGGCTTGACCGATTCTCATGAAATTTTGTGTGCATATTGGGTATGTCTGAGAATCGGACATCTATTTTTCATCCCCCTAAATGTTAAAAGTCCACCCCTAAATATTTTTTTTTATTTTTAGATATATTTTTCTGTTTTTATTTTTTTATGATACAGCATTAAAAAATACACACAACCCCTAACTTTCACCCCTCTACGATCAACCCCTATTTTTTTATTATAAACGGCAATATATAACATGGCAAAACGACGTTTGCCCGGTCAGCTAGTAATAAAATAATGTTCTTGCGATGGATAAACTAGGTTTTTAGGATTAAAACTTCAGCCCACCAAATTAACTCCAAATTGTTACCCGAATTCTTAGAAGTCACCGTTTAGACGGGCCGGTAAAAAAATATTCAAATCAGCAGACCTTGGATTAAAACTCAAATTTGGACTATAAAAACAAATCACCTCCCTAATGGTAATGTATATGTATACGCGGTAATGAAGCTTTATATATACATATAGTTTCCTTTTCAAAACGATTACCATGTTAGGATTAAAGTCAGAAAACAAGTGAACAAAAACAAAAAGATCAACCATTCAAAAGTAATCGCAAACAGCTAAACAGATACTGAACTGTGATCCTCACAAAACAGATAACAGTCGCAAAAAACAACAAACAAAGTATAGAACGAGGAAGTGCGGTGATGCGCGTCACGATCCGTGTAACAACGAGCGGCTGATTGCCCCTGAAAGGGTGAAGCAAAACAAAAATGAAAAAAACAGGCTGAACATTGCTGATTAAAACACGAGCTACGGTACAAAGCGATTATCGGACCGAACACTGCCATCTATTACTTTATTCCCCGTCCTCCCCTCAGCTACTGTGCCGAGAGGAGGACGGGGATTGTTGCTAGCATCGATGGATTACTCACTTTGTTATTGTAAATCTTTTGTCCACTATCAAAGCAGAGACGGGAATATCAAAAGACTGTTATTTCAGGTACAAAAGACCTAGATAACGCCTTTAGAAGCTCCGAGCTTTAGTATAAGATTTTATATTGCGAATGAAAATAAATAACTCGAACGAGTGACCCTTTTATATGAGATGTGATAAAAATCTGTACGTAGCGAACTGGATTATCTACCCGTCGTTTTTAGGTCTCTAGACACATAAATATCTACCTTTATAATTGTGCGTAAAGATAAAATCTGTCTGGAGAGACTGGTTAAAATATATAGAGAAAATATAGGGGTAAAAAAGGGGTCGATATAGAACGTAAAAAAATAATTTGGTATATAAAAAAACATGTTCGTTTTCATTGTTTCTTGATAATATTAAATTTTCTAGTCTTCAGCTGAAGTATTTCAAGACTTTTGGTATTTATTTATTCAAGCTTAAGACACAGAAATATAAATAAAAAAACTTAATTTACGCGAAAATTACGGAGTAAAAATTATAAATTTTTAATCTATTACTAGAAGTATTTAAATAGAAATCCGATAATCGAATTATAATATTAAATTTCCTAGTCTTTAGCTGAAATATTTCAAGACTTTTGCTATTTATTTATTCAAGCTTAAGATAAGAAATATAAATATAAAACTTAACTTACGCGAAAATTACGGAGTAAAAATTATAAATTTTTAATCTATTACTAGAAGTATTTAAATAGAAATTCAATAATCGAATTATAATATTAAATTTTCTAGTCTTCAGCTGAAATATTTCAAGACTTTTGGTATTTATTTATTCAAGCTTAATATATAATATAAAAAACTAAATTTACGCGAAAATTACAGTGAAAAAATTTTAAATCAAAATTTTCCGTCATATTAAAAGAGATCATACAATCTATTTAATTTAAAACAAAAGTTAATTAATTAGATTTGAACCCAGAACGTAAGGATATACAGTTGTGTGAAATTGGACATTTTCCACAATATCATTAGACCAGCCAAACAGTCCCTATCTTATAATTACAGCAAACATTTTAACAAGAGTTTTGTTTTTCTTCATTAGTTTGTTGGTACAATTTGATTATAAGTTACGACGGTAAATTGTTTAGTGAATTAAGTAATTTTATAAGTTTGTACACAGGTTAAAGGTTGGTAGACTCAGTTAACTCTCATTAGGTGCGTTGTGTGTAAAGTCCTGGCTAACTAAACCAGACTAGCTCCTTCCAGAAGCACAAAAGTCTGCTGGGCAATTCACCAGCTTCACGGAGCGACCTCACTGCTTCGAGGTTTTCTGTACGTTGGTTAGCCACAGCCACGTATTCCAGGACTACGTGGGTTTGTGTATAAGTTGTCTGGTTAATTATCAAATCGAAACCGCGTGATAGGGCGTGGTTTTTCAAATTATTGCCATTTAAGAAACTACATGAATTTAAAGTATGTCCGAATTCTAGTGTTATATATACTTAAATATTTTTGACACTCTCAATGCCAGAGGGCTCGCGAGTGCGTTGCCGGCCTTTTAAGAATTGGTACGCTCTTTTCTTGAAGGACTCAAGTCGAATTGGATTGGAAATACTTCAGTGGGCAGCTGGTTCCACAAAATTTTACTTAAATATGAAGTTAAGTGTGTATTTGAATAAGAATGATCACGATCACACACACAGATATAGCAATCTTCAGATTCAACCCTATAAGGTTTTAGCGCCACTGGTTTTTTTATAACAGTTACCAAAAACTGTATCTTATCTCAAGACATAGAATATTATATTTGAAGTAATTTATATATTTAGTACTTAAGTATGGTATAAGTAACATATGGTTTTGAAATTATTATCAAAACTATTTATATTATTATTATTTTTATTATTTTTTTAATCCTATCTACCATTGCCAAATGGGACGTAAGAGGCTTATTAATTTGCGTTACACATTTCAAAAGTCTTTCACCACAGATTTTTTTTAATAAGCAAGTTATGAAAATATCAAATTACTCACATCATGTAGCCATGACAGTTTCCGTACCATTGGATTGGCTCGTACATGACACTCGAAGTACACATCATCACCTTCCTTTATGTCACCTGCAGCCAGCGAACTGCCTAATCGTAATTTTACCACGGGTGGATCTGAAATAAATCAAAAGTAACATTACAGTTTTCATTTTTGTTACACCTTTAGGAGGCGCTTTGTGTCAGAGAGTTTTAAAGAAATATATTATTCTTGTAGACAAGTATATAGTTGTTAGTAAGTAGGGAACGTGATAAGTTTTAATTGAAAATGTATGTATTACATTCCTTTGAAATAATTAATCCTGGTTTTAACAAAATGTTTATATTTACTAGGCTTTACACGAAAGTTCCAATTCCAAGAAGGGAGGAAAATGCAGCTCGTATCAATGAATAGGTAGATCACTGAATCATATTTTATTTTAAATTAAATTGTTACTTTTACAATAGACTAAGTGCCAAATAAAGTTAAAATGTATGTCTAAATACTATCGTAGCGGTCCCTGTCTTTTTATTATTATGAATATTTTGAAATATAAATATAATTTTCAACGAAATTTTCAACAAACAGGAAGGGAGAAAAATGCAGCTGGTATCAATGAATAGGTAGATCACTGAATCATATTTCACTTTCAATCATATGGCCTAGTGAGAAGACATAAAAGGACAAAACCATTTGAACTAGTGAATTAGTGTTAGTGCACGTCAGTACTAAATACACTCACTAGTGAAAGAAAAAAAAATAGAACACAAGAAAAGAGTGTCTTCCCCTTAATAGAGACTGTAAGTAGTGTTATTGGACACTTTCTTATGTAAACATCCTTATTAGTAGATTAGGTTAGACTTAAATTACTTATTAGTCTTAAGTTAGGCTAGATTGTAATGTTCCATGATGTCTTAGTAAAGACACATGTATATAATAAAAATAAAAAAATATTTCACTTTAAATTGTTTAGTTGCCTTATCAATAGACAACGTGTTCAAAAGGAAAGTTAATATATATGTCTATATACTATAGCAGCGGTCACTAACTTTTTATTGTCTATTATCGATACTACTCAGGGTAGGTATTGTAATGAGGCATTCTAATCGTGAGTCTTCCTTCTTCCCTCCGTCTATATAAATTGATATTTAAAGCTATGTCCATGCAGAGTTAAAAATAGCTAATAATAATATACATTCACTTACATACGACACTAATAGTCCATGTTGTCTCAAGAAAAAGGTTGGTTACGTTTGGATTTTCCGCTCGACAGGTGATGGGCTTTCCATCATCATCTAGAGTGGGTACGAAACTCATCACACTGATGGTCAAGTTGTCTCGTAACTCCTCCTGTAACAAATAAAATATAATAAATAGATTTTTTAAATGTTTTTTTTTATTGTAGGATAATCGTGGTAATCATTCTATCGCATTAGTAGTAACTGGTAATACATAATCTTATTATAAAGTCTTGGAACTATATTCGTGTACAAAAGTAAAGGTCAAACATTCTTCTTATTTTATTTCAGGTGTATTATATTTTTAAATGTAATGATTAACTAGAAACATTATTAAGTTTCGTGAATATAACAAAGAAAAGCTTTGTAGTGCTATCATATTTAAAATATAATTTTCTATTACTATCGCGACCGTAAGTATATCTGTAATGTAATTATATATTAACAGTGAGTAACTTTGCTTTATTTAATAACAGATAGAGAGATGATGATGGCTGGAGGTCTTCCACAGTCCCTTTCACAAGACATTTTCTTTTGCGAACTAGCGAACTGTGGAATCGACTCCCGGTGGGGGTCTTTCCTCAGAGATACGACTTCTAATTGTTCAAAAATCAAGTATGCTCCTCCCTCAAAGGCCGGCAACGCACCCAGTAAAACTAAAACTTTTTGGGCGTCCCGCACGCTCGTTTGCTCCCTATTATAAAAAAAAAAGATAAATTCAAATATAAATATTCAAATTATTAGAAATGCTTTTGACCAACTAACTTTGTTTTTTATTGCCCATATTCTCTTTTCTCCATGCCCTTTAAGTTTATTGTCATCTCTAAAATACCGTAATATCCCACCCCTGTTCATAGTGAAGTTAGTTGTACTATACATAATTCTAATAGATAGTGCACCAAAAACATAAAAGTAGATCAAACAAAAAATACAGACAAAATATGTTCTACACAATTTTCAATATAAAAAATATCGCAAACAATTCTAAAGGGAAACAAATCGAACACGTTATGTTGATGCGGCTTCATAATTCTGATTATCAACGCAGCTGTGGCTTCAAAATTAGTGTCACTGAAATATAGCTCTTACTGCGTTGAGTTAGAGTACAGCCACTACTCTGCTCTATTGCTGAATGCATTTTGAAATGATTTAACAACACGAGAATTAACAACACAAACGCTTCGGCTTTTGAATTTGTACGTCACTTTGATAAGACTATGTAGGCTACATTGATGCTTAACGATAGATTCCTTTTTTAAACGACCACACATGCACCAAAACGTATCAAATAATAATCTTTCATACTTAAATTCGCCCTATAGTTAGAAGAGAATGTGTTCAGTGTTATTATGTTTTATTTATATACATAGGTATAAAGGGTTTTTTTTTCGAAGTCAGTACCAAAAATTTATACCTCTGCGTTAATACATACTGTACTATACTAAAATAAAAAGCGTGCGTGTACCTATGTACGCGCATAAGAAGTTATACTTCTTTGGCATCATTAAAAATAGTTTTTGATTGCATGCAAATAATTAATAACAATTTAATAATCAAAGACTGGAAAAGGAGTCATTATAGTCAATAAGGTTTAGTTTACATTTGAAAAATTAAATAAATAAATATTTATTATTATTCTCTTACATTAAGTGTAACATAAATTATATTATTATTCGAATGTTTTTTTTAAATTATGTCCAATACCGTAGCATCTTCTGGGCAACTTCATTCTGTTAATTTTGTGTCACGGTGCGCGCGCATTGTAAAATTTCACTTTCATCAATTTTTCATAACGCGCCTAAAGAAGTATAATTTCAAAAAAACTGCTTTCACTGGGAAAGGCGACCTTTGCTCTGTACTTCATTCTCCATCACGCGCTTAAGGCACGTGTCCCATCCACGCTCAAACCAAGGTCCAAATGCGCTTGAGAAGCCCTTGTGCTAGTATTGGTAAAACCTATTATCAGGCTGAGCTGTAAAGGCCTTTCAGACCAACAGCGAGATTTCATTCAAGAAGAAATTGTGGCATTCGATAGCTAAGCCCCGCGTCATTTAGTTAAGACTAGGTGAAGTAAAGGGTTGCCATGCATCGTGTCCGGATCAATATTAGCCTACCTCATATTGCATGAGCAGTTTTGGCCTAGTGGCTTCAGCTTGCGACTCTCATCCCTGAGGTCGTAGGGTCGAACCCCGGCTGTGCACCAATGGACTTTCTTTCTATGTGCGCATTTAACATTCGCTTGAACGGTAAAGGAAAACATCGTGAGGAAACCGGCTTGCCTTAGACCCAAAAAGTCAACGGCGTGCGTCAGCCACAAAAGGCTGATCAGCTACTTGCCTATTAGATAACCAAATGATCATGAAACAGATACATAAATGTGAGGCCGAGACCTAAAAAGGTAGTAGTGCTATTGGTGTATTTATTTTTTATTTATATTGTATGAACCTAATGTAATGTAATTATTCAAGAAAAACAATTAAGAATTATTGGCTTCCAGAAGCATTTTTTTGGCTAAAAATACACAAAGTGACGGATAGGAGGGAAAATAAAGAAAATATGTTAAACGATTAAATGATGGATGAGTTTGATATTAATTTGAGGTGTTCACTTAAAAACAAGTGGGACGAACAAAATTTTACATTGTGTTTGCCGTGACGCATCGCTCAATCAACATTAAATTATTGTATGGATATTTTATGATCCATTCACGAGTATGACATGTTTATGCGTAGCCCGCATTGGCATTGATGTAGGAATAATTGTTTCATTGCTCTCCGGTGTTAATAATATCTAGGATAAGTTTAATCGGTTTGCTGTTATCGGTAATTTTAATGGTTTTGAATGGTCATTTATTTTGTCGAATGTTTTTTACAATTTCGAATCGAGCTGAAAGGTCAAAGGTATACGTTATCCTAGATAACAAATTACTGAACAAGTCAAATGATGAATAAAGTGTACAACCGATTAAACGATTCAATACAGATAAATACAGCCTCCAGTATTGCGGCCTAACACCTACGCACGCACTTATGTATAAATAAAGAAACAGTACAAATTATTTTTATGCAAGGTATCAAACCTACGTATACATATTATGAATATAGAAACGAAAGTATAAAACGTTCGTTTAAATTTTCACTTCTCAGGACATAAATATGGTTACCCAAAAACCTATTATATAGCAAACACCATGTAATATTTCGTACATCATGAATTAAAATGAGATCTTTTGAAATAACATAATATACATATTACATTTATATATATACTAGCTGACCCGGCTAACTTCGTTCCGCCTAACAGTCTAATAATATCGTGTTAACTTTAGTTAAACTTAATTTAGGATTTCATTAAAGAAATAACATTTTTTGCAAATACATAAATGTTTTATTGCTTGCATTGCGAAAAAAGAATAGCAGTTTTACACATTAGGCCTCTTCTCTCTAGCGCCAATATTGCGATACTGCACGTTAAATCACTTTCTGCTATACAACATTTTTGATGAGGTAACACATGTCTTCGGTCACGATCAAAGCCTGGTTATGCATCTCCTCATTCACCTCAAGATCGTATTTCTTGAACTGACGCGAATTCGACGTAAAATTATGCGTAGTTTTACATTAATATCAACTTATCAATAGTTTGTTGTCGACTTTTAAAGAAAAATATAAGGATTTGTCAAAAATCCAAACTTTAATTTGTTCCAATCATATTAACAATTTATTTTCAACTGAGAAATAATCAAATGAATTTCATAGTATAATCCTTTTGTAAAAATATAGTTTGGTGTTAGGTTCAGTGAATGTCCAAAAAACATTTAATTGCATCATACAAAACTGGATATCGGAGTTTCATAATTACGTTCGTTGTTCGTAAACAGCAGTTTTGGTTATAGTTTTACACAAAGGCTTTGTTAGGAGTTCTGTCCTTGTTCGGTTTGCACCTGAATGCAATAAGGATCTGCATAAAACGGTACCGATTTTCATAACGGAATTTCCTAACTTCCGTTTGGAAGTGTTAAACTTTGTTGTCGTACCAGTTTATGGTATTGTATTCTTAAAAACGTATGACGTTTTTACACGCTTTATATTAGCTTCACCTGTATGTATGTAACCGACTCCTTCGGACTCGATTTTGACCCACTTTAAACGGACAGATTTTATTCAAATTTTGCGCACCTGTCAAAGATCGATGACAATGCAATAATCCGAAAAAACATTTTTTTTTAACTATTATTGTGGTAGGTATTATTGTGAAAAAGCGTGGGGCGCTCTGTGCCATATTTTTCGTCTATAGAGCAACCCACGCTTTTTCACAATAATACCAGTATTTTTTGTTCATTACCATTTTCAGCCTAAATTAGGAATTATTTTTCACTTTTTAGTTTGATGTGCTTTAAAAGCGTGTTTTTTAGTTTTTTTTAACTATTATTTATTATAATACACCTTCGTTTCATAATGTTTATATGAAGATATTTATCAACAGATGGCGTTGTGCATGTGAAAAACGCGATAGCGAAACGATGCCATAGAAGTATGTACTATTAGGGATTTCATTTATTTGACGATGAGCTCTCGACCTGCCCTTCAGGCGATTGATCATCCCACGATGGCCCAAGCCAAGGTTTGAGTCTCACAGGAGACGCCGTTGGCCCTTGCGCTAGTCACGGTAAAAACGCCCATTCAGGCCAAGTTGAGCTGTAAAGACTCTTAAGGTCAACAACAAAAATATTATTTGACGATTCCAGCCGAGCTTTATTCCAGCTGAGCCACTCTTGCCAAAACAGCCCGAGCTAAGCTGTAAATTCCCTTAAGTCCAACAGCAAGATTCCATTAAAAAAAATATTGACGATATCCAATCCAGCCGAGCTAGGCTTGTCATAACAGCCCTAGTTAAGCTATAAAAGCCAATAGCGACATTCTAGTTAAAAAATAAATATATATTTGATGATGATGATTTTAGAAGTTTTGAAGTTAATTTATTTGTAAGATTGTTGTTAATGCTGAAGTGAAACAGAGAAATGCTTTAGATTAATAAAGTATGTACCACATTTTTGCTCCCGAATATATTTTCCTATACTCAGCTCCTAATACAGTCGCAACGCCATGAGCAAGTGACCTTATAACATACTCACGCTGCCCACATCTCTGCTCAGTTGCCTCAGTTCTCTCTGGCATAACCGACCTTAAATGTAGCAATATATTGCACAAGATTTAAACTCACATAAAAATGTTAAAGCAGTACAAAATACAGCATTTACGTTAAGCCTAAGAGGCGACAGAAAGCTTTATTCGCGTAAGCGATTTGTCAAGTGCTATCAATAATGCAGCGATTATCGCGTTATCGCCTGCGTTTATATTGCCTTGACTTATCTTTATACTTTGGGGTACATAAATTGTAGAGCGCTCGTGGCACGCATGGACTTTGTGTCACTACAAATTCTGTGGGATTGTTAAAGGCATTGTCGTACTTATATGGTGAGAAATGTATGCACGCTTAATTTCATTGTTTTAATAATATGTAGTTGGAAAGTCATTCTTCTATTTTATTAAAAAATATAAACGCCGGAACTGATTTTGATGCATTTTTTTGCGTCTGTTCAAGTGGGTTCTAGAGTGGATAAGATATACAATTAGATGATTTTTTTATTTTATCGACATCTGTCGGGTCCCCTTATACATATTATATAAACAATGTAAGACACGAAAGTAATGAAATGCAAAACATTTACTTTATATACTAAATTATTTATATTATGTGTAACAGTAAAATATACATTAACTTTCTGTTCCTATAGTTTGCGGGCTGTGCGGGTGACAGTTGCTTAATTTTTCGTTTCACTATATATATAGTTTTTAATATATATACATATATATGTATATAGATTAAATTATTAATAACTGTAGTAACTTAAAATTAACTCATCCAGTATGTTCTTATCTACAAATAAAATCAAATTGAAAAAACATTAAGTAACTGGCACCCTCACCATGCTACAGCGCACATAGTATAACATATAATTTATAATACTAATTAATAAAACGGAGTGGTTCATGAGCGCTATCCGCGCTCTATCACCTCATCGTTACCCTTTTTCATCGCTACAACAATCACGTGTGCACGATAAATCCTAAGTACGAGTGATCATCCCCTCTTTCCCTTTACCCCTATTACCCCTTACCTCCCCCTTATCCCTCAGCCAAACCGCTTTCCAGAGATTGTCACGTACGCCTCTATGGGTGTTATAATTCCGGGAATTATTTTGAATTCTCTTTTTCAGTAGCCGTTTTCGGGGAGCTTAATTGCAGAAGCTTCACAATTTAATTGAATTACGAGTATATTTTTTGTTCATGACAAGTGTTCCGTAAAAAATTCTACATTACATGGCCTTGGGCTCCTAAGTGATCAGCCTCTATATCTTAAAACAATTATTGGTCCTGACGAAGGATGTCATATGTTGGTTACCAAAATGTAATTCAAAGGTTCTGCGCTAGTTCAAATTACTTCACAAGACATTGAGTGTCCAGTTCGGGATTTTACGTAACAATATGAGTCTAGTACATTTTACATTTTCGCCAACACATGGACCCTTAGTTGTTCTAAACTTTTATTTATCTAAAAGTAAAAAACTGTATTTTGAAACCTTTATTCATAAGCCTCAAATAACATGTTTTTTCGAAATGCGACCGTAAATGTTATGATAAATATATAAACCATTCAAAGTCAAAGTCAAATCGTTTATTTCAATTAGACCATCTAAAATGGCACTTTTGAACGTCAAAAAAAAAAAAAAAAAATCAGTTGGGTTTTAATATTAAAGCTTATTAAAATTAATAAGACATACTTGGTTTTAACAAAGTAGCCAATTACGCAAGTAAACGAACGTTTAGGATGACAGCATTGTAAGTTAACTTAGCCGAGTCGAGTGTCGACTCGGGCTTGAGTGGTGCTTCAATACGTTATACACGTGTCTTAGTGCAGTATCGATTTATCAGGCCTTGACAGATTCTCGAGATGACCTGGAATAATATTGGCAGAACATAGACGCGCAAGCACTTGTACACGATGCAATATTAACATTGTAATCACGTAATCTTGGTAGAAATTAACTTATCGGGTTCATAATCTGGATATAATGGAGAGACTGAGTCTACGGGTACCAAGTAGAAACCTGAGGCGGAAGTCTCAACTTTTGGATGTACCGCGCGCACATTCCAACTTGGTTAGCGAAGCACCTCACGCGAGCAATACATATATTAAATAGAATTTCTGTTAAGGTAGACCTATTTGTTTGTACACTGGCTGATATCACAAGAGTTGCTTCCTATATTATTAGTTATAAGATTTAGGTATATAAATATATTTTTTTTAAATGTTTTTTATCTAGGTTAATTGGTGTGGGTATAAATATTGTGTCGTTCTATCGAATTAGTAATTACTGAAAAGATAGAATAATTATATTGAATAAAATAAATAAATGAATAAATGTTTCTTTTTGTAAAATCTCTGGAAATAAACCAACAATATGCCATTTCTCTCACATAATCCGTAAGTATTTGAAGTGAGTATTTTTGTTAGTAATTTTATTTTAATTGGTATTATCTGATAATTTCTTTATCAACGTCGTAATCTAACTCCATACGCGTAGACCCAGAATGCGCTACGCTAAACTCGCGCTACGAACCGCTACGAGTCCCTACACGTATATCTCGTAGTACTGTTAGCTTAGTATTCGCGCAACGAAACCAGTGCATTTGATTAAAAAAAGGATAAAAAAGGCTATCATAAAAAGCAACAACATGCTAGGGATGTGGGTAGAAAGCAAATATGCGAGGTGATCGCCTAGCTTATTAACTGTGGCGTTTGGCCGGACGCCAGTGCTACCGAATTATGAAACTGCACAGCATGCGCACAACTCAGCTCTGATTAAGATTTGCATGCGACCCTATTGCCGCATTTTTCTTATAAACTACGCATTACATTTTTAATATGTAAGATATCTTGACGGGTAATGTTTTGTTTTGAATGTGGGTATAGTGCTATTTATTTTGAACAACTGTTTGTTTACATTTAAGTGTTATTTATGAAAATTAAATCTGCCTTTTTGTAGAAACTACGCTTTGATAAAAATAGATAAATGAGTACTTTAGTGAAAACAAACTGATTTCGTCCTCTTTTCCGAAGGATGAACTAGGTCTAGATATCCATAATTGCGCCCCTCATAATTTAAAATCGATTTTCGTTTAGTTTTTGTATAACAAAACAATTGTTTAATATTTGTATACTCTCGTCGTGTATGTCATGTTTGCCTATAAGTGCTTGTCACATTAAACATTGTATATTGTGGTTATTTTACTGTGTGGGAAAGCTTTTATTAATAAAAATTGTGTAATCGTGTACTTATGTACGCGCGTAAGAAGTTATACTTGTCTTTGGCTTTCTTTATTTTTTTTAAATATTAAATAATAAATAATAGAAATAGCGTTAATAATTTAACAATATTTAATATTTAGTATATTATTCAATTATTAATTAATATTAATAACAGTTATTATTTATTATTTTATTAATTTAATTTAATAACTAGGTATGTTTCATAACCTTTTAACTAAGTAACAATAGGTCTTTGTGAAAAAGCATTGCTAAATTTCTTTGAAAAAATAATTAAAACTGCTTTATTTGTTTAAAAGGTACTACAAATGTCATTATGGTCATACGTCACACATATTCTATTTCTTTTTACTTGTAGATTGTCTTATTCCCATCTCGCTCGCGCACGCTCGGCGCCCATACTGAATTTTGTGTCACGGTGCGCGCGCATCTTAAAATTTCACTCTCATAAATAAAAAAACAATTAAACTGATTTATTAATAATTTAATAAATAATAATAATAAAGCCACCTGAATTCCAAACTGTTGAAAAATTTACAAATCAAATTGGTGTTAGTTTTGTTATTTATACTCTTATTTTACGTTAGTTATTATTATTTCAGTTTTTGTGTTTTGCAGTATGGACCCCTTTTGGTTAAAGGCTGTTCCTAGCTTCCTCCATGAACTTCTCCCCAGAAATCTTAACTATGTCGCCAGCCCATTACTTTTGTGGTCTTAACACGTTTCTTTTTCCTGGAGGTCCCCTCCAGCGGGTTGCTCCGTCGGTCCATTTCAGCTGTAAGGCGTAGGTTAGCGCGTCGGTGATCTTAGTTTTCGCCCTGATGTGGTCACTTCGAGTTTTGTGAATTATAAGTTAATAGAAAAACCGAGACTTGTTATTGAGAGAGTGAGAACTTATTATTCAAAATATAACTTAACAAATTGCTACGAAAATAAAGAAAGTTTTTAAGTAATAAACGAGGCATGAGTTTTACATACCTACTGACTTATGTGTGTGTTTTGACATTTCTGTACATATTTCTTCAAATTAAGGTAAAAGAACATCTTGATATGTCAAAAAATATGTAAAAAAGATATTGTATCCGGCCCAATGCTGCATACATCAACCACGTTTATTTCTATATACAAGTTTTACATAGAGTAAAGTGAGTAGAACACGCTTGTAAATATTTGCGCATTAACACCTTTCAAGTCGATATAGCTGTTAAAATGTTGTTGGAACAGTAAATGCTCCAAAACAAATTTCTAAACATGCTATAACGTAATAGCTTAACTACTTGCAGTCAGCGATTTCTTCCATACAATATGCGATGGGTTAATATGACCATTCGCTATACAGAACGCATGGTCACGGACTCACAGTGTTTTTAAATTAAATTAAACATTTGTTTTAGTTACTTTATATATGAAAAACTAAAGTCTTAGAGACAAAAAGTATTAATGTTAAATGCAATAATAAAAATAATGTATGTGTTCTGATTGCTACAATATTAAAATGTTAATTTATTAGAAAGAGGGTGTAAGCTTATTTTCTGAAGTACTTACATATATTTTATTACTAGCAAAACGGCCAAGCGTTGCTGTGACTAAGCTTTTTGTTATATAACATAGTAGTGAACTATTCAAGGGAAACGGTAGGAGAGCACCAGTCATGGACACCACCGTGCTTTTTGGTGGTAATACCATTAAATTGTAGCTTATGTGAAACGTTGGTACTTTCAACACAGCGCCATCGGTTAAAATTGTGACTATCAAATAATAAACAAATATTTTGTAATAAAATAATATAGCGGTTATACATTGAGATGTAAGCTATCCTATCTTTAAGGTAAGATCAAACTGCACGCAAAATTTTATTGAAATCGGTTTAGTAGTTTAGGAGTCCATAGCGGACAAAAAACGTGACGCGTAATGTAAATATTTTTAAGATATAAAAAAAGATGGGCAATCAATACAAATAAAACGTTTCAGTGCAATTTGGAATAAGTAGTATTTTGTAAAGGAATTTATGTAAGATTTTAAGTCTAACTAAGAAAGTAGATCTATGTATTTATATTTATTTATTAAGGTAGCCAATAGCTTATATAAAAGTTAGAAATGTAAATGTTAACTCAGAAAAAATACCATGAACGGCTTACCCTAGTAAATTATCGATGTCCTACTTTATCATGAAACGAATTTTTAGTACATTTACCTCAAATACTTGAAACATATCATTAAACCTTGTAAAGTTTATACATTACACATACAGTAGTTCGTTTATTTATTATTTGGAAGACATTATTGTTATGTAGAATTTCAGTTTCAGTATTCGGAATTCCTTTTTGGAACAAAACAAGATAGCTCTTAAACTCTTATTTTTAAGTACTACTAAATTCAAACTAAAACAATTTTCTTTTGTTAGCATACAAAATTAGTTAGACTAAAATGGCTCAGTTATAAAATGTAAGATGCTTTTTGTCTCGCAAAATCCTATCGGGTTCGATTTCAGGTTGAAGCACATACAAATATGACCTACATATAGAAGGCCTGACTGAAATAACGATTAATTACGTGAAAAGCTCCATGTCTGTCATTAGAACATGATACGTAACTTTTCATATTTTCTCACAGGCCTTCTGTATGTAGGTCAGATAATTTCCTGTGCTTCAAATAATTATAATGTAACTACTAAAAAATTAATTCGCGACTCAAGGGTACTATTTCGTAATTAAAAGGCATTTAATTCCGGCATTTTGTTGTCTAATTAAGCGCATTTAAGGCGATTTATTTCTCTCTAAATTATTTCTCGAGAACATTCTCCGCTTTATGGCTATTCATTAAGAGCTGTCCACAAATAATTTAATAACGTTAACTAAAGGTTTAAGAAATCGTGAGTGTTAGTCTAAACTAAGTATTCCTAAAAATATTAAAGGTTTATATAAAACTACAATTGATCTTGGGGATAGATAAATTATTTTATGATCACTACAATGATGTTCTGCCCTGCGATTCTGTAACTCACTTTTCACAATCTGAAAAAGTGGGAGCTTGTAGTTTGCCAAATCATAAAATGACTGCTTCACGACTGATTTGAGAGCGACCGCCGATGCGAAAACCGCTGTGTGAGTTCGAAAAGTGAGTTACAGAATCGCAAGGCTGGACTTCCCTTTAAACCAATCCTGTTTTCGTAATCGACCATATCTACCATACTTCACTTTACTGTATGTCTTAATCTAGAAAAATACACTAAAAAGTTTTGTACGAGTATGCACAGATCCATGATTGTACTATTCATTAAGTTATTGAGTTACAAAATTTATTGTCAAACATATTTCCACAAACAAATTAGGCTTAGTATATTACCTCTGCTTCTAAGTTATACATACATGATAAGAAAGGATGAGCAACACAAAGGTTTATATACATAAATTAGTCTTTACATATAGACTTACAAAAGCTAAAGCTAGCTTAGCTCAACAAAGGCTAACCAGCGTAGTATGAACTTCTGGTCCAGGAGTGTGAAGTCCCATTGTTCTTGAACATCGCACGAGTTATGCACGAGGCTTAATAGGGTAACAATACATTAATAGCTTTATGTTTCTTGGATTGCAAGTATGTTAATTATTTTCTTAGGCGACGCTTCCAAATAGATACCTTTCTACGGCAATAACCTGAAAAATTTCGGTTCATGGTCTTGGTGGTTTAGATACTAAATGAAACTTAAACTCAAAATATCTTTATTCATATAGGTAAACAAGTACACTTATGAACGTCAAAAATAAGTTAAATTCATTGTAAATTTACATTTACTACCAGTTCGCAAGTCAAGGGCGTAGAGCGGACAAGAAGAACTGGCAAGAAACTTTCCGCCACTCTTTCTAATCGCTAAGTTTTGAGTGATACAAATTGTTTGAACTGGAGCAAATCAATCCCAAGGATTAGGATCATTTAAGTATTCGTCAAATTTATAAAAAGCTTTATTGATTAATTTACGTTTAACGAGGGCTTTGAATTTATTTAGTGATAATTCTCTAATTTCGTATTCTAACGGACGTATTCTCTCTTTAATCGGCAGCTCATGTATGAGTGTCGTGGTCAGCAACGAAGCGTCTGGAGCGGACTATCTGTTTCCACCGGTTTCTGTCCAGCGCCTCTCTTATGTACAGTTTTGAGGACGATGAGTCTTTCACTTGATCGGTTCTTTTGGTTGGGGAACGGCCTCGTGATTTTTTGCCTACCAACCACGATCAGTTTCTTCAAGTTCTCATCGCCTCTGCGCATTGTAATGAATTTTTTTGGTTGCAAAATGACACCATAATATTACGCATGTTTAACAACTCTTAGGCATATAAGGCTACTAGGTCGGTGACCTGTTACTATAGACATCAGCCCCAGGGAAGGATATCCAATACTTATAAATAAACTTATTACAAATTTTATAGATACATCAATTGACCATATAAAGATGGGTATGGACATACAGTCCGTTTCAGTCACGTTATTATCAATTGGTATAAAATATATTTTACGACCTATTCTTTTACATACGAAATATATATTGTGGTTCTAATATATTTAGTGGCCTCAAGCTATTTACCTGTAACAGTGGGTTTCTATATCAACTGTTTTCATTTGTACAATTTATTGTTAGTCCTTGTTTCAATCCAATAATTGCATATTGATCTAATCTGTATCCGGAACGTCTGTAGCATATACATGTAACGTATTGTAACGTGAGCGCGACCGCCGCTGTGAAAACCGCTGTGTGAGTTCGAAAAGTGAGTTACAGAATCACAAGGCTGGTCTTGCAGGATTCGCGCGAATGTGTGCGTGTACGCAGGTAACCGGTGGTACGCAGTCAGTGCGCTTGGTGGCTTTGTATTTGATACACATATGTTTACTTCGTTATATTATAAGTGAATTGTAACAAAACATTAAATATAATTAATTCACTTGAAAAATGGTGAATAATTTATTTACCCCAAACGTCCATTAATAATATGAAAACATGTCAATAATAGTCAGTCAAATTCGTCTATTAAATTTATATTTCGAGTGATCGCAATCATAGTCACCCATCAAGTAGACAAGGGCACTTGTAGGCTTTATTATTTATGTATCGACGCTCGTCTAGTGACGAGCCAAGACAGTTAGTGAATACCTAATGACCACGATTTAGGGATAAACAAAAAGATTATAGAATTATATTTAAACCCTAATTCTTAAAAAATTGCTTGTAATAGGAATAAACAGCTGTTTAAAAATTAATTTATGTAAGTAAAAATAATGTTTGCCTATTTTTACAAAAAAATCTCCAGATTCAAAGAGCTTGATAAGTTGGAGCATCTAAATAATTCCATAGTATGCTCAACTGCACCAAAAAATGCTAATTTTTCAAGTTAATGTTATTTTCGATCCAAAAACCCCTAGTTACTTAAAACAAAATTTTAGGGTCCACTCTGGTAGTAGTTTTTATCTTCGTTCCTGTGACAATCTAATTCTTGAATATCCTACTCATAAAACTAATTATCATTTCACCTTTACGGTCCAAAGTATCCTGCTTCGGAACTCCTTACCTCTTCAAATCAGACGAGCTGCGTCTTCAAATTAATTTAAAAATAGTCTTGAGCATTCCCCTTCTACCTTGTAATTTCCTACTTATATCCATATTAATTCTGATTTACTAACCTTTAGATTAGCAAAATAAAATTTAAATTTTAGTCTGGTCTTGTACAATTCTAGTGTTACTAGTAGTTTGAATTTTTTTGTTAATTTTGCACTTTAAACTCAGTAGGATTTTTTTATTTTTTCTTACTAGGATTGCCTTGTCTAATGCCACCCTTGCCTAATAATTTATGTGACCCATTTTTTAAATGTATGTTTAAGGTAACAAAGTATTAATAAATAAAATATATATACAATTACGATTATAACGATAATTAAAATATTCACTCTCTCAATTACATACGTTTGTAATAAAATTAATAAACCTATTTCATCAGTTAATCTGATATTTACAGTTAAAATAAACTGACAAATAAGGTTTGTCACAAAGTATATGTAAACAAAATCCATTTAAACTGAAGTAAAGTCAGTGAAGTGTCGCTTCAAAGTTTATTTCTTGAATCCGTTTTCATATTTGCAGTATTTTAAGCTTCGACAACTTTGCGAGTTCACGGGCCACTAAATTTAAAAGGTTATGTATATTGAAGTTACTTTGTAGTCATACCCGTGACTCCTTATAGCTTCCTTTATTATTTATTACATTGGAATCTGAAAAGCATTGTTGGCCTAGTGGCTTCAGTATGTGACTTTCATCCATGAGGTCGTAGTTCCCAGCACCAATGGGCTGTCTGTTGTTTTACGCTCACTACGTACATCATGTAGGAACCGGGATGTCAGACACAGACACAGATAGAATGCTGATCACATACTAGTCAAAATGTTAAAAAAATCGGATTCAACTTGACTCCAAGGCTACTGGATTATTGTTACATTAAAATGAATTTAAAAAAACTCGGGTCATTTTATTGTTATTGGTCAACAGCGACTTCTCTATACAGAGAATATTAGATGTAGAATGTTTAACATAAAGCGAAACGGTGCGTTTGTGATTAAACCAACGAAAGTGCCATTGAGTGTCAAACCATGTCTTTTTTTTTACAAGCTGTCAAACCATGTCTATTTTTTTAAATAATAATAATAATTTAATTAATAATAAACTTGACAATAAGCTTAAAACTATGTATTATACTGAGAGACTACTTTCGCTTTTTTTTTAAAGATTCTAATCCCAAACTAAAGTATCAGGTAGTGTTAAATGCCCACTTAGAAACAAACGTCCATTGGTGCACAGTTGAAGTTTGAACCTAGGACATCGTAGGTAAGAGCCGCACACTCAACCCACTACTTTAAAATTTGACTAAAAAGACTCTATGAAACTTATTTCATGTATACACAAGAAAGCTTTCCCTTTGTGTGCTCTGTAATCCATCGAACCGAAAGCAAAAACCAAGCTTTAAACAGTGAAGGCTTCTTGGCATCTGTTTTTGTGACTTAATAGCGCTTCTAAATCAGGGCGGATACCGTAAACAGCAAAAAACACTAAGCTGCTTGGTTACGTAAAAAGTGACGTCAGGACAGTGTGCATGCGAGTGCAAAGACGCCGCTCTTGCGGAAGATTGTACTTAGAACGGTTTATTGTGTCAATTTATTTTTGTAATTCTTAGGATAGGCTAATAATATTATAACTGATGATAATGAAAAAGATACGTTTTCAATTTATTTGTTAATACTTAACAATGGTAGGAGCCTGTTATGGACGCTAATGCTACGCCCATGTTGCACCTATTCTACGCCCATGCTACGCACTTGCTACGCACTTGCTACGCCCATACAATGTTTCATATCCAAGAATATGTTATTCGATAATATGTTAGCATTGTTTTAGTATTACCAATTATCTCAATGAAGCAAATAACTCTTAGGATAATTAAATAGAGACAACACTATTTTTTAAATATTTCACTAGCGGCCTGTTCGGGTTTCACACGGCTGGACTTTTTTTAATATAGACTTAATTAAGTCTATATTACTATAAAACAATTTAACATTCTAAAGTTGAGAGTATATGAAATCAGTGAGAATATAAGATTCTGTTACAAAAATGAACAAATCTTTCCTTTTTATAATATTAGTATAGATAAAACTTAACACTCACTATGCAACTGGCCATAACTATGAAACTATTTTGCTGTGAAAAAGTGGCGAAAAATAAAATAGAAACACTTTGTCGTTCTTTTAAATGCACTTCTCTTTTCAAATCTTTGCAATTAAACAACAATTTAAAAAATTCAAGACATTTGAAAAACGAACAAGTGCCAAGAACCATTAAACTCAATTAAAAAGCAGGTACTTTTAAAGTACTATGAAAAATTCTATTTAAATTTACATCTGGATAAGGCAGATAAAGTTAAGATCAAAGTTCCCGGAAACGGCTTTATTCAGGAAATGCAGGCACGCGACAAAAAGTTAAATTATTTGATACTAGTTTAATTAAAATGTCGTGCCTCATTGTTTTCCCTCTTCCACTTGGATTAAGACGTACTGCGCAAGTTATTTCCCATGCATATAAGTTTAATCTGTGATGAGAGGAACTCAAACTCAAACTCAAACTCAAAATATCTTTATTCAAGTAGGTAACTAAGTACACTTTTGAATAGTCAAGTTAAATTAATCGTAAATTTACATTTACTACCAGTTCGCAAGTCAAGGGCGTAGAGCGGGTAAGAAGAACTGGCAAGAAACTTTCCGCCACTCTTTTTAATCGCCAAGTATTGTCATACAAATTGTTTGAACTGGAGCAATTCAATCCCAAGGATTAGGATCATTTAAGTAGTCCTCAAATTTATAAAAAGCTTTGTTGGTTAATTTTCGTTTAACGAGGACTTTGAATTTATTTAGTGATAATTCTCTAATTGCGCTTGGGAGTTTGTTGTAAAAACGAATACAATTTCCATATAAGGAGTGATTTATCTTTTGGAGCCTGGTTGGTCGTACACTCAAATTAGTTCTATTTCGCGTATTATACTGGTGAAAGTCACCATTTGTTTTAAAATCGTTTATATTTTTTTGGACATACAACAAGGCTTCAAGAATATATTGACCAGATAGTGTCATAATATTTAATTCCTTAAACTTATTCCGTACCGACTCCCTCGGAGAAACACAACAAATACCCCGAACAGCCCGCTTCTGCAGCACAAATATGGATTGAACCTCTGCAGCAGCACCCCACAATAAAATGCCGTACGACATAACGCTATGAAAGTAGCTATGATACACAATTTTAGCCGTGTCCTCATCAGTAAACTGTCGGATTTTCTTTACTGCATATGCTGCAGAGCTCAGCCTATTCGAAAGAGTCTCTATGTGTGGGCCCCATTGGAGTTTACTATCTATTGTTATGCCTAGAAAAACAGTTTTGTCAACAAAGTTTAGTTCACTGTCCTTAATTTTCAGGTTACCAATATCTCGCTTTACGCTAGTAGTTGTAAATCTAATACATTTTGTTTTATTCTCATTAAGCAATAAGTTATTTACATTAAACCAGTTAACTATACGAGAGATAGAATTGTTTACATCGTCCAATAATACGTTATTCCTATTCACTTTAAATAGAAGTGAAGTGTCATCAGCAAACAATACCATCTCATGAACTTCGTTGACAAAGAATGGGAGGTCATTTATGTAAATCAGAAATAAGAAAGGCCCGAGAATCGATCCTTGGGGGACGCCCATTGATACCTGCGAACCCGGAGAGGTGACTCCATTGACATGAACTCTTTGGATCCTTCCCTTTAAATATGAATTCATCAGGCTGGAAGCTTTGCCATCAACGCCATAGTGTTGAAGCTTTCCAACGAGTATATCAGGATGAACACAGTCAAAGGCCTTTGACAGGTCACAAAAGACGCCGACTCCATCATATGATTCTTCCCAGGCGTTAAATATGTCCGAAATCAACTTCACACCGGCATCGATTGTGGAGCGACCCTTAGTGAAACCATACTGTTTATTATGTAAGAGTTTATTTTTATTAAAATGTAAAGAAAGCTGGTCTAGCATTATCTTTTCAAAAACTTTGCTCAACGCAGGGAGCACGGAAACAGGTCTGAAGTTTGACGGATCAGACTCACTACCTGCCTTGAACAACGGTGTAATCTTACTTAATTTCATTTCGTCCGGAAAGACTCCACAATCGATACAGCTGTTAAAAATTATAGACAATTCAGAGCTTATTACATTAATAACGGAATTTAAAATGACTGTTGACATACCCCATATATCTTTACTTTTTTTTAAATTAATAAGCTTAAAAGTTTTAACGATATCATTACAAGTTATATGTTTAAACTGAAATTTAATATTACATTCAGGTACACATTTTTCTAGCAATGAGATCGCAGCAGCAGGTGAAGAATCTAGGGACTTGGTCGTATTTAGTGGTACATTTGTAAAGAACTCTTCAAAAGAAGAAGCTACCTCTGGGTCAGATTTTATTAACTTTCCTTTAACTTTTAACATATAATCAGTTCGTTTGTCAGACGTTTTACCTGATTCTTCATTTATTATTTTCCAGGTAGCTTTTACTTTATCCATGCTATTTTTTATTTTTGAACTTAAATATTGAGACTTTGCAGTTTTGCAATCTTTTTTGAAATTATTTGAATACAACCTAACATATTCCCTAAATTCCACACTAGTGTTATATTGCATTTCGTCATAGATTTCATATAATTTTAACCTTTTCCTGTGTAACTCCTCATTTGCCCAGTCACAGAAACTTGTTTTCTCAGAGACCAATAAAGTCTTTTGAGTAAATACTTTCTTGAATTCATCAATAAATGATCCAAAAAAAGTATTGTATAAATTATTAGGGGATGAGTTGCCACACAGAAATGGCATTCTATAGACCAATGCTTCTCTAAATCTGTCCAAACGGTCATTTGTAATAGGAGTTATCACAATTTTCTTCTTTTTACATGTTTTTTGTTTCCTTAATTGGAATTCAAACCATTGACCAGTGTGATCAGATTTAAATCTATTGAAAATACAAACATTCAAAGGGGCTATGTCACTATATATGTTATCTATACAAGTTGCGGTGCTAGCTGTTATTCTTGTGGGTGAATGAAATTGATTTATTAAATTGTATGAACGAAAAAGACTAAGTATGCGTACACTTGAATTAGAATGACAAAGTAAATTGACATTAAAGTCCCCACACACAATTAGCCCTTTATTACACTTTACTAATTTACACAATATCTCCTCTAATACATTTTCAACATTATTATAGACAGCTGATGGAGGACAATATAGACATACAACAATGAATTGCTCCAGTTCCACACAGGAGATTTCAATAGTTAGTTCTACAGAGAGGCTGATAATATCCTTTCTTTCTTTGCATTTAAGTTTTTTACTTATTAGGATTAATGAGCCACCATGAATTGCATTTTCTCTGCAAAACACACTACCAACCCTGTGGTTACAAAAATTAAACAAAACTTCATATTTTTTTAGCCAGTGCTCTGTTATGCACAAAAAGTCTATTTTTTGACTATTCAAGAATAGTTCAATTTCTAATTCTTTATTTTTCATCCCCTGTATATTTTGATGAACCACAATAATTTTTTGGGAATGAATTTTATCACATAATATACTTACCTTATTATTGCAAGAGTGGTGCTCTGTTGTCCTATTATCTAATTTAAATAAATATTATTTGGAATTTCTTCCAAGGTCTTATAATCTAATGCTTGCTCAATAGAAGCAAGGGGTCTAGCCAAATTCTTGGCTGTCATCTCTATAAAATATGATAGCGAAACAGCTATCTGTCTTTTTAAGAAAGCAGGTAGGTAATAATATCTACCCTTTGTAATAAAAAACTTTTTTGTATACCTATTGGTATCTATGACACAAAATTTATCATTATACATTGCCAATGTATGCAATGTTTGATTAAGAATATATCTTGTGTCATTTTCTTCCTTAGGAAAGCTTTGGCTATAGGGAAATGTAAACATAACAATCCTCTTAGAGTCTAAACAACAAAGTTTTTCATATAATACTAAAAGATCATGTTTATTTACATTTCCCCTGTTGCCTATAAAAATTATTAAATTATTACATTTATCATTGTTTTTGATTATATGATTTTTCACAATGTTTTTAAATGTGGCATTGGGATAGCAGCTATTTATAAATGTTTGGCCGTCATTTAATTGTACAATAGTACCCATGTCCTTACCCATTTCATCGGAATACATTAAATTCCTTTCTTTTGCCTTAATTTTTTCCTTTAACTGAGTGTTTGTTGTGGTGTAGGTGAGGCTGTGAGTGTGTTGTGATGTCTGTGGTAATTGGAGGCTTTTATAATTGCAACCATAAGTTTTATTCTGTAATTGCTCATAACATTCTGCAGTGTAATTAGAAATTTGAAGCAGATCTTCCATTGCAGAAGAATATTTTTCTACCATACATTGTGATTCTTCAAATTTAGAAGTGAGACTGTTTGTAAGTTCTTGTAATTTTAAAATTTCTGTTTTTAAATCTAATGTGTCAGATTCATATTTTAATTTAGCATTTTCAGTTTCAATTAAATGCAAGTCAAGTTCATTTTGAAGTTTTGTGTTTTGAACTTTTAAATCCACACTGTTTACATTTCTATATTGTTTTACTAGCTTCTGTGTCTTTTTAATATATTTATTAATTTTAATATATTTTCTTATTTTGTTTTTACCTAAACTTTTTACATGATGCGTTGGTGTAGAACCTGAATCATGGATTAATGTATTGTATAAAATGTTTGTGTGTGTATCTTTTACACTTTGTGAGACTGCCTCCAGGTTATTAATATATTGTTGAGCCTCCAATAGCTGTTTTTCAAGACTTCTTATGCGCTGCAAAGCAACTTCATACTCATTACCATAACTATCAAGTTTATTTAATTCCTGCTGAAGCATAACACACTGATCTTTAAGTGAATTATTTTCTTGAAATAGCAAGGACATTTCATTTTTGAGCTTTCGGTTGCCTTCCAGCACACTTAAGAATTCTTTTTCATTTTCTTCTCTTTCACTTGTTAACTGGGTACATAAATCCCTGCAAGACTGCAATTCAGTCAGTGCTAATTTAAGTTTAGACTCTTCTTGCAAAGCCAAGCCTCTGCGAGTCATCATATTGTATAATAGGGACTGTATGCAATGAACAAGCGAAAAAGGTATGTATATATAACTGTTATGTGTGAGTGGTGGTGGTTGTACTATTTATTACCTATTAACATATAATGAAACCTAAATACACAAAATGTTCTTATTTTGTCAAGTAAATTATGTAGTATTAATTATTGTCTGGGCGAATGTTTTCGTCGTCGATTTTGCTTCCACTAGTTGTCAAGCAAAATGAGACATAAACCGTGCCAATGTGTGATGGACGTAGCTCCAAAAACTGAGCAGTATTTTATGATCGTATGTAGTCAGTAAATATAACTTAAATAGAACAAAATACTCCCCAGGTTTGACGATATTTTAAACTACGTTACCGTTAAGGCGTTAAGTTGACAGCCAGTTTTAGATCCCTGTTTTGCCAAGTTCTCGCGACAAAAAACACTGTATAATCACTTTATATTATACACAAATCTTATTTTTAACTATATTACCCTAATTTAACTAAATTTAAAGCCTTAAAATTATTATTTTTTAAAATTAGATGTAGAGGTTGTTTTCTTACAACCTTCTACCAGAGTTGCCAGTCGCGAAAAAAAACTCACTTTTTAGTTTCAGTTATGTATATATTATAAAATAAATACCCGTGTGTATAAAAGTGTAGTGTTTATTTATACATAATCTACTTCGAATTAAGTCATGTTTATCTATGTACAATGATGACCAGTTTTTTCATTAGAAAATAGTAAAATTAATTTAATGGTAAAATCCCCAATGTTGAGCAGTGTTGGCCTAGTGGCTTCAGCGTGCGAATCTCATACCTTAGGTCGTAAGTTCGATCCCCTGCTGTGCACCAATGAACTTTCTTTCTATAGTATGTGTACTTTTAACATTAGCTCGAACGGTGAAGGAAAACATCGTGAAGAAACCGGCTTGGCTTAGACCCAAAAAGGCGGCGGCGTGCGTCAGGCTGATCACCTACTTGCCTATTAGATTAACAAATGATCATGAAACAGATACAGAAATCTGAGGCCTAGACCTAAAAAAGGTTGTAGCGCCCTTATTTTATTTTATCGTATTATATTATCAGTAATGATTGAATTATTATAACTTAACTTAGGCTTAGAGCGTAATAGAAAATAATTTTGACCGTAGTATCAAATAAAGGGGTCGCACTCGCACAATAAATCCTAAGAATTCCTTAGTACAAACAAGACAGTACAATGTGTCGTCGTGTTTACTACGTTCGTTACATTCTTCATGAACTCGTGATGGTAGTACGTTAAATTCCTTTGTACAAATAAACGTTTGTCTATGGAAAAACATATTGACTGTGCTCTGTAAGCTTTGTTCTTTGTTAAGTATACTCGTAGTATCGTATTATTGTCAATTTGTATTTTATAAGGTTCTTAATATTGCAATTGATAGCATACCTATATTATTGAATTGTTATAGTTATGTAATAGTTAATAATAGTTTTTCAGACAAAGTAATAATTGATGTCTGACTCAGTACCACTTTATGGAACTAGCAAGTTTTCCATATATTTCGGACTTCATAGGGAAATTTTAAAGAAAAACGTATTGGTACCTAAAAGGCGACGCACTTCTAAGCTTCCTAATTCTGAAGTTATTCTAATCCACTTCTTGCAAAAAAAAATTCGTTTGTCTCACAGAAAAAAAATGTGTCTTAAAATATTTATTAGACACTGTATTATTACATTTGTCCTTAGACATAATTTGGGATAAATAAATATGAAAAAAAAGCACAAGTAATTTTGAAGACTTAAAGGACCTTTTCATTTTTTTATGTTACAGGAGGCAAACGGGCAGGAGGCTCAACTTATGTTAAGTGATACAGCCGCCCATGGACACTCGCACTGCCAGAAGGCTCGCAAGTGCGCTGCCGGGCTTATAAGAATTGGTACGCTTTTCTTGAACGACCCTTAGTCGAATTGGTTCGGAAATACTTCAGTGGGCAGCAGGTTCCACATAGTGTGTGTGTGGTATTTGATATTTAACCTGAGTTCCTCTCCTCAAACGTCGTCTTGGAACTAGTGATGGTTTTAGCAGATATTAGTATTTCTCTTTGACAAGTGAAGAACGGTGGGTGGAGTCCCATTCGATATTCTTAAGAGGTTTAACAATGTCTTCGAAGGATTCATTGACTGTCAAGTGCTACCCTGAGCGATGATACTACATAGCTACTAACCCATCAATAATAAACTTAAGTTTATTTTTAAAAAGAATACAAGATATTGAAGGTAATCCCGCTAGAAGCAGTATGACGCAAACAGTGCTATTGGCACTGCAGGCGAGCAAATACAAACATTCAGAGGAAATTGGACTTTCCACTAACGTAAATTGGATTCTTATTCGCATAAAGCTCAAGTAGCAATTGCTAAAAAGCTCACCACACAATTTATTGTTGATTCATTTCACAAAGACATTTGATTCGTCAGTTACGGATTATTTTTGAATCCTTTCAATAAAATTTTTGTTTATACATGTATATATAAGGTAGTGAATTGAATATATTTGCTATTAATATAAAGTTACTTTCATACTCAAAATAATGCTTTAGTACTTTAACTACTAACTAACTTTTGATATCTTAGGCTATGTTCAGATGGCAAAAACTTGACGCGCGTTTTCAAATCGCGCGACTAGATATTGTGGTATTTTCATACAACTGTTCAAATGAGCGCGCGTTAACGCGCGTCAACGCGGCGCTCAGAGAAAAAGTCTCTAGACGCAGGTGATCGCGCGTTGACGCGCGCTGTGATATTAATGTAATGTCCGTTTGCTGTTCACATGAGCGCGCGCTTTCATCGCGATCGCATGTAATTTTGTTAATTTTCGTAATTATATTTTGTTCTCGCATTTAAAATGAGTGAAATTGAAGATATTGACATCGACTTACTAATCGATGAAGTAGAAAAAAGGTCAGCAAGTTGGAATATAGCAAATTTGTATAAAAAATATAATATAATTTGTATTTTTTTTTCAAAATTGGATGAACCCAATGTGTACGTTTTCTTTTTCTATATTTTTCTTTATAATATAACCACAAAATAATAGCCTCTTCCACGTCCATTTTCTACGTTCTACCGATCTAGACTGACGAGTACTCTCGCAACGCGCGTTAGCGCTCATCATCTGAACGCTCTTCAAATTTGATCGCGCGTTGACGCGCGTTAACGCGCGTTACATGTGAACATAGCCTTATTCATAACGCAGTGTTATCTGACATCAAAAAAAAGAGTGGCCCTACGCCCTTGATTTGAGAACTGGCAGTAAATGTAAAATTAGACGCATTTAGTATTTAATATGTATTTCTTTATTGACGTTCATAAGTGTACATTGTGTTACCTAAATTAATAAATGATTTTGACTTTGACTTCGACTTGACGTAACACGGGGCAGATTTCTAAATCTCACTACAAGCCTAAAACATGTAATAGTACTATTGTATATAGATAATATGATTTATTTGCTTTTTCATCTATATAAATTAACGTATCCGCAAACAATCGGTCAGGGAGCTGCCAAAATCATTTTATTTATATTTACTTGAAGCGTAATTATTGTGGTATTGTATAAATGACCTTTTTGTTGTCCGTAAAACCGATAAATTTGTTTAATAAGTGCTGCCCAATTAGTGAATTGACTAATGAAAACAAACAAATGAAAACTGAAAATCAGTGATTTGTTCAGTGTATTGATTTAGTACCAAATTACTCTTTGAAAGAGTCTCTATTTTCATATTCTAGTTTTCACTTTAGTTTCCTAAAATACAATATGTTAAAATTTCTTATTAAAAAAACTGTTCTAAATAGTTTTATTTTCTGAGAGCAGTGTTGGCCTTGTTGATTCAGCGTCCGATTCTCACCCCTGAGGTCGTAGGTTCGATCCCCGTGCACCAATGGACTTTCTGTCTATGTGCGCATTTAAAATTCGCTCGAACGGTGAAGGAAAACATCGTGAGGAAACCGGCTAGCCTTAGACCCAACAAGTCGACGGCGTGTGTCAGGCACAGAACTGCTGGTCACCTACTTGCCTATTACATCGACAAATGATCATGAAACAGATAGAGAAATCTATGCCCAGACCTAAAATGTAAGTAGTGCTATCGATTTTTTTTGGAACGAAGTTCCTTATCGCGCGTTGTGAAAGGGGGCTAGACGGAAAATATTCTTACGAAAAGTTGTCACGACACTTTTTTGCTATTTGCTATTGTAATACACCGGTTCTCGTCCGATCACCGAAGTTAAGCAACGTCGGGCGAGGTCAGTACTTAGATGGGTGACCGCCTGAGAACACCTCGTGATGTTGGCTCTTTTTTCGTCGTAAGATTGGTGTCGAGAAAATCTATCATACTGTTATGATACCAATTAACATATAAATTAATCGAAAGGAATTTCGTTCCATCCGGGTGTCCCTTGACACCTCTAAAGTTTTTTTTTTTTTTTTTTAATAGTTTTACAGAACCTTTATCTTGCATAAGCGTTGCTCTCAGGTTTTTGGAATCTACTTTATAGTTATGTAACTTAGTGTTTCGTTTTTATATATACGTATGACGTCATCGTCAATTATGACGTGATTGTTAGGTCACTGTAGAAGCAAATGTAAATAGACAGACCAAAGCATGACCTAAGGGTTAAGAAGATCATGTAACTAAGTTTACATAGCTATGTTAATAATTGGTATATAATTAATTATTTCAATGCGTAAGGCCATCAAAAGCTCACTTATAGCAAGCTATCAGTCCAATAGCTCAATTATTCAATCTGAAAGCGGTCTCCACTTTGTGTTCACGCCTTTATTAAGACCAAGGGTCCTACTCCTAATTGGGTAATGACTTTGGAGGTGTTACTATGTATGTTGATTAATGTGGGACATTGGCACTTAGATATCTGTAATCAATCATTGAATAAAGACATCGTATAGATAGTAAGTAGTAGGATACATAACAAGTAGAAACATGTATAAATTGTAAAATAATCTAAGCTGTATATTATAGTATTTTGTCATGGTTGGAAATAAAACGGGTTTTATTTTTATTAAAGATAGTGAGTACGAAACAAGAAAGCACACCATGAACATTTTACTTCAACACATTTTGTTACTTAATTTAAATTTTTATTTTCTATTCAAATAATATACATAACTAGCTGACCGGGCAAACGTCGTTTTGCCATGTTTATCATTTATAATAAAAAAAATAGGGGTTGATCGTAGAGGGATGAAAGTTAGGGGTTGTATGTATTTTTTAATGCTGTATCATAAAAAAATAGAAATTAAAAATTTTGTCTAAAAAATAAAAAATAAAATGATAGGGGTGGACTACCCCTATCATTTAGGGGGATGAAAAATAGATGTTGGCCGATTCTCATAGATACCGTGTAAGCACAAAAAATTTCATCAAAATCGGTCAAGCCGTTTCGGAGGAGTATGGCAACGAAAACTGTGACACGAGAATTTTATATATTAGATATAACTAAAGAATTCATCTAAATTTTAATATGTTTATAATAAAACTTAGAATTGTAAAATTGTTATAACTAATCAAATTTTTATCCGGTAAAGCTTTGGATCGTTAGAGAAGTGAGGAGTTTCAAATGCGAACTCTATTTCAAATATCCCTAGCTTTAGGACGCAAAAACTCAACACATATTCATAACATTTTACATCAAAGACTGGACATAAAAACGAAAATACCAAGCGATCGTTATCGTGATCTCGTTGCCGCAAGAGGGCACTTGTGTGTGCTTAGTACTCGTTAGTTTGATACTCGGCCACTTTTAAAACGTGATAAAGTGGCATGCAGTTTAGCTGTCCTGTTTTTTAAGGGCATCAAGTATTTAGTATCGGATAAAAGAAAAACCCTAGAATATTCTTAAGCAGATCCTTTCGTTATTGAAAACCTATTTTAAATATCCAGTCCGGATTAACCTTTTCTAAGCCATGGCAATGTTCTTGCATATTTTTTTTTGCCGAACACAATTTTGCACGTATAACAGCTGCCAATTTTTGCACACAGTTTTTGCACATCGTACGTGCATGTGTTAACGTTTATAGAAAGGAAAATCCATTGTACATCAGAGGTTCAAATACTTGACCTCAGATTTAAGAACCCACATAAACATTAGACCATTACTATTGTAAGTATAGTATACTAGTAGACTCGGCCAAGCGTTGCTCTGGCTAAGATTTTTGTTATATTACATAGTAGTTAACTAATCAAGAGAAAAGGCAGGAGAACACCAATCCACCATGCTTTTTTGGTGGTTATGCCATTAAATTGTAGCTTATGTGAAACGTTGGTAATTATTATGATAAGGATCAATACCTAGGTACGAATAAAGAGCCTTTTCTAGCGGTGGTATTTTAATAAAAAAAAATTTAATAAAAGGACGCTTATTGTGACGTAACTATAAAAGATATAGACATGCTGTCGCGACATTTTTTATAGATAGTGATGTGTCCTGAAAAATTGTAGTACATCATTGTGTTCTATAATTAATAGTTTTCGCAGCGCACACGATTGAAGGAAGTTTTTTGTTTATTTTTTTACACCTTGGGTGTTTCAAGTTTTAGTAAGCATCCCTAATTTTTTTGAAAATGAAACAGCCTCTGTCACTCGGGAATAGTGTAGCTTGCCAACGGTGAAAGAATTTTTGAAATAGGTCCAGTAGTTTCGGAGCCTATTCATTTCAAACAAACAAAACATCAAACCTTTCCTCTTTATAATATTAGTATAGACATGAGAATAACTATAACATTCAGAAAATATTCAGAATAGGGATCATTAAAATTCCGAATTAATTAAGGTCCTGTGACGGGTTAAAAGTAATGATAGAACTGGAGCCCCTGGAAAGAGGGAACGTGAAAAATAAATATCCGAAGTCGTTTCCATTCACAGAGGTGAGTGTGATGCCTTTGACGCGATTTTGATGAATATTGTCTCTTTTGAGAGCGAAATTTTCCCATTACTGTTAATTTTGAGTTTTTGTGGAGCAAATATTTTCATCAAACGAAACGAACTTTGTGTCGTAATTTTTGTTAAGTTTACAAAGCATTGTTGTACTTATGCATTTCTTAATTTGAAATACAATAATGAATAACACATCATCAGTCTAGTATGTAAACAAATGAAATATACTTAGTTTTCAATTAAATAATTACGCAACGTTGCATCATCGTTGGCGAGAACATGGCGGATTCTAGTTTTAAAAAAAAGATTATAGTTGTGTACAGTTTCTTACACTAATTAATCTTAAAAAAATGAGAAATTATGGAAGGTCTGTGTAACACAAAAGGCAAATGCTTATCTATGGATATATGTAAAATAGTAATTTTCCACAGACTATCAAAATTGCGTGACATCTGCTAAATAATAATGGTAACTCCTTGGTGATATTAAAACCCTGTTTTTAATAAATTTTGCAATTCGAACCATAGACTTAGTATATACTGGCGTATAGACCAACAAAGCGAGCGAGGGAGAAGAAAATCCCTTACGGAAATTTGGCAAGATAGAAAAGGATAGCGAATCCAATGAAACTGTGACTGGTTTTGAATGACAGGTCATCACAAGTCGGCACGCGGAGAAACAACCCCTTAGTATTTTGGATTTTTTGCGTACATCGTGGTTTATTTTCAGTAAATCTAATTGTATTCAACAATGGTTACATGTTCTGTGAGTGATTGTGGTGTTAATAATAGAAATAATCCAGAAAATTGCACATTTCACAGGTAAATACCCAAATCGTCATCACTGGCATGACGCGTTTATTTTTGGTTAAAATTTGTCTTTTATCCTATATAAAATATAAAACAATGCCAATGCTTTAGTTTACTTTCATATTTTGTATATGTGGAAGTCCATTTGTTGATAATTTACATGATTTTAGTGGATAAATATTTCATCAATTAATTTTACATGTACGCTAGGGATTGACTCAAATTAATCGATAGAATTATCGATATTTTATCTTGAATGTTACTTATGAAAATAAATGCTTGCTTACGTTTACCGTCTCGTATCTGAACCATTTTGCCCAATTTTGTATTATTTGTCCAACAGATTCCCTCTAGATACTATACTAAGAGGAAAATGGTTGAGATTAATTGGGCGCGTTGGTTGGAATCCAAAGAAGAACTCTACCATTTGCAGCAAACATTTCCCGGACGAATATAAAAGAAAAAGACGAATAAATACAGTTTTAGTTAAAGGAGCCATTCCAACTTTATTTGTACCAGTAAGCATATTGCTATTTTACGAATATCAATTTATTCGTGAAAATAAAAAAAATCACTCAAGCTATTCGGAAATCTACAATTTGCAAAGCGGTACTTCTTATATTAGAAGATAATTCCGGCTTATTTTCGAGTTTGGAAAACCACAATTTGGACCAAGATATTTTAAGTGGTCATAGGTATTTAATAATGAAATACGTTATAGAAATTTACTTTGACATTCGACTTAAGTATGAATGTAAACTTAATAATTTAGGAAAGGAAACTGTAAGGAACCAGTTTAATAAGATTGTTCTGTTTAAAGGTCAATAAATTAAGAAGCAATGAAAAAAGTTGTTTTTTTTATTAATGCATTTTTTTTTACATAATGTCATAATTATAATCTGGACAAAAACAGTCTATGGAACAACTTCCTCCAAGGGTCGAACATCTAACTTCAATAAGTTATCGATAGTCCTCCAAAGTAAAAGGTACATCACTAGCTAATGCACACACTGACAAATCAAAATTGGTCACGCTTTATCGAGCTGCCAGTTCGTCTATACGCCAGTATATACTAAGTCTATGATTCGAACAACTCGTCTCATTACACTACAATAGCTACATTTTCTTTTGACGTTTGTAATTCAATAAAATGACACAAGTAGTATTAATGAATGAATTATTTCAAGAATTTGCCAATTCATGAAGTATCATAAACTTGCCATGCGTTTAGCTGCATACGTCATTGAACGGTTATTCATTGATTGAAATTGAAAATTACATGAGATCGATCATCTGGGTACGGCACAAATAAATGTCAACGTTAATAAGAACATTTTCCTTGGAGAATTAAATAATATAAATACAATGTCTGCCATATATCTAGAATTACCTAGTCTTATAAATCTTGAAGTTACATTTAGTGCATTCTGTTACGATTTCAAGTTAACCCTATTTGCAGTGCGCTTGCGTCAATAAATCAGTACATTAGTGCTCGTCCGTGAATCTTGTAGAGGACACTTCCGTGAAGTGTTTAGGCGAAATAGAATTGCCATGGAAATTTACTGCATTTATTCAAATACATTTTTGGTTAAATGTATCTAAAACTCTGAATTATTTTAAAGCAAATTTATTACATTAACACTTAAACGGGATTTAAACTATTCTTTACTATAACATTGAATTTAAAATTGTATCCTGGCATTTACCACCTTTATAGCAAACAAGTTTGACTGATCATGTTTGACGCACATCAATTGACAAAGGCTAGTTAAAAAAAGAATTGATTAACGCGTTTTATTCCTATATTTTGTGTATAAACATATATGTAAATGTTTTTCAAAAGTAAGTTCAATTTGCGGCTAAACATACTCAAACTCAAACTCAAAATATCTTTATTCATATAGGTAAACAAGTACACTTATGAACGTCAAAAATTAATTAATTAATTAATTGTAAATTTACATTTACTACCAGTTTGCAAGTCAAGGGCGTAGAGCGGGCAAGAAACTTTCCGCCACTCTTTTTAATCGCTAAGTTTTGAGTCATACGAATTGTTTGAACTGGAGCAAATCAATCCCAAGGATTAGGATCATATAAGTATTCGTCAAATTTATAAAAAGCTTTATTGATTAATTTACGTTTGACGAGGGCTTTGAATTTATTTAGTGATAATAACCTAATTTCGCTTGGGAGTTTGTTGTAAAAACAAATACTATTTCCATATAAGGAGTGGTTTATCTCCTGATTGGTCGTACACTCAAAGTCACCATTTGTTTTAAAATCGTTTATATTTTTTTGTACATACAATAAGGCTTCAAGAATATATTGAACATACATATTTTGTAAGACAACGAGGTCACCTATTTGTCTATAAGAAAATATATGAGAATGTTCTAAGGGTAAAGTAACTTCATAAATACAATCAATACTTACATATTTTATGGGAAAACAAATTGGCTTAAAGCAAGGAGATGGCTAGAACTGTCTTTAACAATCAAAAGCTTGTCATAGCTTAAAGCATGTTTCTGTATCTTCTCAATATACAAATGCTTTACATATATATGTATATATTGAAGTATATAAACACACATTTCCAATACATCGTGTATAAAATAGTTTTATATTATTTGTCTACTGTTCTTGTTAAGAATAGTACAATTTAAATTTCACAATAATTGTAAAAATGTCAAAATCAAATGTATAATAATCAACAATACTTTATTATTAAACGCATATTATCCTCCTAAGTTTATATATAGTTTTTAATACTTACTGCTAGTTTGAATAAAAGATAGTATTACAATGATATATAGAAATACAAACTGGTTGACGTGGAGTTAACACATCCACATAATAAAAGCCTGAAAGTGAAAAATAAAACTTTTCCTATATCCCACACTCTCGAAACATCAAAACTCAAAGTACATAATCTCATTTCGAAAAAAGAACGCGCAACCGGATATTCCCCGGGAAATATTAAGTTTATCTAAGTTTTTCAGTAGTGGACGGATAAAGTGCTAACGGCCGACAAGTAGCCAAACTGGGTGCCGTAAATCTCTTTATGCGATCGTAAGAGTCGCTTAGTTTTACGGCAGTTTCATTATCCCTTAAAACGGACTATCTAAACGGTGGAATATAAGTACATAGGTGCCTTATTCACCTCGCGTTTCCATTTGAAAATTTTGATAATTCAAAATTATAGGAAGTTTTTCATTTGTATTAAGTATGCATAGATGAAGTCATTTTGTATTTATAACTTATAGAAATCACGATATATTATTTAAAGGAAACACTTTTTTACCGGATTGAAGTTATTATAAATTTACATTTATTTTACATAATTTTAAATTTTTCCGACGTTTCGCGTGCTTTACAGCGTGCGTGGTCACGGTGACTGAAGACAAAAGGTGTTGGATGTCAAAAAGTATCACAGCTGTAGAAAAAGTTGCATTATCTGTATTTATTTCCCCGGAATTGGTATCGACTAAAAGATATCGGTTTTGGCAGAAATGAGGACACCGTGAGTAATTAGTCAGTAATATAACTTCAATCCGGTAAAAAATTGTTTTCTTTAAATGTGTAAAAGTTATGTCAATAAAAGACAATACGATATATTATATCATAAAGTTACTGAGGTCCCATAATTGCTTAACAATTGACATCGAATTTTATTAAGCTGGATATCTCACTAGCAGAGTCAGTGTTGTTTGCAGACATAAAAATAATTACATTGTTCCTGGGGTTCGAACCGGTTCAGAATCGTGTTGAATAACACTGGTCTCAATACCCATTATTTGGTTTATATGTGATTCGAAATTCAAATTCAAAAGTTGTTTATAGCATATAGATACCAAAATTAAATGCCATGGGCCCCTTTTTAGTAAGTACAAATCACTAGGGGACCAGTTCTTCCGTAACTAATATGGTAACAATTACGTGTAATGTATGAATGGTAGACTATGTGTGTGATAGTGTGTGTGTGTGAATGTGTAATGTTGTACAATAACAACCATAAAATCCTACACTTCTGCAAAACCCAAGTTTTGCGGCATTTATAATTACCACTATTCATAATGTACCTGTTACAAATAATACTCTTAATTTACTTAAAACCTAGTATCAAATAACAAAGGAACGAATTTCGTAACTTTAAGTGTCTAAACATAGTAGCATTTCAGAAGATCTAGTAAAATATTTAGTTTAGTCTCAGAGCAATTCTAATGTAATTATTTATCTCTTTGTCCGACTAAACTTTGCAGGTATTGTCTGAACTAGTTTTATTATGAATAAGGTCCCACGTCGCTATACTCTTATTCCATTTCAAAATAGGTATGTTTTTAAGAAGCTGTATTAAGGTCCTCACATAATAGCATATGAAGCAGCTATTTATTTGTTTTGTTTATTTATTAACACCTCGTTGCATACAGAAATATAATACAGTTGACTGAATTAAATGAAAAGAAGGGTATTGCTTTCGAGTAATCTCTTCCAGCTAATATAATAGCTTCCAGATACAGCTAATATAAATTATATATAACAAAACAATTATATTAAAGATATAACCAAAGATGTAATAGATAATACAAAAAGAAAAACAATAAAGATTGTTCAAAACATTTAACTAAGTAATACGAGTACCTAATGTGTTGTGTGATAGTGTGAAATGAGGGTGTGTATGTAGGATGTGTTCAGTTATATCTGTTTCTCTCTTTTTCTCTGTCTCTAATCCTTTTGTTTAACTACGAAAGTCATACTTAGCGTCTCGACATAAACTTTCCTTAGACTTAGCCGAGTCTTTCAAAACGTCACCATCCAAGCAATTATTAATTGTTCACGCGTTAAAATAGTATTTATACTAAAGTAATCATAGACGCAAATGTTAAATCCGAATTAAACTAAATTAATATTGTGATAGTTCTTGCTCAGTATGTTTACGTTTAGCTCGCGTTTTAGAACAACATATTTTATACTAAAAGTTAAATTTAAAATAAAATACAACTATCTTATTATTTTTGTATTCAGCCGTCATGACATGTGCATCAAGGGATTTGCAAATAGCCCGTAATTTGAAGACCAAGCCGAGCGGACTGGTCCATACATCATTCCACTCTCCTGGGATTGACGAGTTAGAAGTGTTTTTGGCATAATTTCCGTGTAAGGCAAGATTTTGTATGGAGCCGTATAAATAATTGTCTTAATAAATTTTCTTTTTATATTATATATATATTAAAAAGCTTCTAAAAACTCACACAATTAATACATACATGTATATATATATTGACAAAAACAATAAACTAAAAATAAAATAGTGTTATGAAAAATAATAAAATAATCAATATAAACTTGCTATATCAGACTATGCCATCAATGCCACATCTAGTAAAAAATCAAATTCGAACATCTGTGTTTTGCTTGGTTGACTGATCAAGTTTATTATGTCTACCCACATTTTTGTTGCTGTTTTGTTTTGTTATTTTATATATGTACCGACATCTGTGCGCTCTAATTTCTAATTTTTAATCTTAGTTTTAAATATTGTTTCTCAGTAAGTGAATTATGTATCCAATTCTTATGAGAAATAAAGTTTTTCTTGAACCTATATACAAGAAAAGTGACATAGGGTTAGTGGAAACTCCGACTTACTTTTACATCAAATACATTTTCGTATCAAAGTCAAAATGAGTTAAGTAAAAGAAAGAGTCATAAATCTACAGTGTAATCAATCAAAAGCTACCACCAGTAATCGAACTAAGCAGATGGGAACTAACATAAGCGTTCGTGCGTTAACCACTAAGCTTAATAGCGACCTTTTAATAGCGATAGGACCACCCGTTGCATTATGTAATAATTTTTGAAGTTATACTTCTTTAGGCGCGTTATGAAAACTTTATGAGAGTGAAATTTTACGATGCGCGCGCACCGTGACACAAAATTCAGTATGGGCGCCGAGCGTGCGCGGGCGAGATGGGAATAAGACAATCTACTTGTAGTACCTTTTAAACAAATAAAGCAGTTTTAATTATTTTTTCAAAGAAATTTAGCAATGCTTTTTCACAAAGACCTATTTATACTTAGTTAAAGGTTATGAAACATACCTAGTTATTAAATTGAATTAATAATATAATATAATAATTATTATTATTAATATTAATTAATAATTGAATAATATACTAAATATTAAATATTGTCAAATTATTAAGGCTTAATATTGATTATTAATTATTTAATATTTAAAAAAAATAAAGAAAGCCAAAGAAGTATAACTTCTTACGCGCGTACATAAGTACACGCACCATTTTTTTTTATTCGTGTTTGCGTTTGTGAATGGAAATGTGAATACATAAATAGAATATAACAGAATAAGAAATGTTGGCCCATTATCGTCAGCAAGCGATTCCATCCCTGAGGTCATAGGTTCCTGGCTGTGCCGGAGAAACCTCGCTAGTACAGCGAAGCAAAATATCGTGAGGAAACATTTCATTGTCTCAAATCCAAAAATCGACAACATGTGTCATACAGAAGGCTAAAGGCGTGTCTATAAACTAAAAATGATCAAGAAAACGGATTCACCACTGGATTATCTAATATATAGATTCTCGTGTCGCGGTGTTTGTAGTTAAACTCCTCCGAAACGGCTTGACCGATTCTCATGAAATTTTGGGTGCATATTGGGTATGTCTGAGAATCGGACAAAATCTATTTTTCATCCCTCTCAATGTTAAGGGTAGTCCCCTAAATTTTTTTTTAAATTTTAGATAAAAAAATTATTCTTTATTTTTTTATGATACAACATTAAAAAATACATACAACCCCTAACTTTCACCCCTCTACGATCAACCCCTATTTATATTATATTGTTATTATAAATGATATACATGGCAAAACGATGTTTGCCAAGTCAGCTAGTTATTAAATAAAAATAATTAAAACGAAAGCTTGTGTTATCTTTCATCTTATTTATATTTACCTCACGAGGTTACTTTTAAAATATATCAACTTTAATTGCAATATTCTTTCTACAGTTTGAATCCTCTTCGTAAAGCTCAGTTTGTTAAGCAAACAGCGCTAGTGTTTGTCGATCCATTCGAGAGAACCCGCGGGCAAACGGAATAGCTTAATTCCAATACTTTTACTACAAGCTTCTTTCATTTTTGTTTTCGCTTGAAAAGTACAGCGTCTTTTCATATTTGAATTTAATATAAAGTAAATTATTGTAAGAAGCAAGAAATAAAGTTACACTCTTTTTATCCGTTTCACGTTTCTCAATACATATGTGTTTCCATGATCCAGATTGTGTCGAATGTATGACTGTAAACTTGTACGAAACTGTTGATGTGGTTTCAAACTCTCGATTAAGCTTTCGTCAACTTGCACTGGCAACTGTAAACTCTATCATACATATATTATTTGTTTAATACTTTTATTAATATTCCCATGTAGTTTCCTTGAAATTTTATTTTATTAATTGTAATTGCCAAGTAATTGTAGTACATGAATTATTATAGAATTATTTCTGTTACACCTTAAAAATTGGTTTTACACAAAAACATTTTACCACCTATAATTGATCTCTGTGCAACAACGGCAACAACACAACAGAAAAATAAAACAAGGTAAAATAATACAAAGAAAAGAATCTGTATTTATTTCCCCGGAGTTGGTATCGACTAAAAGATGGAGGGTTTTGGCAGAAATGGCTCACAGTGTCCTCTATTTTGTCGGAGAGAATTATGTTTGTGTTTTTCTATGTCTAAAAGTTATGTCAATAAAAGACAATACAAAACTTTTTAATCGAGAAATTGCTAATTTCTGTTGTGAATGTTGTCATATGCCGGCGTAAAGTTAGCAACTCATCGCAATAACGCAGACCATGGCTGTAGATTCACGTTTATGTAAAGATTTAATTAAATTTTTTTATATTACGGGCTTAATGGGTAGGAGATCACCGGCCGGCCTTTTGACAATTGGTACGCTTTGTCGCTTTATCTTTGAAGGACCCTAAGTCGAAATACTTGAGTAGGAAGCCTGTTCAACATAATGGTGGTGCGCGGCAAAAAGTACCTTAAAAACGCTCATTTGTGTTACGGAGGTCGAGGTAATACGGATGGAATTTCGTATTTTGCCTCGACGTCCGATAATAAAACTCAGCTGCAGGTATTAATCTGAATAATTACTCTGAACCTTCCCCGTGGTAGAAGCGGTAGAAGATGCAAAGAGTCCACACCTCTCTACGCAATTCCAAGGGATCAAACCACTCGGATAGGTGGGGCCGAATTTGCGCTTTTTAGAGATGCAAGCGGTGGGCCGAACTGAATGGCCGTCTCGCCTTGGTTAGGACACAAGAAATATATCATTCAAAATCTAATTCACGAACTACGTACCGCTAAATCCTTGCGATTCTAAATCAAAAGAAACCGTGAATAATTCATCGCGGAATGAAATATGAAAAGGTTTTAATCGATCACAGTTACCTGCGGTGAAGGCACATATCCCGCGCAACTGTTTCTAATTACGAAATTCAAAACGCATTTTCAGGAGTTGATTACGGTCGTATTTCGGACATTCCTTGCACCGGACGGCTGGCGTGGAGCCAATCCGTCTACTGCATTACCACTGCTCAACGTGTGCCGTTTAATTCCATTTTCATATGTAGTTTCAAATACCACCGGTTATCGTAAATATATACCTATTCATAAAAATAAAATAGCCTAATTGTACTCTTTGAACTAAATATTATTTCGTCTATGATGAAAAGAGAGATAACAAAAATACGATTTGGTACAAGGTTACAAAAAACGTAAGTATAAATTGCTACGGAATATGTATGTATAAATGTATAGAAGGAGTGCGAATGCAATGTCTGCAGTGCCAGATTTAACAAGTAGATGGCGGTAGAATGGTAGAGGAAAACGCATGATGCAAGAATAGGGAAATGCAACTAAAACGAAAGGTGAAAAGTAACTTTAAGTGACTTGGTACTGGTGACAGTTTTGAATATAAATAACATTAATTGAATAAACAATTTCAAATATGTAACAAAGCATCCATATTATATCATTGGATATTATAGGTTTCTCAAATATTTATAAACTTCTGCCACAATGCGTCGAAAAATAAAATGTTACACAATCGTCAACAGTTATGTATAACAATGTATAAATAAAGTGGAGTGGGCATATAGGTCATATGCCCACTCTACTTTATTTATCTATAATATATTATTAAATAGTGTATTATTTAAAATAATTTTTGTAATGAGAAATAAAGTTCTTTAAACATTAAACATTAATTAAAGATTTAGGTTAGCACCTGGTAGATAGTACCGGTGATCCCAGAGTTTCCTTCGTATAAAGCGAGGAAATACTGCCAGCACAATTTTTTTTTAATTTATTTAAGTTATCTATTTCCCAATTTCAAATATTAAGAAACATTCGCAAATTTTAATTGCTTCTGCATATATTTATTATAATTTTATAGATTTTTATATTTTGATTAGATTGTTTTATTATTAAATCCCATATTAAATACCAACTATGTGATCATTTCAACTACAATAATAAATCGAATAATTGAACAAATATGCATGAAATCATTGTTATAATTGAGATGACCATATTTACATACTACTTGCCTGGATCATTCCAAAATAAATTTGTTAAAAAATAAAATTTATTAATAACAAATTGATAATTTCAACCGAAAATCGATAGATGCACTCTTAAAAAGTTAAGTTTGGTTTCCAGAAACACATTTATTCATATTAATTCTTTGTCGTAATTTAATAATAATGACATGATTATTCGTTCACGCTGTGAGTGAAATATTATTGTAAGCGTGTCCATAATTACACATTTAATGGCTATTTCTATGTTTATGCTATTCATAATATAATTTCATCGCCTGATTGCTGTTGCCTATATTTGCGTTTTAATCTAAAAGCAGTATTGATTTATTTAGAACAACAGATGTTGATTACAAATCCAATTCAGTTATGTATGTTATTGAAACATGACGCGCGAGTGACCCATTACCATTACGGAGCGACTAGTTGAACAGCTCTCGAGGGAAATCCGACAAGTTTCAGCCGGAACTAGTTGGGACAGATGCGCTTGACTCAAAGGGACTCAGTTTAGCACAATAGAGAACTTAATGCGCTCCTGAGAGCTTCTTAAGTATTAATTGGATTTAGAAAAGTTAGGAATTAAATTGTTATTCGAATTTCGAATTACTAATTCCAATCGCAAATGGACACTTGCAGTAGTATAATTGAGTTTGCTAAGGTGTTATTACTAGATAGCGAGACTTGTGCCTAACTTCATACTTTAATTGTGGACGATGTGTATTCCAACATGATATCTTATTTTATCCTTATCGGATCGTTATTTAAATTATTTATTACGAATTTAAGATTCTAACCTTTTAGATAGGTATTATTGAATTGTCAGAAAACGAGCCGATAACAATTGTTTTTAAACAAAAATTTACACTTTTTATAAAATGTTATACCTTTCACAATATTAAATTAAATTTTGTATTTATGTTAATTGAACTTGATGTTAATTATATGCGGACAAAGTCGAGTGTATTTGTACTGTCAATTTGACCCGTATGCATGCAATTACATTTGGCCTGGAGTAATGAAATGGAAAAATCCTCTCGGCTGATGGAAGGCACAGAGCTAATGAGGTCGTGGATTACATTATCTAAGCCTTCTTCACACGCCTTCATACGTTTCTTTTAATTACTCTAACAGAACGGCTTAGCTGACCGACTTTTTTCTTTATTTGATTTACCCTTCGTACGATCTATTGTGACTTCCAGTATAATACATTTTATCTAAACCTTTTATTGATTTAATATTTGTGTTATATAATATCGAATAAACTTCGCATATACAGCGTTCACACTCATCTAACTTCAGGGTGAAGATCACATCAACTGCGATTGTAACATTGTATCATTTTAAACCTTTAAAATAAATGCTTAAAACACAGTTTTATGAATGTTAGGTTTAGGACTATCTGATAACACTATATGATGATCAACTCAATTCATAATTTCTAGGAAGGGGATAAAATATATTATTAAAAGGAGTCCCTTAAGGCAAGGTTCCGAAGATACTGGCAGCGTTCCCCCTTTGAATAGCTAGTTCTTTTTCCGAGGTAGCTGCCAGCTCTTCGGTCTCCTGTAATGTCGACTAACCTATTTGCTATTACCTATTTTTTATTATTATTTCACCGATTTTTCCAAAACTATTTAAAATATATTTATAGGAAGACGCTATGAGCAATATTTTCCCTATAGACTTTTTCACAAAGCATACTTGGACCACAACTAAATTCCTTTCAAAAGAGTTTGTATCGATTCATTTTTGTAGTTTAGTTTGTAGGGATTCAGTTTGTCACAGTAATTTTGTATAAGACGTTTTCCTCCGCGGAAACTCCTACATTAATCCACAGTCAATACAAATATTTTTTCAAAAGATTTTTCTCTACAGTTGAAAAATTTCATATTTTGGCTTTTGTCATCACATTGAAATTGAAACCATTTATGGTACAATGTTATGTAGGCATTAAGTTTATGCAAAAAGATTAATTACACAAATTTGCACACTAGAAAATATTTTCTGTTCAAGACAGTTCCATGGGTAGCCTAATCGCCCATAAGCGTTCGTGCTATGAAATTAATAAAATAACCCAATATAACTGAAATATCTTAAAAATTAAAAAATATATATTCATTTCTATGTCGTAAAGTAACAGCCATAAAGATAGTTAAACCAAAGAGCCGGTCAGAAACTCGGTATGTTTGAAAAAAAAAAAATATTTCATGTACCAATATATATTTTAATTCTACATAAAATTCATAGCTAAATGGTCGTAAACAAATGTCAAATTTGTTTGTATTTTCTACCGTAACTCACAGCAACGCATAGCGGTTTTGTGTAAGTCCCGTAACCAACCAATTTCATATTGTTGGCTTTTGTAATCACATTGAAATTGAAACCATATACTATGATATGTTACGAGTTCTACCTAAAGTTATCAAAATTAAGCTAAAGAATTTTAATATAAATATAAAGAAGAAACAGATTTTAAAGTCAGCTTTGTTTATTTTATATATTAAACTGACGAAAAAGTTAAATAAAATGAATTAAAATCAGTGAAGCACATAAGCAAAGGTATAAGAAAAAACACCCAAAATTTTTCCAAATCTAACGATACTTCATATAAAAATGATTATACCCAAATTATAGACAAACAATCAATAAAAAAGTATTATTTAAACTAAAATCAGTAGGTACTATAATGAGGCGTTGAACAAAATAAATAATTATTATATGCGTAACTCATAAAAGAGTTTATACAAATAAATACGGAAATACAAAGTATGCATAGTTATTTATCCAATTTGTTGAACAAATTTATAACTTATTTATCCATAATATGTTCAAAATTAAGTCGGCACTACGAAGGTACAATATATCGCCATTGAAAAAACGTACTTTTTTTTATGGCTCTGGCACGATTTGTGCATTAGCCAGCGTAAAGAATAGGATTTTTTATAATTCGTGCTTGTCTTTAGAAATTCGACCGTGTCCTCCATGTACGGTTTAGGCACTCGCCCGGTACCGCACAACCCTCCCAAAGGCCGAGAACAAATTGAAATTAAATTAAAACTTGCCCTCGAACCGGGAATCGAACCCGGTACCCCTCACCTAGCTACCACTTAATAAGACCGCTAGGCTATGAGGCCCATAAAAAACGTACTTCATAAAACTAATTACGATTTCGTATCTAATATTTACAATAACGATTTACTGAGGCATACATATCACATGGATAAGTGTTGTCATACTAATGAGATTCTAAATAAAACTTGCCTATAAGAAATTCCACCTACGCCGAGTCACACTTGACTTGTTTCGCGTAAGTCGGAATCATTTGCATTACGGTACGTCTGGCTACGTGCCAGTCTCACCGCACATGCACTTTATGGCATAACTACATACTATATATTATAATACAA